>NC_132792.1:143192177-143817177 GCF_048418805.1 Vulpes vulpes
GGAGGGGATGATTACTTGCCCCCGCACATTTCTATTCATTAAAGAGAATTAACGCCTTATAGAAAAGAAACTAGACCAGCACTGGAATCAAGAACTCTTTAATGTTCAAGCTAGGTCATTTGAGAGTTAGTTTTACTAGATTAAGAGCATTTCTTTGATGTTTCCTGGACCCTCTCATAGCTTCCCATCAAAAACCAAAGTCAAGTTCAATTCATTTACTCTAGGGGAGTAAATAAAAGGGGTGTGTGTGTGTGTGTGTGTGTGTGTGTGTGTGTGTTTAATTAATGGCAGTAGAATAGCTACAGACCAATCTGTCAACAATGTCACCTCCAATTTCTGCAAAGTCTCCCCAGGATTTAAGATCAAAGCTTCAATCTCTTAAGAAGGCTTGCCAATGAGAAACCAGCCTTCTTTAAATGGTAACTCATAAAACTTAAATTAAAATACAAATTGTCAGAATGACTTTTGACATGGTTTTTCCCCCTCTATCACAAGGCAAAAGAAAGATTTACAGATGCCTCTTAAGCACAGTCTTAAGCAATTATTTACTGAGGTCTAAAAATTACTAGAAAAAGCAAAATAAAACCATAATGTTTAACTGGTTGCTGATATTTAAACAGGAAACAGTTATTTCCAGAGGGGACAGATATTATTGTTTGGAGCCTATCTGGGTAAATGAAATGTTTAATATGTGTCTGAAGGGAGGACAGAAGTATTTGTGGTTCAAAGAAATCCTAAGATAAAGTTGTCCTCAGGGACACTCTCTCTGGTTGGGGGAGACTTTCGAACTTTTACTCCCCAATGGAAAAGGCTCAGTAACACCAGACCAGGATGGGGAAAATCCTGAGAAGCTTTTCAGCCTCCACTTGATTCCACCACGTGACTCAATAACAAGAACAGAAAATAATTACTGAGTATGCACCACACACCGGGTACTGCGCTAAGCACTTCATATGGATGGTTTCATTTAAATCTCACAATGATCCTATGAGATATTATTATTACTCGTATTTCACAAATGAGAAAATGAGGCTCCAAGAGCTGAGGTAATTTGCGCTTGAAGACACAGCTAATAAATGGAGCAGAGATTTGAACCCTGACAGACTCTAGAACACAGTCTGAGTCGCTATCAGATCATACAAGCTCAAGTTATCTTATTAATTTTGTCTCCAATGCACTAGATTATAACTTCTTTGAGGTCGGAAACCTTATGTTTTTCATTCATTTGCTCAATCTGTCATCTTTTTAGTCATTTAGTCCTCAACCAAGGAATATTTGTTAAGGTTTACATTCAGGTACTATTCTTGGCATTGGGGATACAGCTGTGAACAAACCAAAGGCCCTGTTTTCATGGAGCGTACATTGAAGTGGGGGGAGGTAAACAATAAAATGATAATTAGTGCATGTATACCAAGTCAGAGAGTGAAAAGTACAATGGAGAGAAACAAAGCAGATAGGGTTGATCAGACTTGGTAAGAGGGTCCGAGGTAGCTACCTCACACAAGATATTCAGACAAGATGATCAAGAACACCAGTGAATAAGGAGCAATGAAGTAAAGGGGAGAGAATGGGCTGAGGCATGGAGGTGACAGAGACAGATCATCAGATCATGAGGGCCTGAGAGGCCATGGTGAGGACTCTGGATTCATTCTCTCATCTTGCTCACTGCTATATCCCCTGAGCCAGCAATGAAGCCTGTTCTTTGCATACACTTAGTAAACATTTGTTAAATTAATGAACTGATATCATCTCCTGCTGGAAAGAAAGGAAAGGAGTAGGGGAGGAAGGTATAGAGAGAAAGCCACTTACTGGGGATGGATGAATAACCAGAGAGGAAGAAAGAGAGGGAAGCGAGACCTCACATGAAGCTGCTGACTCTGGGGCCTCTTGGAGTCTCTGTTCCTCTAATAAACCCCAGCCCATGAACACCCAAGGCGGTTTTCTTTAACTGACCCATGGGAACACAGGTCAGGTAGGAGGAAAACGTTCAGAAGCTGACCTTGACTCAGGAGAATGATACGGGTGAAAGAGCCAGCAGATGTCTGGAACACCAACGAAGCTTTGAAGACTGTGGACTGTATTCACAGATCAGTAAGAGGGTTGTTTTTAATCACTCTAAATAATATCCTTCACGGCAGGCACTCTCCACCCAAGTCTGACCTCAGAACTGGGTCATCGCCACCAAGCCTACTTTGGAAAGGTCTTCTTACCACCATGGAGCTTGTTATTTACGGAGAAGACAAAGGTCAAAGACTCTTTGTTCTCTTGCAAGGTGCCAGCAGTACTGAGCACAGAACCCAGCAATGTGCTTTCCACTCATAAGATCTGGTTCTCTAGGCACTTTTACTATGGTTACAAAAAGACCCGGAATGAGCTACTGTCCTCTCCTCTAGGTCTTTGTGTGAAGGGCCCCGCATCTTCGATGCCCTGCAATGCTCCACATTATCTCCATCGTAGTCCCAGACAGTCAAGGCAACATTAGCAACAAAGAGTACCTAGTATTTCTGTTGCACTTCACAGTTACAAAATGCCTCACAGTTATAAAATTTTCCTTGAGAATAATACCTTCACCCCTGGCCCCAACCCAAAACTGTCTGAAGAGGAGACCAAAAGGACAAAGAGTTTATAATCCCTGTTCTTCCAGGGAATGAAAATCAAGACATCCCTCTTGCTATAACTTGCTTCCATCCAAATTTAAAATTATTCCTTACGTGTGATGGGTCTCCCACCCTTGCTGTAAGATTTCTTCTTTTTTCCATTCCAAGTCCTTGTCATCCATTTCTCCCTTTTGGTCCCTTATCCACCACTACAGCTTGGTGGCTCATCAGTATCTCCTCCTTCCAATTCTAGTGCATAGCAACTGTAAACAATCAACTGCAAATACATTTTGCTAGCATGCTACCATAGCTGTGGCCACAATGAAGGACAATGGAAGAAATGGGGTGTGTCTGGGGTGGTGAGAGGGCAATGCTCGGACAACCACAGAGTCTGTTAAGGGGATCAAGATTTGCCTTAGGTTTAAAATGAACTAATACATTACTAACAAATCAGTGCAAGCTTGTGGCTCAGTTTTTTTTCCCCAACCACAAAAAGGTGCTACTGCAGAGCTCATCAAGAACGTCAGGAAATACGTTATGTAAAACCTCATATAATGAATATGAAGGTAGGGCTGTGGCATCCCATCATTTTTAGGATCACTCTTCTTCCCTGTGCTACAAAACCTCAATATAGCATCAATTCACATATCATTCTTAAGGGCTAAGTTCTCTCCTGTGCACACACATACATGTACATGTGTTCACACACATACACACACAGGTAAAAAAAAAAAACAGGGAAATGTGAAATAAGAGAAAAGTGATAAGAAAAACAAAATTAACTAAAAAAAAAAAGCCCTTTTTAAAGATTCAGGCACATCTTTTAAACCATTAAATTTACTTGAAGGATATCAATGAATTTAAGTTCCAGAACCATAGATATCTGGCCCATAATGATATAAGGTAGAAGCCATGCCCCGCTCCTCTGACTCATAATGGCCCACCCACATGTTGTGTCCCATCACCCATACTGGGAAGCCCATGCCTGAAGGGTTCTTAGATGAACTTGCGGAAGTCTGGGAACCCCTAAAACAGTTTGCAAATTTGATGATGTTTTTTTTTTCTATATGGCTGATCCATAGTTTTCTAGTGAATTCCTAAAGAGGCTAGTGATCAATCCCTCCCACTAACTGCTAGAAAATGGTCAAGACCACTTCTTTAGATTGTCAAAGCTGAACTGAAAACTGGAATATATTCCAGTTATTCTTCAGGATATATGTACCTTGCCTTTCAGGGTTGTCAGTTTTATTTTGTGGGTTCCAAACAAATGCACATTTAAAAACAAACAAACAAATGCTGCCGAGCAATTTGGTATTCTTTTCTACAAAATAAGGATAACTGCATGTCTTCTCTTCCTTTGCCAAGCGAAATTTTTTTAAAAAAGGAGAAAGAAAGAAAGAAAGAAAGGAAGGAAGAAAGAAAGAAAGAAAGAGAAAAGAAAAGCTACTTCATAGAAACATTTTTTTTATCTCATCTCAAGAAAAGAAAGCTAGGCTGGCTATGACCTGAGGTGAAGTCTTTTGACAGCATCCTTTCAGGGTCTACTTCACAGAACCATTACTACCAGCCCATTAAGCTAGGGTTCTACGGTCACCACATGTTCCCACAGAGAATTCCCACAGTGCTGCTGGGTGAAAGTTGGGTCCATTTGGCAAAAAGAAATAAGGATTTGCCAAAGACAACCAACTGAGGAAGGAAGGGAACTTATTTCCATTTTCCCTCAAGTGATTATGGGTTGAGTGTAATTCTAAAACAGTACCAAATGATTTTTTTCTGGTTAACCTAAAGCAATAGCATAGTCACAGAGAGAAAAGAGTAACAGTGTTTGTCTTGTTGAGGCTAAACCCTGTCCGTTGTTTCCTTCCATGCTTCCCAGGACCAAGTGAGCCATGGCTGACCAGGGCATGAGGTCCCATACAGAACAAAGATGAGGGTGAATGAACACCTGATCTTCAGCTTCCTTGAGTAGCCTATGAGCATTAGATTTTTGGAGTCAATCTCTCTGACAAGGATTCCCTGTTTTTAACAAATTGTGTTTTTAACAACTTCTCCAATAGACCAAAAATTTTATTTTATTTTATTTTTATTTTTTTTATTGTATTAGTTTTCTATTTCGGCCACAACAAATTACTACAAATTTGTGGCTTAAGCAACACGAGTTTATTATTTTATAGTTGCATAGGTCAGAAGTCCTACACTTCTCAGCAGGACTGTGTTCCTTTCAAGAGCCTCTAGGAGATAACTCATTTAATTGCCTTTTCTAACTTCTAGAGGTTGCCCATTTCATTGACTCATTGTCCCCTTCTTCCATCTTCAAAGCCAGCAACATAACATCTCTCTGATCCTGTCCATCCTCACATCTTTTTTTCTGATTCTCTTTTTTGCCTCCACCTTTCACTTTTAAGGACCCTTGTGATTATTGGACCCACTCAGATAATCCAAGATAATCTCCTTATTTTAAGATCGGCTAATTAGCAACCTTAATTCTGCTTTGCCCGGAACCCAACATATTCATATTCCATGGATTAATACTGGACATTCTTGGGGTGGGGCATTATCCTGTCATGGTTGATTATGTAAGTTATTATAAATATTATATCTTTTATCATTTCATGAGCTAAACTGTTTTTCTTCACCTGATAAAGCATGAACCAGCAAGAACATGCTACCTTTCATTAAGGACATGCCTCATAGAAGTTTTCAATGCTCTTTTCAATGTTAGAAGCGCTGATACTAAAAGATGCTCATAGCCCTTGTTATAATCCTCTTCTATCAGCAAATATTTTTATCTTGTAGTCACAGGAAATAAAATATGAGTTCAATTTATCTTTCATCAAATTGCCTTTCTTTTCTAAACCTATAACATCTATGCTATCCAAGGGTTTTCTTGCCTGTGGAGTCATCAACACTCAAACCTAGAGAAAATCTATTTAAATTCATCTGATATGACACAAATATTAGAAATGGCTTTCATTTTCTAAGAAATTCTCACCCTAGGAGGATATCCAGTATGTCTGTGTTTTAAGCTGGAAAAGGAAACAAAAGAATGTTAGGATTTCCTGAAAGCTTTCCCACTATAAGACTGGGATGAGCATCCTGGAGCCAACTGACCAATAAATCTCAACTTTTTCATGGATACTAGGACAAAAGACTCAATAGGTAAACCACTCTATTTGTTTCAACTTAATGTTGCAATGAGTTGGAGAGGAGAGTTACTAAAATAAATGAAGAAAATGGCACAGCATTATTTTGACAAACTTTCCCATGTAAGTGATAGAAGTTAGATATAAATAACTTTCAGAAGAAGCCGAAGCATAATAAAAATCATGTTATCAGTTTAATGGTAACATTTAACATAAGTGTTATTGCTGTAAGAGACCAGCAACTGGAATTGACTTCTAGTTACCGTTGTGAGATGCAATGAGGCCCTAGTCTAAGTAGGTTAGATCTGCTAGTATCTGCTCCCAAAAGCTCTTTGCTCATAACTCTCTGTCCTTGGACCTGAAAGAGCAGAGGGAAGATATTAGAAACTTTGCCTCCCACCAAAAGAGAAGGAAGAAATGGAACCTCATGAGCATTACATACAAGCACAAATCTAACAACAAGTGGGCAAGTGGATAGTTCTATTCCAGAAGTAAATTTTAAAATTATTTTAAAATGAAGTTTAACATCTCAAAAAATCTCAAAATGCTGACCCAACTTCTCATGCTAAGAAAGTATCTAAGAGCTGAATGTATCTGTGTTATGAGCTTTTGAAAGAATGTTCATTCACTATGACCACCTCACAGCTACCAGAGGCAAAAAGGATTTTTCTTAATATTGTACATTTGCTTGAGAAAATGAGAAGAAGGGCATCTGGGTGGCTCAGCGATTGAGCGTCTGCCTTTGGCTCAGTTCGTGATCCCAGGATCCTGGGATCAAGTCCCACATCAGACTCCCCACAGGGAGCCTGCCCCTCTCCCTATGTCTCTGCCTCTCTCTCTCTCTCTCTCTCTCTCTGTCTGATGAATAAATAAATAAATTTTTTTAAAAAAGAAAAGAAAATGAGAAGAAAATCACAAAGAGGTAGAAAATATTTTCCAAAGACATATATAATAAAGAACTATTATCCAAAATATACAAAAAACTCCTAAAATTCAACATTAAGAAATTGAACATGATTTAAAAATGGCTAAAAAAGAACTTCCAGTTTCCAGTCCAGTATGTAAGGAGGCTACAAGTAGCCACTCCATCCTAAAAACAAGTGAAAAGCTGACCAAACTGGAAAATGAACAACTATTCTTAGGTTCATCAGAAAAGGGAGGTGACAGGGCAAACCACAGCTTCTCATAACTGAAGAGACAGGCAGATACAAATAATCACAATGTATCAGAGCAGAAATTCCATGTAAACCAGTGCCAGGATAGGATAACCTGAACCGTAATTAATGAATTGTTGGAGACTCTTTGTGGATGAAACTAAGAGAGAGAAACTACAGGGGACCCAGACAAAGATGTACTGCCATGCTTTTGAGTTTTACCTTCAGGAGCTTGACCAGATTCCCATAGTAAATACCAGATAAAAGTCTCCTGGACAGAGGTGCCTGGATTGTTCAGTTGTTCAGTCAGTTAACCATATGCCTTTGGCTCCAGTCATGATCTCAGGGTCCTGGGATCAAGTCCTCTGTTGGGCTCCCTGCTCAGTGGGGAGTCTGCTTCTCCCCTTGCCTGTTTTCCTTTGCCCCTCTCCTCCACTGTGCTCTCTCTCCCTCTCTCAAGTAAATAAATGAAATCTGTTTTTTAAAAAAGTTTCCTGGTACTTTATCAAGGGAAGGTAAAAAGGAACCATCTTAAAATACACCAGACTCCTCTATTCTTCTCAAGAACACCTGCTCTTAGGACAAACTATTTTACCAGAGCCTAGCCTACCCAGAGGAAGGAAAATGTCCCACTCTAGCCTCTTCTGGCCTTCCACATAGGGGAAGGGAAATATCCATCTCCCCTAGGATCCCCTAGCCATCCTTTCACTAAAAGAGAGTGGGGAGAAAAAGCAACTAAGAAGCACTGGTGAAGTTCACAGTCCAGGGACACAGGCTCACCATTAGACTGAAACCTAGTCATAGGACTAGAGAAAGCTTCTCTTCTCCTCATATTTCAAGTACATTATGAAAGACCAATTTCCTTTTACTGGGTACATCATACCCACCTTTCATCAAAATGTTACAAGGCATGCTAAAAGGCAAAAACAAAAAACAAACACATTTTGGAGAGACTGAACAAGCATCAGAACCAGAGTCAGATATAGCAAGGATGGCAGAAATATCAGATTAGGAATTTTTTAAGACTATGATTAACTTGCTAAGGAATTGAAAGGAAAAAGTAGACAATATACATGGATAGATAATATAAGCAGAGAAATGGAAATAAAGAATAAGAGAGAAATGCTAGAAATCAAAAACATTATAACAGAAATGAAGAATGTGGGTGCCTGAGTGGCTCAGTTAGTTAAGCATCTGCCTTCAGCTCAGGTCATGATCCCAGGATTGAACCCGGAGTTGGGCTCCCTGCTCAGTGAGAAGCCTGCCTTTCCCTCTCCATGTGCCCTTTGCCCTTCGCTTATGTTCTCTCACTCTCTCTAATAAATAAATAAGTTTTTAAAAAAAGAAATGAAGAATTCCTTTTATGGACCCATTGGTATATGGGCATGGCTGAAGAAAGAATGTCTACATGTAAGAATATGAAAATAGAATCTCCTAAAACAGAAAAGTAAACACACACAAACACACAAAAACAAATTTAAAAATCCCCCCCCCTCAAAAGAACAGAATATCAAACTCTATGAGACAATTACAAAGAGTATAACTTACGTATAATGGGAATACAAGAAGAGGAAACAGAAAAAATATTTGAAGGAATAATGAATAAGAATTTCCTCAAATTAAGGTCTGACACAAAACCACAAATTCAAGAAACTCAAAGAACACCAAGAAAGATAAATGCCCAAAATACTACACCTAGGCATACCATATTCAAACTTCAGAAAGTTTTCAAAGAAAAAAATCTTGAAAAAAGTCACAGCAAACAAAACAAAACAAAAACACTTTACCTATAAAGAGTTATATCCAAGTTCTTCTTAGAAGCTATGCAAGTAAGAAGAGAGTGAAGTGAAATATTTAAGAGGTTGAGACAAAACCCCACCAAACCTAGAATTCTGTACCCTTTCAAACTATCCTTCAAAAGTGAAGGAGAAATAAAGACTTTCTCAAGTGAAAAAAAAAAAATCAAGGGCATTTTTAGCCAGTAGATCTGCCTTGCAAGAAACACTAAAACAAGTTCCTCAGAGAAAAGAAATATTATATAGGTCAGAAATTCATATCTACAGGGGTGCTCAGGTAGCTCAGTGGGTTAAGTGTCTGCCTTTAGCTCACGTCATGATCCCAGGGTCCTGGGATCAAGTCTCACATTGGACTTCCTGCCTGAGTCTCCCTCTCTCTCTCTGCCTCTGCCTGCCCTCCTGCCCTCCTTTAATATCTTTAAAAACAGAAATTCATATCTATATAAAACTCACACAAGAATAAACAATTTGAATAGATCTGTATTTATTAAAGAAATTAAATCAATAATCAGTAACCTTCCAAAATAGAAAGCACCAGGTCCAGATGGTATCCTGGTAAATTCTACCAAACATTTAAGGAAGAAACTATACTGATTCTTTACAAAACCTTCCAGAAGATATGATCAGAGGTAGTATTTTCTAACTCATTCTATAAGGCAAGTATTAACCTAATACCAAAACCAGACAAAGACATTATAAAAAAAAACTACAGACCAATATGTCTCATGGATATAGATGTAAAAATTCTCAAAAAAAAAAAAAAAAAAGCAAATTGAATCCAACAATATAAACAAAGAATTACACACCATAACCAAGTTGGATTTATTCCAAGCATACAAAACTGGTTCAACATTTGAAAATCAGTTAAGGTAATCCACAATATCAACAGTTAATGAAAAAAAAATCACATGATCATATTAATAGATACAGAAAAAGTATATAACAAAATCAAACACTCATTCCTGATAAAATTCTCAACAGACTAGGGATAGGGAAAAATTTCAACTTGATAAATAACATCTACAAAAATCTACAGGTAGTATCATACTTACCAATGAGAAACTCAAAGCTTTCCCACTAACATCAGACATAAGGCAAGATGTCCCCTCTCACCACTGCTTTTAAGCATTGATCTAGAAATCCTAGCTAATACAAAAAGCAAAAACAAAAAACAAGAAAAGGAAATAAAAAGTATACAGTCTGGGAAGAACTGTGTTTGCAGATAACATGATTATCTATGTGGAGATCTGAAAAAATTTGACCAAAAACTCTGGGAACTAATACATGATTATAATAAGATTGCAGAATACAAGGCTAACATACAAAAGTTAATTGCTTTCCATATACCAGTAATGAATAAGTAGAGTTTGAAATTAAAAACACATAAACCCTTCACATTAGCATCTCTAAGAAATATTATACATAATTTATACATAAACCTAAAAAAATTTAAAAGATATATATGGGTTACACTATGAAACTCCTATGAAAGATACCAAAGAAGAACTAAATAGGGAAATATTCCAGGTTCATGGATTGGAAGACTCAATATTGTCAAAATGTTAGTTCTTCCCAAATTTATCTACAACGTCAATGCATTCTCAACCAAAATCCCAGCAAGTTATTTTGTGGATATTGATGAACGGATTTTAAAGTTTATTTGCAGAGGCAAAAGACTCAGAATAACCAGCTCAATTTTGAAGAACAAAGTATAGGACTGATTCTACCTGACTTCAATACTTACCATATAAATCTACAGTAATTAAGACTATATGGTATTGGTGAAAACAGACAAATAGATCAATAGAGAAGAACAGAGAATCAAGAAATAGATTCACATGAATACAGTCAACTGATCTTAGACAAAAGGGCAAAAGGAATAAAATGGAGAAAAGACAGTCTTTTCAACAAATGATGAGTGATAGAACTGGATATTCACATGCAAAAAAAAGAGTCTCGTCACAGACCTTACTTACACCTTTCACAAAAATCAACTCAAAATGGATCACAGACCTAAATATAAAACACGAAACTAAAAAGCTTCTAGATGATAAGAGAAAACTTAGATGATCTTGGTTATAACAATGTCCTTTTATTTTTTTTTTTTTAAGATTTTATTTGTAAGTAATCTCTATACCCAATGTGGGGCTCGAACTCACAATCCCTAGATCAAGAATTGCCTGCTCCACTGACTGAGACATCTGGGTGCCCTGACAATGTCTTTTTAGACACAACAGCCAAGGCACAAATCATGAAAGAAAATACTGATAAACTGGACTTAATTAAAATTAAAAACTTCTGCACTGCAAAAGACAATGTCAAGAAATGAGAAGACAAGCCACAGACTTAGAGAAAATATCTGCAAAACTCACATCTAATAAGGACTGTTATCCAAAATACACAAAGAACTCTTAAAACTCAGCAACAAGAAAATAAACAACACAATTTTAAAATGGGCAAAATACCTAAATAGACACCTTGCCAAAGAAGATACGCAGATGACAAAGTAAGTGCATGAAAGGATATTTAGCATGATATGTCATTATGGAACTGCAAATTTAAAACATGATGAGATAACATCACACACCTATCAGAATGGCCATAATCCAAAACATGGACAATACCAAATGCTGGCAAGGATGTGAAGCAACAGGAACTCTTGTTGACTGCTAGTGGGAATGCATCCATTGTGGAAGACAGTTTAACAGCTTCTTCCAAAATTAAACACTCTTCCCATATGATTCAGCATTTCTGCTCTTTGGTATTTACCCAAAGGAGCTGAAAACTTAGGTCCACACAAAAACCTGTAGTGGACATTTAAAGCACTTTTATTTTATTATTTAATTGCCAAAACTTGGAAACAACAAGATTCCCTTCAGTAGGTGAATAAACAAACTGTGGTACATTCAGACAATGGAATGTTATTTGACACTAAAAAGAAATGAGCTATTAAGATAGGGAGGAGCCAAAAAAAAAAAAAAAGATAGGGAGGAGCATCAATTGCATGCTATTAAGTGCAAGAAGCCAATGTGAAAGGGTACATACTATATGTTCCCAACCATGTGACAGACATTCTGAAAGAAAGGAGAATTATGGAGGCAGTAAAAAGATCAATGATTGCCAGGGGCTGGGTTGGGGAGAGCAGAGAGGATTTTTAGGACAGTGAAACTATTCTACATGATACTATAATGATGAATATATGTCATTTTACATTTGTTCAAATCCACTGAATGTACAATATTAAGTTGAACCTTAATTTAACTACAGACTTTGGGTGATAATGATGTGTCTATCAATGAATGTAACAAATGTACTACTCTAGTGAGGATGTTGATAGTGGGGGCATGTGTAGGGGCAGGAGGTATGTGAGAACTCCTGGTACTTTCCATAATTTTGCTCTGAACCTTAACTGTATATATATTTTAAGTCTCTTTTTTAAAAGTACATTGAGCCCACTGCCTTGACGGTAATGGTATTCTTCAGATTTATTTGACCCACTAGATGGAGGAGGATGCTGGGGAATATCCACAGTGTACCTTCTAATGCACATACTCATAATAGGCATAAATAATATATAAACCATTATTTATTCGTTGTGAGGATAGCTCCTAAGCACCTACTGCCAGATACCATTCCTAAGGATACAGCTGTGAACAAGATAGGCATAGTCACTAAGTGGGGGAGATAGTCAAGAAATAAGCAAGATAAATTTTTAAAAAGTAATTTCCAGTGGTAGAAAGTACCATGAAGAAAGGAAAACTAATGGTAATTTCCTAAGCACTTAATTATTTGCCAGCCACTATACTAAGAACTTTATAACGGAATGCCTGGGTGGCTCAGTGGTTTAGTGCCTGCCTTTGGCCCAGGGCGTGATCCTGGAGTCCTGGGATCGAGTCCCATGTTAGGCTCCCTGCATGGAGCCTGCTTCTCCTTCTGCCTGTGTCTCTGCCTCTCTCTCTCTCTCTCTCTCTCTGTCTCTCATGAATAAATAAATAAAATCTTTTTCCTCCCTTCCCTAAATAAAATCTTAAAAAAAAGAACTTTATATCTTCAAGTTTAAACCTCATAACTCTATAAATATTAGGATTATTTTTCATTCTCATGTTAAAGATATGGAAATTGAAGCTAGTAAGATAAAGTAATGGAAGCTAGTAAGATAAAGTAACTTGCCCAATGTTGTGGAGCAAGTAAGAAGTGCAAAACTGGAGTCAAATTCATTTTCTCACTGCTGAGCCATGCTCTAAACCATTACACTCTACGCCTCACACAAGAATCGCATGACTAAAAGAAAGACAGGAAGACTGCTTTTCCCATAAATATCCTAAAACTCTGAAAGGAAATGGAAACATATTTGGCACTTCTGACAAAGTCTATGGAAATAAACTGTTTTCAAGCGTTATATTTTATTTTAATTCCAGTATAGTTAAAATACAGTGTTACATTAGTTTCACATGTACAATATAGTGATTCAACCCTTCCATACAATACCCAGTGCTCATCACAGGTGCACGCCTTCATCCCATGACCTATTTAACCCATCCCTCCAGCCCTACTCCTCTGGTAACCATGAGTTTGTTCTCTACAATTAAGTCTGTTTCTTGATTTGTCTTTCTCATTTTTTCCCTTTGTTCCTTAAATTTCACATATGAGTGAAATCATTTGGTGTTTGTCTTTCTCTGACTGACTTATTTTGTCAGGCTTTACATTTGATTGACTTTTCTCTGCGCTGTGGGGGGAACTGGCTTCATTCAGCAAGGTCAGCTTCATTCTTGCTGGTTATTGGTACAGCATATTTTACATATGAAGGTGTTACTACTCCGGGTGTCAAAGTATGGGCTTAAGATTACTGTCTCCATAGTGATCATATATTTGCTAAGTTTTCCCAAGCTTTCTCATTTACTATATCCTCTAAGAAGAGTCCTTTTTGGGAAGTAGCAGATTCAGGCCAGTGGATTTGCCCTGAGCACATCAAATAGAAACACTCTAGACACACAAACCCAATAGTAACCTTGATGGTCCATGACCTATTTAATCACCCTAAATCACTGGCCGACATGTAGTTTTGGTTGGGTAACATCCACCCCCTAAATTCTCTCTTGACTGTCTCTGTCATAGAATCTAGTTCTTATGTCCCAAGGATTGTACAAATTTTGATCATATACATTTGCTTGTATGATGATTTAATGTTACTGTCCCCCTGCTACCCATTAAGTATGAAGAGTACAGGAGTCATGACCAGTTTGCCCACTATTATATGCACTGCACATTGTACAGAACAGTATGTGATATATATTAAACATCTGGTAACTATCATTTGAATAAATGAACAAATGGGAACACTGATGTCCATGTGAATTGCTCACAATTATATGAAGAGAGCAATGTAGCTTCCAAGGAAAATCAAGTGAGTATAGCTGGAGGGGATCCCCACATCACCCCCTCCCTTGAAATGGCATTAATAAATCATGGGAAGTGATATGGTATGCTTGGAAAGCGATTTCAACTCAGAAAGAGGTAGGTTTAATTCTAGCTCTGCCACTTTCTGATTCAATGTTTCTGAGCCTCAGTTTTCTTATCTGTAAACATGCAAGTAATATAATAATAAATAAACTGAGATAAAGTCTGTGAAAATGCAGCGCCAGAAAATACAGAAAGAAGAAACAAGTTCAAAGACCCACTGAATTAGTCTCCTCTCTGTGACCTAAAGCAAGCAAATTCAAGTCCGATTGGTCTTAAAGTATAGTGCTGATGGATGCCTTTAATCTTTATCCTCTCCAAAAGTCCTCCACTGGGAGAATTCACATGAAATGAAGGGGTATTTCAGATCTGCTCAGGTACAGATCTGAAATACCCCTTTCCAAACTGTGAACCAACTGCCAACATGGCGTAGCAAAAGTTTCTGGAGACACATTCACCCCTATACTGCTTGTCCTTGGCATTCTGATTACTTCTTATATGAAAGGATCAGAGAAAGAGAGAATGATCAATAAATGGCCCAAGAGTAGCTAACATGACAGCTGTCTAAAGAAAAGTCTAGGTATGCTGATCAACATTTCATGGTCCTCAGTGAGGATCACTAGTTGAGGGAGGTTTCCTCCTACAGCTGAGGTTGGGTATTTTCAGTGGGACCTATATGCTATTATTTTAATGGTATGGCGCAAGAATATATGTTTAAGTGGAATGTATGTTTGAAGTTACACAAAATAAAAATCTCAAAGCATTAAAACAAACAACTAAGCCACAATTCAAAACTTTCTCTTAGGTTAAAAGGAAGTCAATGAGCCCTAGAATTAACTAAGCCATGGTGACAAGCACAGAAAACAGGATTCCTGGTGAACTGCTGATAACCCCAAGCACGAGATAAAGCAAACATATGGAATTAGCCATATATGACTTCAAACTCACTGTCTATTGGTCAATCAGAAAGACTCATATTAGCAAAATGAAAAAACTACAAAAGATTTTTTTTCAAAGTACATAGAGTTCCATACGAGAAAAGCCACATGATTGGAAGTCTTAAGGAAAATCAAAGCTTGACTTCAAATAAGCTTTCCTCAAAAACAAAAAACAAATAAGCTTTCCTCTGGGGGTAAATAAAGACTGCAGCATCTGCCTTCAATCCATTCTTAACTGGTTAGGGATTAGCACATCCTATAATAACTTCTCAGTGTTGATTTCACAAAAGATAAGCAATCTACTATTAAGAAACCAAGAGAAATCATTAAAAAAAAAAAATGACATCAGAGACTCACAAACAACCTTACCACAATTTACTGACAAGAAAATAGTATATCAAACTTATATTCAGAGAAGGTAAGTTTGTGCAATTTAATTGCTGACCTCCCAATTACAGACATTAAAACTCCCAACAACCAATTAAAAAACCCAGTGTTCCAAAGAATCTGAATTTTGGTTAAAATTAAACGAAGATTAACATCTGGTCACAAGATCTAAGTGAAAAGGAAATGGGAGAAAAAAACATTCATGTTGAAGTTTGTACATACATGGATAAATCCAAATTTCCACAGAGGAAGCAAAATAAATGAGATTTATTTCTCTGAATGTCTACAGAACATGATAGAATCTCTTTTTACACCATCTTAAGTGGTTGTCTATTTGTTTTATGACTGTAAGCCTTATCTTTTGCAGTAAAATATTAAGTTCTCAGGGTGAATCCAGGTTTTGCAGAGTAAATGGAATTTGAAGTGTCCTAAGAAAAAGAATACAAAGTTCTAAACACAAATTATGTAGAGGGTATTGCAAGTGAATGAGTCACCCTGGAGGTTAAGGACCAACAGCTTCACAGTACATTCACCACAAGGGTGAGAATCAACCAAGTCTTTCTGTTTCACCCTAATGGTGTCTTGCAGAATACTGGTGTTTTTAGGCATTCAGAGGTTGTTGATTCCACTCATTTCAGAGGCAAGCAAAGGATAGGACCACGAGGTGAAATTTAAGGCCACGCCATGGCCCATCCAAACAGGTCAAGATAAATCCTAACTCTCTTGTTCAGTTATACCTTAAACGATAGTTCGAACTAAATTGAATTTGAATTATGAATTCATCATTTGAACTTGAATTCATGTTGACTGTGTTATTTAATAACTGTCATCCAATTAAGCTTTGAAAAATCCAAAAATGGGTATCTCCTATAATAAAACAAAGAGAAGATTTTTAAAATCATCAAATAAAAGCTGGATGTATGTGAGTCACAGACTAAACATTCTAGTTCCTGTGTGTATGTCCACTATTTATGATGAACAGCTGGAACTCATGTGCACTCCTTACTGACTGTGGACATCTGTGGCCTATTATCAGTAGAGTTACCCTATAAGTAGAAGAGGTTGCCAATTCCAAAGAAAACTTGTAGGAATTTTTGATGTGTTGATTTATTTCCCCATACGGTTGGCCAAAGTATACTGCATATACTGTGTCCTTTATATATACATGAAATAGCAAAGAGAAAATTCATATAATTCTCCAAGTTCTATTTATAGGTGTGAGATATACAATGAAAGAAATTATGTACTTATACAACAGGTTCATACTTCAAGCTTAACATTTTAACTGCTGCTGTGCAAAAAAAAAACAAAAACAAAAACAAAAAACAGAACTTCCTATCTATGATAAAGTCCAGACTTATCCTGCTCAGATTAATGTATGATAGAGGACAGAAAGAAATTTTGTGAATATGCCTGAATATAAATATATGAATAATCATCAGTCCAAATGATGTCACTCTACCTTACATCTGTGAGGAAAATACCTTAAGAAAAACCCACTTATCACTAACTTTAATCCCATTAGAATAGAACTTCATTATTAAAGGCCTTACTTAAGACTGATAGCTATGACTGCATAAAAAATTGTTTTAAATGTCTTCATGAAAACATTAATAAACAACTTTTATTATTTTAAAATACTTATTTATTTATTTATTTGGGGGGAGAGAGAGCATCCAAGAGAGCTCAGGAGAGATGGGCAGAGGACAGAAAAACGTAAGCCGACTCTGAGAACCAGGAGTTCAACACCCAACTGACTGAGCCACCCAGATAACCTTTTTTTTTTTTTTAATTAATTTTTATTGGTGTTCAATTTACCAACATACAGAAAAACACCCAGTGCTCATCTCGTCAAGTGTCCACCTCAGTGCCTGTCACCCATTCCCCTCCAACACCCGCCCTCCTCCCCCCTTCCACCACCCCTAGTTCGTTTCCCCGAGTTAGGAGTCTTTATGTTCTGTCTCCCTTCCTGATATTTCCCAACATTTATTCTCCCTTCCTTTATATTCCCTTTCACTATTATTTATATTCCCCAAATGAATGAGAACATACACTGTTTGTCCTTCTCCGATTGACTTATTTCACTCAGCATAATACCCTCCAGTTCCATCCACGTTGAAGCAAATGGTGGGTATTTGTCGTTTCTAATTGCTGAGTAATATTCCATTGTATACATAAACCACATCTTCTTTAGCCCAGATGACCTTTTAATAAATAACTTATAAAACCAAGGGGCAGAGGCACCTGGGTGGCTCAGTCAGTTAAGCGTCTGCCTTCAGCTCAGGTCATGATCTCAGGGTCCTGGGATCCAGCCCTGCATTGGGTTCCCTGCTCAGTCGGGAGTCTGCTTTTCCCTCTCCCCAGCCCTCTCTTGTGCTCTTCTCTTTCTCTCAAATAAAATCTCTTAAGATTTTATAACTAACTAAATAAAATAAAACAAAAAGGGACAAATTTCCAAGGGACAAATTAGGAAAGATATTTCCAACATATGATAGGCAAAAAACTAATTTCATAATATTTAAGAGTTATAATGAGATGATCAAAAATTAGATGACAATAGTCCAAAATAAAAGTAAGAAAAGGATATGAAGAGACATAAATGAAAAACACAAATGCCCAGTGTTTTAAAGATGCTAAACTTCAATCACAAATCTAAGAAACACAAACTTAAAAACAATGAGCTTTCATTGAACAGATCATGACAGAGATCCATATTTGACAAGGAGGTGGGGAAAGCGCAAGAACAGGGAACTCTCATTCTTTGTGGACAGGAGTGTGGTTCATACATTTTTCTGGAGGGTGATTTACAAACAAACAAATGAAATGTGAAACCTTTCACATTTTAAAATGTTTACGTATTTTGCCCCATCAATCATCCTTTGATAATATGATAATAAAATTATCCTATAGATAAAGAAATAGATGATAGAAATGTTATATATAATGAAATTATCCTATAGAACTCTCAAGGATATATATATTCAAAGACACTCTTTGCAGCATTGTTTAAAAATTTTGAAAACAAAAAACTAGAGAAAGTAACTGTCCATCCACAGAATAATCTATCCAATAAATACTATAAAGCCACTAAAAAAAACATGGTAAATCCATCTCTATGTGATTTTCAAATAACAATGTCTTACATTTCTTGAGCTTTCAATATGCCAGCCACTGTTTTAAGCCTTTTGCCTATGTTAATTCTCTTAAGGAATAAAATGTCTCCAAGACAAGGGTGCCTGAATGGCTCAATCATTTAAGCCTCAGACTCTTGGTTTTGGCTCAGGCCATGATCTCAGGGTTATAAGATGGAGTCCTAGTGTAGGGATCCAGGCTCAGCAGGGAGTCTGCCTAAGATCCTCTCCCTCCACCCTGCCCCTCCCCTGACTCATTTTCTCTCATTCAAATAATAAATAAATCTTTTTTTAAAAGAAATCTTTAAGACAGATAAGTAAAAAAACAAAGTTGTGGAACAGCTTTTATATCATATAAAAATATATATAATTTTTTAACTATCATATATAAACAAACATATATTTACATAAATGTATTTATGTATGTGTGTATGTATATATGCCCAGGAAAATTGAGGAATACAAAAGGAATGATCTATAGTGATTACCTATGAGGAGTGGAACTTGAGGGAAAAGATATTTACTTTCTATAATTTTTTGAATTGAACTTTTCACTATATATATACACACACACACATATATAGTATATATATACATATACATACACATATATAGTGATTACTATATATATTAATATATAGTAGATTACTTCTTTTTTAAAAAAGATTTTATTTATTTATTTGAGAGAGACAGATAACAACAGAGAGCAGGAGCTGGGGGAGTAGCAGACAGAGAGGAAGAAGCAGACTCCCCACTGAGCAGGGAGCCCGACATGGGAGTCGATCCCAGGACCCTGAGATCATGACCTGAGCTGAAGGCAGATGCTTAACCAATGAGGCACTCAGGCGCCCCTATTACTTCTATTTTTAAAATGTTAATACATGTTATCTGCCTAATTAGATTATGGTTTGTTTAATTTTTTTTCTACTTCTAGTTTTTTAAAAAAACTAATAAAAGATATTTGGGAAAACACAGAAATATGAGTAAACACGAATGTTTCTTTTTAGACTCTTCTATGAGCACATGAGCATATAATACTTTCAAAATTTTTAAAAACCTAGTTAGAAGTCAGCATTCAACTACTCCAACAAAAACATCCTATCTCATTTCCTTTCTTACGCAGGAAACCCTAGAATATAAGGATTTAGATGAGAACTCTCATGTCTCTAAAACAATTATTTGACTAATGGCTTTCTTCCTCCCAATATTAAGTCAATTTAATAATTTATTAAAAGGTCAAGTTTAATTATAAATAAAGCAAAACTAAGGGAGAAAACAGAATTATCAATGTGTGACTTGTAATATATACTGCTCTGTTGTAGGTAACATGTAACCTAACAACTTAAACCAGGGATAATATTTATGTGCATATCCTTAAAGCAGTCAATGCACAGTGATTGTTAATATTATCGTCCTCATTATTGAAGCTACCATCCCTTAGCTTCTTCCTATAGGTCTAATAGTGAACTCCACACATCACATATATTAGCATATTTAATTGTCCCAGCAACCCAATAAGAGTCCTGGGTACTGATGATTTACTAGAATAATATAAGATTATGAAAATATGGAGAAAATTTTAGGGTAGCAAACAGTAACTGAACTCTATACACAACAAAGTCTAGGTTTAAAACAAGTACTCCTAAATATTTTATAGATTTTTTATAAGGGATTTCTACCAGAAATAAACCATAAAATCACTCCTGAAGAGCCCTTGTACCCCAGTTCCCAAAGTTGTTCCAATTAATCCTTTCTCACACATCCCACTCGGCATACCATGTGCACGTGAATCCAAAATCATGCCTTCCCTCTGCAAAAAGCCTTTCTAGGCTTCTATCATCTCTCAAACTCTGTTAGGTTCTTACCTGTCCAGCAGCAGTTCTAGCACTTCTTTAGTAGAGGCAAAGCCTCTGTACGTTGACAGGAAGATGCTGATATAGGTAAAGTCATTGTCCCCAAAAGCCGTCAGCAGGTTCTCCACAAGCTTCTCCAAGGTGCCAGCTTTTATGGTCCTGATCTTACAGGTTTCATATTGACTGACCGTATGTCCTGGAGGCAGCTGGTCCCCTTCAACCTGTACAATAAATCCATGGTTATGATCAGGCGAAATGACTCCCCAGCATAAAACTGCAAATGCTCAAGTAGACTTACACACAGCCGGTCATGTTTTCCCCCCTCTGCTTTCATGTCCCTACAAGCCATGTGAGGCAATTCTCCCCTGTGAGTGGAACAGTGAGGTGATGGTGGTGTGTGTGTGTGTTGCTTTTTACTTCATCATGGTTACACTTGTTTCTATGCAAGTCCCTGGTTACCAGCCTAAATAGGCCATGGATGTTTTCTGCAACCCTAGGTTCAAGCTCAGCAAAAGTTAATCAGTCATTCCCTTTGGATTGTTCCATGGTAAGTTGTCAAACTCATTCTTTTTCTTTATTTTATTTATTTATTTTTATTTACTCAAGAGACATACAGAGAGAGGCAGAGACATAGGCAGAAGGAGAAGCAGGCTCCCTGTGGGGAGCCTGAAGCAGGACTCGATCCCAGGACCCTGGGATCAGGACCTGAGCCAAAGGCAGAGGCTCAACCACTGAGCCACCCAGGTGCCCCCAAATTCATTCTTAAAGGCAACTCCTACACTGGTGTGCTGGAGCTGACTCATACTGGCTTTGAGGAGGTGACTGCTGAGTTTTAGGATTTGTGTGAACCAACTGACACTATTTTGCTAGGCTAAAAGACCAGCCTTGGTAGGAGTGTGATCTCCATGGAAATCTGTGGAGATCTGACCATGGTCTGATGTTCTTCGGTCTGCAAAAAGCAAAGGCCTTCCTGATTCAATGTGATCAACAATCAACAGAACTGCCCAAGAAGTGGCTGGACCAAGCGGCCCAGGGCTACTCTCTGGGGAGAAATGGAAAGGGGTGGATGGGCATATGACCCCTGCCTCCTACAGCCAAGCGATGAACAAGAAAAACATATGTTCATGACAAGTTTCATTCTCATGTGATTCCAATCAAATAGTATTGGCAGGTATAATTGCACCTTGGTAGACATAAAATACAACTGATTACTGATAAGATATGCAAAGCTTAAAATTGAGTATGAGGGGAGAGAAGAACTAAATTGAAGAAAAAGAGGAGCGTGCCTTATATCCTGCAATAAATCTATGCCTAACAAATTACACAGAGAGGTGATTTTCAGCCTAAATTGTCCTACACAGGCACGAAGATGTCCTACCAAGAGGATCATTTTCTAAAGCAAACAATCATTGTCAGTAATGCAAACAATTGCCAGGCAGTTTTTCTCAGTTTTAAGTTTGAATTGTTGCATACCAGACTTTCCAAAATTGAAAAAACCTGATATGTGAAAATTAAGGAAGGGGAGCAAAGAAGAAAGAACCGGATCTCTCAATGATGACACTGTGCTCACTAAATACCTGTTCTCTTTTTCTTCACCTGGTCTGTCAGATGTTAAACTCCTGGAAGGAAGTTAGCTGGTGAGATTGCTTCTAGGAAGACCAAAGTGGTGGCAATCACTTTTAGGAGAAGGTGAGAGTACCTTAATGTCATTATGTCTAAATGCGAACAGGAATTAATAGTATGACTGCATCTTCCATGGCTGATTTTCTTTCTTTCCTTCTCGAAGGATACTTTTATTTTATTAAGGAGCAGGATCTGGTTCAGGCAAAATACCAAACATTTCTGTAGGCCTCTTCAGCCTGTTGACTCATATCATGGCCTAATAACCATCCGTTATCACTCTATATGTAGTTTTTAAAACAGGCCTAATAGAATCCATCTGTCCTCCCAGGAGTGTCAACTCATTTTAAGCAGAAACAATAAATGAAAAGGATATATGGTTTCAAAGTCTAATTACTTTTTTTTTTTTACTAGTTAGTACAGTGTCGCCCTACATGGGTGCTATAAAACACCAGTTCTAAAACAAAAGGTCCTGTGGTCAAGTCTGGGAACTACAGAGTAAGACAAAGTCAAATACATTTCTTTATTCTAGAATTTGCCTTTAACACGCTCACATGATCCTTCCAAATGGAATTCCCTTTAATCTCACGGCATCTTGCAGACCACCAGAATGAACATACTTTGGAAAACGTAAACTTACTAAGTCACTGTGATGCATTTAAACCATATTCCGTTTTTGCCACTTTCCACTTAAAAAAATCATAAAATACAATGTTAATTTTTATCTTCTAACATCTGTATCCCTTTGACCTCTTTCTCAATACCAAAATGTAGGGATGTTTCTATGTTTTACTTTGTTACTTCAACGATCTGGTTCCCAAAAAATGATCAGCCTCATACTATTAAAAAGTAGTTTAAAAAAACATGCTTCAATGTCAAATGTTAACAACAACAATGAAGGGAATGGCTTCTCGTTCTCGAGGGATATTCAAGCTCTAATTCTAATTCCTTACCTTGTGACAATGTTCCCTTACCAAACAATTTCGTAATTTGAGGACTCTTACTTTATTCACAATGCAAATTCCACTTTAAATCTTTTCTTATTGAAAGTAAAAACTACTTAAAAGAACTAATTTTTCTCTGAGCCCTGATGTAGCCAAAAATTCAAACACAGAGAAAAATACTTGTCAAAGGACCTGATGAAGGGGGTCCCCTTTCCTGCCAGAAAGCAGATTTGGCAGGAAGCCACAGCTCTCCCTTGGGAATGGAGTCCTGCTACTCATTAACCCAGTCGCTTCCTTCAGTCCTCTTTTTCCTCTGGAAAACAAGAAATCTCAAGATGCGTGGCTGATCCCCCATAGCTCCCTGTGATGGTTTCTACTCCTCAGTGTTTGCATCTGTACATCAGGAAGAACCATGTTTGAGCTAATGGAAGCTAATAAAATACTTGCACTATATAGATTTTTTAAATTATTCTCTAGGTGCAATGAGTCAGCATGAATGACAATATAAAACAAAGTGTGGGAATTGGTTGGTGCCTATAGTCGTTCTCACAAAAGTTAACAATGCACGTTAAGGTGTCAGAGTACTTGCTCCATGTCATCTTCACATTTGCTAAG
This sequence comes from Vulpes vulpes, assembly GCF_048418805.1. NCBI lineage: Eukaryota > Metazoa > Chordata > Mammalia > Carnivora > Canidae > Vulpes > Vulpes vulpes. The sequence continues at coordinate 143,215,813 of NC_132792.1, forward strand.
CACCGACTATGGACTTGCTAGAGCTGGGGGTAGATGAGTTCTAATTTACAAACACTCAAATAGGGTACATTTTTTGTGAAAAAAACAAAAACAAAACTACTGAAAATTTTGAAACTATCTGCTTATTCCTGGAAGTACTTTGAATGAAGACCATACAAAAGTGAAACGGAAAATTAACTCTGCCGTAGGGGCACAAGGGAGAAGCTGAGTTTTTACTTTAATTTTTGCAGTAAAATATTCAATAGCTACAGAACCCTTTAAAAGACTTTAGGATCTGTTTTTGTGTGGACTATCTCACTACCTTTGAATTTCAGTTTAAAAGAAAAGTGGGGGAGGGCCTTGGCAGACAAGTGTTTAATAACCCAGACTCGGAGAGCAATACATGGAGGGCTGAGCCTGCCCTCTGGGTTAGCACGCTAACAGGAAACAGCTCAATCTGGATTTAATCAGAGACCATCATTTTACTGACAAGATCATGATACCGAAGCCACAAAAATGTTTCAGGATTTTCTTTTGGTGGGAGGGGGCAATCTCTCTGCCATTAGAATTCAGCATTTCCTGAGAGAACATGTCTGACTCCTATGGGGTAACTATCTAAACCTCTGCCCAACTGTCCTAACTGAGGAATTTCCATAATTGTCCATCTTGGCATGAGGGGGACAGGAGAAAAACGTGAGAGATGAAATGTGCCATATTTCAATTCTATTTCTAGTCATGGAGGAATACTCTCTTTCACCTTCTGAAAACATAAACTGTTAACAACTTAGGTGTTTCTAACTTGAAAAAATTTTTTTCCTTCAATTAAAATAATACTTCAGGCATCTGATACTTTAATAGTGGACATGCTAAGTAAACAACCTCATTAAACTGCAGACAGTATGAAGTCCTTCCCCAAGCCACACTCAACCTTGAGTACATCAGTTCTCGGGCATCCTAGCCTCGGCCGCAAAGTCAACAGTGAGTACTTTTCCAGTCGTAACTCTCTAACAAAATCTAAAACCCACATCCAGGATTTTATAGACTTTAAGAAGGTACACACTGCTAGCTCTGCATTCAGCCCAGAGCACCAAGGGTGCATGTTATATTCCCTTTTCAAAAAAAACACACCATCCAGCAACACAAAACACCATGAGATGGTGCACAAATAAACTCTGATCATCTGTCTGTATTGCCCACATATGTATGAATTAAACATCCTTGCCACACATGGAAAAAATACATGTATGTAATGGCACACAGCAGAGTGGTATGGCAAGGCCAGTGCATGTGAGTATTTTGAGCTACATATACATACAACATTCCGAGATGTAAGGCACAGTCTATACAAAACCCTGGGGCAAGTGATGTCAAGCTCAGTGAGCTTCCATGGATGTGAACTCTTTTTTTTTTTTTTTTTTGCTAGGTTAAGGTTGCCAGGATGCTCCATGACAATGGAATGTGCTCTTAAAAACAAAACAAAACAAAACAAAAAAACACTACAAGATTTTAATTTAATTTCAATTTCAATGTCAGATAAATAATGAATAATAGGATAAATTGGGGACATAAGCATGTCCTATATAGTATTTAGGACCGACTAATACTGAAACATAATTTGTTGTTTATATGAATTTCAAATTCAACCTGGCACCCCATACCCTTATTTGGTAATTCTAAGTGCATACAAATAGTACAGGCTTAGATCTCTCTCTTATTTACTCAGTCATACATGAACTAACAGTACTATGTGCCAGGTGCTGTGCATGGTAGTAGAGATATAAAGGTAAATAGCATGCAGTTCTGACACTCAGGTTGCTGGGTTTAGTGGACGAAACAGACACAAAGAAACCATTATGATGCAAAGTGAATTTTTTTGAAAAAAGGAACGGAGATAGATAAGCAGATACCATGGAAGAACCAGGAGGGACCCAGCATAGAGGTGGCATCGGAAAAGACATCCTAAGTAGGGGATGCTTGCAGTGGATTTAAAGTTATGAGTAGGAGTTAACAACGTTGGGGAAGATGTAGCAGAGACACCATCAAAAAGGCATTAAGAAAAGAGGTGTTGGGATGCCTGGGTGGCTCAGCAGTTGAGCATCTGCCTTTGGTTCAGGGTGTAATCCCGGAGTCCCAGGATCAAGTCCCACAACGGGCTTCCTGCATGGAGCCCGCTTCTCCCTCTGCCTGTGTCTCTGCCTCTCTCTCTCTCTCTCTCTCTCTCTCTGTCTCTCATGAATAAATAAATACAATCTTAAAAAAAGAAAGAAAGAAAGGAGGTGTGATGGAGGAGGGGTGGGGTGCAGGGATGATCATACAGTGGTTACAGGAGCAATATGACAAAAGGAATGGACAGCTTGGCCTGCTCACGGAGGATGCTGGTCAAATCTTAAAAAGGTGAGACTCCATTTCCTATAGTTTTAAGCATGGTCAGAGAAATTGCAGTGTGGAGGACAGATCTGATGGGAAGTTTTAAAGTGGAGAAAGTCAGTAAGAAAGTTGTTGATATTCCAGGTAAGCAACTGTAAGGGCCTTAACTTGAGTAACGATGACAGGGATAGTGAACGTGGTGGGGGGAGAGGTTACTCAGGAATAATTAAGACTTGGTGAAGAGTTGGATGCAGAGGATGAAGATGAGGGAAAAGAATCAGGAACATTTACCTGATTTCTAGTGTGGATGACTGGAATGATAATAGTGCCAGCCAAATGAAAAAAGTTGAGGAAGTGAAGCCAGATTTTTTGTGGGACAGAGCTACTGAATTCCACCTTAGAAATGTAGAACTTGGGGTGCCTGGGTGGCTCAGGTGGTTAAGCATCTGCCTTTGGCTCAGGTCATGATCTCAGGGTCCTGGGATCAAGCCCCGAGTTGGACTCCCTGCTCAGTGGGGAGTCTGCTTCTCCTCCCTCTTCCTCTCCCCTTTTTCATGCATGCGCTCTCTCTCTCTGTCCCTCTGTTTCAAATGTATAAATAAAATCTTTAAAAAAGAAACGTCGTTATCTTTGGGATTTTCCAATATTACAGGCCAACAGGCAGTTAGAATCTAAAAGCGGGGGACAAGGTATGTCAATTAAAATGGCTTCACCATCCCAGGCAGACTGTGTGGAGCAGTAGGAATAGAGGACTGAGGATAGCATCTGGAAGAAGACCAAAATTCAGAAGGTTCCAGGAGCAGAGATGTCACGCACTAGAAGAAGCACCTGCACACAAGGCAAATATATACATCGCCTGATCTCTGGTAACATTTCTGGGGAGAGAACTCTGAAGAAATCGTCACTGCCAGATTTATACACATGCCAACATAACCTTCCATCTAATTCTGCAAACATACAAGGGCTAGCCAGTGGTGTACCCTGCTTGCAAGAGCGAATTGTGCACACTCCTTCTCAAATCTATGTTCAATGACATCACTTTGGTATTGTGAATTCAGTCCTTAATGGAAATATTTACACCACAGAAATTGGCAAACTGGGGACAGATCAGGGCATTTGTTCTGGAGAGCTGACTTATCAGCACGCCACTGCCCAGGAATCCCTCTCCAATGATGTCAATGGTAAATGCAGGAGAGACCTTCATACTGGTTGAACACTTTTGTCCACTCCAGTTAAGGCATTTGTGTTGTCACTGTGATCTCTGACCTCAGGGAAGATAGAAATTCTGCCTCTGAACTGAGAAAAAAGTAGATACGTGAAGGAAGAAGAGATAGGAGTGTGTCCATGACAAATGAATGTGCTCTAAAAAAAATTACAAGATTCCCAGAGGTTGACTTTACATGATAAGATGTGGTCAGGTTTCTATGATGAGTACTTTTGATCCTGGGGGGTTGGGGGGGCACTAAGAGAGCTATAATAACAAACAAAGGCCATTGTTTTAGCACACAGAAATCCCAGCTCCCTCCACCATCCTGTCTCAGCAGGGCTCCTTAGATCACCACTTCCGAGTCCAGGAACTCTCCTGGGGGAACAGGAAGTTGTGTTTTCCATCTCCTAAAAACAGTAGTCATCCTGGTTTGTGGCTCTGCTCAGTCCAATGTTAACCCATGACAGACATCATCTTCCCTGACGCAAACCCCTATTTCTGATATTCTGGTCCTCTTGGAAGGATTCCCAAGTGTTTATAGAGGCAGATTCAAAAATTAAATGGATGTCAGGAAGTTTGCTATATTTGCTACATTTTCCAAAACGATAATTTCACCTTTATACGCTACTTCTATGCTTAAAATTCAGAATGCTAATGATTAAGATATTATGAATTAACCTGGGCTCCAGCCTCATTTCTGAGGCCAAGTTACTATGGAGCCTAGGACAATAACTTAAGGCCTCAATGTCTTGCCCATCTACGTTATAAAATCTAGAAATCACATGTTATTTTGAGAAGTTCAAGGATTTAGGGCTGCATGAGGGGAGGGAGGTCTGAAATAAGATAGTCTGCTGCATTTACCAAATCATATCACAAATCATCAGATGGTTTAGTATCCAGAATAAACTTGCAAAATGTCTAACTCCGTCCTTTCTTGTCCAGAGCCTCAAATGCCCAAGGTCATTGTATCCTGAGGTCACAGGTTAACAGGTGCCAGGCTTTCTGGAAATAATTCTGCTTTTGTGTGGCCCAGCAACCACTGTCTGGAAAGGTCAGTAGGGGGTAGTGAGCTTCCCTGTGACCTAATATTCTCTGTGAATGAAGCCTGCTATGAATGGAAAAGCTTCCCCACAGCCCAGAAGCTTTCCCAGCTCTCTCCTCCCTACCCCATTAATATCACAGACAGTTCCATGGGGCTTTATCTCCTTCTCAGACTTAAAGGGCTCCTTCTTCACCAATCTTTGGAGAGTGAGGGGAGGGGGTGGATGGCAGGGGGTGGCAAATGCCTGATGTTTCCAAACACAGTCCTCAGTTTGATTCTTACTCTACATACCACATTAAGGAATCTCTTCTCCTCCCCACCTTCCTATGGGATTAGTTCAGTTCACTTAAGCAAAGTAAACATTTCATTCCCACTATAATTATCCCCTTTATAATGATAAAGCATTAAAGTCAAAGCCCCATTATCAAAATGCCAGTAAATCATTACTCCCCTGGATTTCAGAATTCAAGTAATGACTGTCTACCTTGCTTCTTTTCCCCTCCAAAACTAAATCTATAAAGTCTACATGGACTTATAAACTTAAAGTTTAGCTTCACTGTTCCTGCAAAGCTCTGGAATACAGATCCTCTGGCAAATACGCTAGTCCTCAGTGCTGTACTTGACACAGGTTATATTCCTAGGTCATGGATTTATAGAAATAGCTACCTACAGAGCAAGCAGGTGTCTTTCAACATATCAGGTGATCAAATGTAGGGCAAGGTAGGAAGAAAAATTTAGTTTATCTTAAGAACATCTCTCTGAAAGATATACTGAAAGAAACTGGCTTTTTTTCTCAGGAGATTTTTTTCCTCCTCATAATCTATAAATAGATTGTAAGAAAACCATCCTTAGGCCCTAAATGAAAAGGAAGAGAAGAGAGGGTTGATAGATATTTATTGAGTACTTATGGGTCAGATGCTCAATCTTTACAACACTCCTCCCATATAGGAATTATTCTCATTTTCCTAAAGGAACCTGAGATTTGGAGAGGTGAGAAGTCTGGCCCAAAGTTATCCAGCCCACTAGCATAACAGACAGAGAGTCAGGATATAAAACCAACCCTGTCTTTATAGTGTGTTAAGACACAAAGCAACACAGGGTATTCAATCTCCACATTTGTATCCCCAAATCTATCAGAACTCAATAGTCCAGAATCTCCTATACTTGATAGGATTGTTGTAAGAATGAAAATGAGATATTAGATCTGAAGTCATGTTGAACATAACTTCAAGAACATGACTACAAGAATGACTCAGGATCCTACAGATAAAAGAAAATATTGTATGTTATACTAAAATCCTCTTTTTACTTTTTCCCCCCAACCCTCATTACTTTCAACAAAAGTTAGGTCTTATTACATTAAATGCTTTGTAGTATTAGTAAGCCTCCAACCCCCTGACACTGACTGAAATCTTTAACAGCTAAGGGGGGAAAAATACTGTTTTAGCGCTAAACACCCTCTCTGGAGGAAAACAAAAATTCCTCTCATTATTACAGTTTCTTAAATGAGTAAATTAAGTCTAAGAAAGACAAATCACTTCACCCAAGGGCTCAAAAGAAGCCAGGAAAACAATGTCACTAGGCTGAATGAGAAGCTACTGGATAACAACACAGCATAAGAACCCACAGGGGACATTTGTGTTCTCCTCTGATTTCCGGATTTTTAATTAATTTTCCTACCTTCTAGGTTTATAAATCTCTCTAGCCAAGAGATAATTTCCTTCTATCTTTAGAAAGAACGGAAAATGAAAGCGTAGTGACAATATGATTGATTGTGGGATTTAGGCAAAGTGACAGGTATGTAAATGCTGACACTTAATAAAAATAAAGGAAAAGGACCAATAGCTCACAAAAACATAGATCCAATTTCTCCAAACAAAGAGAAACTTTTCAAGCAACAATTTTGTTCAATAGATTTAATGTGTCAAAAATATATGTAAAAAGACAGGCATGTCAGCCATAAAGAAAATATTTGTCCTCCTAATAATATGCTCATCATTCCCATGGCTCATGACCTATTCTTGATATCAAGTCAGTAAAAACAGTTTTAAAGGAACTTCCATTGTGAAAAGCACGCAAATGAGGTGCTAAGGAAATCTATAAAGGAAATAAGGGGTTATATTCTTAAAAAACCTAACAAATAGAGATTATATAACATTAATGTGAATTTTCTCACTTAATGGCATGGAAGGGATATACAGAACTTAAAACTGAGATGTATTTCATTAAATAATGCCAGGTAAATAATAGGAGCCTTACAGTGAGAATTTTAGATAAAGACCTCTTGAGTCCATGGTAAGAAAGGAGAATCAATTGTAAGGAAGAAAAGCAGGGGTCTTGGAAATCCCATGGAACTAGATTCTGCTTCTAGTTCCAGTTCAATTAATGATCAAGTACTTGTCAGTGCCCTCTATTTATTTCAGCGGTAGGCTAGAAAAACTCTTTTTAACTTGTTGCATTTGATAGCTCCTAAATATACTTGAGTGGATTCATTCAACAAGTATTTGTTGAGTCCCTACTATGTGGCTGCTGGAAGCCAGAAGTAAAAACAGAGAACCAGACAGACAAGATGCCAATTCACACACAAAAAATCCACCTCCTCTACAACTAAAGAAGAAAGTTACTTATGAGCCATCACTGACTGGACCTGGGCTTGCTCTAATGGAGTCCATTCCCTAGCCTCAAAGTCTTCAAGTTACCTGAGCCTGGGAGTTTTATGCTACTCCACTAAAAATACCATAAAGAGATATGGCTGATTTCATTATCACATACAAATAGAAGCTGTGAATACAGAAAAATGCAATTCTTTCTAATCACTATATATACACAAAATTAGGTATAAGAGTACTATGAACAGTAATTGTGGATGGAACCATTGATCAAACTGAAATAAATATTTAGAGTCCTTGGCCACAGCTTTTCTGGGACACCCCCAGCAGTGCTACGGTAACACACCAATAAATTATCCTATTCATTGGTATAGGTCAAATCAGTTTTACTTTCAAGCCCAAAGATACTACTTCATTTCAAAAAGATAACAAATCAGACAATATGTTCAGAAAAGGTTCTAAAGTTTTAGTTACAGTAGTTTGAGTGTGGGAATATAAAATACTTTGAGGTTTTCTTGTGTGTGAAGAATGTCAGTAAGAACAATGTGTACTCAGGGATTTATTTCTCTGTTTCCTTGAACACCCTAAACAGTTTCAAAAGAACCACCAGGAGTGCTGGCAAAAATCACTGATTCCTGAGCCCACGTTCCAGAGATTGATCAGTAGCCCTAGAATAAAGCCAAGGGATCTGCATTTTAGCCAGTATGCCAAGTAATTCTAAATGCAGAAGATTCCTTGAGTACCCTTTGAGAAATATGGAGTTCAACAATACTAAAAGAGAGATGAGTAAGTTTTATTGATGGAGTAAAGGAAAAGCTGATTAATATAAGCTTAGACAAAGCCATGTGACCTAGCTAGTCTCAATGTCCTCATCTGTCAACTGGGAATAATGTGACCTTTACCTTCCTTAACTCACCTTGATATTGTGAGCATGATTCAAAAAAATGTGGGATGCACTCTGAACTGCTTGAGATAAAAGAACTTATAATAAACCAAGCTAATAACACTCATGTCAATGACCTGAGACGCTTTCAAGCAAACCATGTGATCTTTCTGATGTGTTTATGTTCTGAAATTCAATGGGCTTTCCTACAAGAAGGAAAGGTACTGAGATTAGCCTATAGATTTTACTTCTGCTCTCAGTACTCTTTTACCTGTTGTCAATCCTGCAAAAATGCTTCAGCACTTACATCCTGCGGTATCCCTATAGACCTGGCACCATTGATTCCCTCCTGGAACCCTCTGCCCCTTTAGTTTATGAACATCACTTTCCCAACAACAACTAATCACTTTTTATGTATCCCATGATAACCTTATAAAGTAGGTAAATTTATTATCCCCATTTTACAGATATTTTGGACAACTGAGGCCAAGAAAAGCAAAGTGACTTGTCCCAGGCACACAGCTAAAAAGTGGCCAAAGCCGGAACTAAATCTAGGTGGCCTGGACCCAGAGTCACACTTTACAAAACTCTAGCTCATCTCCCTCAAAGCTGTCCTTCGATACTACAGGTTGATCACTGGTTCTTCATCCTTCACTTACCATCAATATACAAACATTTCTAACATCTAGCCTCTTCTTAGTCTGCATCCTCTTTCTAGCCATCCCATACATGTATCTCTGCAGTTTCACCTAGCACTTCCAGATCTTTATCTAGAGTTCTTACTTTGCTTCTAATTTCTTCTTCAGGATAATCCATAAGGAACTCTAATTCAATATGTACAAAAAGAAACTCATTTAATTCCTCTAAAATCTCACTCCTTCTCTAGCCTCTGACTTAGAGGCTAAAGATAGTGCAAGTCATAAACCTGCAAATCATCCTTATCTCCATCTTATCTTCCCCTCAACTCCAAAAGCCAACCTGTCCCATTCCCTAACTAGCTCCCCATCCCATGCTGCTTCCTCAGTCTTGCCTTAACTTAGATCTCATTTCTTAATTGGGTAGGTGTAACAAGCACTTAACAACACACACTTGCCTCCAGTCTTGCCAAAACATTCTTTCTAAAGCACAAATTCTACTTTATAGAATAAAGTCCAAGGATTCACTAAAGCCAAACATGCCTATCCTATGATTCAGCAATCCATTCCTAGGTACATTCCCAAAGGAAATGATTGTGTATGTCCACCAAGAGACAGACAGAAACATCTGTGGCAGTTTTAATCATCGCAGTCACACATTTTTCCATAGAATGGTGTCAGCATTTAGTTACTACTTACAAGCATCCTCCAGCAAACTGTGAAATCTTTAAAGGTAAAGACTAGGCATATTTATATATATATCTCCAGAAATTAGCCTATAACCACATCAAGAAACACTTCATGAATATTAAATGAATGTTTTTAAGATAGAAATGAGTTTCTTATCTAACAGATCTTTTTTTTTTTAAAGATTTATTTATTTATGATAGACATAGAGAGAGAGAGGCAGAGACACAGGCAGAGGGAGAAGCAGGCTCCATGCTGGGAGCCTGACATGGGACTCTATCCCAGGACTCCAGGATCATGCCCTGGGGCCAAAGGCAGGCGCTAAACCACTAAGCCACCCAGGGATCCCTTATCTAACAAATCTAACATTACATTCCCTAAACCAGCTTAAGTATTCCAAATTCAGTCAAAAATGCCTGTATATATAAAGAAAAGAAGTGTGGACATATACAATAAACATATGTAATGTTTGGTCATCATCTCTTAGCAGATTGCTAAAGCAAGTGCCTTTTTTTAAATTGTTCTTATGGTGGACGTCTGGGTGGCTCAGTTGGTTAAGCATCTGCCTTAGGCTCAGGTCATGATCCCAGAGTCCTGGGATCGAGTCCTGCATTGGGCTCCCTGCTCAGCAGGCAGTCTGCTTCTCCCTCTCTCCCTGTCCCCTGCCCCTCCCCCCTGTTCATGGTTGCTCTCTCTCAGATAAATAAAATCTTTTAAAAAATAAAATTGTTCTTATGGCATCCACAGTGATAAGTAATCTTTACACCCAAAATGGGACTCAAACTTATAACCCCAAGATCAGGAGTCACATGCTCTACCACCTGAGCCAGCCAGGCTCCCACCCCAGTGATCTCTTAAAAATACAAATCAGATCATGCACTCTCCTGTTTGAAACCTCTCACTGGCTTCCCATAATACTTGGAATAATATGCAGACTTCCACCATGGCCCACACGGCCCTTCTGCCTACCTTCTTGACCTCATCACCAAAACCATCTCCTTCCCTCTATAAAGCCCCAGACACATGTCTTTCAGCTCTCAAAACACAGCAAGCTCTTTCACACTTAATGGCCTTTGCATTGGCTTCTTCTGCCTAAAATGCTACTCTGCCTTTCTCATTGACTTCTTTTGATCTGGAATATCTCCTAGGATTAAACCCCCTAGACTAGTCCCTGGTGTCATGCTACCCATCTTCCTCCACCAGGCCAGATCATGTGATCTAGGTTAATTTCTTCACAGCACTTACTTGTTTACTTGTTTGCTGTCAACTCCATAATAGCAGAGCCTTTATCGGTTCACTCATGTATCCCTAGCGTAGAATAATGTCTAACAATGATCACGTTTGTAGTAATGAGTGATAAATAAATCAATGCAATTAAATTGCAAGTTATTTAGAAATCTGAATTAAAGCCTTAGTAAACGCCAAAGATGTACTGAAAAGATATAAAACTCTCCTCTGAACTAAAAAGCTTAGGTAAACAAAGATCTCTTCATAGCAGGTGAGAATTGAAGTGAATTATCAAAATGACTATTCAGAACTTTTTTGAATCTCAATTAATTCCATGTTTATCATGATTTTAAAAATTCCTAAAGTTGTGGATTTTTTTTTCCTACAGAATTCCTTTCCCATCAAGACTGAGATGCTGAATCAAACCACATGGAACAAGGATCTCTCATTCTCTGAGACTGACATTGCCTTCATTGTTCTATCAGATGTAAAAGCCATTGAGCAAATTGCTTGCTTTGAAAACAGAGTGGGAACATGCACTTGTTTTCGTTTCTTACAATTCTAAGTGGGAGTATCAGAAAATGAATACACAAACTAATCAACCAGCTACATGATATAAGGGTAAATACATTTTAAAACGTTTACGTGTGAGGTGTTGGACAACCAATAAGCATCTAATACTCCCTGTGTGAAAGACACAGTATAAAGTAAATAAGGATTTCACTTGAAGTGTTTTAACTTCCCTTTTCTCCCATGCCAGGCTCTAAGACTTAAATACTAAGGCCATTACCTGAGATCTCTATTTATAATAATTTTTATTACTGAAACAAGTAAGTGTTCTAAACATATCATTCTAGAATGCTACATGAAGTGGTTTCCACCTTATAAAAAGGTCCACTTGCAGCCCCAGTCATTAAACTTAAAAGCAGGGATCCCTGGGTGGCGCAGGGGTTTAGCGCCTGCCTTTGGCCCAGAGCGCGATCCTGGAGACCCGGGATCGAATCCCACGTCGGGCTCCCAGTGCATGGAGCCTGCTTCTCCCTCTGCCTGTGTCTCTGCCTCTCTCTCTCTCTCTCTCTCTCTCTCTCTCTCTCTGTGTGACTATCATAAATAAATAAAAATTAAAAAAAAAAAACTTAAGAGCAGGTCTGGAGCAGTGCTTCTTCACCACAAATCTCACTTTCATTCATTTATTCGAAAGTACCTGAGCTTGCCATATATTCATGGTACCCATCATAAGACACTACGGACACAGAAATGAATACAGACATGTCCCTATCCTCACAAAGCCACCATAGCCACCATTCAAGCAGAGAAGGCAAATATTAAAGCAAATAACTCAACAGCTCATCATCTAATGACAGTAGAGATCATTGCTTCTCCAAAAAGGTGTTAAAAGAACCTAAGAGAATGGGGTCAGACTTTTTCACAGTGACCAGGGAAAGTATCACTGAGGGAACAGAGCCCAGGATAATCAGAAACCGTTCACCAAGTAGAGGTGAGAGAAAATATTTCAGGAGAGGGAACTGCATGAGCAAATGACATGAAGCAGGAAGAAACTGGGTATACCAGAAGGCTGGAAAGAAGTCAGTGTGGTCAAAGGAGAGTGAGCCAGAGGGGCAAGAGATAAGCTTAGCCAGAAGAATTCTGATCCTTAACCTAGTATCAGCAGAAAGCCACTAAAAGGTTTTAAGAAGTACCCCATATTCACATATAACATGGGTCTTCACATAAAGAATGAACTGTAGGAAAGTAAGAATTGATTCAGTTAGAAGACTACTAGAGAAGGCAAGTTTCTCAAAATGCAGGCCATGCTCCACTGGCATCAGAATCACCCAGGGAACTTGTTAAAAGCAGATTCACGGACCCAACCTCCAAGCTACTAAATCCAAATCCTTGTAACTGGGGAATCTGCAATAAGTTCCCAATGATTATAAGAAACATTAATGGTTAAAAAGCACAGTAACAACACTGAAGGAATTCTGAAGGTCGTTACATGAAATAAACCATGACTGGAGTAAAATTATCTGCTTTTACTTAGACATGAATTCCCTCTTCTAAAATTTTGGTGTTACCACTCTTCCCTCCAACTCTCCTTCTTCCTTACTGTAGCCAGGGACCAATTTTATTCTTTTTCCATTGTCATCGATTGACATTAATTTTACTCAGAGTATAAGCATACATACACTCACTCTGAACTGTTTCTGACTAAAACATCTCAGAGCAAGTGAACACATAGATAATCAGTGTTACTATCCAAGTTCAATTCTGACTAGAAAAATTCAGATTGTGAATACCATGATCTTTCATTTACATGACTGTTTTTCTACTTTTTTAAAAGATTTTATTTATTTATTTATTTATTTATTTGAGAGAGAGAGAGAGAGAGAACAAGCACAAGCAGGGGGAGGGGCAGAGGAAGAAGGAGAGAAACTCAAGCAGACTCCACATTAAGCATGGACCCCAACACCGGGCTTGATCTCATGAAACCCTGAGATCATGACCGGAGCAGAAATCAAGAGTCAGATGCTTACCAACTGGTGTGTGGCCCTTTCTAATACGAAGGCTCTTTTAGACACACACGTTTGATCCCCACATCAACCCCAATTTAAAGATGAGGGTACTGAGGCTCAAAGTACTAAGTAATTTACCCAGTCACATTGCTTGTAACTGATCAAGGCCAGAGTTAAGCCCAGACTCCTGCACTCCAAAGCCACTTTGAAGGAGCCAATGCCAGATGGCCCCAGTAGGTAAAACGCATCTGCTCCCTGAAGGTCCCCCATGTGACCCTCATTTAACATATGGCAAATACTGAGAGCCTACTCAACGTCAGGTGCTGTAAATGAATCACACACTCTCAGGTCCTATACTCAACAGCAAGTCAAAATTCCCTCTGTGCGTTACTGGGAAGGAAAAGACACCAGTGTGGGCAAATTAGGACATAGCTGATCCCAGTCAGTACAACTATTTAAAGGCAAATATTTAGATTTCATTTAATCAGGAGAGCAGTCACTATGAGAGATATATAACTGTCTTAATCAAACAAAAGATAAACTTCTCTTGTCAAAGAGGTATAATGCTCATGTCGCCAGTAGTAACTGCATGTTTGGATTTTCAAAAATGCATTCTCCTCTCCCATTTAAAAAAAAAAAGCTACAACATTTCCCTTTCCAGGAATGTGATTTAACTTCATAGCTAAGCTAATAATCACTAGCTGCTTATTTGCACAAACAAAGGAGGTACTGTCTCCATGAGTGGACACAATGGTCCTGAATGTGAGATGGGTTAAGGATCTGGCTGTGGGTGACCATTATATTATGTAATGAGCAGAGCTGTGTGAATACCTACCAGGTTGCCATACGGCCGTGTCACTCTAATTAAAGTGGGGGCTTCCTCTTCACACTGAAAAGCTCTCCTTGGTCGATAGCTTGTATAGTTAAAAACTTGAATTAGATTGATCCAAGGAAATTGTAAATGGTCATTGTGTCCAAAGTAAATAAGAACAAGGGGAATCGGGAAAAAATGCTTTTTCAAGGACGAAAAGGCAACTTGGAAGAGGGTACAATGTGTTGGAGGCAGCCAGGCTAGGACTGGACTGAAGAACTATGCTTTGTAGCTATGTCTTAATTAGAGAAGAAATATAGCATTTTTCAGACCTGCTTATGTGATTTGATGGGCACCTAGCAGTTAGTTAGAAGTACACACTCATTTGTTTTGCCAAGAAAGTATGAGAAGCACAAACAGGCTACTGATGTCTCAGAATAAAACAGCGGTCAGTGTGGAAGCAAAACCAGGGGAGAGACTTTCCGGTTTAGTCATTTGTAAGTTTGGCCACCACAGATTCCTCTGTGGCCCCAACATCTCGCTAATTTCACACCTCTGGTCAATGGCCTCTGAAACTAGGCAGGAAGGAGGCAATACCGTCGACCAGAAGTAAGACCTGGAAGGAAATTGTTCAGGGTGTGAATGCAGGAAAGGAAAAATCAAATTTTTAAGAAAGTAGTACAGTGGACTCTTGAACGAGACAGGTTTGAACCATGGCAAGTCTACTTCTGTGTGGGTTTCTTGGATTAATACAGTACTGTATGAATGATTTTCTTAATAAGCTTTTCTTTTCTCATGCTAACTTTATTGTAAGAATACAATCAATATATAATACAGATGACAAACAAAATATGTGTCATCAACTCTTTATGTTATCAGTAAGACTTCCAAACAATGGTAGGTCTTAAATAGTTAAGTTTGGGGAGAGTCAAAAGTTATACACAGATTTTCAACACAGATTTTCAACTCTGTGGGTGGTCGATGCCTCTAACCCCTGTGTTGTTCAAGGGTCAAATGAACATTTAAATCACATAATAGTGATCCAACATGGGGAGATTTAATGTTCAACCCAGAAGGAATTGTTTTCCTAATGAGGGATGTCTTAAACACTAGTATTTTAAAAGCTTTATTTATTTGACAGGAATGCTTCTGAAATGTGTTATTTTTCTGCCTTCAGAAGTAGAATATCCTGAGCACAATTTAGCCTTGCATTCGTAGCTCAGGAGGCCACCAATGTTGCAAGGGACTATAGTATCTGCCCCTGGAGACACTGACACAGATGTAGGGCTTACTCCAAACTGAATGATCTCAAATACGTGTACCTTCTGAGCTCACATGCATGTATAATCATCTTTACTTTCTTCCACTTGTTTATTCAACAAATATGTATTATGTCTTAGACCTGCTAGGGGAAGGCACCAGGGGGAGGAAAAAACCAACACCCAAGGCATGGAACTTGCATTCTAATGCAAAAGGAGAGGTAATCAATAACAATTAAAAGAGTCTACTAGACAGTTGTTAAGAGGCAAGAAGAGGTTCGTGATGGGGGTGGAGGATGAAGGGGTGCAATTTAAATGAGTAGAGAAGGCCTCACCGAGAGGTCACATGTGAACACAGCCTTCCACTAGGATTGTCAGTTTTATTCTTATGAGTGCGTCTCCCTCACTCTCTTCAAATGTGCTACATCTACTCAACTATAAACAAAAAACTCCATTATGACTATACATAAATAGCCAACTTTGCTCAGGAATTAACATGGTATGTATTAAGAATAGTGGCCTTTCCTCCACAGTGAGTTATTTGGGTTACTCAAAGAACTTTTTCATTAACTTTCAGCTTTTAAATATGCTCTGGAAAGTTGAAATAACCCAAAGCAAGAGGGTGTTACTCTTGTTTTTTAGGGTACATATACCTCTAAACATCTGAAAACTTTGGCCTCCCCTGTATCCTATGATAACCAAGTAGCCTGTTTCTCCCTCTTACCTCTCTAACTGCACCTTTTTCTGCCTCCTGGACTAACCTCCCTCCACCTTCATGCTTCCTGAGTGTGATGTTTGTTTGTTTTTTTTTTAAAGAATTATTTTTATTTATTTATGATAGTCACAGAGAGAGAGAGGCAGAGACACAGGCAGAGGGAGAAGCAGGCTCCATGCACCGGGAGCCGGACGTGGGATTCGATCCCGGGTCTCCAGGATCGTGCCCTGGGCCAAAGGCAGGCGCCAAACCGCTGCGCCACCCAGGGATCCCCTGAATGTGATGTTACACAGGCTTGGCACCCAGCCTCCTTCCATTTTCTGTATCATTCTTTCTTACTGCTTTACTCACCTATGTGTGAATGGTACCCGACCGCATCCCTCTGATCCTGAATTTCTTCTAATCAGATAACTGCTCCAGCATGCCATGGCTGAACTTGAAATAAGCATGCCCCACCAGCACCCAAAGGAGCTCTTCTTCCCAGAATCCCTGTTTCTGCTAACAACACGATTCTCTCAAGAACCGTCTTTGACTCCCTCTTCTTACTGTAGAAGTGGGCACCACAGCTGGGGATGCTTTCCTCTAGCTTTGCGTCTGCTCTGCTGATTGAAGAAAGTAAAAACAGCTATTCCCCCAGACGTAGTCGTGACTGCCGATGAAAAGTGATTGCTGTGGAATGTATAGAAACCTTGGCAGAAAGGGATTATGTTCTCCTGGAAGTGTCAGACAGCTGGCCCAGGTGTTAGGAAAATAATGCTTTTTCAAAGTTAGCATAAACCTTCTCTGACAGGGAAGAGGATTCAAGAAAGGTTGGACAAATAGTCCAAAGATGAAATAAAAGAAAGCAAGCAACTAAAGAAGTCAAGGCAGTTGTACGGGATTTCCAAATGACAGGAGGAGGTAGAAGGAAGGCCCCATGATTAAGGCTGTCTACTTAGGGGAGCACAGATGGAAAAGCATGGCCACATGAAAGATAACAAGTCATAATTAACCAAGTCTTGTGAAAATGGTAAGGTCAAGTGAAAGAGCTTTTTTCAGCCTTATTGGGAGCAAGAATGAGGAAGGGAGGTGGCTCATTGCTGATAGAGGGGGTAATGTTAACCGATAACAGAAAAAAGAGAACTACTTCACTCCTCTTAAGCTTCTATCTTACCTATCAAGGAAAATAATCTTCAAAGTGGAAAGGGTAGGACCAACATCGTAAAGAGGAAACTAGAGCCCAAGATAGAGAAGGTGATAATAAGAAAGCACTTAGCCCTTCAAGTAATTTCATGTCTCCAGAGCCAACTAAGGAACCTGAAAGGGCACCAAAAGAACCGACAGATAGGATCACATTAATAATGAGTGCAATCTTAACAGTCTCTAAAGATGGGCAGCAAGAAAACACACCAATTTTCGGACAGGAATTAATGCAGACTAGAAACAATGGTTTCTAGTTTGCCTGCCAACCATTGTTGCCAATATCCCTGATAGTTTGTAAGCCATGATTGCTGGAAGCAAACATGAATCATGAGAAAGAAATCATTTCAAACTAACTCCCAACTCTCCATTTTGTTCTAACCAGGCAAGTAACATGGAATGCTCCAGCCATGTTCACAGATTCAAAACACCATTCCACCAACTCTCTCGTTAGATCTGTATGGATAGGATGGAGCTCTATGAGTTGAACAGATGCAGTGTTGGCTAGATGTGTATCCAAATCAAATAGTCAGGGGATGCGAAATGGTGAAGCAATGTGAACTATGGAGCACTGCAAGGAGTGGGGAATGTCTCCAGAAATAGAACATGATTTCTGTCTTTGGCTGAGTTGATTAAATCATTTTAGCAAATGAAACAAATAATTATGTAAAACTTATTAAAATGAATGGAAAGTTTTAGCTGATACAGTGACTTACTACATCAGAATTTTAGAAGATTTTGAAAATCCTAGAAAAAATTAGCTACAACAAAATTATCTTAACAAAAATAAGTATTTTTTACATTTAGATTTTCTTAAATCAACTCTCCAAGTACAGGTTAAATGAGACATAGTTTAACAACAACATTACAAAACTAAAAAGACCAAGGAATCTTAGCTGAATATGTTGTGAGTATAATACGTCTTCAAAAAGACCTAATTTGAGGGATTTAAGGGCATTTGGGTGGCTCAGCTGGTTAGTCATCTGCCTTCAACTCAGGTCAAGATCCTGGGTTCCTGGGATAGAGTCCCTGCATTGGGATCCCTGCTCAGCAGGGAGCCTGCTTCTCCCTCTCTGCCCCTCCCCATTGCTCATGTTCTTTCTCACTTTCCCTGCCAAATAATAAAATCTTAAAAAGAAAAATAAGGAACTTTAAAAAATGAACACTTTTAATATTAAAAAGAACAACAGAAAATTGCCAGCATTCAACTATTTTTAACTTAGAGATACAGCAATCTCATATGGTTTGATCTAATCCAAGATTACATGTGACATCACAAGAGAAGTACAAAGTGTGCTGGAGTTTAGAACAGGATAGTTTACCACCATTTGGGAGACTGGAGTGGATTCACAGAAGTAGTGGCGTGTGAGCTAGAATATGAGTGAGGGCTGCAATTTAAAACAGAGGAATACTGGGACACCCGGGTGGCTTAGTGGCTGAGCGTTTCCCTTTGGCTCAGGATGTGATCTTGGAGTCCTGGAGTTGAGTCCCGCATCGGGCTCCCTGCGTGAAGCCTGCCTAGGTCTCTGCCTCTCTGTGTGTCTTATTCATTATTCACTTAAGAATGTTGAAAATCACTGTTCTAGGGTGGCCTGGCTTAATTTAAAGCATTACCAGGAGGCCTGGTCTGTTCTGTAAGAGGACAGGTTGTTGCTGTGAATGCCATATAAAGAAAGAAAAGAAGGAAAGAAAAGAGAAGAGAAAAAGGAAAGAAAAAAGAAAAGGAGAGAGAGAGAGAGAGAGAGAAAGAAAGAGAGAAAGAAAGAAAGAAAGAAAGAAAGAAAATAAATAATCTTAAAAAAAATAAAACAGGAATATTTGGGGAAAGGAAGACATTTCAGACACAGGTAACAGTGGGGAAAAAAGACTCCAGGTCAGGGAAGTAGCCTCATTGGGTTAAAGTCGGGAGCATGTAAAGGTGGAACCCAGGAAATATGCAAGAGGCGAGGTTAGGACTAGACCCCAAAGGCCCTCAAATCTTTTGCACCCTGTGCTCTAAAATTCTATGAGTTTCCCAAAAAGGCCAAGAGCAAATATTTGGTACATAGTATGGGCTCAAATCTCAATAAACAATTGAATGAATGAATGAATGAATGAGTGACTTGTGATTAGTACAGAGCAACAAGAGGTTGACATAAACACAGATCCTTATTGCCAATTCAGTCCATCATTGGAATCGCAGCACTTTTCCATCTTGAAGGTCATTTGGTCCAACTCCCTCAAAATTTCTGGGTGACTAGCAACAGGACTGGAAATACTCAAGCAAAATAAAGGCAAAAGGCTGCCTGGCCCTCTGCCAGTTCCTACGGTAATCTAATTCACCAGGGCAAAAATCTCCAAAAACAATTTCGGTTCAGTAACTCCTAAATATTGTGCTTTTGGACTCCTTCCTGAAAATGATGCCATCTAAGTCTACAAGTTTCAGAAACAAATGTTTGGTGGCTTTTGTGGGCAATTGTTTTTAAAACATCAAGCAAGTCTAAGGTATAATTTTAAAGAATCTGGCTCCAGGAGAAAAAAGCTGAAGCATTAGTCACATGTTTTACATTTCTTACTCTTGCCTGCCAGATTTTTTTTTTTAATTAAGAAAGGAAAAATGGGTCAGCCCAAAAGAATTTTTACAACTTTCAGAATAAATACAAGGCCCATGCAATCCCATAAACTTCATTTTTGGAGCCTTTCCCCCCCACCTCCTTCTGTGGCTTTCAGGGTCATGTATTTGCAACCCAGTCACAGGCAGAGCCCTGGTGACTGCCCCTACATCTTGTGTACCATAAGGACGTTTTCTCTCAGGAGGAAAGAGGACTGGCATGGTCCTAGATGAAAGCACAGTCTCTTCCGATTTCAACACGACATGGTGGGTGGAAGACCTAAGAGTCAAACAGAACCTTGTCCAACCTAGCTTGGTTCCAAGGTCATTAAGAAACCACCCTGCTTCTTAGAAAGTATCACCACCCATGAGACAATTTTGAGGAAGTTTCAAGAAGAAACTAGTCAGACAAAGTCACTTCCAGCTCAAGGGACACTTTAGTGCTAGACCACACAGGTCCCAACTTCAGCTGGCAGAACCACAGCCGCCCTTGGTTCACCCTTCTCTCTGGGATGGTCCTGAGTAGCTACTGCTTTTAGGATGAGCACAGGTGCTCAGGTTTACTTTGATGCAGGGTCTAGTTTCACTGAAGGTTTCCAGAAAAGCTTCCACCAATCAGACCTAAAATCTACATGGTATTCACGGCAACAACCTGTCCTCTTACAGAGCAGACCAGGCCTCCTGGTAATGCTTTAAATTAAGCTGGGCCACCCTAGAACAGTTATTTTCAACCTTCTTAATAGCACAAAGAAAAGATACGTTTTACAAGTGACTCAGTACACACACACACGTACTTAAAAAGTTTCACAATAATACCATTCTGGTATTTTCTATTCCGTTCTGTTCCAATGTAAAATACCAACTTTTGACCCACTGAATTGATTTCAGAACCCACTAATAAACTACATCCTACATTTTTAAATGGGAGGCCCTAGAACAACTGACCAGCAGAAATATAATGCTGGTCACAATACGTAATTTTAAATTTGCTGGTAGCCACATTAAAAAAAAAAAAAAAAAAGGAAAAAGAAACAGATGAGATTAATTTTAACGCTATATTTTATTTAATGCACTATATCAAAATATCACCATTTCAACATGTGATCACTACAGAAACTCACTGAGCTATTTTACATGATAGATTTGCATGGATAGAACATTTTAATTTGGGCTAGCCACAGGTCTAAATGCTCAGTAGGCACATGTGGCTAGTGGCTACCATACTGAACACTGTAGCCCTAGAGTGTTCCTATCCCACACCCCAGAGCAGAGCACACAATGGTATTCAGCAGAGGAAAGGGGCGTGTCCCACTCCTCACATGCCCTCATCTCACTGTACTATCAGGCTCCTCATAAAGCTCCACAGTCCTGATAAAGGACAGGAGATTTCACAGGGAAAAGGACAGAAACGAAGCTTGTAAACCAATAATAAGCACTACCAGCTTGAAACTCCTCCAACGCAAAGTCCAAATGCAATCTTTTGTGACATGAGAAACACAACAAATGTCACAAAAGATTCAAACTAGAAAGTAACTCCTAGAAGATTTGTTCTGAAAAGTATATCTTGCTGATTACAAAACTGAATAAATAGCATGACTGTAACTATGTGAACAAAGGCTAGAAGACAGCCAATGTATAAACAACTGTGTTGAAGCTGTAGGATTATGATCTTTTTAAAAAATATATGGATAATGTTGCTGTACGCTTTTTTAAGAATAATTTTAAGGGGGTGCCTGGGTGGCTCAGCCAGTTAAGCGTCTGCCTTTGGCTCAGGTCATGATCTCAGGTCTTGGGACTGAACTCCACATTAGCTCCCTACTCAGTGGGGAGCCTGCTTCTCCCTCTGCCCCTCTCCCCCACTTGTGTGTATGCGCTTTCTCTCTGTCTGAAATAAATAAGATCTTAAAAAAATAATAACTTTAGGAATTGCTTCAAAATGTGCTTCTGTCCAAAGCAAACATAGGAGCCATCGAATCCCTATACAAAGAAAAAGGTGAAGAAAGCATGCTCCACAAAAAGGCAAGAAAGATCAGAAGCGGTCAGAAAACTTGATCTTGCCAGAGCCAATGATGCTGAGACAGTTTGAATGAAAACACCTAAAAACAGCTAGAATCCTGACAACTTCTGGCAGAGGCTTTGCATTTTGCTCGAAGTAGCAATTTAAGAGTTAAGAATGTAAGACCACAGAGAAGAGGAATGTTGGAGAGGGTAGGAGAGCAAAAGGAGTCGATTTTTACTTGTGAAAATTGAAAAGCATACAGATAATATGTTTATATAATAACATATAATTTACATCACATTTTTTTCCTTTTTTGCCAACAAATCCTGGTAAGAATAGCACACCCTGACAAAGTACCCTACACAACAAGCCTGCCACAAAAATCTCAGACAGCCTTCATCATTATGTGCATAACCCTAGTGGTCATGTGCATGGAAGGTGTCAGATCCTTTTGCAAAAATGTGTTGCACACAGCACAGCCAAATTGGCTTGACACTGGGTCAATGCAAGCTTGAAACAAATTGGAACCATCAGATTAAGATATAATAAGATATGTGAAAATCCCAAGTAAAATAACTTTGAAATTCAAAGCAGAAGTTGGGTTCCCCTAAATCTACCTTTGAACCATGACTCAAACCGATAGGCCACCACAAAGCTTGTGGATTAACTTATCCCATCTATAGTCACCATCACAGCTAAGACAAGTTTTATAGTATCGTGAAAAGTGTAGCTCAAATAATGCTAACAAAAATGAGGCAAAAGCAGCATCTTCCTTTTTTCATGTGTCATTAGTTGAAATATAAAAGAGAAATTCAATCTAGCTTATTTATTCAATATTTTCCTTTTTGTTTAAAAAAATGGAATTCACAACATTACCAATAGCAAAAAAAAAAAAAGTCATAAAGATAAATGTTTTATAATAGAGATAAGGTCAAACAACTTACAAGGCGCTGATGGGTGGTTCAGACATGGTCCCAGGTGATGGGAATACAAAGATTCATTATACAGGGTGCCCACCCCTAAAAGCACACAAATGAACAAGGCAAAGAGAAAAAAAAATAATAAAAGGATATGTTTTGATAAGTGCTATAATGGAGCTTCTGGTAAAGTGCTAAGGAGACCCAGATGAAAGGGTAATTATTCTAGAAGAGGGATCAGGAAGGGTGGAAGAGTAAAGATGACATTTGAGCTGGGACTTGAAAGGTAAGTGGGAGTTCATCAGTCAATCAGGGAACAGAAAAGCACTATCGGCTGATACAGTGGCAGAAGCAGTGACAGGAGGGAGACAGAACCACACAGAAACATGGACGTCACTACGGATAGTGAAATCTACAACTCTGGATTCTCAACTAAGAATAGGGCTAGCTCTTCTCTTGAAGACATAACCACATAGGAATAGCTGGGGGGACAGATGGAAGGAAACCTTTTAACCCTTCATCAACCCTGTTGCTGGAACTCTCAGCAGGGAGTTCAGGGTAGGGCCAGGGGCTGAAATCAGAGCTGCCACCCATCAGCACTCCTTTGGCTCAGCCACCTAGAGTTGTACCATCCTTTATCCCTCAAGTAGACACTCACTGGACACTCATTCGTGGCCTGTCTAGGTCAACATTGGATAGAAAGTCATTTTTGCAAAGAAGTATCATAATCCTCCAACTCTAACCAAAGAATGTTCAGGAAGAAACATTTTAATCAACTTTAGCCCCCAGAGAAACACGTCTGTGGGAGCAAAATGACTGCTGGTCCCTCTGGGACGCCCACCACAGCAAGCTGGATGGAAACTGCTTCCTGGGGCCCAGCTGATCACGGAGCCACTGCTTTGCACGCAGATGAATGTTAAACACACACCTCGAGTCAGTGCCTAAGACTCCCTTCTCTTTTAGCACCACCAAAGAGTCAGCAGATGTGGCGGGAAGTCAGCATTTGTCAGGAACACTCAACATGAACAAAGCACTTGTTCAGCATCTTTGCACAAGAGAATTAATTTTCATTTAGAGCTCTGAGTACGAGGGTCAGTTCGCCCGTAAGTCAGCTGAGCATAGGTGCTAATAACAGGGAATGGATGCAGGGCTTGGAGTATCCCTATCTTCGAGTAGGGAACGATCTTCAGATGCTCAGTGGGGAATCCTATATGAATAGAAGGGAGGTCAGCTTCATGGGCAAGCAGCCAGAGACCCTGGAGACTATTTTTAATCCAGAAGAAGAACAGGAAGGAACAGGAACAAAAAAAAAAAAAAAAAAAGGAACTCACTCACACAGGAGAAATGGAAAGCAAGAAGGAAGTAACAAGCAAATGGAAAGGAAGTGAGAAAAAAAGATCTTAAAACTAAAATCGTGTTCCTAGCAGGGAAGCCAGGAACGCTGTAGGAAAAGGCTGAAAGAGAGGAGAAAAACAGAAAGTAACAACAATAAGACTACTCAGAGGAAGTATTTTAAATGCCTACATCTTATGAGGATCAGTGTGGGTCGGCTGGTAACATTCTTGCCTCTGGCATTAGGTCATGAGTTCAAGTCCCACATCAGGATTTGGCCTCAAACCAAGCTTTGATTTTCCAGCAGCTCTGGAAGGCTGGAAGCACTTTCCATTCCTTGGTGCATTAACTTTACCACCCTTCTCTCTGCACCAAATTAAAAGTACCAGAAAGAAAGGAGAATCAAAGAACCAACAAGCCATTAACTCAAACAAAACATGCTGGAGAGAATAAGGAAAGTAAGAGAAAGAAGAAAGTTTTCAGATGTAAGATATTCACTGCATTTGTCTTTAGACTTCTGTGAATATGGGGTATTTTTCCCCCACCTCCAATCTATAGAAAGAAGCCCTGTCTGCAGTTTCAATGCACTTGCAGTAGTACCAGGAGTAACGATGGTGGTGGCAGAGGAAACACAACTCCTTGCTGAATCTGAAGATACTATTAAGTAAACAGCAAATGGGGAGAAAAAAATATCAAAAAGGTGCTCTCTGGGATGAGGGAAGAGAGGGAGAACTACTAATGAACAGACCATCATCCACTGAGCACTTAGGTGGTGAGGAAAGAGAGGAAAAAAAGAAATGACTCTACGTTAAATAACAACAATAAGAATGTCCTTATATTTGTATAATAATTTACATATTAAAAAGTACTTTAAAAAAGATTTTATTTATTCATGAGACAGAGAGAGAGAGAGAGAGAGAGAGAGAGAGGCAGAGGGAGAAGCAGGCTCCATGCAGGGAGCCCAATGCGGGACTCGATCCCCGGTCTCCAGGATCAGGCCCTGGGCTGAAGGCAGCACCAAACCACCAAGCCACCCGGGCTGCCCCTAAAAAGTACTTTTATACATTAACTCATGGTCCTCACAAAACCTACAGGCAGAAGGAAAAGCAGGTATTTGCCCCACTTCACAGGTAAAGAAACTGAAGATTTAAAAATCAATGTGACAGTCTGAAATTCACCACCTCAAGAGCAATTCAGCTCATTCCTAGTTTGGGGCTCAAGTACTACATTAGCTAGTCAATGTGTGGCACTGTGAAAAAAATTTTTTTAAGATTTTATTTATTTGAGAGAGTACAAGCAGGGGGAGGGGCAGAGGGAGAAGCAGACTACCCCAAGCAGGGAGCCCAGTGCGAGGCTTGATCCCAGGACCCTGGGATCAGGACCTGAGCCAAAGGCAGATGTTTCACCAACTAAGCCACTCAGGTGCCCCATAGCATAGTGAGAAATTTTTATCTTTATTTGAACTTACGAAGTTTAATCTGAAACTTGAAAATTACAGTGCAAGCACAATTTGCTAACATCCTAGATTATGCCCAACAAAGAATGATTAGTATAATGCTTCCCAAGGTTAAAAAAAAAAAAAAAAAGTGATTTGCTACCCTCCTGTTTTTTAGTTGGAGACATCAAATATAATTTTTTAAGCAGGAAAATATTTTTAAGGCATTAAAATAAGCACACCAACCAATTACCTATATAGGAAAAATGAAGGAATTTAAAATGTGAAATATTGGGGCCCAAGCAATAATTGCCTTTCACTATGCAGGCAGCCAGCCAGAGAAAACACAATAGACATTACTTCTAATAAACAAGGATTCCTAAACACTGCCACGGCCCTCCCTCCCAGATGTGCAAAGTAAGAAAGTGATGTCAGGAATATGCCTTAAAGCTTTGCGAATACTGTTTCTTAAACAGTCTGGTTTACAAACAACCCTAGGCTTCAGGGGACACAGGTAAGAAAGGTACCCACACTTCTACAAGGTTCCATGGCAGGGATCAAAAGAGGACCCCAACAGTGGGGTCCAGAGAGAGCCCCAACCCTAGTGAGTGAGTACCATAATCTAGACATCATGCCAAGCACCCTATGTACAGAACTCACTCACTCCTCACAGTACTTCCCTCAGGAAGGCGCCTGATAGCATCCTCTCTACAGGTGCAAGTTAGTGACTTCACAGCTCAAGCCCATACAGCTCACACAGGGCAGAGATGAGTTCTGAGTTCAGGTCTGCCTGGCCCCAGAACTCAGGCTCTCTGTCTCTTTTCTGCTGTTGTGAACTGCTGTAGAGTTGACACACAACACTATATTAGTGTCAGGTGTACAACACAGTGATTTGACAATTCTGTACATTACGAAACATTCACCACAAAAAGCGTGGTTACCATCTGCCACCATACAAAGTTTTCACAATATTACTGACTAGTGGCTCTTCACCAGCACCCTAAGTATCTCCCTCAACCAGGGCTTCTTGCTGAAAATACCCGTGAAAAGGAGGAGAAATCAGAAGGTGCCAGCTCCTGCCAAGGCTCCCACTGAGGAGAGAGAACTCGTGCTAACTCCCCATCCAGGCCTCGCTGGCTCTCGGCCTTATTAATATTTGGTTAAGTCATTTTTAAAATAGATATGCTCATTGTGTTGTGCCATTAGGAGGAGTCAACATGTGGACAGAAGATAGCAAATGTTTTCCGTGTGCTTCACAAACTAACAATTCCGATTTCCTGAATTTTCTATTTAGGAGTAGCAGTTATCTCAACGCATAATTTCAAGTGTTGCAATTCTGTTTAGAAAAGTCATGACTATAAAGCATTTTGGTTTGAGCCAATATCTAACCCAGCTTCTGTAATTTTTACTTATATCCTGTAAATGTTCTTTTGTTGGATTAAAAACTGTCCACATATTCTAGCTTTGTCGTCGGCAATAGAAGTTACTGGCATGAGAAGGGCACAAAACTAGGAAAGCGCGCTAGCAAGAGGGTTGCAAAGAGCCTCCGTTGATTGTACTGACCAAAGACAATCTACTTTTAGCAGAGAAGGTTTGTTTTTGGTTTTCCAGTTTTCTTTAGAATTATGAAACTGGAAGGACTCAGCCTTGGCCTCGCTTTTCTAAGAGAGGAGAATGGATATTTAAATCAGCAGGAAACGAAATAAAGGAAAAAGTTGAATTGCTCAATTCTTTGCTGAAAGGCGCAAACCAACAGAAAACGTCTGGGAAAGTTTACATGGGACAAGCTGAACTGTGTGGAAACGAATTCAAATGAATGGCCCACAGATGGCACAAGCAATTAAATGCTAGAAAATGTAGGGTAATGAGTCTGTGAGGACGAAAAAATATACAGAACCACCACCAACACATGATCCCACCCGCAACTACTGCTGTTATTACCCTTAGAAGTCACATACAGCAGGACACAAAGGAGAAGATGGCTTTAGTGGCACCAAGCTGGGCAGAAATCCCAACCATCACAACATAATACGCAGCCATGTCTGTGGAAGGGCACAGGTGCTTCTACACAACTGGTAAGGTGAAAGGACCAGCCGTAAATGATGGGACTCTCTCTCTCTCTCTCCACAGGCCTGAGAGCCTTCTCCAAGGCAGAGGCTCCTACCTTAGGTGTGTGGTAAGCCTGTCCTACCTTTATTCCTTCCTCCCTCCCTCTGGTTTTATTCTTTTTTAAACTGAAGACAGTTTCTAAACAGTGCAAGTGAATCACAGAAATGACACAATTGAGGGAAAACAAGCAAAACATGACAAAGTCAGGCTTTGAATAATTTATATAGAAGAGGCCATGGAGGGACGCCCGGGTGACTCAGTGGTTGAGCATCTGCCTTTGGCTCAGGTCATGATCCCAGGGTCCTCGGATTGAGTCTTACATTGAGTTCCCAGCAGGGAGCCTGCTTCTCCCTCTGCCTGCGTCTCTGCCTGTGTCTCTCATGGATTAAAAAAAAAAAGAAGAAGAAGAAGAAGAGGCCATGGAATGACGTTCCAAAGATGCGGGAAATTCTAAAAAATAAAATGTGAAAAGATATCTTCATTTAAGCCGTGTGTATGTGGGTGTTGTGTTAGAGAGAAAGAGATTTTTTTTTCTTCTACATGAGTGGAATTAGCGATCAGATTGAGCTTCCAAGAGCAGTAATGTGAGCAACCAGGACAAACCGTGTCAGCGAGGGTTAAAGACAGCACACAGGGAGAGGAAAAAAGCCAAGATATCCAACCATAAAATTTCTTGTGTCTCTAACATGACAATTATAAGTTTAACTGCTGTTGTCTAAAATACAGCTCTATAATCACAGTCCTGTGGGTCCCATATTTACTCTCTCCCTCTCTGTGGCCTACAGATTTAATTTGTTTAGTTTGTAGGGAAACAGAAGACTTAGGAAGAGAGAGAGAGAGAGAGAGAGAGAGAGAGAGAGAGAGAGAGAGAGAGAGAAAGAGAAAGAAAGAAACCAGCAGCTCTTCAAAGTTCTCTGGAATCTGAGAACCAAGCATGGCTGGCTGCCTTGTTCACAGCGAGCTAGAGGTCTCACCTCTGGACACCTCAGGCACGCCTGACCTTGGTGATTCTGCAGGGCCTTCTGACAGGAAAGAAGGCATTTGCTAGCATATACACGGAGAAAGCCTGACTGGAAGTCCCCAGGACATTTTACCCAGTAAGTGGAGGATGGCATGGACCCCAGAAAGCCCAGTTTTTGACAAGCTCTTTGAACCAGGCTGCCTAAGATCCTCATGTGCCAGGTCTCCCATCCCCCACTGCCACCCTCTGTTCTGCTGCCAACATTTCCGTTCAGGTCCTTGTCCCTTTCCTCACCACCTCTACGTCAGCCTCCTCCTCTTCCCATGTCCCAATCTGGCTCCTTCCCAGCACATCTACCCCTCAGGTGTCAGTCATCTTGTTGAAATGCCACTCCACTGAAAGCCCTTCAATGACCACCCAGCATTCAGGATGGAGTGAATGCCATAGCTTAGCACACCAGACTCCCAGGGACATGACCCTTTCCTGTCACCTCTCCACCAGACGTCCTTCCCTCTCGCCATGCTGAGCCTCACTCACACAGGCTCTCAGCTCTGGCCTCCATGCCTTCCTCCACACTGTGCTCTCTGACTAGAATGCCTCTCTCCAGCACCCATACCTCCTTTAACTCCTATTCATCTGTCTACTCAACTCTTCACCAAAGAGCCCTCTCTTCCATGCAGCCTTCCTGGAGTGGCCACCCCCCACCTCCCATCTGATTTACAGGCCCCCCCTTCAGAGTTCCCCTAACGCACAGATTTCTCGCATGACCCTGATCACACCTACCTCAATATATTGTAATCAGTTTACATTTCTGTCTCCCCTCCTACCTGTGAGTTCCTTCCTTCAGAACAACTTGCATTTTCTTTTAGTTTGGATTCCCAAGACTCAATATGGTGTTGGGAATAATGTACTTTTTTTGATGAATAAATGAATGCTATCGGTGGTAAGTTTAACTGACTCCAAGACAGATGACAGAGTCATACAAGCAGACGTGCAACAGCAGTGAGGAAGTTCATACTGGATGTGTTTACTAGCAAAGGACCCAGAAACTGCCAAAACCTCCAGACTCCACATCAACTCTGGAGATAGCCACACCCATCAGCAACCCAGACATGAGCTAGCTGTGCTTTTCCAATGGAATGAAGCAACATTTGGTATCTTCCTTCATTTAACCAATACTTTCCTTGCCTTGTTTACCGAAATCTTTTCTTTTTATATCACAAAAATGGTATCACGGTATACCATGGTACATCATGGTAGAAATTTTAATGTCTTACTGATTTTAGCTTACTGTTGTATATTTTACCATAAAACGTGTAAGAGTCACTATAAGATCCTGATTATTTGGAAGAGGAAGGTGTAAAAGGAACATGAGTCACGGACAAAGGAAACTACAATAAGCAGGACAGGACAGTGACATATTTCAGCAAGAGCACTAAAGGAGAAAAGCATGGTATTTACTGTACTGCTCTCCTTTTCTTCCTAAATTTGAAACTTCAAGAAACTTTCTAATTCCACAGAAACAAGAATAAAATATGTTTATAACTACTGATTTAACAGAATGTATACTTTAAGTGTAAGGAATTAATGCATCTATACTATCTATACTCTTATGTATTTGCCATGGGGTAGACATGTATTTGGAACTCAGTTGAGTGTCACCTGAATTACTGAACCAAACTGGATATTCTTAATTGCATGCTATATATCCCTTACCCAGATCCCAACAGATTTTAAAAGGAATGAAAAGATCCAACATAATAGCAGTATCTCAGGCTATTGAAACTGACCACATTCTCTCGATTGGTGCTGGCTACCATATTAGCGGATCATTTTAGGAATATGTTCCCAAGGTCAAAATGAAAGATATCAGTTGGTTCAACTACAGATGGCAACTAAATTTTGAAATGCACTTTCAAAAGCCTAAATTCAACATTCTGATAAGACAGGAATAATGCAACCCAAGGGCCTGTTTTCCTAGATGAAAACAAAGATGACCAACTGTAAACTAAGGGCTCCTCCAGGGCTTAGCTTCTTACAATTCTAAAATCCCACTCCTGAGCTTTGCAACCACACATAGTTGTGATGCGTGCCAACACTTTTTAACTCATGCACTGCTTTTCTTCACCATTCAGCAATAAGACAAGTACAACTGGGTCTCATGCATTTAAAAAGTACTGGGGAATTGTCTAGTTAATTCACTGCTGTGAATTTTTTTTTCTTAAAACGAGTAATCACTACCTCTGTTTGTGCCCTGCTTTGTTCCGAAAAGAACGTAAGATAGCTATAATCATTACCTAATTGATTTATCTCGCTCCCACACACCCCTCCTCTTCTTCATAAGCTAATATCTTCACGCTGATTGTGTTTTAAGTGAGGAGCAACCATACATTCATATGTATCAAGATAATATTAGTGTTCCAAAGAGGGATGAAGCTTGATCCATTCATTCAACAAACACTGAGTTTCTGCCAGTGAGATGGCCACAGTTCCCAGTTCACCACGTTTACAATCTAGTGGAGGACAGAAGCAAATAACCAGACAATTAGAACAGAGTGAGCGAAAGGCATGACAGAGAAACAGAGAATGCTTCTGGAACATGCAGTAGAGGTATCTGCACCAGACTTGGGAGGTTGGAGAAGCTTTCCCTAAGTGAAGTTAGCTGAAAACTTGAGGAACTGTAGGCTATTTGAAGATAATATAATGGCAACACCACCAAAACAGCAGATAGAGTCAATCCAAATAGCGTATCCAAGCGAGAGTCAACTTGTCGATCCAGATGTGACAAGTGGTCATCTTGCCGCTGCACCCATACGGCTCACAGACCAGCCACAATTCATCCCAAACACTAGGTCCTATAACAGAATCCCAGTTCCCTTTGTTTATAAATATATTCTGCTTTGTCCTGTCCTCGTTCACTATCTTTAGCGGCTTCCCAACTATCAAGCATTTCAACTCAACCCAACAAGGGCCTATGTGGGACACAGGGTGATAGATACAGGACATAGGGGAAGGAGGAAATGGGGCCTCGCTTCAAGGACCACATACCACAGAAGCATAAAACTGAGAAAAGCCACATGACCACCCACTGACCATACCATTACCCACAAACCTGCCGAGGTGACCTAGCACTACCAATCCTGCTTGCGAAACAAATATCCCCACTTTGGACTTATCTTAGGTTTGACACATTTTTCGGTACCCTGCCTCTATTATATTCTAAAGACAGCAGACAAGGCTCCAGACACCAAAGCCCCTTTCCTAAGAGTTGGATCCTCATCCTCTGTCCATTTGAGTGTTCTCCCTAAAATGATACATTTCCTACTTCTGGAGAATGCTGATGTTTTCTTATATCATTTCTACATATCGCTGTCAATATAAAACCACAACACTGAGACCAAAGAAAATTAACAAGTTTTGACTATTTGCTCTTCCAAAAGTCACTGGACATTCTACCAGCTAATTGAATGGTTGGATGGAATTGCTTTTATTATCCCTTCCAATCCTGAGATTTTATGATCCCATGACATAACTGGAGCCATTTCTCCCTGAGGGCTATAGCTAGGAAAAACTATCCCAGTCTAAGAAGTTATTGTAAAGGGAAAATTGGGTCAGTATTTCAATAATATTTGGCTTTTCAAAGTTTACTGTCAACAGGCAAGGCAAGGCTGCATGGATAAGTAAACCCAGTCTGCGCCAACTCAGTTGTGTATTTTACAACTGAAGGCAGAGGGTTTTACTTCAAAAGATCAATGAAATACAAAATTTAACAAACAAACGAAAAGAATGTTCTAAATGTTTTGATTGTATGATACTTCCCATCTAAGGATGTGTAATTACTTTTGCTATCCTTTCTAAACTGAATCTTAATTATGTTTTGAGATCTGAGTAGTTGAAGATATAAAACTTGTGCTCAGTCTTTTAGGCATTTTGAGTAAGCCTTATAGACACGACACAAAAGATACGCCCACCTTCATGTGCTATATAACCTCATATATCTCTTTGGTGCACCATACTTTATGTGTCCAAAATGGAGAGTTTATCACTAAGACACATATCTTCACAACAAATGTCTCAATTTATGGTTAAAATTATCATTCAGAACGTAAAGAAGAGAAAGCCCTATCACTCAAGTCCTGCACCAGGAATAGCATCTAGACAAGATGTGTGCCATAAGCACTCTTGGTCTTCTGAGCCAGTGTTCTCTTCCAGTCTCATGGAAACAGTCAGAAGGTTCCAGGCAGTTCCTGACAGCAAGAAACTAACAACTGGGTTTGAATCCCACCTCTACCACTTCCTAGCTGTGTGACCCTGACAAGCAATTTAACCACTCTAGATATTAGTTTCTTTATGCGTGGGGTGGGGAGTAGATAAGACTATTGACAGTAATACCCTCACCTCACCTCAATCTCTAGTTCACTCTAAAACCGGTTGCTTTGGAGAACTCTGAAAGGGCTACTGGAATGTAGGAAAACAAATATGGAGAAGCCACTCAGTCCTAAAAAGAAGGGTTTTGTAATTACTATGGCTCAATTGGTTGAGTCGAATTTAATTAAGTCTGGAATTTCCAAGGACAAAAACAGACCTTCCCAACAGGACACCTAAGACAAGAAAACAAGTGGGACCAGAGTTGGAAGGTTCCTAAGAACACGCTCTTGAGGGCCAGGGGTGGTAGCCGCAAAGAACACTTTGTTGCAGTGAAGGGGAAGGGACAGATTCTTCCATCAACTAGAAGAAAGCTTTTCACATTGTCCTCCCTCCCCAAATCTCGGCTCTACTGCTAAATCCAGGGTGAACCAACTCTTAACTCTGTATAAATCTGAGAACACTGAGGAGGAGGAGAGAAGAGAAGCAGAGTCCAGCAACCAGAACAGTCAGTGAGAATCAGGAAATGACTGTGAACATCTCAGCGAACCACATTTTATGTGTCTTGGGGGCCTACAGAGTTAACCCCTCCATTTCTCCATGACTTACTCATTCTCTGCTGCTGTGTTTGGCTGAAAACTAAAACCGTCACCCAAGCAACATCAGGCTCATTAGAGAGGAACAACCCAGCATCAGGCGATGTAATAACCCTTTCCAAGGCAGCTGGTTTAGAACTTGTGAATCATTGTGAAATATCAAGACAGGCCAAACCACATCAATACCACATTTAAATAAGATGAATATACACAACCACCAAAAACAAAGGGATGACCTGTCAGAACTCTAGTTCGCCTTTCTTCCCTATCAGGTCTGCTGCGGATGCACCCAACTCAGTCGAAAATCATCCTCTGGGTCAGGTGCCTGCTCCATAAGTGAAGGCCTCTGGCTTTCAAAGCAAGGATTCCTACTTTGCCGGGCCACACCCACAAATGTCACTAATAGCTGACTGCCCTAATGGCTGGTACCTTGACCCAAAGTACAGAGCAGGAGAGGCCTGAGTTGAGGCAGCTGCGAAAGCGCAAAGCTTCGAAGGCCTGTGTCGGCACCCCGGACCCACAGCTGAGGAAATCACTGCTGCGGGCCATCCTGCCTGAAACTCAGGGACTTACAAGTCACCTGTTGCCTCATCTCAATGTAAGGGCCTTGGTTTCCTGCCTCCTTCACACCGTACCTTTGAATGTGGCTCAAACACTGAGTTCTGTGAGACGCAAGGCCGGTAAAGATTGGATGCAAGTGCGTAATCTTCATTGCTCTCAAATCCATCCCCCGAGAAGACTGAGTGCAGCTAGAACGAGGCCAGGTGCAATCCCATTCCAGCCCCCTCTATTCAGCCAACCAAGATTTTCTCTCTCAAGGCTTTTTGTGTCACCTCTCACTGCTCTAAGGACAACTTCTGTCTCCAGAGCGAGAATTCCTTTGTTTCTCCACATGTTGGTATCTGCCCGAGTAGTGATCCTGTCACTAAGCTTTCCATGTCTCCCTGGGATGTGTGGAAGGAGCCATTAGGTGATAACAGATGACTCTCAGGATCCCAACTAAGAGTTCAGAACCTTGGTGGAAAAAGTCTTGTTTATGGAAGCAGTGTTCCTCCAAAGACCCAGCACTCTGTGCCTGCTACACATGAAGTCACTCATGGGCACCACACATGCATTTGCCTCCTCACGGGCTGCAGAGAGGAGGTAATGATGGGAATTCTGCCCCCCCCTCCTCCCCCAAAGAGGAAGACAGGCAGATTCAGAAGGGTCCATCCCTGAGCATTCTGGGTACCTGGTGAAGCTACAGGAGGAGAGGAGCTGTCAGCAACAGTAGGGCAAGGCCAGGGAGAGAAAGGCCCATCTGGGCCAAACTGCTTATGGCTCTTGTCTCACAGAGAGCTGCTTTCTGGTCCTGTTACCGCGTGTCACTTTCTGCCACTCCACCCCCACCCTGTTTGCCAAAGACCTCAAGACGTCTCTAAGAGGTTCTGAATTATTGACAAACCCAGGGAAGATGCTTTGGAAAACATTAAGTACAAAAACAGACCTGTACAGCTAGTGCAAACACTCGGTCATTGGCAGTCTCCTTTTTAAGACTAAAAGAGAAGAAGAAGAAGGGGGTGTGTGGGGGGGAGCCTGCCTCTGCTAAATAATGATGATATTCACAGAACAACAGACACTGCAACTCCAAAGTTCACAGTCTCTCCAGCTTTACTCACCCCTAGCCATCTTGCTCCTTTATTGGCAGCCTGTTGAATCTGGACTCTTTTGAGGGTGACATGGTAAACAGCTCCTTCCTCTACCTCTTCACCCCAGTCCTGAATCGAGCTCTGCCAGGGGGTGGGATAAAGAGAAAGAAAAAGAGTATTTTTTTTTTTTCCTCTCATCTGACCACAATCTATCCCAGCTGCTTTACTGCTTACACCAGCACTCAAGGCACAAGATGGACTGTTCAAAATAAATATTACAATCAGAGCAATACAAGACACGTTGCGATAGAGGGAATGCTGAGATTTTCTTGGCTTCCAGCCTTTCCCTGTGGTATCAGGATCCCCGGACTTTTCCATGTAGTTCCTTTTCCTAGACTCACATATCTTAGGGTTTTGTTTAAAGTCTCTCCCTCCCCGCCACAGCCCTTCCTTAAGACCCTGTGATTTAGTGCGGATTAATTCCCACCCCCACCCCCCCTCACCCCCCCAGGTGAAAGGAATAAAAATAATTCGTTGGCAGGAAAAAAAAAAAAAAAAAAGTCGGTACTACGGTTACAAGCGGGCTCAGTTAACTTGAGCATTGCGGGGTTTTAAACTCCGGCGCAAACAAGTGTTTAAAGTGCCAAGAGCCCTCGCTCCTTCGGAAGTGGAAGGCTTCCCGGGTCTTTTTCCTCCTCTTGCTGAGTCGGGACCCAAGGAGTGAGCGGGGTCAGGCTGGGGAGGAGGGGAGGAGGGGAGGAGGCGAGGAGGGGTGGGGGGGGGCGAGGGGAGCGGAAAGTTTGTTTCCATAAAATAAGCTGGCAAGTGCAAATCAAAAAAAAGGAAAGGAAAGGAAAGGAAAGGAAAAGGCAAGACAGCATCATGCAGCTTCCAGCAAAAGGCGCGCGGCGAGCCCCCGGCCCGCGGGTCCCAGCCAAGGCCGCCGCCGCAGAGGCGCTCCCGGGCTCCCCGCGCCCAGCGCTTCCCCGTCCTTCAAAGTTTTCCCTTCCCGGCAGCTCTGCCCGCACGCGCGGGAGGCGGGTGCCCAGAGAGCGGGAGCCGCGGGCGGGCCAGGGCGCGGCGAGCGCAGCCAGAGGAGCCCGGGCTCCCGGGGTGGGGTGGGGGGTGGGGGGCGGGGGGGGCCGGGGTCCCACGCGCGCGCAGAGCAAGCGGGAGCAGGTTCCCGACCGGGGAAGCCTCGGGAGAGGGCCGGGCTCGCGTTACCATTTTAGCTTGCCAAAGCAATTTCATTCTCAGTTTTGTCTTCGGTCCGCGGCCGCGGCATGGTGCGCCCGGCTCCGGGGGCCCCCGCAGCGTCGGCCCGCGGCGCCCCCGCCCGCCCCGCGCCCCGCGCCCCGAGCGCGCACAGCCCCGCGCCCCGCGCCCCGAGCGAGCGCTGCCCCCGCCGCCGCCGCCGCCGCCGGTGCGCGCGACTCGGGCCACAAAGGGAGCGCGGCGAGCGAGGGCGCCGCAGACTCCTCCCCGCGCCGCTCCGCCGCTCCGTGATGTCAGGCTTTCCTGTTTGTGCTCCCGGCGCGCTCCCTCTCTCCGACCCCGACCCCACGCCGACGGCTTGCGCGGGCCGGAGTCCTCCCAGCCCCCGGGGGCGAGCGGGAAGCCCCCTCGCGAGGTGCGCGGGCCCCCCGGGGGTCACCGGGCGCGGCCTGGGGGGATCCAAGCGTGTGTGTCTCCCGCCTTGGCTGAGACTTAAAGGGGGGACGGGCCGTGCCCAAGGGATGGGAAGACAGGGTCGGGGAGACTCGGGTGACCGGCTCAGTTTAGGTTAAACCGGGGCTGCCCCCCCCCCCCCCCACCACCACCACCAAGACCGGGGCACTACTGCAGGCCAGGAAGTTTTGCATTAGGACGAAGAAAGAAATGGTCCGAGGATAGTCCAGAACCCGCGCCCGCCCGGGGTCGTCCTGGCCCTGCATCAGCAGGCTGCCAACAGGGATCGCTGCGGGCTTTTTTCTACCACCCATGAGGATAAGGCTCATCCACAGTAACTGGCCGTGGTTGGGGGGGTGGGGGTGGGGGGAAGGGGACAAAGCAGGAGAGGGTTCTGCCGGGGTGGACAGCGTGGAAAGCGGGGCCAGGGGTGGCCCTGGAGATTCTGCGAGTCTTCGTGAGGCAGCCAAGGGTTGAGTTTCCCCTACTGTAGGGACCCAGCAGGATAATGACAGTAAGGAAAGAGCCCTTCACCAGGAGACTGCCAGAGGACCTGTGCCATAACAGATCTGCTACCAGGACAAAAGAGCATGACATCTTTTAGATCCAGTTTCAATACCTTGACACCAGGATACCGGATGATAATGTATTCAGGCTTTGGCACATGACGGGATTTCACACCTAGGAATTTTTTACAATTTTTTTTTTTTTACAAAGAACCTTAGTTCATGTCTGTGATACTATGCCCTCTAATTGTATTTAATCACCTTTCGATTTGTTTTTAAAGACCTCCCACTAATTGCCATGCAAAGGCATAAGGCTAGGATTTGATTCCCAATAAATATCTCATGAGCTGAAAAGCTAGAGAATCCTGTGTACTGATGTTCCCAGGAGAGCAGAAAAAAATGACAGTGAGGGCACATCAAGGAGAAACAAAAGGATTCTGGACACTTGAGAACATCTTGAAATCACTCAGACAAGTTTCCCTCGGACAACCAGAACCTACCCAGCTCAGTCACTGTGGCTCTTTTTTATAAAACCGAAGTGGCTATTTCTATAATTAAAAAAAAAAAAAAAAAGTAAAAGCACATAGACTAGACCCTCCTGTGATCACCAGGACAGCATGTCCCCAGTGTCTAGAAGATAATCATGGGGAGGCCCTACTCTGACCTCTTAAGCCATCCCCAGGTCCCCAGGAGTGCCTATCCAGTGATCTCAAAGACCACAAGATGCACCTGAGGACAGTTAAGCAACCCATAAGATTAACTTCACCGATATACTTTACCCTGATTTGGGGCCATAAATTTGAAGATTACTGACAATTTTTCACCTCAGGGATATCACACAGTTTCTCAGCCCCACCCCTTGAAGGAAGCCTTCCCAGACAAGGCAGCTTATAAACTCACAAGGCCCCACTCAAGTTTCAGATCTCATCATCCTCTTTTCTACTCCACCAATTCCCTGGCTGGCCACCTGGTATATAAAGGGGGAAGATACAGACTTCAAGGCAAGTGGATCCAGCTTCAAATCCGTGCTTACTTTAAGAGTGAACTTGGGCATGGGGAGCCTGGGTGGCCCAATTGGTTGGGCATCTAACTCTTGGTTTCTGCTCTGGTGGTGGTCTCAGGATCAAGCCCCACTCTGTGCTCAGTGCAGAGTCTGCTTGGGATTCTCTCTCTCCTCTCCCTCTTTCCCTTACCCCTTGCTCTCTCTTTCAAATAAATAAATAAATCTTAAATAAAAAAAAAAAAAAAAGGACGCCTGGGTGGCTCCGCAGTTGAGCATCTGCCTTGGGCTCAGGGAGTGATCCCAGGAATCGAGTCCCACATCAGGGTTCCTGCATGGAGCCTCCTTCTCCCTCTGCCTATGTCTCTGCCTTTCTCTGTTGTGTATGTGTCTCTCATGAATAAATAAAAAAACAGAGTGAACTTGGGTGCCACCTCCCTGAGCCTTAGTTTCTAAGGCTTCCATCTGTAAAATGGGACAAACATATATAGGTTTGAAAAAAAAATTAAATGAAATATGTATGCAAATTATCATGGTAAGTGATCAAATAAAGTTCCATTCCCTTATTATTGCACTTCTTCCCCAACTGTATTTTCCCAGACTCACTCACTGAAAAGTTGTATATGTATGCAATGTGAGGAAATCTGAAGTCATGCCTACTTACTAAATTACATTATAATTTCAGAGAGGTTTTCCAAGAATAACTGTTTGTATTTATACCTGATAATGTATTTGATTTTGTACAAATGCTGAGCCACCAAAAAAAAAAAAAAAGAAAAAGTCTGGTTATACTAGATAGTACAATCAAGTGCTGAATTTTGCAGTTTTTAAAATATTCATTTAAAAATATTTCACCTGTAGGCAGCTCAGATAGAATTACCTTATTACACATACCTGGCCAATGTGTGGGAAGGATAAACCAGTAAGCCATTTATAATTAAATTTGAATTTATTTACCAGATTAACTTGTCCATGACCTAGTATGGTCCTAAGAGGATAGGTCAAGTTTTGTTAAAAGTAGATCAGCAATATTTTGTAATTTTCAGCCTACGAATCTTTCATCTCTTTGGGTTAGTTTATTCCTAAGTTTTTACTCTTTTTGATGCTGTTGTAAATAGGATTATTTTCTTAATTTCATTTTTGGACTTTCATTGTTAGTGTGCAGAAATGCAATTGATTTTTATACATTGCTTTTACTTCCTGCAACTTTAATAAATTCATTAAGTAGTTCTAACAGTTTATTTCTGGACACACAAAAAAAGGAAAGACAACTTGTGTTCATGGATTTGAAGGCTTAATATTATGAAAATATCCGTACTACCCCCAAGCAATCTACAGATTCAAAGCAATTCCTAACAAAATTATAAGAGCATTGTTTACAGAAATAGAAAAAAAAAAGCCTAAAATTCATATGGAATCACAAAGGACACTGAAGAGCCAAAGCAATCTTGAAAAGGAAGAACAATGTTGGAAGTGTCACTGAAGTGTTTCTCTGACTTCAAAACATATTACCAAACTATAGTAATCAAAACAGTGTGGAACTGGCATAATGACAGACAAATAATAAAACAATGGACCCTAATAATCCAGAAATAAACCCACACATATATAGTCAACTGATCTTTGACAAGGCTGTCAAGAATAAACAATGGGGAAAGGACTGTCTGTTCAACAAACGGTTCTGGGAAATCTGGATATCCACCAAATTTGTAGAATACATTGGGGGAAAGCGAAAACAGATGAGCAAGACTAGATCAAACTAAAAGGCTTCTACACAGCTAAGGAAACAATCAACAGAATAAAAAGGCAACATATCAAATGGAAGAAAATATCTGCAAACAACATGTTGGATAAGGAGTTAATAACCATAATATATAAGGAACTTCTACAACTCAACAGAAAAGAAAAAACACACAAAACAAAATAAAATAACCCAATTTAAAAATGGGCACAGGGCTTAACTAAACATTTCCCCCAAAGAAGAGATATAAATGGCCAATAGGTATATGAAAGATGCTTAACATGACCAATCATCAGGGAGATGGAAATGAAAATCACAACAAGATATCACCTCCTACCTGTAAGGATGGCCATTACTCAAACAAAGAAAAAAATGTTAGATAAGATGTAAAGGAAAGGGAACCCTTGTACACTGTTGGTAGGAATATAAATTGGTATAGCTGGTATGGAAAAGAGTTAAGAGTTTCCTTGATAAACCAAAAATAGAACTACCTCAAGATCCACCAATCCCACCTCTGGGTATTGACCCAAAACAGTTGAAATGAGGATCTCGAAGAAATATTTGCATTTCCATGTTCATTGCTGCACTATTAATAATAGCCAAGATGTGGAAACAACTGTCTATCAGCAGATGAACAAATCCAGAAAATGAGATATGGACACACCTATGATGGAATATTATTCATCTTTAAACAAGTAGGGAATCCTGTCATATGCCTATGATATGGATGGACCTTGAGAGCATAATGTTAAGTGAAATAAGTCACTGAATGACAAACACAGCATGCTTTCACTAACGTGAGGTATCTAAAGTAGTCCAACTCACAGAAATAGAAAGTAGAGTGTTGGTTGTCAGGGGCTCAGGGGCAGGGCAAAATAGGGAGCTGCTGTTCAAATGTGTACAAAGTTACAGTTTTCAAAATGAAAAAGTTCAAATGTGTATAAAGTTTCAGTTATTCAAGATGAAAAAGTGCTGTACAACATTGTGTTTATAGTTAACTAATATTGCGGGCTGTACAGTTAAAAATTTGATGTGGGGAGGGATGCAAAGGTGGATCCTTAAAGTGTAGGATATTGCTAGGAATAGTTTTATGTGGCCATATTCGGTGGTCACTGATAAGTCAGTAGCAGTACAAGGGTCCTAGAGTATCACAGGAAAGAGGGAAGATACATGGAAAACCCCAAACTGGAGGGAAAAACTTTTTTACTTCTAGTTTCACCAAAGCCAATAAAGAGAAAGCTGGTTAAGAGCAGACATAAGTAGCTGATTCTTGAAAAGAATCTATCTACAAGTGGAAATACGTAGTTTATATATTCCCTTCATTCATTTATCTATTCACTGGCCTCTCTGATACCACACTTTTCCTCAATCGTATTCTACTTCTCTGGCTGCAAGAAGAAGTGAAAAATACAAAAACTATGATAGAGTGTACTTACGTAGGCAGCATAACATGGAGTAATACTTACGTGCCTGGGTGACTGAGGGGACATCTGGCATCTGAGAGCCAGAGTTTGAATTTCAGGTCTAGAAGCCTTCCAACCCAGGGTCTGACCCTCACTTCTCACAGCATGAGTGTCCTCATCTGTTTCCCTTCAAGCTTATCAGGAGTGTTAAATAAAGGAATATAAGTGGCCTTGAATAAAAATCTATCTCCTTCCGTCCCCACCTCCACACTCTTTCCGGTATTTTCTTTGCATGTTAGGTTGTTTCCTTGGACAACAGATTTACTGCATGACAGAAAAATAAGGACAGTGCAAGTACAATGGACATTGCGCTTGGGATAAGTGTGTACAGACTTGTCTGGATAATGGCCACATCAGCATGAGAATGCCAAGACATGGGAAGGCCTTGGTTTTGTCCTTAACCTCAATGCCAGACTGTAATGTCTTTTTTTTTTTAAGATTATTTATTTATTATTTATTCATGAGAGACACAGAGAGAGAGAGGCAGAGATATAGGCAGAAGGAGAAGCAGGCTCCCTATGGGGAGCCCGATGTAGGAGTCAATCCCAGGACCCTGGGATCATGCCCTGAGCCGAAGGCAGAAGCTCAATCACTGAGCCACCCAGGTGCCCTCAGACTATAATGTCTTATGTCCAGTCAAAACTTTAGAGGAAAACAGTCCTAAGGGAGCAGTGAAAATAATAACAACAACAACAAATACATGAGAAAAACTAAAAAGCAAGAGGCCAGGATTCTCCTTCCACACCTTAGCAGCACTGAGTGCATATTGCCTCTCCTCGCCCACAGCCCTTTCCTAAACATATGAGTTTGAAAACCTTTCCCACTTGTGAGTGAAATCAACAATAACCCTTTTGCAGTATTTTATTTATAAACTCTATTTTATTTATAAACTCTATTTTTTATCTATAAACTCTATCTTCCTCAATTTGTAGTTCCCTGAAACCCTTTGGTGAAGGATGTTAACACATAAATCTGCTAATTCTTGACTTGTTTCTTCCAACAATATCAATGTATTGTCAAACTGCAAATGATTGAATCCTTTCAGCCTCCCTATGAAATGCTTCTTCCTATTCTTCAGTCCTGCAGGCTGTGTTGTTCTTCAATGAACTTTCCATATTCAGCCTCTGATGATCAGCTGAGCATCCCGCTATGGTTGCTCAGTTTATATATTGCTCTGCTAAGTGGGCTGCCCCCTCCACCTCCTCGTCACTTGAACTTTCAGCCTTGCTTTACAAAGGGTTAAGAACCAGTCATGCTTGGTCATGCTTGGTCAAAAATGATTTGCTTCCATTTTCTGAGGGCCCAAAGTGCTTTTACGAATTATCATAGGCATACTACACGTTAAAAATTCTCAATGCTCAATGTTATTAGGTTCTCTTATTTACGCAAGTGAATTAAAAACCAATTTTAGATAAACCTATTACAGCTAAAGAAGAAGACTGCCACAGGGGGGTAGAAAACGTAGATAGAAGAAACATAAAAAGCACTGGACAGATGGCAGGCCAAAGGCAAAGGCCTCCTCTGGGCATGATGGCAAACATTTTTCAACTAATAGTTTACCAATTGCTGGTAGTTAGTCTTAATTGATGTTGATGATGCTTGCCTGAGGAAGAAGGTGGTTATTGGAATACTATTTGTAACTTGGGCTAATGAGCATTATTACCTCATCTAATTATAGATTTCTGTAAAAGAAAAAAGAGAGATTTACTCAGATGGTTGAAAACATCAAAACATACAACAGTCAGCTCTTAAGCTGACTTTCTTAACAAAGAGGAATGATGATAAAACCTTCTGCAAAGTGGAGGATTGGTGACCTGATGCCATGAAGGGCTTTGACCAAGATTCTGGGAGGAGCTACTGGGCAATTAGCTAAATCATACCGGAATATCCTTTTTTTTTTTTTTTTTTTTTACAATAATGGTATTGAAATGGTACTGAAAGCTCAAATGAACCAGAACTGTGAGAACATAGTGGCTAAGAGCGATGGCTGTGGTCAGAAACACTGAGATGTGAGCCCTAGATCCGTCACTCCACTGTGAAGCAAGATCTCTCGCATCTCTAAACCTGTATGAAATAGCGATACAAACACCTTCCTCATTGGCCCATCCTGAGAATTAAATGAGCTAATAATACACATCAAGCCTTTAGCACA
The DNA here is from genome assembly GCF_048418805.1 of Vulpes vulpes. Lineage (NCBI taxonomy): Eukaryota > Metazoa > Chordata > Mammalia > Carnivora > Canidae > Vulpes > Vulpes vulpes. The sequence goes on from NC_132792.1 coordinate 143,259,388, forward strand.
GTATCCAGCACCAAGGTAAATTCTCAGTTAATGTTGTCTGTTGTCGTTTTATGTCAGATTGAGAATTTGTGGAATCCAAAGGAGACTGGCTATATTAAAACTCAGGCACACATATCAAGTAACTCAAGATTTTGCAGCTTGAAGCCAAAAATTCATGATGCAGTGAACCCAGAAAGAACTGTAAGCCCCACAAACTGTTCAGTCAATGAGCAACATTTACTGAGTTGCTACATAACACAGGAAGATACCATGCGTGGTATTCTTGCCCACCCTGTCCCCACCTCCACACAGTGACCAGAGTGATATTTTCAAATTACTACAGCATCCCCTCTTATTCTTAAATCCCTCCAATGCCTCCCCACTGCTAAGGTTAAAACCTAAATCCTTTTCCTATCCCACAGGGCCTTGCCTACTGGCCCCTGCCTGCCTCTCCAGCCTCCTTCCACTCCACTTTACATACATTCTCTGGGCTCCAGCAACCCCAGTCTTCTTCAATGTCTTCACTCTATCTGGCCCTTGTCCACTACAGAGCCTTTACACATGTGATTCTCCTCCTTGGGACATCCCACCCTCTTCTCCTCTCCCAATTAGGTTAAATCCCCCTATTAGGTGCTCTCATGGCACCATGATCCTCTCTTTGTAACTCTACCACAGTCATAATTTTACATTTAATTGTATGATTTTTAAAAGATTTTATTTATTTGTTCATGAGAGACACAGACAGAGAAGCAGAGACATAGGCAGAGGGAGAAGCAGGCTCCCTACAGGGAGCCCAATATGAGACTCGATCCCAGGACCCTGGGATCACAACCTGAGCCGAAGGCAGACACTCAATTGCTGAGCCACCCAGGTGTCCCTCATTGTATGATTATTTGATAAATGTCTGTTTCACCCAACTCTATGAGGGCAGAGGCAATTTAATTTTTTCCCTTTATTGTTCCCCAGCACCTCCCACAGTGCCTAGCACATGGGAGATGCTCAATAAATAACTATGATCGATTGATAGATACAGACACATAGATAAAGCCATGCTGTAAATTCAGTAAGTGCTTTGTAATTGTTGAGTGATATAAATAAATCTTAGATATTGTCTCTACCTTAAGGTTGTTTTGTACTCTAAAAGCAGAGAAAGGACAGAAAGGGATCAAATGAAAATGACTTCATAAAAGCCACAGATCGGCAAGAACAGATTAAGACAACAGGGCCAACCGAGCAATGTGTCACTGAGAGGACATGGACAACCTCCATCAGGCGGCATACATTCTTGACTTGCAGATAATTATAGTTTTTATTGAGATTGTGTCAACCACTACCTTTGGAGAAAAAAAGAGAAACATAGACTAGGAGGAGGAAAGAAGGACTTTCAGTAGGTGAGATGGCAGGTTAAAGGGTGGTATTTGGTTGGAATAAGGCTCATAGAGTCAAAGGTCATGAGGTTCAGATAAAGTAGCTGGATGGCAGAGATTCTGGAATTTTTCTTAAGAGGAAACCGAAATGATAAAACAGAGGGTGAACAAGGTGATTATAATACGTGTCCATAGGTTAGTCAGAGGGGGACAGCGTGGAGATAGAGCCATTTGATAGGAGACAACACAGTCAAGTACATGCCAAACAACGCCTAGGCCGAGACAATGGTTTTGAACCAAAGGAATGAATCAGGATGACATTTTGGAAAAACAAATGTTGCGACTTAATGATAGGCAGCATGTTGCAAGTAAATGAGAGGGGAAAGAAAAAATCCACAAGATTTTAAGACTGGAACACTTGGGATTATCAAGGGGATATGGAAATAAAGAGAAAATGGAAAGGACTTTCTGCTTTTGGGGAAAAATACTATCAGTTCCATTTTGAGGAGAAAGAAAAAGATATTGAAAAGTGATAGGAAGGAAAGAAAAAGACTAGAAATGAAGAAAGTAGTTGCAAGTTACTATGTATACAGGAAGTTGTTTGAAACCATGAATTCACATTATTTCTCCTGAGTGGAAGAGAAGCAGAATCTAAACAGTCTCAAGATGCACCCACAACTGAACACCAAACAAAAATAACCAGAGAGGAGAGCAAGACGGAAAGAAGAACAAGGAGAGCTTGAGTTATGGGAACTAATGCTGAAGGGAAGTTCACTGTGATTAAAAATTCTCAAATACACTAAAGTCAGTCTTGGAATACAGTCAATGGACGTTAGAATGCTTCAAATGACAAGTTGTTTCTCTTCTGTCCTTATCACGAGATGCTGTACACATATTTTAAGAGGGTTTTCTCTGTTTAAAAACATATAAAATTTGTTTTTAAATTATCACTGGTTATTCTATTCTGTGACACTCTTCAATAAAATGCAACCAAAGTTAATTGAAAGTCTTAGTGTGGTCAGTTACATAACACTAGAATTGCTGAATAGCTTAAATGCGGTGTTTTCCCAGAAATATTTGTCTTTTGGATGAAACCAAGAACGGAAAGTTTCTGCCTTAAAGGAGAACTTTTGAGAAGGTGGAAAGAAAAGAAAAACATATATAACGGAAGTATCACTTTAACAATAGTTAACCAATATGTTGCAAATAGGGGAGCTACTCACACAGAAACACACAAGAATACAAAGAAAAGTGAATTTTACCACTTTAGAGAGCCGATTGTGGACTGTATGTCAATTTTCTAATGTCTTTTTATAAATCAGAAAATATCTCACATATTGCCTTTGCCAGGAACAAATTTAGACACATCTTTGGTTCTTGTTATTTGCCTTTTAAACTGGCAGATTCAACTCATGCTAACCCATACTGACCCTGTTTTGTCTGAGACGTGAAGTAAGGTTTATAGAATGAAAGTGTGTTTCATCTGGGGTAGGAGATGGGGTGGAGTCATTACCTTGGTTCATTCAGGATCTTCTAAAATAGGCGAATAGCTACTGTTCTAGAAGGCTGCATAGAGTCCTCATTCCTCTCCCTTCAAAGATAACGTGTGTGTGTGTGTGTGTTGTGGAATGAGGAGTTGGAGTTGGACATGGTGGGAGGTGGAGTATTGTGGGTGCATGTGTGCTATAGGAGGGAGAATTGATAGGTTGCCTTCATCTTGAACCTTAATCATAAAAGATAATGACTGCTCTCCAAAATAACATAAAGGCACTGTAAAGAAATGACAGTGCAATTATAAGTTACGTGGCAATCCTATAACAAAATAAGTAATACACTTTTTCCTTATACCCAAATAGGTCATATATTTTACATTATTCAAAAGAACTTCTTTCCTGTAACTTGCCAGGATGGCATCCTATGAAATGAACACATCCTGTTCCACAGGAAACCACACCACCCTTGGTTAAAGCCTGGATGACCGTAGCATGGGACCAGCCGCCCTTCTTGGCATACGTGCCCAACTTGGGCTAGGTTTTTGGTCTTCCCCACCTAAAAAGGCTTGCAGGGAAAGTAGGGATTGGGCAAGCAGTGGGAAATTCCTCGATTTGATTAGTTCCATAAATCTATACCAGACTCAAGCTCCCCTAAGAGGGTGCAGAAGGCTCTAGAATCAGTTCCAGGTACTGAAAAGAGATTAAATTCACTGTAGGTGTAGAATCCAAGGATTCCAGGACAAAAGTGGACCTCTCAGGATCTTGTCATGACAGTGAACCATGTGGATAAGGGCATCATCCTAAATGGTGGAGCAGCAAGACAGAAAAAGCCTGGCTCTATTATCTCATAGAACAAAGTTGCCACACCAGTCCTAGACTGTCTATCTCTGGACTGTTTTGCAAGAGAGAAATAGAATTCCTTCTTGTTTAAAGTGTTATAAATTTGGCTTTCCATTACTAGCAGCCAAACCCATATCCCAATTAATATACCTATTAAATAGAACAGAAATCAGTAGAGGTAAGAGAGTCACTTAACTAGAGGCAAAAGCAAAATATTCTAAATATTCTAATATTTACTCTGACGTACTCTGATTCTAAAATTGTTCTGGGCTCTAAAAGGGACTCCTTTACCCATTTAGTAACTCACTCATGCAACAAATATTTACAAAGCACCTGCTATATATCAGCCACTGTGCTAAGCAGGCATTGCAGAAATAATTTTCAACAAGACAGTTGCAGTACCTGCCTCATGGTACTAATGGACTGAAGGGACAAATGGACAAAGCATGTGTATTACAGTATGATAAGTGTGCCGACAGATTGCTATTGGGATGTATAGGCTGTGCCTATAAGATTGAGGGAATTATTCCCAGAAAAAAAAAAATGGTCTCTAAGGTAAGATGTGAAAGCCAAGATGGAATTAGAAGTAGTAGTAGAAAGAGTAGGGGGAGAGCTATCTAGGCAGAGGGAACAGCATACGGGAAGGCCCCCGACTTAGAGGAATCACAGATCAAAGAGAATCCTAGGCATGACCACTAGTTCGTAAAACATGCCAAATAGGCTATTTATTTTTCCTTAAAAAGAAAAAAAAAAGAAATAGTACTGTATCTTCACTTTGTGGGCACCAATTCGTCGTAATAGTGTCATGTATACTATTACACTGGACGTATGTCCCTTGGAAACACAAGGCATGCTTTTGTTTTATTTTATGTAATCCCATAATCCCTTGAATAATCCTCTGTGAAGGGTAGGTAAATAAATAACTATTTTTAATGACTTTAACAGAGTGTAAACTATGTGTAAAGCAATGAATTATACATCCTGGCCCTGGATCTCAAGTAAGGGAGGCAAACAAACAAAGCAAGCCAGTAAGACTGAAGGATGTGATTCTGGACCTCTATGGAACCATCCAGACTAAACTCCAAGTCAGAATGCTAGCGTTGCAGGTTGTCCCATTAGAACAGCCATCCTGGCACACCCCAGGTGAGACTCTGACACACGTCTGGGAGCAAGAATACAGGCTGGACGGAAGGGCCTCTTTCAAGCCCCACCTTGGAAATACTCGGTGTTAGTGCTATACCTGATCAGGGAAAGGGAGAAAAGATCAGCCAGGGGGCTCTCTTTTGAGAGGGGGTGGAAAGGCAACCTTAGATACTAAAGACTTTAACCTCTTGAAGACTTGAAAGTATGAATAGAATTTCCAGGTGGTGGGGAAGGGGTTTAGAGAAGCAGGGCAGATGGGAAGAAGAGAGCAATCCAAGCAGAATCCGAGTGAGCCCAAGCGTAGAGGTCAAATGTGGAGTCATCATAGCCCGGGCAGAGAGAAGGAGGCCGCCCAGCCCAGCCTCGCCGCCTGGGCACATGTGCCCACTGCACCTCCTGCTCACTCTCTCCCCAGAGCATTCCTTGAGTCACACTGACCGAAATGGGTCACTTCACCTAGATTATCCAAGTCCCTCTGTTATAGGGTGAATTATTTGAGGTTCATATGGCGGGGGGTAGATCAAGAGTATATACAATTTAGTCACCGTAGCATGAATATCACCAATTTGAAGGCGTGAATATTTTTGCCTTGTTAATTGGCTAACGCTTTCTGTCACTGCAGTTTACAAAGTGATGTTACAACTATTAGTTTCCTCAATCTTTACAACAACCCCCAAAGTAGAAGTACTAGCTGCATCTTATAACCTAAGAAAATGAAATGTCAAGACAACAAAGACCATGTAAATGCAAGAGCCATGTCTTGAATTCCAGTCTTTTGACTGCAAAAATCATGCTACTTTCAAAGGAATATGCTTCCACACTTCTGATGATCACTGAGTCATGTATAGAACTGTTGAATCACTATATTGCACACCGGGAACTAATATAACACTCTATATTAACTACACTGGAGTTAACATTTTAAAGAATTGTAAAAAGTTATAAAATAAAGTAAGAATACACTTTTGTGTATTCGAATGTTATAAAACGTTTATAAAATAAAGTAAGAATACACCTCTGTGTATTCAAATGTTCTTAGAAGATTTGTTTGCCTCTTTGCTGTTGCCTGTGTTATTTAGGACTTAGGCACCTGATAAAGTACAGCAGTGCTTTATACCCATTAGTAATTAGAGATGCATTCACACAGTTGCCAGCACTCGAGAATTATGTCCTTACTGGCTCTTTCATGAGTGTCTTATCCTTTTCATTCCTAGTTCAGGATCGTACTGTCTGGCATGATGGTCCCATTTCTTCATTCATACAAACATGCAGGCAGCTGCTATGCCCCAGGTACTGTGCTAGTAGGGGCATGTGCTGTGGTGATCCTCAGAATCCCTGCTTTCAAAGAACATACAGTCTAGGGAGGAGAGAGGCAAGTAAATAAGACCTTACCAAGAATCTAATGGGGCAGGCACATGGTGGGACCCCTAGCATCAAGGAAAGGCACCTATTCTAGAGTCAGGGAGGTCTAAAGCTGAGAATTTAATAGGAAGGAAGCAAAAGTTAGCCAATGGGAAGGGGGAGAAATGCTCAGTTCGGGAAGAGAAGTGGCATAAATGCTGAAGAGAACAAAGTAGCTTCACAGACAGAACTCAGTATGGTTTGACCTTCCTGGAGGATGAGTGCAGTAAGGAGGGGTAGTAGGGAGATGAGGTCACAAGAGCTTGGGAGCTATGCTGAAGGGTCTGGACTTGATCCCAGCACAGTGGAGACCATCAAAACGTTCCACACAGCAGAGTTACATGAGAAGACTTGTATTTTAAAAAGACCTGACTGTGGGGCCACCTGGGTGGCTCAGTTGGCTAAGCATCTGCCTTCCACTTAGGTCATGATCCCAGGGTCCTAGGCATTCTGCTTAGTGGGGTGTTTGCTTCTACCTCTCCCTCTGCCTGCCACTCCCCCTGCTTGTGCTCTCTCCGTCAAATAAATAAATAAACAAATAAACAGATGTTTAAAAAAATAAAAAAGATCTGACTGTGCCCTCATAGAAATATAACATGAGCCGCTTACATAATTTTAACTTTTCTAAGAGCCTTATTAAAAATGTAAAAAGAAACAGGTGAAATTAGTCTTGTATTAAGTAATTTAATTAGGCTAGTCTTAACACTATGGTTTATTTAACCTACAGCGTTAGAAAGAGGTGTGGAGAGAAGTAAACACGCTGGAGAAGTATTTGGGAAGAGGAAGGAAAGAAATTTTGTTACAGGTGAGGACTCATTTAATTCATTTGACACACTAGCATCAGATTAATCTTCCTGAAATACAGCTTCAATTAGTTGTTTTAATTTTTCCATTCTCTACCTTTCACCCACCAAATAAAGCTCCAGCTCCTTAGCCAGCAGCGGACCCTGCCTTTTCTCCAGCATCTGCATCCTCCCCCCCACACAGCTGGGCCTTTCCTTTCCCACCTGCAGACCCCACATCTAAGAGCAGTCATAACCTTATGTAGAAGGAATGAGAAGCCCTCCGCTCAGCACTCTGGAATGGAGCAACAGGGCACTCCCACGGCGAGGCAGGCCCCGTGTTCCAGGTCTGACTCCTGCCTTGGAAATCTGCCCGGTCCCTCTGGGGTGGGGGCCCCGCTTCTTGCTTGCCATTCCACTCTTTGCTCCTTCCAGAGCCTGGAAGTCTGCCCGTAAACCTGAGTGTAGCAGCTGGAGCCTTCTAACTGCTGACACACTTTCTTATTCCCTCACTTCTGGTTACATTTCTCCAGGCCACCTGTTCCTGCATTTCTCGGAACCAGCACCTCCCCACCTGGAGGTTGGTCACCTACCTCACAACACAGTGCTCCCTGCCCAGGTGACTGTGTATCATCGGTTGCCATGCTCCCAGGCACATCCCTGCCAATGCCTTGGGTGCCAGCGCAGACTCCCTCATAGCTCCTGCCCCCGCCCCATCTTTTACCATGAACCAGGCTATTTCTAACAAGGTCGTGAGTTGTGACAATTGACATTCAAGGCCTTGTAGATTAGGGCCCTGCCCTACCATTGAAATATCTTTCTCACTACACTCTCATGTATTCTTTACTCCAGCCAAAATAATCGAATTGTTGTTTGTTACTGGGTCTCCCCTTGCATACCTCCCTGATATATACCTGCCAACCACCCAGCCTGGAAAGGGCCTTCTCTTGTTCCATCCCCATTTGCTGAGGAATTCGGAATAAATATTAAGCCCCAAAATAGGACAATCATAATCTCCTCCCCCCCCGACTAGAAATTATATCTCTCCCCCCTGAACTCCTGCAGCTTATTATCTGGACTTCAATTATGGATTTTATTGCATTCCTACTTGTTTTAAATGTCTTATCTCTCTGAGGCTATAAATAAACATCTTGGGAAGAAGATACACCTCTGATTACTGAGCAGAGCAAAACAGCTAGGAGATAGGGAAAGAGAGATTTGGCTTAATTTTGCAAAATGAGTAATGGTCCATCAAGGATTATAGTGGAACAAGCTCATACTTTCAAGTGGGTGCTTAACATCCTTAATCAAATCATTCCTGAAACACAAGGAATAAGGGCCCCTGTCCCTACAGAATTCAAGGAAATTCACTGAGAGTCCTTTAGCTAATAATATTATTCTCTATATATGTTCCTTATTTTATTTTCTTTTTCCATCTCTCCTCTGTCCCTCCCTTCCTCTCTCTTTTTCTCTCTCCCTTTCCACACCTCAAGTTTCCATGGCTCCCCGAAACATAGCTGGAATACATTCAATCACCCAGTCAGATCCCTTTAGTCCTTCCTTCATGCACCTCGTGGGACCAGCAGTGTGACGAAAGAGGCACAGCAGCTTTACCCACAGACACAAGGAAACTCAAGGACCCACGGAACACAGCGACACTCTCTCCTGGCTTTTAAAAATTCAATGGTAGTGAAGAAGGCAGGGGGAGGAAAACCAGACTGACAAGTGGGTGTTTCTGCCTATGATTGAAGTGGGCAAAGGGACCTCTAGCACCCTGTAGAAAACTCAGCCTCTTGTTCCCTGTATAGCAGTACATCTAGACATGGAGACCTACTGCCTTCTTTTGCCAGGGTCTATGCCACTGTGTGATGGGGATGAGTTAAGTGGATTGTGCATCATTATTATTTGTACTCATTTTCCAGTTTTCCTCTGAGGAGCTCCAGATATTTTAGAAAAGAAGACAACAATCTCACTAAATCCCTGTACGATAACGAGAGCACATTACCAACAAAAATAATTATAACCCACCCACGACAATGTCTGCATTATTCTCTAATATTGGACATCTGAGTGGCTTTCATGTCTAATTTTCCTATTCAACTGTAAAAATACGAGGTGTCAAATTCTAGGCCATGGTCAGGAGTTCTATGATGCTAGACAGACATCAAAATATCAGGTTTTATGAAGAAGCATTTAGCTATGATGAAACATGCTTCAAAGTGCTTTCAAGTGGTTAATCACTCCTCCCTGTTTCCTCATCTGGGTGATGAGTTCCATTTCCCTGATGAAGCTTACAGGCACTGAGTTTCCTTTAGAAGCATCAAAGAAGATTTCTCTCTTGCCTCATAGACTTGATGGGGAGCAGAATTGGTGATAACCTCTCAAAATCCCATATGCCTGGGTTGACATGAAATGGCCATGCCTTATCTTCCAGATGCTTTGCTGGAATTGAAGCTCTGGTGCTTGAAGATGTAGTGCCATCAATGGACAGTCCTCATAGTTAGAACCCACATCCTTTTCTGCTTTCTTAAACATCCATGTTTAATATGTAGGATAAGAATTACTCTACTGATTGGCTTCAGAGCTGGATGGATCCTCGGGGGACGGGGGGGCAGGTAGGGGGCAGGAGAGGACTTGAGCATCATTTCTTTACGTATCAGGTGCCCAGAGGCTAAAAACATAGAGAGCACTTTAAATAGAAAAACCAACCAGTTACACAAGTCTGAGAAAACATGATTTTTCTTTCTACCCAAAATAGATATTTATCATCTTGAGAATATAAGGAGGCATAACCCTTTTAGAGCACAATTTGGTAATACTTATCAATGTTAAAAAACACACATTCCCTTTGAACAAGTAATGCCACTGCTAGGAATTTATCCCGTGGATACCCACAGAGCATTTCAACAAAACATACGTACAAGGAAGGTCACCAAAGTATTATTTGTCATGGTTTAAAAATATATCAAAATGTCCATCAGCACAAGAACTGGTTAAATAAAAATGGCACATCCATATAATGGATTACTCTGGATACACACATATGCAGAGATGCGCACATAGTTACATTTGGGCATGCATGAGAATGAATCTCAAGAAATGGACAGCAGTGGTTAACTTAGGGAAAGGCTCTGAAATGGAGTGGAAATATGGCTTCCCTGGGTAGGGGGTCCATTTGGGAGAGAGATCAGGGAGCAGTTTGGGTCTCTTATTTGTACTCTCCACTATTAAAAATATAATAAATGTTCTATCATTATTTTACAGGGTTTCTAAAATAGCGTCTTCAACAACAATTGGGTGTGTGGCCAACAAGGGCAGAAAAAAAGAGATTGTGGGCAGAGCAATCGATAATACCCTAGCCACCTGACCCAAAGAGGAAGCTCTGTAGTCCACACAGAGGAGGAAGTTGACCCCTGCAGAGTGTTCACTGTGCATTAGCGTGGAGGGAAAGTGAAAAGAAGAAGAGTCATAATTGCCTCATCTGGATTTTTCATTGAATTTCATGTTTGCTTATCGTACTTTAGAAAAGGGACTTTAATAAGAGGAATTAGCCCTTGCCTGAGAATACAAGGGACCAAAATGTTGTCCCAGCTCCAGGAAGAGTCAGAAGGAGCACATTATCCCCCTTCCTCACCCCGCTGGCCAATCAGAAGGCTAGAAAGGAGGGGGTGTTAGGAGGGAATATTGACAAAGCTACCTAGTAATAGGCCTTGAAGGATAAGAAATATAAACCAGCCTCCAAGAACAGACCTGCAAGAGCGGTTATTGCTCCTAAGCAGCGTGCCTCCTTTGTTTTCCCAGGCCTGGGAAAGAAAATACCTTCCTCTTCTGTATACAGTCATGAAGTTGTATTCATCCATCCATTCCATGGTCCTGGTTGGGGCGGCACACGCAACTGGTTACCCCGGCAGTGTGAAGAATAAAGCAAGGCTAAGATTCCAAAAGTCGACTGCACAGGAAGTCTCCCCTGTCACACAATGTGTGTTTGTGACACACACGGAGGTTTACTATTGGCCAAAATCCACCTCAGTGGCTTTCATTCTGCAGTGAGGCCATCAACATTTATCTGAGTCAGACATCCATGGCACTGGCCTAGATACAGACCCTACAAAAGAGCACGATGTTAGCATTATTTTTCTACCTGATGCTCATCCTAGGATCACCAGGCCCAGGGCAAGCACAGAACTTTCCCCTTTTCTCCCTCAATCATACAGTCGTTCATCGTTAGGGCAGAAAAAGGGTGAGTCCACAACATTACAAGCCCTCTTGGATAATTTTCAAATGCTGGAGCTTCTTCGGGAAAGCGAACTTTCCCTTAGGGCAGGTTACTTCAGCTAGATACAGCACAGGGCTAATGAGGCCAAGGTCATGGGCTTATTTACCTTGAGGGCCAATTAGCTTTGATCTGTTTCATGGACACATTCTGTGTCCCTCAACCCAAACAGCTGTTTCGAAAATGGGTACCCTGGATCAGCAAGAGGTACTGGTCCAAAGTAAAATAGATGTGTTAGTTCAAATTTATCATGCTCTTGGAAAAAGGACACAAAACCCATTAAAAATGTTAAAATGACATCACCTAGTATTTGTTCCAAAGAGATCAAGAATAATGACACTAAGCTGACTTCATTGACCCGCACAACTGCTGGACTGATCATCAGGCAAAAAAGAGATACATATTCAGAGAACCCATTTCTTCTTAAGGAGGCTATTTCACTAACTACAAACTCATTTTTCCACTAAGATAATTCTTTAAAGAAAATTATATCTTAGGGCGCCTGGGTGGCTCAGTCGGCCAAGCGTCTGCCTTCAACTCAGGTCACGATTGCGGGATCCTGGGATCAAGTCCCACATGGGGCTCCTCACTCAGTCCTCCAGTCCATGCTCTCTTTTTTTCTCTCTCATTCAAATAAATAAATAAAATGTTTATTCAAAAAAAGAAAGAAAACTTATTTTTTTTTAGCATGTTAAGAATATGCTACTTGTTTACAGCTATTCTCCTAGGGAGGAAACTGCAACCAAATTCTATACCCTTTATGTCTCACTAAGTATTTTATGTAAAAACTAAACCAAAAGAACATTTTAGTCACTATTTGATCTGAGCAGTTTTCATGCTAATTAGATACTGATTTTCTTTTGTCTACAAATTGATAGTTCTTCAAATTGCCCCAGTTCTCCCCTCACAAATATGTTCTTTCACCCACACACTATACGTAAAGTACCTCCTTTGTTGTTTTTTCAGTCAGGTCACATAACCCAACACTGACACCTTTCCAGCACTCATAAAAAGAAGCCAACTTACAAATGATCTTTCCTCACCCTTTTATCTATCTCCTTGTTTTTGAAGTTTCCAGCGTAATCTGCAATCATATGAAGACCCAGAGTTAGCCTAGGGGGCCACCTGACATACCTTGAAATCTGAGCACATCTGTAACTGGAAGCTCTCTGATCTCAAGATAATCAACATTTGCCACACCACAAATAAGAATCTTCACTTTTCATCCCTGATTCCAGAAAATGGGCAGCTACCCTGCTCCTAACTAGTATGAGTCTGTCTGCTGGGGGGAGGAGGGAGTCTTGCCTTCTCTGTTCCTATCAGTCACCTCCAGGTGTCCCCTGAAAGACTAAGAGTCTACAGGAGGCTCTCAGATCCACAGTGCCAGGTGTATAATTCTGCCAAGGGGGCTGGGGAGAGGACCCCTGTCTTTCAAAAAACTGTTCTCTCACTGCTCATTTGCCTTCAAAAGAAAACTGAAGCCAGGCCACAGCTAATTCTCTGAGGTTGAGCCTGGTTTTGGTGATCTAAGAAACTATGTCACCCCACTCAGAGAGATTTATGCTGACCATGCATATCTTTATTAAAAATCTGAGACATGGTTGAACGACAGATGACATACATCAAATCAGAGATCCCATTTCTTCAGAGAGAGAATCTGGGCTGTCAAACCCATAACTTCTTCCCATTCTAGAATTTCCATTCTTCCCAATCTATTTCAAGAATCTCTCCCAGTTCTTGGAGGGCATTATGCTGAGTGAAGTAAGTCAATCAGAGAAGAACAAACATTATATGGTTTCATTCATTTGGGGAATATATAAAATAGTGAAAGGTATTAAAGGGGAAAGGAGAAAAAATGAGTGGGAAATATCAGAGAGGGTGACAAAAAATGAGAGACTCCTAACTCTGGGAAACAGACAAGGGGTGGTGGAAGGGGAGGTGGGTGGGGAGATGGGATGACTGGGTGACAGGCACTGAGGAGGGCACTTGATGGGATGAGCACTGGGTGTTATGCTATATGTTGGCAAATCGAACTCCAATAAAAAAATACAAAAAAAAATCTCTCCCAGTTCTTCATGGCCTATCAAGCTATCCCATAGTTCCATTGTGTACCCTCCTAAAGGACTGAAACATAGTATATAAAATGAGCCACCCCCAAAACTCTCCAAACCGTGAAGGATTATATATGAACACCATCTTATTTAATAAACTTTATATGTGATATGGTTCCTTCCCCTGACTACTTGTTTATGAAGTCACTAGGAAAACCCCCATTCTTTTAACGTCTTCCCTCTCTTGTTTATCTTTGATATCCTCCTCTCCTCCCTAGCTAGCTTTTCCCTTCTTCCCTATCCTACAGTACAGAGCCTCTTTTCTTCTTTACTATTAAATCCTAAACACAGGCTCTGCCAATAACCCTGAGCTATTGCTGTATCATGCTGATTTGCACCAGCTGTGCCGTATGGTGGTTAACTCCATACTTATACAGGGTCTCCTTAGATCTTCCTCTGAGAACAAGATTCCACATATACATCTAAAAGTCATAACTAGTGGGGTGGAAACTGAGCCAAGAATAAATAGATTTTGCTTTGAACTACTGATCACATTAAATAAGGGGGAAAAAATGCAACCAGAGGAAAGAAAAATGCTACCCAGGGTTGTAGCTTCAAGATTTTTCTTGGACATGTATGACAAACTCTAAAGATGATCTACTCCTTTAAACATCCCACTTCTAAATTTAACATTAATTCTCTCAATATTAATGAGGGGAAGAGGCAGGTCAGGGCAGGGAGTGAAAGAAGGGAAGACTGTCATCATGAAGAATTCAAGTGACAAATAAAAAGTATACTCCCAAATTAAAATGGAGCAGCCAGAACATAAAGACTCCTAACTCGGGGAAACGAACTAGGGGTGGTGGAAGGGGAGGAGGGCGGGTGTTGGAGGGGAATGGGTGACGGGCACTGAGGTGGACACTTGACGGGATGAGCACTGGGTGTTTTTCTGTATGTTGGTAAATTGAACACCAATAAAAATTAATTAAAAAAATAAAAATAAAAAATAAAATGGAGCAGCCAGGAGCTTTATCATGTAACTAGAGTTTGGAAAGCTTAGAGTGTTTGAGGTTCTTATACAATTGTGGAAAACCAAGTGCATGGAGCAACCATTGGGAATTAGAGTATAATGATGTTATTCTCCAACTTTGGGCAAATCACAATCTCAGATCATCAGTTTTCCTATCAACTCCCTCCCTGAGGAGTCACTGGCAAGGTCACCAGATGGTTTGTGTATACTAAATTGTCTGGCCTGTTTATTTTCCATTATGAAACCATGTGTAATGGTCCTGTGTTTGAACATGATCAGATATTGTGAATGACTGTCATTAGAATGTAATCACCCTTCTTAATCTCTGCCCCAGTGCAACTGTGTTCCAGATTCTCCAAACCAAACGCTATTTGTCCTAGCTCCGGAGGAAAATGGACAAATGCTATTGATTTTGTTATAGAAAAATCTTGCAGATTGTAAATTTTTTATTAGTTTCAAAAACTCCAGTTAACCTCAAGATTGGGGACACAAACATTGATCCATCTGTTGCAAGAGGATACCAGCAGTCTACGAAAACTATGCTAGAGTTAACTTTTTATTACAAAGCTCATCTACTTACAAGTTAGGTTCCCAAAGGCTATCCTCAAAGCTGTTTTTCTGTTAAGTCCAGGACTTTAAACAACTGCTAGTAATCTATTGATGGCAGGCAGAAAGATACTGCAGCTCAGGATGGCTTCAATCCATCGGCAAAAGTTCTTAGGTTGAAAATATGTAAGAAAGAGAACTTCCATACTCATTTTATTCCCCCTGCAGTAGTTAGAGTAAGTTTCTGTCCATTAAACATAGCAGCAACATGATTTCAGGCTCCCCAGAAAACACAGCATTCCGTCACACTTGAAGCACTAAATTATCAGTTCCTAAGCACCAACAGTATTAGTACAAATATGGAGACTGCAACAACAGTGGCAGACAAAGGTCTTGATACTTTGGTGGGCAAACTCTTCCCCAAGAAGCATGAAACCTCCATGGCCCTTCATGATCTGCTCTCCTTTCAAGACTCATCCCCCCTATACCTTCTGAGGGAGCCTATCATCTTCCACCTGTATTGAACTACTCTTCATTCCCCATCCCTTGAGGCACTATGCCTTGGCACATGCTTTCCCCTCCACATGTGCCAAGGACTTCACTCCTACTCTCATCTCTTGGTATCCATTCTCCACATCTTGTCTTATGGATCATGTCCTCCTACATGTCATTAATGTGTAGGTAAATTCAGGTAAAATGTGCCTCGTGTGTGCTCCCTTACAACCCTGTGTTTCCTTTAATTGCCCTAGTCGCATGTGGGATGCCTTTATGTTTGTTTTCATCTGTATTTCTCGCTGGACTGTAAACTCCACGAGGCAGGGGCTGTATCTGTTCTGTTCCTAGTCGTTACTCAACAAATATTTATTGAGAAATGATTCAGTTTCACTCTTCTATATTTACTAAAGTAGAAATGGATTTATTTTCAATGGCTTATTTAATTATATCCGTCATTTTAATTTGTAAAATAAAACACTTTCACTTATTTACCTTTGATACATTTAACTTTTAGAATTGTAAAACATGCAGAGAAACACAAACATATATAATTATGTTCATTATTACCACCCTCTATGATTGACAAATGTTTATAGTGCTGCAAATTACTTTCACTCTGTTCAAGACTTTTCAAAGGGCCGGAACTCGCATGTTTGTGATCAATCCTGAGTTAACTAGAGAGAGAAAAATGGAAACAATACTGTCAAGCACTTGCTATGGGCCAATCATTGTCCTAGATGGTTCATATACACTGCATATTCAACCTTCCCCAAAAGAATATCATTATCCACACTTTACAGACTAAGGAACTGAAGCTCAGAGGATTAACTACTGCCTGGGGTAATACATCCAGTAAATATCACTCCCATGTTCAAACCAAATTCTAGCTAAATCCAAAATCCATGAGGATTTCCCTTTTATTGCCTACATCTTCAAATCCTATGTGTTGGGATGGAACTTGGACTTTTTGAGTGAGAAATGTACTTTCACATATGTTATGTATCCAAAGCATTTAAAAACGTCAATTAAGGGCTTACTATGGGGCTTGTCTACTATCTCACAAATGTGTAGAAAATTAAGTTAACCAGGGCACTGTATTCATAAGCATTCTGGTTAATTTAGCTAAAGAATAAGAATTAAGTGGAGCATTAATGCCATGGATGTTTCTCTGCCACAAAAGAAACATGCAACCATGGAAGCAATGAGAAAATAGCCCTCAAAGACTGCAGAGACCCCCAGCTGGTTAAGGATGATAAATGAACAAGCTACATTCTGACTTGACTGGCCACTGAAAGGTTCTCCCGGTCCTACAATGACTACAAGGTTGCAATTGTGATGTGAGAAGATTTTATAAGATGACTAGATAGTTAAGAGACATTTTGAAAAACTGGCTGTCACTTATGATTTCTAGTGTTTTTGTCTTCAAAATTAAAAAAAAAAAAGAAAGAAAGAAACCGAGGTATAAATAATTTGGCTTCTTTCTCCATAGGTCTTCTCAGCTCTCAGTTCAAATTCTTATGGTTGTTTAACGGTCACCCCTGTGTGGCTCTACAGTTCAGGTCTGATCTACTTAAGCCTCTGCATCTTCTTCCTTATGGTCCCTGCCTCCCTTCACAAAAGACGTGACACCTTGATTCCTGCCCCAAAGGGATTGCTTCTCCCCTACGTATACTTTGTGTGGAGGGGCTAGATACATTTCTTCCAAAAAGTCCTGCCCATTTGGGAATCACTCACTTCCTGTGACAGTATTGTCAGCAGTTTGGATTTCTTAGTAAATTGTATTACTTCAGGACTCCCATTTGAAATCCTGGCTCTGTCTTGCTTTCACAGATCTACCACCCTCAATTATTCCTTAAAAATAACTTCTCCTCCCACCTTGATATGGCATGATTCTTCTACCACAATGTTTTGAATCTCTGCCATTTTTAGTTCCCTTGATCAACATTTTTACTTTGAAACAATTCAGATTTGTTCTTGCCCTGCATTCATCCTACTAAAAATGAAAGTTTTGAGGCAACAATGAGTTAGTCTGTAAGCATGATATGACCATAAGGGTAAACATGAGTGGGAGGAGAGGTTATTCTGCTTACTGAGGACTCTTTTCATCAGGCAATTTGCTTTTACTGTCACTGTAATTTTACTATACCACATATGTTGTTGATTTCTCAGAAATCCAGTAAAATTGTAATGGTTCCTCTGAGTGACAAGTACAAGCTACAGAATAAAACATACAGTTCTGGGCGTTGAGTCTGCCTTTTTATGATGTCAGAGAAAACACCACTAACACCCCCAAAATCTGTCACTTAGGTCTTCTAGGGTGCTCTCATCAGCATGTGAAAATGGTTGTTTATCTTCCCATTCCTTTGTTTGTTCACTCATTCATTCATTCATTCATTCAACAAACACCTCAACAGTGTAGTGATGTTACTTTGAACAAGACATAGTTCCTCATGTTAGGAGCTCATAGTACACTGGTAAAGATGATAAAATAAGCATTTACCATATAATGGGTGATAAACATACATAAAGAAGACACAAAGTGCTTTTCAAAAAAAAAGAGTAAGGGGAAGGTGACAAGGGGACATAACATAATGTGTGGAAATAAAAAAAAAAAATTCCAGAATCTGAGTTAACTAGATGTTAACTCAGATTCTGGAGTTAATGTTAGCTAAGGAAGGGGAAGGAAGGGCATTCTAAACAGAGAGAACAGCATAATGTGCAAAGACATTGGGGCTATGGATAACAGAGTGCAATTTTTAAAGAATGTTAACCCTTGGGCACCTGGGTTACTCAGTTGGTTGAGCCTCCAACTCATGATTTCAGCTCAGGTCATGGATCTCATGGGTTGTGAGATGGAGCCCTGCATAGGGCTCTCTCCCTCTGCCCCTCCCCCATTCATGCACTCACACTCTCGCATACTCTCTAAAATAGATGGATAAATCTTTTTTAAAAAAGAATTCTGGGGATCCCTGGGTGGCGCAGCGGTTTAGCGCCTGCCTTTGCCCCAGGGCGCGATCCTGGAGACCCGGGATCGAATCCCACGTCAGGCTCCCGGTGCATGGAGCCTGCTTCTTCCTCTGCCTGTGTCTCTGCCTCTCTCTCTCTCTGTGACTATCATAAATAAATAAAAATTAAAAAAAAAAAAAAAAAGAATTCTAAAAAAAAGAGTGCCAATCCTTTCCAAACAGCAACACCTCCCCCCAGTCTTTACCTCACTGAAATTTTCTTCATCTATAAAGTTTCCTGAGATTCCCAGATCAGGGTTTCCCATCATGTAAATCAGGTGAATTTCTCAGATGCCAGGTCACTGAGGAAGAATGGAGATTTTCAACCATTTCCTCTCCTGGGGCCTCTGAGAAAGGATGGACCTTTAAAAAATAACTACTCACTGCTGTGGGAAGACATGCAACCTCTCCCAAATACCCTGCATTTCTAATCCAAGGACAAATTTAAATAATGTCATTTCTCCCTCATGTGCCCCCTTAAAGGGGAGATAAGCTTAGAGGGATGAAGACACTTCCTTTCCCTTTCATGGGAACAATTTCCTTTTGTAAGCTCTTCTCCCCCATCCCCTGCCTCTTTGCTGCCTCATGCCAAGCTTTTCCTGACATAATGGGGTTTTCAAAGGAACAAAAAGAGATCCTGAGGTTTATATTGAACACGCTGTGGAAAACAATGAGCTGAAACAGAACTGGTTTGCAGACTTTTTCTTAGAGACTTAAGTTCCCCATGAATGCAAACCCCATGAATGAATGACTTCCAGGCCCTCAAAAAATTTCTTTCTTTTCTCTTTCTTTCTTTCTTTCTTTCTTTCTTTCTTTCTTTCTTTCTTTCTTTCTTTCTTTCTTCTTTCTCTTTCCTTCTTTACTTTTTTTCTAAGTTTACCTGAAGTCTCCTTTACTCTCTGTATCAAAATACAAGGAAATGTTTGTATCTGGTATGGTAAAGGCAGAGTTTGCTCTAGAACTGGAAACCAAACAGAGCAGGCTAAATTGATTGCAAATGTCTTAAGAGACTTTTATAGGAGAAAGCTCTCTTCATATCAATCCTGTCTTATTGTATCCTCTTAGAAGGGTTTTCCTTCCCGTTCAAATCATCACCTGAACAACCTGAATCAGCAGCCAGCATAGCACAAGGTTTAGAACCCAGCCAGTCTACTCTGATTCATGAATATTGCCCCTGAGGAGAAAGCACACTGCTAAAGTGTCACCGAATCTCACACATAGGGTAAGCAGGGAATAGAGTTGAGTGGTTCTGAAACACCCACATCTGGCCACTACACCAAAATTATTTGTGCATCTCAACACAATGCTGTTTAGTTGGGGTTGACTGTCTTCCTGCCAGAGGGATCATCACCCTGTAGGAACATTAGTAAGGGTAGTCTCAGTACAGTCAGGCACTTGGGTCTATCAGTTCAAACTCTATAGTCATTTAAAAACACAGGGAGGACCCTGGAGTGTGAGGCCTTTCAGAACGTAGCGGAAATCCGAAATTCAGATAGCAGGGATTAAAAAGCAACTGCTGTACAATTGCTAGGCCATTATGGTGCAACATTTTGTACTCTTCCCCCGCCACAGATTCGTTCATCAATAATAGAAGTCTACATCCATTGCTTATGATGTAGCAGGCACTGTTCTAAGCACTTTACCCATTATAACTCAATTAATTCTCACAACAATCCTATTAGTATATCATTTTTATAGATGAGGAAACTGACATACAGAGAGATTAAGAAATTTGACAATTTCAATCAGAGAAGGATAAATATTATATGGTCTCATTCATTTGGGGAATATAAAAAATAGTGAAAGGGAATAAAGGGGAAAGGAGAGAAAATGACTGGGAAATATCAGTGAGGGTAACAGATCATGAGAGACTCCTAACTCTGGGAAACGAACAAGGGGTGGTGGAAAGGAAGGTGGGGAATGGGGGGATGGGCACTGAGGGGGGCACTTGATGGGATGAGCATTGGTGTTATGCTATATGTTGGCAAATTGAACTCCAATAAAAAAGTAATTAATTGATTAATTAATTAAAAGAAATTTGACAATTTCACACAGCAAGTCTGGTTCCAGAGTCTATGCTCTTAGTCACTCTGTATATTTTCTGTATTCAGTAAGTATTTATTAAGGGCCTACCGTGCACTAAACACTGTGAATATTATTGGATATATACAGATGTATATGATAGAGGCCTTAAGGAAGTTACATTTTAGTTTGGGAGGCAGCAATATATGAACATGTAAGTCCCATTCATGTGATGAGTCTTATAAGACAGATGAGCAAAGGTATTACAAGATCACACAGTGGTCACTAACCCTAACCAGAAGGGTTAAGGATGTCTTCCTTGAAGAGGTAGGTGGTATATGAGAACCTTTTCACACACCAACACTGAAGTGTAACCATAATGAAAGGTCTGATATCCAGAATGTCCCTGGTTGGTTTAGACTGTGAAAGTTATTAAAAATGTCTTGCCATAACTCAAAGCGTCTTATACTGGGCAACCTGGGACTCTGGCTTCAGGAGACAATGGATAAAAATAAGAAGATACAAAGTTGATGGAGTGGACCTAGAGAGACTCCCTGATGACAAGTGGGTGCCCCATGCTAAGAGCAAACTGATGAGCAGTGTCTTGAGGGCATAGGAACATGTAGATTCCTGGCAGGTGTTAATGCCCAAAGAAGTGACAAGAGTTCAGGAAATGGGTGAAAATATCCAGATTCCAAACAATCAGACTGCTCACAACTGCACCCCAATCAACATCTTGGGGGATGTGGGGCAGAGCTCAGATATCCAGAAAAGAGAGCTACAAGAATTTAGCAGAGTTTTAGGGCACCATTTAAATAGGACAGAGTTAAGGGCAGGGTGCAGTCTCCATAAGATACTGGGATGCTATATGAGAGAGCAGAGATGGAAGTCCAGTCACACACACTGGGACAACGCTTTGAAGAATGGAAGAACATTGTGATTCAGTGGACACACTGGTGTTTAGTCACACCAGATACTGCAGAGCCAAGCTCTATGAAGGCAAGGCTGTACGGTACCATTTACTGAGCTGAGGATCCTGCCCTGGCCAGGATTAAAGTCTGGACAAGGAGACCAAATGCAGAATCAGATTGATTTAAGTAATTTTATTAGACAACTTTGTGAAGAAATAACAGTATAAAAATAAATAGAAACAAACTTGAATTTGAATGTTACTCTGCCACTTACCAGCTATGTATCTTTGAGTATGTGCCTTAACCTCTAATCTTCAACATCTTGGTGAAAAATATACTTTTGGCTTTGACAATTAAATATATTGATATTGATGAATATGAAAATGCCAATTAAATACAGTTCTTGACCCAGAGAAGGTGCTCAATAAATGCTATTTTCTCTCATTTACAGACCCCAATTGAATATTATTCAATCTCAAAATTCCATTTCTCACTACTGATGATACATATACTGTATTCATTTCAGCAAAAATACTTCAAGGCATTTTTATATATTAATAACTTCCTAAGCAGGACACGTCCATTCTTTTGCCTCACATTAAAATTTGTGGCAGAGCTTAAAAGAAATTCATTCAGAATCCCAAAGAAGAGCCTTTGCTCTATCATCAAACCACAGACTTTAGATTCAGCAAAGAGCTGGCTCTTCAAAGATTAATGCAATGCATCCCTACTGCTCATCCAAATTGTCATCTAGTTTTTCATTTGAATTATTTCTTTTCCTGTCCCTCAGATGAGTATGACTTAATCTCCAAAGCATGTATGATGAACACATTACTATTTCCTCCTCCAAGAATGTGATGTTACAATGTGAGGCCCCATTCCTGAGCTGGATAAAGCAGAAGAGGTCATATTTCCAGTCTCTGTACAGTTCATTCACTAGTTTAATTTCACACAGAGCACATCTCTGTTCTATAGCCACAGACAACATTGCTTATCTTGGCAGCATTCCTCACAAATGTAAAACTTTGAACATAGATAAGTCCAGTGACATGGCAGATGACTCAGTGCAAATTCAATCAGCAATGACCAAAAAAAAAAAAAAAAGTCACAACCACTAAGTGCTATTCTAGGGCGAATCAAATGAATCACCTTTGTACTCATAGCTAGCAATATTTTGGTAGATGTTATAATTTAGATAAACAACATATTACTGTGAAATAATGATTATGTGATTACATAAATACTATGAAAATTTTTGTCGACCAATCATCAGGTTTCTATTTCAATCTGTGTCCAGCAGTATGCCCATGCTTTGGGGTTTATAGTGTAGTAGAATTAAAATTAATGAACATGATCTCAAGGACAGAGTGTCTAGTTAAAGAGAGAGAATCCCCAACCTGAAAAAAGAACAACCCCAAATAATTCCCCCATTGAGCATTGACAGCACAATGTAGATAGAAAAGAAAGAGACCAAAGTGGGCTAGAAGGTTTTGAAGTGTTCGTGGCCATCCTTCACAGGTCTGAAAGAGTAACATTTCTAAAAAACAAATCCAACCATGTGACTAGCCCCACCTAAAACCCTTCATTGACTCCTCAAGGTCCACAGAATAATTTCTGAAATTTTGAGTAAAGCACATAAGACTTTTCATTATTTGCTCCCTCTCAGTTTCATCCTTTGCGCCATTCCTTTTCTGCTAAAAATGCTTTCTAATACTACCTTTTACACAGTTTTCCCTCTTCCAGGAATATTTTCTCTCATTCTTCTTCTAAAATCCCACTTGCAGGGCTAACTTATGCTTTTCCTTTAAGAATGAACTCAAGTGGGGATCCCTGGGTGGCTCAGCGGTTTGGCACCTGCCTTTGGCCCGGGGCGCGATCCTGGAGTCCCGGGATCAAGTCCCACGTCAGGCTCCTGGCATGGAGCCTGCTTCTCCCTCTGCCTGTATCTCTGCCTCTCTCTCTCTCTCTCTCTCTCTCTACATATATATATATATCGTGAATAAATAAATAAAATCTTAAAAAAAAGAATGAACTCAAGTATTTGACTATACTCTGTGATTCAGAAACGGAACTTTTATTTATTACATTTTTGACTATGTGATAGTATTAGTGTTACTTTAACATCAGTTTTATTACTTTTTTTCAAGATTTTATTATTTGACAGAGAAAGAGCACAAGCAGGGGAAGTGGCAAGCAGAGGGAGAGGGAGAAGGAGGCTCCCCACAGAACAGGAGGAAGCCCAAAGTGGGGTTTAATCCCAGGACCCATGGGACCCATGACCCAAGCCAAGGGCAGACTCATAACCAACTGAGCCACTCAGGTGCCCCAGTTTTATTACTCTAAATGATACAGAGACTAACAGACAAAACTGGGGGCTGGCTCAAGAGAGAGAATCTGCAGGGAATCCCCACTGCATAAAACTAGGATCCCAAAATGCTATTCCCTCTACTTTAAGGTGAACTAAGAATGGCATGCCCTCTACAACAATCTCATAAAACTTGCTTATCTTAAAATATGGTACTGAATAGGGGCAAGGGTGAGTTGGGGAGGGGAGGGAGTCATTTCCCCTTGGAACTAATTACCATAAGTACACCCATCCACAGACTTTCAGCCTGTAGTCACATTGAGTAGTCTGAAGAACTTCAAGCTAAGAATTTACTTTAAAGTGACTTCCAGTTGATAGGGCTCTCAGCAGTAAATGCAAATTCTCAAGAGAGAAAACTCCCTTCATTCCAAGAAAAGTGAACCCACAGTGAAAAGTCACAAAAGAAACAAAACATCATGGTCAAAAGGCAACAGAAAGAACAGATAGCGAAACAAGACCCATAGTTGTTAGAATTGCCAACTCAGAATATAAAACTATTATATTTAATATTGTTGGGAAACACTCCCCCATGGGTCTCTCTTGCTTCTAGATGTCTTGCTTTCTCTGCTGAAAGATCAAGGCCTGGCTGGTCTTTATTCAGATCATTTTTCAGGCCTGTGTTTGCAGTCTATTGTTAACCTTAAAGGATAAGGTAATATCCCCCACTAGGAGAAAGTGCAAGCTTACTTGCTGCCTACTGTAAACTGTAAACTGATAAGTTTCCCAAAGTCAGTGATCCTCTCTGTGCAGGCAAGCATCTAGGCCCTGGAGGAACTGTGACATAGGGTACCAAAACAGACATGTTTACACTCTGGCCACTGTTTCTTCTGTCTCTGAGACACAGCAGTCTCATGTCTTCTTTCAGTATCTAACCTTGGCAAGTTAACATGCAAATAGTATAAAATCTCATAGCCTTCACAGTTCTTGACAAATAGTCTTCAAAAATAAAAACATGAATAGAAAGCAAGACATTAAACAATGACTAGAAATTAAAAAAAAAACAGAACTTCTAGAAAAAAAAGTAGAACAATTGAAATTTAAAACTCAGTGGCTAGGTTAAAGAGCAGATTAGATAGAAGGAAAGAATTAGGGAATTGTAATATAGATCTAAAATTAATCAGAACACAACATGGAGAAAAAAAGGTAGCAACTCAAAAAGAGAGGATAAGGAACATAAGCAAAGAGTGAGAAAAACAAAAAATAATTCTTGTTGAAGTTACAGAAGTAAAATAAAGCAAAACCAATTATTTGAAAGGAAAATTACAGAGGTGTTTCCAGACTGAGGGAAGATGACATTCACATATTTGGGAAACCCTATGAATTCCAATAGGTGAAATAAAAAGAAACCCACACCTCAACATAGAATGAAATTACAAAACAGCAAAAATATAGAGAAGATCTAGCTAGTTAAAAAAGACATATCCATAGGAATAAAAATTAGACTTTTAGCTAGTTTACAACAGAAACACTGGAAAGCAGAGGACAATGGAATATTTCTAATGTACTGAAAGAGAATAACTAACCTAGAATTCTGCACCCATCTAAACTATCATTCTAAGAGTAGGCTCAAAATAAAGGCATCTTCAGACAAAAAGAAAAAAGGAAATAAAGACTCTTGCTATATATAGTTAGACCTCAGAAAAGTAAATTCTAAAAAAAAGAGAGAGAGAGAAAAACAAAATTATCTATGATGGAGTGATATACATCAAGAATTGATGAGTAAAAAATGAGTTTCTATTTTATAACAACTAGATTAAATAATTTAAAAATTCGACAATTACAAAAGATGACAAAAATGTAGAATAAGAAAATGTTATGCACTGCTGCTGGAAGTGTAAATTAGTACTGTTTTGGAATAACTTGCAATAACTTGCAAAACATAACTTGCATATTCAACTACAAAATTCATCTAATAGGTATTAATCTAGAAAGATTCCTATACATGGAGCACTCTTACACCAGGCACAGACATGTATAAGGATATTGACAGCAGATTGTTCATAATGGCAGAAAAAAGACTAAGTAGTTGAAATATCCATGCACATAAATATGAATAAATAAATCATGGCATAACCACATAATGACATATTATTCAACAGTAAAAATTAATGAATTACTACTAAAAATCTTAGAAACATGTTGAGTGCAAGAAGTGGGTCACCAAAGAAATCGGATCTATATCATATGTAAGACCAAATAACTAGCTTATATAACTAAACAATATTGTTTGTGGATATATGTATATTCAATAAAAACTTTTAAAAAGCTAAAGAATGATCAAACCAGATTTCAAGAAAATGGTTAACTTTGCAGGGAAAAGAATCAAGAGGACAGAGAATAGGCTCTGAAAGAGTCCACATATGTATTCAACACATTGATAAAGTTGCAGTTCTTAAGTTCATTGTGAACTCACAGTGTTTGTTTTAATATTATACTCTATAACTTACATGTATATTATTTTGTAGCTATCAAATATTACAATGTAAAGAAATTAACATTTAGGAAAAAGGAAAAGGAGAAGAAAAAAACTTCCTTAATCATAGTTATGAAAAGCTCACAATAAAGTGGTGTAGGATAAAATATTGGTGAAACAGTGAGGGTGAAATATTGAAGCATATCCATTAAAGTCAATGCTTAGACAAGATAATCACTGAATATCATAAAGATATTGATACTCTACAAATTAATCAACAAATTTATTTCAATCCCAATCAAATTTCCAGCAGACTTTGCTTTTTCTCCAAATTCACAGAACTTAACAAGCTCGTCCTAAATCCATATAGAAAATGTAACTTCCAAAAACAGCCAAAATAATTTTGAAGAGCTATAATTCAGTGGAGGCACATGTCCAATTAGATATCCATGTTTCCTTTAAAGCTAAAACTGTGGAGAGAGTATCACATCAACAGAGAGAGTATGTAAAGAAATATGATACATGAGAACATTCCTAACTACAGAAGAAATTAGGGACATTCAAAAAATGGTGCTAGGATAACTGATTATCCATATGGGAAAAATTCATGTTAAAACAACAAGAGCCCATTTCAAAACAATCAGATTAACTGATATTTAAAGGGTCTGACAAGATCGGTAACTGGTAAAGATACAGAACAGAGGGACTTCTCATACGCTGCTTGTGGCGGTATAAATTCGTGTCCTCATCTTGGAAATAAATCTGATAATAACTAGTAAAACTGAAGGTTTTCATACTTTATAATCCAGCAGGCCACTTCCAGGTGCCTCTGCTAAAGAATATACTACACTACTTTGTATTGAAAAGTCCCTAAAAGTTAATAAGGGAAGAGAAACTAATTTGATGCAATAAATAGAATATAAAGAAGTAAAATGTGAATAAGCTAAAACTATATGTGTCAAGTATAGAAAATAGATAAGGTAGAAACTAAATGTTAAGTTTTTATTTTTTATTTTATTTTTTTTAAAGATTTTATTTATTTATTCTTGAGAGATAGAAGGAGAGACAGAGCCAGAGACACAGGCAGAGACATAGCCAGAGGGAGAAGCAGGCTCCATGCACCGGGAGCCCGACGTGGGATTCGATCCCAGGTCTCCAGGATCGCGCCCTGGGCCAAAGGCAGGCGCCAAACCGCTGCGCCACCCAGGGATCCCAAATGTTAAGTTTTTAAAAAGCTATATAGAAGTAGACATGTAGCATAAAGCTTATGCAAAATTTAAAAGATCTACATCAATACTATATATTGGATATGTGGATAACAGGTATGTACTATATATAATGAAATATGTGTAAGAATGGTTAATGCCTAATTTAGGAAAGGGATTACCTTGGAGAAAAGGGGAGAAGAATAAAATCGGATGGTAGAGTTAGCACTACGTCAACGTAAGCAAGGCCCTTCAAAATATAAGGACTCATTGACTCTCAAATTTGTGAAAGTACAGGACACAAATCTGAGTGTTTCCTTAAATTTGTGCCCTCAGCACCTCACCTATCTCACCCTAGTCTTGGTCCTGTTAGGCGGGATGCATAGAGACTTCAACTGCTCTCTGTGGAGCTTTATTCCTTTAAAAAAAAAATCTGTTGGGAAAAGATCCATATAGAGGTTTGTACTTGCTTGGGTAGCATTCACATGTTTAAAATGGCACTTGTTAAGTTACTTTCTTGAACTGGAATTGTCACAACATGTGGATATTAGACATTTGGATTCCAAACACAAGTGCTGTGCGGACTTGCTATAATGATCTCTCATAGAAGATTCTTTTTCTCTTTACATAATAACCAGGAAAAAGACATGTGACTGAGTTTGGCAGTGAGCCCCCCCACTCCCATGGCTTTGCATTTGGAGCAGATACATATGAGAATAAAGAGAGGGTGGGGAAAAGATTGTAATTTATAGCAGGGGTAGTGCCCTGAGCAGTTCTTACTGACTCGGCTCCTGTCTCCTTTCCAAGACTTTCAAAACCTCTCATCAATTCTGTGAGCCTTCCAATATCCTCCAACAATTTCCCATTTTCCCTAAATTAGTCAGAGTGAATATCTGTTGCCTGCCACCAAAGAGCCCTAACGGTTACACTGAGCCTCATGCTGTCAAACAATAAATTTTTAGAGGTGCATGGGTGGCTCAGTTGGTTAAGTGTCTGCCTTCGGCTCAGGTTGTGATCCCAGGATCCTGGAATCAAGCCCCACATCAGGCTCTCCACTCAGTGGGAAGCCTGCTTCTCCCTCTCCCTGCTGCTCATGCTATCTCTCTCTCTCTCTCTCTTGCTATCTCTCTCTCTCAAGTGGATAAATAAAATCTTTAAAAAAAAAAAAAACAGTAAAAAAGAAAACTACAATTTTCTTAAAAACAAAACTGAATTTATATAATTCCACTGTTATGATTGATCCTTAGAAATTAACTTTTCACCACAATTTGAATTCCCACTTAGGACTGATAAGATCCTACAAGTAGAATGTCTACTTGTATATTTTGAGCTCTGTCAATGCCACATCTTTTGGCTAAATCACTGTGGAGTTATTAATGTCCAAGGAACACACTCTTGACACTGTTCTCTGTTCATGGTTGGCCCCTGAATAAAAATTTGCCAAGCTGGCCTTTGGTGCTGACTCCACTAAGAAACTATAGAGTCTCAAGTCTAAGAAAATCCATCATTGTACCAACTGAGCCATTCAGAGTTGTCTTACCTCCTCTGTCTTTAAAACCTCCCATATCCGAGCATGGTCTTCCACCAGCCAGGGTCCTGGGCTTTCTACCTTGGTGGAAAGTTTGAATTTAGATGCCACTTGAGCAGGTTCTCCCACAGATTTACCCTCCATCTTGAAGGAGCCAGGCAGGAGGCATTACGGATCTGTGTGGAAGAATAAAGTGTGATCCAGGTTAAAACATGAATTACCATTAAAAAAAAAAAAGATATGAATGCAAGTTATTTTGCGTGATTTGTGGATAATGAGACCATTGAAGACAATGTGACAACAGATATCAACTTTGATGACCGCTTTTTTACATATATTAAATATTCATTATTGCTATTTTAATGCAGGCTTCTGGAGGCAGGGGTGCATTTTGGTAAAGAATGAAATTTCTTTACCAAAAAGTAGATAGAAATTTTAAAGCAAAGTAAGAAGCATCATCTGCCTATTATGCCTATATGTCACTTTACTCCAGCCCCCCTCAGGAGGTGAGATGGAAATGGGTGCAGAGACAAGCCCAAATGAAGTTCTCGAATTTTCATGCTGTATATTGCATGTGGAAGAAGTACTGGCGTCAGGAGTCTTCCTCCTCAAACATCTATTGGGTACTTGTTTATATTAGGCTCCAAGCTAGGCATACACAAATCATTTGGTAATTTGGTTCTTAACCTTAAGAAACTTAATGTCCTGGGGCAGAAAAAGTTATAAACAAGTCATCACAATATGGTATATTGCCACATCCTAAATGCCACAACATTTTTTTTTCAAACTGCAGTGGAAGCATGGAAAAATATTCTACTCAATATTTATTGGCTACATTACTTTCCTGAGCCTTAGATTCATCAGCAGTTGCTATAAAGACTATATTTTAAAACTGATACCAGTCCTATAACGTCTTCTTCCTTGACATCTTTCCATCCACCACTGGCTTGTTTGGAATCACATCATGCTTGCTCCTCGCCATCCTGTCCCAAGGAATCTCCTGCCTCCATTCCTGTCCTCCTCTATCCTTCTCAGAGTAATTTTTTTTTAATTTATTTATGATAGTCACACAGAGAGAGAGAGAGAGAGGCAGAGACACAGGCAGAGGGAGAAGCAGGCTCCATGCACCGGGAGCCCGACGTGGGATTCGATCCCGGGTCTCCGGGATCGCGCCCTGGGTCAAAGGCAGGCGCCAAACCGCTGCGCCACCCAGGGATCCCAGTAATTTTTTTTTTTTAAGTAAATCTAAAAATGATGTTCCACCTACTTAAAATTTTCCCTAGGGACGCCTGGGTGGTTCAGCGATTGAGCATCTGCCTTTGGGTCAGGGTGTGACCCCAGAGTCCTGGGATCAAGTCCCACCCCAGGCTCCTTGCATGGAGCCGGCTTCTCCTCCCTCTGCCTCTGCCTCTGCCTCTGTGTGTGTGTCTCTTGTGAGTAAA
Organism: Vulpes vulpes; assembly: GCF_048418805.1. NCBI lineage: Eukaryota > Metazoa > Chordata > Mammalia > Carnivora > Canidae > Vulpes > Vulpes vulpes. The sequence continues at coordinate 143,289,679 of NC_132792.1, forward strand.
TAAAATTAAAACAAAACAAAACAAAAAAACCTTTCCCTAAAGAATAAAATTTAAACCCCTCTTTGCCTGGCTTCCTCCACCTCCCTTCTTTCACCATACCCTTCGGCCTTCTCAGTCATCATTGCAGCCATCTGAAGGTATGTATGGATCTCAAATATATGCAGCACCTTAAGGCTTTGTTTCTGACATCTCTTCCCACCCCTACTCCAAGGGAATAAAGACCCCTTCTCCATTGTTACTCCATCTATATACTCTGGACAGATTTCTATTGTGCCACGTGTAACATTTTTATTTACTTGCTTTCAACTCTATTTTCACCCTCTGTCTTTTAAGCATCTTATGGCATCATATACAGAGTAAATACTTATTTTTTTAAGATTTTGTTATTTATTTGTTCATGAGAGAGAGAAAGAGAGAGAGGGGGGCAGAGACACAGGCAGAGGGAGAAGCAGGCTCCATGCAGGGAGCCCGATGTGGGACTCGATCCCGGGTCTCCAGGATCACATCCTGGGCTGAAGGCGGTGCTAAACTTCTGAGCCACCCGGGCTGCCCTACAGAGTAAATACTAAACAAATGTTTGATGAATTAGTTAATTCAGTAAATCATGAGAATCCAGTGAAAATGTGGCAGCAGATCCAATATATTCAAATAACGATGTAAAAATCAAATTACCTCTTATTTTTCACTTTTTGATTGATTTAGTGGGCTATACGGTCTTCATGAGAAAGAGCCAAGTCTAATGTTCATCATGCGTCCCCAAGCACCTAATTGCTCATTAGTACACAGACTAGCTTTCATGGAAATGTCTTCAAGAATTGAGCATGTCTGCAAAAAGCAGGTTTTATGCTCACATAACCTATTGCCCAAATAAAAGCAAACAGAAATGAGTATTGAGAAGCCTAGCAGGGCTAGTTGGTCAGAGGATTTGAGAAAAACATCTTTGGCAGCAGACTTCCTTCTCTGCTTCACGCGCTCCATCTGGAAGCCATGGAGAGCAAACCATCTGCTTGCAGAGAGCAATGATGAGGAAACTGCTAACCAAAACCATCGTGCAGTCCTTGCACACATGGAGCCCTGAATACAATCCTACTAGGAGGCAGGAAACAAAACCTTTATAATTAATGAACAAAGTTCATGTGAGAGGATATGCTAATAAATGATGCTGACACATACAGGCAAGGAAATAAACAAAGCAAAGTCATGTGGAGGTTTCAGTCCCAAAAAAGGAAACTAAAATAAACAGGCCAAATGGAAACAGGCCAGATTAGTAGGGAAGGAAATTCCATCATTGTTATTGGAGATAATACTGTAAACAACAAATAATAAATCAAAACAAAGTGGAAAAGCTACATAAAATGGTTTTAGCTCTCTCTTCTGCATATCATGGAAACCTAGTTGGACAAAATAGATGAACTATAACATCTCAGGGTGAACAATGGAACATCTGTAAGCATAACGTATCCTGGTGACCCCACAGCTTTCACTCTACTGCTGCCCACAGCTGCTTTCTCATCACTACAGTGTGGGTGAGAGTTGGCAAATTTTCAGTATTGGAGACTGAACTCTACTGTGTACTGGCTTCCCACAGATTTTTCCTTGCCCTGTTTGGGAAGAAGATGCAATTTAATGAGGTTTAAACCATTATGAGGTATTTGGGAACTCATGATGGAAGCAGAGAGGCAGCCAGTGACAAGGATGCTCTTCAAACATTTCGAGATCCTCCACCTCATCTGAGATTTGAGGTCTCTTCATCCATTCTCAGAATCTCTCCTCACCCACAAAAAGAAATGACCATATATGCAACATATTTTGAGCTCCCAATGCATACCAGCCACCATGCTAGGACTTTTCACATTATCTCTACACTACACAGTAACCCGGTCAGGTGGACTTCACCATTTTACAGCCATGAAAAATTAGATGCAAGGCAGCTAAGTAATTTTAATACACTGCTAGGAAGTTGTAGAGTTCTGAAGTTTATGCTTTCTCTCCTAGAAAAAGTTCAGCAGAACTTCAAACCTTACCCTACATCCCCTTACTGGTAGAATGAGACCTCCCTCTCCTGCTCTTTCCCTCATGAATTAGAGTTAAGTAATGGATCAGTGTCTAAGCTAACTGGCCCACTAGTGCCCACTTGAGAGGTGGTCATGTCTAATGAGTATACAGGTAAGAGTGGGATAGATACAGAGAGGGAAACATCCTGGGAAAATAGATCATTCCTTTTCCATTTTACTCCCATCTCAACTCAACTTCTTTTTCTTCTTCTTCCTCTTCCTCTTGGTCTTCTTCTTTTTAACTAATCTCTACACCCAACGTGGGGCTTCAACTCATAACCTGGGGATCAAGAGTCACATGCTCCATCAACTGAGCCAGCCAGATGCCACACCCCCATCTCAACTTCTGACCAGGGTAGCTGTTATTGGTGTGACCTGCACAGTCACACAACACCCCATCCCAGAAGGGCCCCAGGTTTGGTTGAATGCTCTATCAACGTGTTGAAACTTAATTTTTACACAAAAATCCCTGAATTTTCATTTTCCACTGGTCCCCCAAATTATATAGCCAAATTCCGCTGCTGATCCACCTTTTACCTCTTCAAATCTTAAGTTCCACTCCATATCTTCTTTAAACAATTCATACATTTATTTATAGGTTTCCTATTTCCCTAAAATGAGCCTATAGAAGTCTATATAGTGGGGCTGTTTCTCATTAGAATGAAAATAAGAGGAATATGTAGACCTTCTACTACCTTTGATATGCTGCATATCTTAGAGTTGAACTCCTGTCTTCTTTCTTAAAACACGTGGTCAAGGCTTACAAGCCAACTTCCCTGCAAATACCACTAATATAAGCCCATTCAATGAATAAGATGAAATCACTATAAACCTAAAGGCAGAATCTTCAATTCCACTTAATAATTGGTCTGAAATATCATAAGCCTATAAGATTTTTGAGGAATCCATTTTTGAAAAACTATCATCCTAAAATACCTAATATCAACAAGACAAAACAAAATTTATTTATTTTATTATTTTTTATTGGTGTTCAATTTGCCAACATATAGAATAACACCCAGTGCTCAACCCTTAAGTGCCCTCTTCAGTGCCCATCACCCAGTCACCACCCACCCACCCACCTCCCTTTCTACCATCCCTTCAAAACAAAATTTAAACTCCTGGATGGTGAGATCATCCTTAAGTTAGAGGTGGGTTAGAGAAAGGAAGCTGTAAGTATAGAAAGACAAATATCTGATCAGAGAACACAGGAGCAAAATTTAGCTCAAAACCTTAAAAAGAGGAGTGCCTGGGTGGCTCAGATGTTTGAGCATCTGCCTTCAGCTCAGGTCCTGGGATCGAGTCCCACACTGGGCTCCCAGCTTAGCAGGGAGTCTGCTTCTCCCTCTCTCTCTCTGCCTCTCCCCCTGCTTGTGCTCTTTCTGTCTGTCTGTCTGTCTCTCTCTCTCAAATGAATAAACGAAAAATAGTTTTAAAAATCTTCAAAAGAAAATTGCTAGAGAAATGCCTTTTCTAATTGTAAAAGGATTTGACTATACACTGTCCCTACTTCATGAAACAGAGAAGTAAAATAAGAACAGGGAAGATAAGTCTGGTGGTATGGAAGAAAGATGCTTTCACTTGACACTGAGAACCAATTTGCAGATGAGAAAAAGCCATGTAAAAATTCTTAAGATCATTTTGCTTCAAATCCTAGAGTCCTAACATTCCTACCAAAGCTTAAAGATTTGTGTTGCTGTTGTTGTTTTTCAGTTTGGTTAAATCCAAATACCATCTTCTTTTTCTTTTTTCTGTTTTTTTCTTTTTCTTTCTTTCTTTCTTTCTTTCTTTCTTTCTTTCTTTCTTTCTTTTAAGAGGGAGAGAGTGTGAATATGAGTAGGATGCTGGGGGAAGAGCAGAGGGAGAGGGAGAGAGAGAGAATCTTAAGCAGGATCTACACCCAACATGGAGCGTGATGCAGCATGAGCCAAGATCAAGAGCTGGAGGCTTTTTATTTTATTTTATTTTATTTATTCATGAGAGAGACAAAATGAGAGAGAGGCAGAGACATAGGCAGAGGGAGAGGGAGAAGCAAGCTTCATGCAGGAAACCCGATGTGAGACTCAATCCCCGGACCCAGGATCACACCCTGAGCCAAAGGCAGACGCTCAACTGCTGAGCCACCCAGGCGTCCCTAGAGCTGGAGGCTTAAGTGACTGAGACACCCAGGTGGCCCAGGGGCTAATCTTAAAAACATAAGTATTAAGTGATCATCTAAGAACATAAAAACTTGCCATTACTAGTATTTGTTGTTGTGATTTGATAAAAATTATCTATAATTCTCACAAATACAACCTTTTTGAAGCACGGCTTTAAAAATAAGTCCTAGGGCACAATTTTGCTGAAATCTGTATTTTATTAATACCCATGCTGGATTTTGTTTGATGAATCAATCTCAACTTTACTGAATTTGACTTTCTCTTCTATCATAGTAAATAATATATGAGACATCCCACTAAATCATTATCTTTTCCCGCTCCCTCTCCTCCTTACATTTTTTTCAGAAGGAAGTATTCAGAACCTATATACCATTCAGAACCTTACTGGAATGCTTTGGTGTTTCTAGCCTTTGTCTAGCAGAGCCGTGTTTCTCTTCTGCTCCTGCAGATTCCATTGTATGCACTGATAATACAGCATTTCTATTCGGTTCCCTTACACACATACACTCTTGCTTCTGCCTAGACAAATCTTTTAATCTTTTTAACTCAATTCAGATTTCTCCTAATCTTGAAAATGTCTGATATTTGCCCTATTCTAGTCTTCTTCCCATGATTACTTGTGTTTCTGCCATTTCTTTCCTTCTAACTTATTTCATCCTCATTCTGCTTCCTAATGAGCTCAGGTTCTGTGCAGATAAGACAGGCTTCTTTACCTCTGGTTATCCTCAACTCTTTCACCTGAATGTCTATGTATCAAGAACAGTCTTTGCATTTTAGTGTGCTTTACGGGGTTCAGAATGGCATAGTACAAAGCACACTGGAATCCCAGGCAGGAGTCCTGGGTTTAAATCATAAGACTACAGTAAGTTCTCTCTGCAACACTTGGGCAAACCATTTCACTGTCCTCAGCCTCATGTACCTCATCTTTAACATGAATAAATAGACCAATAACACCCCTGAGACCCCCCCTCACAGAGATAAAATAAAGTACTCACCTCTCCCCCACCCCAAATGTAGAAAGCAAAACTAATGTGCACTGAAGTATTTTTCCAGTAGAACTGAGGGATTTATACTACTAAACACAATGGTGAAAAGTGGTGATTTCCATGGGTCACTCGCATACTATACTTATGCCCGCATGATGCGTGCATTCGTTACTCAAAAGTCAAACAAATGGTATGATGTTATCATAGCCCCTTGGCATTCATAGATTTAACACCTGAGTTGTGACTCTTCAGGAAGAACTCAAAATTCTCTAATGTGTAGTCAACTGTAAATTTTGCTGACGCTTTGTAAGGCTGGTGTTTGGGTGAGCTCAGTGATCCTTAGCATCCAAATCTTGGTTCAGTGGTAGACATCTCTAATCATGATTGATATTGTGGTACTTATAAACTGGGGCATCCAAGGAGGTCATAAGAGACAGCCTTCCCAGTTGTAGGGGTGCATCACAGTGGTCTCTTCATTCTGAAAACTGAGACAGAAGCAGCTGTCCGGAATCTAGGATCTCTGTGCAGAAATGGAGACTAGAGCATAGAGAGACACCAGACAGAAAGAACTCCGGGGAGTCATGGTATACATTTCTAGCACTAAGCAGCACTCGTCCTGGGAAAGCAGGCACGTCAGATTGCTTCAGAGCAATACTGAAACATCGGTTGTGTTTGAAGTAACAATTTACGTCAACGTATTAGGAGGGCAACAGATCTTCACTGTCTCCTCCTTTGTGGGAACTCAGCAGCATTCTAGCCTCTATCAGGCAACTCACTTATATTCTGCGTATTGGTTTCTTTGGCTCTTCTTGATTTACTCTGGTCTCCACTGCTGGACTGCCAGCTCTTTGAGAGACTGAACATAAAAGTATCATATTCCTTCAATTTTTTTTCAAAAAGCTCAATCACCCTTTAAAAAAAACATTTTGTTTTCTTTCCACTAAAAAAATATACTTCACTAGAGTAGCAGTTTAAGCATTTAATACTACGATGTATTTTGGAACAAATGTCAATCATTGGGCAACCATTTTCAGAGGAATTTTAATTATGTACTGTCTTCACTGAAACTGAACAAGGTTGCACAATAGAGTATGGAATCAGAAGTGACTTTCTCTGGGAGCAACTGTCTCCTGTTAAATGTAGAAAATTGAAGTAGTGCAAGACATTCCTGCTTCATTCAAGTTGATAGCTTTTAAAGGCTGGTCCAACTGCACTTCAGACTTCGTGAGCTACCACCTTCCCCTCCCCCCACTGATAATCCTTGGCAGAAGTTTTTAATAATAACTCAAAAAAAGAAAAACCCAGACTGGGTTTTGTGCTACCCTTGTGAACCTCCCTGGAGAAATGTTGCTCTTTGCTTAGCAATTCCTGCTCAGCGCAGAAAGCCAACACAAGGAAAACAGCTGGGCTCCCTTCCTTGTCTCCGTTTAGTGCAGGCAGTCTGGAAACAGATCTGCACAGGCAGACATGGGGGAGGGAAGGGGGAGGATACCTAAACAGAACAGAGTCCGAGATCTAGAAGAATCCCTCAGCATTGTAAGAGAGACAGAAAGAATTCTAAGGGGTGGAATTTTTTATGGCCTGCATTTTTATCACAATAAAAAGCTCAGCGATTATGTTGCTTGAAAGCGCAGAATGAGATGAAACTGTAAATCACATGACCATTCCAGGCTCAAATGTTTCACAATTCTGTGGATTCCAGCTTTAACTGGCTGAATGAGGGCAAAATGCAAAAACCATCAGGGGAGCATCACACAGTTCAATAGTCACAGGCTAATCTTTATCTTCGAGTTGAAGGAAGTCAAGCTGACTCAGGTCGGAGTCATTCTTTAGGTCCCGACAATCACTATAGCAGTCCGGTAGCGATGTAGCATCCACCGTGCCAGGTGCCGGACTCGCACATCACGAGCATCAGTTCATCCTCACAGAGACTGAGGAAAAGCTCAAGATCAAGAGAGGTGAAGGGACAAGTTCCAGAGTTTCTGTCAAGCTGGCTGGACCACAGAGCTGTGTCCTCACTGCTACAGACAAGGCCATACCTTAATCATCAATGTTCCATTCACAAAATAGCATCATATCAATGAATTCCCAGGAATCTGGGCTCTTGAAAGGATTCAGAGGTGGGCTTCTCACAAGAGCCATGGAAAAATCTGAAAATCTTACATTCAGGGAAGGAAGTCTGTTGAGTTTATCAGTTAATGCACAAAATCATTTTAACTAACTTCTGAATAGATTGGCCTTTCCACATCTCCGGTTAAAGAGCAGTCTGTTCTCAATCTTTTACTTTACTAAAAACAGAAGTTTAATCTATTTAATTACAGTCACTTTATTAGACTATAGGATAACAGCAGGTCCCTATGGGGAAGGGGGAGATCTCTTAAGAAAACACTTCTGGGAGAAGCACATACAGTGAATTGGCACTGGGCCAATCCTCATTCTCTTTCCCAGTCTCTAAGCAGCAAGGATACCATTCTTTTCCCCCCATATATTCTTAACTACACCTCTTTTTCATTAGATCAGAGAACATCTTGCCCCATATGGACAACTCTGATTAGTTTCACATAGTAATGATTAAATCTAGCTGGTATTGCTAAATACCCAGACACCAATTTGCTAGACTAACTAGGTGCAGGAAGCTTTATAATATGAGCAGCATCTTCATTTTCATCTAACTATGTTGTTCCTTCCCCGATCTTGGCCTCTAAAATAGGCATTAATGCCCATAAGTGATGCTAAGGCCAAAGAATGGGTCCAATATTCATCCAGCATGGGGGAGGGAGGGATCTGCATGCCTTGTGTTAGGGAGAGTTCTCCCACTGGCTCACATTTTTTACTTTCTTCTCAGCTTTTTTGGTCTGTACCATGATAGAACATGGTAAACTTACCCCATGTGGGATCAAAAACTCACTGACCCAGATGGACTCAGAAACATTAAAGAGACAATGAAATGGAGGAGAAACCACTGGAGATACTGCTTCCTGACTCTTGATTCTGGCACAGATCTAGTGGGCTTGTCCCCTTGGTGATCTGTGTGCCCTACGTGAATGCAACAAAAAGTCAAAACCATCTTATGAAATTCTAAGAAACCCTCCCAAAGGCCTGAGTTTGCTGTAGCCTAGGGACATTTCTGTCAGGAAAGGCAGCTATGTTGGTTGCATTTCATGTACATTGGAAAAGAGGCCATCATTATTTTCAAATATTTTTACTCAATGTACTCAATTGTTTTCAGTCTCTTGGTGAACTCTGTGAGGACACTCAACATCTCTGTTTCTTCTGTGTTTGTTTTGTTTCATGCCAAGCTCTGTGCATGTATGCCATAGACGCAAGATCCTGAGTTCACAGGTATGCGTATTGGCTGATAGGCTGCTATTGAATTTTCCTTTCATAGTCATTAAGGACGGAACTCTCATGTTATTTTGGAGTGAACCAAAAGATCTGAAGTCTCAATGAGACAACCGAAAACCAAATTCATTCCCAAATCCCAAATTTCCAAAACATACTGGAAAACTGCTTTGCATAGCAACAGAGTCAGGAATGTTTTCAACTCAGCCTGTGGGGAAGGTCTTGCCGGGATAGATTAAGCAGTTCCTGAATTGGAACCTACTTTTTCTTTAAAATTGCAACCATTCCTAGCAGAGCCAAGCCTGGATTTCTCATCAGGCCTTCAGAATAGCACGAGCCATCCGTCACAGACTTTTCAAAGGCTGCACTAAATATCTTCTGTACCTTTGCAGGGTTTTTTGTATTTGGTCCTAGGTTACGTTTTCACTAAGGCCTAGGTTTAGAGCTTTGACAGATGCAGTCGTTGTCTGATTGGCCCATTTTATCTGCCCTTTTATGGACACGTACCATATTCAATAGTTGAAAATGTCTCAATTTTGATAGCAGCAAATGAGAGATGGATGGAATGTGGGGCTTGAGACCTCCATTAGGTGTCAGTTTTAGTTTCAGAGCCACTGTGAAATCTACCGCAGCATCTGTCTGAGGAGAAATAGGGCCATTTCCTTCTGTGTCACTATTCCATTCCAACTAGGCTGTAGTTTCTTTTCTCTTTCTTTTATTTTTCCCTTCTTAAACTTTCACAGGACTTTCCACTTCCTCCAGTGTTTTCATTGACCACAGCTTGACCTTGCTATTTCCAATAAACCAAAGGAGAAACTGAATGAGATGGTGTCTTGGATTTAGGCCTCTTAGAACGATAGCAATCGTGCCAATGTACTACTTAGCATCCTTGACTTCCTAGCTGAGGGGTCAACGGGCCAATGTGACTTTACCGCAGCAAGTGGCAGACTTCCAGGGAATATGATGGTAGGGTTGCTTCAACCCCACTCAGCACCATGCTGCTCGCAGGAGGGAAGGGAAGCCCCTAACATTTTACTTGGCTAGAGCCTAATCATTGTGCCAGGTGTGTATGAGGCAGGGACACAAAAGATAAATAAACATATGTACTCCTTTTATCAGCCTACATGCTGGGATTTCTTAACCCAAATCATGAAGTCGGTAATTACATGAAGAGAAAAAGAAAGATTTCAAAATGACAGGATACATTTCACAGATACATCTCAAAGTAATAGGATAAGTGTTAGACGTGCACAAGTGCATTACAGTGAGAGCTCTGTAAGCTAAGTATTAATTCCCCATTAGATGACACTGAAGCTCAGCGAAGTTAAGTGAATTGCCCAATATCACACAGCAGAATGCAAATTTGAAAACAGATCTGACTCAGGACACAGCTGCCCTTCCCATTCTATAGTGTCCTTTCAAAAATTTCACAGAATTGTGACCATGTTAATTTTGGGCCTTGTAACTTTAAGGCTGAAAAGAGAAACGCTAGCTCTTTTCACCCAGGTAGCAGAGGAAAAGCCAAGAGGGTTATTAGAATTTGTTTCCTTATCTATGCTTCCTTATCTACCAAAGCTGAGAGTCAGCTTCTTCCTTCCGCCTTTCAAGTCCACTCTGCCATTTCTTCCACTTTCTCTGCCCTTCCAGAGTTCAATAAACAATTATTTCCCTATGTTTTAAAAGTGGCAAAAAATAAAAAATAAAATAAAGTGGCAGAAAACAGAAGCAAAAAATTTGACATCATCAGTTTTCACTTCTTATGCGTATGTAAATTTTTGCTACAAAAGTATGGTGATCTGTAGTCTAAATTTTTTTTTTTTTTAAGACTCACTCTCTTTAAAACAACATATGGAACCTATTACAGAACTCACTGACTTCTTCACTTTTGCTTCTGCTCTGGAGGGTGATGGGTTTATGATTTACAGCTCAAGTGAATGCAGTTCTTGGGTTCATTGCCCCAATTTGATTGCGGTTGACATTGATTCTGGATACCAGAGAGATTTTAATTGTTAACCTTATTGTAGACTGAAAAATGATTTACATGCTAGTGAAGCTTAAGCTGGCTCAGAATCTCAACTTCTATATGCTCACTCCAGTTCTGCACTTCAGTCTGGACCACAAGAAAATGTGGGGTTTTCTTCTTTTATTCTTTTGTGTGCCCTAAAAAGGAATCCCAGGCTAGTTACTTTAGAGGTATACTTTATCACAAAAAGGATAAAGCGTGGTGAAATCAGTCCAAATAATTTTAAGGTCTTACTTAAGAAGTCAGTGCATTGATTAAGTCGGCCTAGAAATCTGTCAACAGGCTGCCTGGGTGAAGGTTGATTAACTCTCTCTCTCTCCTTCTGTTGCCTTGCCACAGACCTACAGAGTTGTTTAGACTCTACTCCAGTTCCTATTGGACCAATTCGTCAAGAATAAGTGCTGTATTCTCCAAATTAAAATCTGGCAACGCTAGCCTTCCATGTATAACAGGCTGTCATAGCTGGTCTCACGTAACCAAAAAGGAAATTGAAATAGAAAAGCAGGACTTTGGATACACTCAAGCAGCACATTAGCAGTGACATCAATTTTAAACATAAGAATCCCTGATGCTTTACTCTAAGCCACTGAGCCGAGCTAACACACTCTCCTTTTCTCCACCTTTATCTTAGGGAGAAGTGATAGTAAAGTAAATAAACTTCATGATCCTCTCTGCTGGGCTAGACCATGCACACTTTCCTCTGGGTCCAGCATGGGACTTCTAGCAGAGAGCCCACATCTCCTGGTCTTAGCCAGTTTGTAAGGGGGAAGTTACTTTGTATCACAGGCAAAGTTTGTGCCAAAACAGTTAAAATCTTGCTCCATTTGAATTATAATGACCTTCTAGGGCTATGCACCACAGATGTTAAGAAAGTTTCACAAATGTTGCTTCTAGTGGGTAATGACTTGTATGCCTGTTCCAAATAAAAAGAAAAAAAAAATCCAGAAGAAAAGACGGGTCAGCGAGATTCCCCCCCGAAAGTGAGGAAGATCCACCACGTCTCTACTCCACAATGCTGCACCCAGGCCCGACAATTGCTGTCATGCTCCAGTAAGTCCAAAGCAGGCTGTATACACCCCACTTAACACCCAAGACGATTTACTGATTTGTAGGGGAAAAAATTGCAACTTTGACTTATATGTTTATTTCATCTCATATTTTTCTTCCAATTTGTATATGTTTTATAATACATATAAATGTTAGAATAATAGTGCATGAATGCAGTTTATAAGAAATTGTCTAAAAAATTGTCTATTTATTGAAGGATACTCATAAATATTGTACTGAGTATTCCACCAAAACATTTTCAAAATTACTGCCTTCGACAAATAAAGCATCCACTTCCATACCTCTTAACTCACCACAGAAACTTTCTCTTCCTCTTGAAGTTCCTATGTCTACCAGTGGTAATATCATCCACCTAAATACCCAAGCTCACAATCCCAGAGTCAGCCTCAAATGCTCCATATCCCTAGACCCCCTATCCAAGGGGTCACTAAATCCTATTTGACTACTTCTATGAGGCATCTCAGGCTAGAGCTTCCTCTATATGCCAGCCACCACCTTGATGTATGCTTCCATTATCTCTGGGTTGAACTATTGCCATAGCCGAGTTACTAGACTCTGCATCTTCACTCTTCTAGTCGTTCTCCATACTGTCACCAGAGTAGTTTTCCTAAAAGCCTTGTTTTTTTTTTTTTTTTTTTTAAGAAAATTGCCTTGCTTAGGAACCTGCAATAGGAATGCACCAATAGGAGAGAGTTCAAAATTCCTATTACAGTCTGTCATGATCTGGCTGTATCTTGACCTTCAAGTCATATCTTTGCCTTGGCCCAACCCCAGTTCCTTACTCTCTCCTATTACTGAACTCACTGTTCTCCAAATAGGGCCCTTTCATACCTTTGTTATGTGGTTACTTCAACTCAGATTACTCCACCCTCCACCCCAGCCCCTTCCCTTTGCCTTTGTTACAGCAGCTGAGGCTATATCCTTCTAACATAATGCATTTACTTGTTTGGCATACACAGGCCTGATACTGTGATACATTATTCATGACACCCTGTTTTGATTTTCATTTGATACAGAGAGTAAGTAGCAGAACCCTGATTCCAATCTCTATCCCTCTTGTTCTAAGGTACATGATTTTAACCACTGGACATTACATTTAAAGCAAATGTCAATATCACGCCCTCAGTCCCAAACCTACTGGGGAGTTAGTGACTTTCCCTGTGCAAGTTGTTCATAGTTGCCTCACAGTATTTACAACACTGTATTTTAATTTGCACCCTAGGAGATTATGAACTCTTAGAGGTCAAGAATATTTATTTGTACTCCCCTTCATATATTGGGTACCCAGTGTGTGCCAACACATATAAGGTGGTCAATAAGTATTTGTTGAATAAATCAAATTACAAATCTTCAGTCCCTCCTTAATCCTGACTTTTCCTTCTCAATCCCCTGTGCCCCATCACAGCTTAAGTATAAATGCAAAAGTCACTAGAATGTCTCACATAGTACTCAATACAGAAAAAGGCTTTATACAATGATGAAATTGCCAACACCATTATCAGATGGTTACATCAACTGCAAGAACTTGCCCTCAAAAATAGAACAATTTTAGTGAGGTATAACTTACATGGCTCACATTAAGTATGTATTCTATGACTTTTGACCAACATATATACCCACATTATCAATACTAAAATCAAAATATAGACTTCTTTCACTTACCATACTTATTTTGAGATTGATCCATGTTGTTGTGGTCTAAGCAGTTCCCCCTACTTATAGTGCTTAATAGTATCCCATTGTTCAATATTTTATTTATACATTTATCTGTTGGTAGACATTTGTGTTGTTTCCAGTTTGGATTACTTTAGCTAAAAGTGAGAGCAACTGGGGCACCTGGGTGGCTCAGTGGTTGAGTGTCTGCCTTTGACTCAGGACGTGATCCTGGAGTCCTGGGATCGAGTCCCGCATCAAGCTTCCTGCAGGGAGCCTGCTTCTGTCTCTGCCTCTCTCTCTGTTCTCATGAATAAATAAATAAAATCTTTAAAAAAAAGTGAGAGGAACATTTATGTACAACTCTTTATGTGATCATTTGCTTTCATGTCTCTTAAATACCTAAGTGTAAAATTGTTTGATCATATGGAAAGTATGTGATTAACTTTATGAGAAACTGCCAAAACTCTTTTCCAAATGGTTATGAAATTTTATATTCCCATTAGGAGTGTATTAGAGTTCCAGTGGCATCATAACTTCACCAACAATTGATATTGTCAGTCGTTTTAATTTTATTCACTCTAATGCTGTTTTGTTTTGTTTTGTTTTGTTTTGTTTTGTTTTGCTTTTGAGAGAGAAAGAGAGAGAGAGAGAGAGAGAGAATGCACGCTCAGCAGCGAGGGGTAGAGAGAGTCTTAAGCAGACTGAGCTGAGTGTAGAGCCCAACAAGGGGCTCGATCCCATGACCCTGAGATCACAACCTGAGCCGAAACCAAGAGCCACATGCTCAACCAACTATGCTAACCAGGTGACCCCACTCTAATGTTCTAATGGATGTATAGTAATATCACATTTGTGATTTTAATTTTCTTTCCCTAATGATAAGTCATACTGAGCTCATTTCATGGATGTACTAGCTGTATATATATCTTCTTTGATAAAGAGCATTTCAAATTTGTCCATTTTTATAGACTTCTTATTGATTCTATTAGTGAATTGTAAGGGTTCTTTATATATCCTGGAAAGCAATCCTTTGTCAGATATGTATGTTGATAATATTTCCTCCCAGTCTGAGGTTTGCCTTTGCATTTTCTTACCCAGTCTTATGAGGAGCAGGAGTTTTCAATTTAATATAGTCCAATTCAAACGTTCTGTTTAAGCTTTTTGTGTCCTAAGAAATCTGCCTACATGAAGTGTAGAAGTGTTATAGTTTCGGCATTTATATTTAGGATTATGATCCAGTTCAAGTTAATCTTTGTGTGTGATAAAGTAAGAGTTGAGATTCATTTTTTTAATGTAGATAACAAGTTGGTTCCAGACCTTTTGTTGAAAAAGTAATCCTTTCCATATTGAATTACCTTGGCATCTTTGTTGAAAATCAGTTGACCATACACATACAGTTGACATACATACATGGGTCTATTTTTGGACTTTCCATTGTGTCTCATTGGTCTACATACCTGAACTTACACCAATAAATAACACAATCTTAATTAACTGTCGCTTTGTAATAACTGTCAAAATCAGTAAATGTAAATCCTCTAACTTTATTCTTTTGCAAAATTCTTTTCATTATTGTAGGCATTCAAATTTTCATCTAAGTTATAGAATAAGCTAAGAAATTTCTACAAGAAAGCCTGCTAGAATTATTATGGGATTTCACTGAATCTATAACTCAACTTGGAGAGAAGTGACATTTTAATAATACTGACTCAATAGCAATACTGACTTTATTGAGATTTCATTGAATCTAGAAATCAATTTGGAAAGAATTAAAATTATAACAATACTAAGTCTTCCCAGTTGTAAACAGAGTAAACCAATTCAGTTAAGTTTTCTTTAATTTCTCATAGAAATATCTCTAGTTTTCAGGGTAGAGGTTTCATGTATTTCATGTTTGGGGATGTTACTGCAAGATATTATCTTATTTTTTATTCCAATTTCTATTTGTTTATTGCTAATATACAGAAATGCAGCTGACTTTTGCATATTGATTTTGTATTCTGAGATCCTGCTAAAATTACTTATTAGTTCTAGCAGGTTTTTTTGTAGATTTGTGAGGATTTGCAGCATGCTTGATCATTCATCTGTGAATAGAGATGGTTTTACTGTAGCTTTCTAATTGGTATACTTTTTATTTCTTTCCTTGTCTTACTGCACTGGTAAGAATTACAGAAGAATATTCACTAGAAGTGAGAGAGTGAATGAACATCCTTGTCTTGTTCTTGAACTTAGAGGCAAAATCATTCAGGTTCCACCACTAATATGTTAGTAATAGTTTGTATTTTTAAAAATAGTTTCATCGAGATATAATTCACATGCCACAAAATTCAACCAATTAAAATATGCAACTCAATGCCTTTAGTATATTCATAGAGGTGTGCAATCAACATATCAGACTGTGGGGGTTCTCTTCTATTCCTGCTTTGATGGGAGATTATTATTATGAATAGATGTTGAATTTTTTCAAATGCTTTTCTTGCATCAATCAAAATGACCATATAGTTTTTCTCGTCTATTGTAGTAATAAGATGAACTACATTAATTAATTTTTTTACATTAATTAATTTTTAATATTAATCAACCTTGCATTCCTAGGATAACACTATTTAATCACAATTATTATGTTTTTAATATATTTCATTTTTGGTTTGCCAAAAATGCTAAAGATTTGTGGTTCAATTTCATGGGATATTGATCTGTAGTTTTCTTGTAATATTTTTGTCTGGCATTGATATCAGGATAATGTGGGCTTCATAAAATGAGACGAGAAGTGTTTTTCCTGCCATATTTTCAAAACAAGTTTATGTGGGATTGGTGGGTTTTCTACCTTGAGTGTTTTTTAAAAAGATTTATTTGTTTGTTTGAGAGACATAGAGAAAGAGCATGAGCAGCAGAGGAAGAGGGAGAGAGAAACCAAGAGTCAGATGCTTAAGTGACTGCACCATCCAGGTGACTGTCCACCTTGAGAGTTTGATGCAATGCACCAATTAAGGCACCTGAACCCACAAATTTCTTTGTGGGAAGTCTCTCATTGTGAATTAATGTCTGTAATTGAAATTCAGATTTCCTATTGATTTCTGAAATAGAATAGAACTTCTTTCAAGGAATTTGTCCATTTTATATAGGTTTTGGAGTTCACCGACATCAAGTTGTCTATAATATTCTATTAGTTACCCTTTGAATGTGTGTAGAAGTTTAGAGATATCCCCCTTTTCATTTCTGATATTGGTAATATTTATATCCGTTTTTGTTTCTTGATCAATGCAACTAAAGTTTAATTATATTGATCTTTTCAAAAAAATCAGCTTTTTAAAAAGATTTTATTTATTTATTCATGAGAGACACAGAGAGAAAGAGAGAGGCAGAGACACAGGCATAGGGAGAAGCAGGCCCCATGCAGGGACCCCGACATGGGACTCGATCCCAGGTCTCCAGGATCATGCCCTGGGTTGAAGGCAGGCACTAAACTGCTGAGCCACCCAGGCTGCCCCAAAAAATCAGCTTTTGATTTCATTGACATTCCTTATTCTTTTTTCTGTTTTCTACTTCATTGATTATTTGTTTCCTACTGATTTGGGGTTTAATTTTCTCTTATATTTCTAGCTAAAGGTTGAAACTTAGACTGATGCACATAGAGTTTTATTCTTTTGTAAAATGAGCTTTAAACCTATACATTTCCCTTTAAGTTGTATTTCACAAATTTTTTTAAAGCTTTTTTTTTTTTAATTATTTATTTACGATAGTCACAGAGAGAGAGAGAGAGAGAGAGAGAGGCAGAGACACAGGCAGAGGGAGAAGCAGGCTCCATGCACCGGGAGCCCGACGTGGGATTCGATCCCGGATCTCCAGGATTGCGCCCTGGGCCAAAGGCAGGCGCCAAACTGCTGCACCACCCAGGGATCCCATATTTCACAAATTTTGATAATGAGTTTTCTTTACATTCAGCCCCAAATATCTTCCAACTTTTTGTTATTTCTTTTTTGAACTATGCTGCTTAATTTCCAAATGTTTTGGGATTTTTCAGGTATATTTCTACTACTTATTTCTAGTTTAATTTATTGTGATCAGAAACATACTACATATGATTTTCATCATTTAAAATTCCTGGAGACTTCTTAATGACTAAACATATGGTATAACTTGGTCAATGTTCCATGAGTTTTAGAAAAGAATCTGTATTTTGCATTTGCTGGGTGGAATGTTCTATAAGTGTCAATTAATCCTCACTGATTGAAATGCCATTTGAATCTTCCATATCCCTATTTACTTTCTGTATCCTAATTCTATCAATTCCTGAAAAGAATGCTATAAACTGCAACTATAATTGTAGGTTTCTCTTTTTCACTTTTCAGATCTGTGGGTGCTTCACACATTTTGGTTTTTTTGTTTTGTTTTGTTTATTTATTTATTTTTTTAATTTATTTTTTATTGGTGTTCAATTTACCAACATACAGAATAACACCCAGTGCCCGTCACCCATTCACCCCCACCCTCCGCCCTCCTCCCCTTCCACCACCCCTAGTTCATTTCCCAAAGTTAGGAGTCTTTATGTTCTGTCTCCCTTTCTGATATTTCCCACACATTTCTTCTCCCTTCCCTTATATTCCCTTTCACTATTATTTATATTCCCCAAATGAATGAGAACATACACTGTTTGTCCTTCTCCAATTGACTTACTTCACTCAGCGTAATACCCTCCAGTTCCATGCACGTGGAAGCAAATGGTGGGTATTTGTCATTTCTAATGGCTGAGTAATATTCCATTGTATACATAAACCACATCTTCCTTATCCACTCATCTTTCGATGGACACTGAGGCTCCTTCCACAGTTTGGCTATTGTGGACATTGCTGCTAGAAACATCAGGGTGCAGGTGTCTCGGCGTTTCATTACATCTGTATCTTTGGGGTATATCCCCAACAGTGCAATTGCTGGGTCGTAGGGCAGGTCTATTTTTAACTCTTTGAGGAACCTCCACACAGTTTTCCAGAGTGGCTGCACCAGTTCACATTCCCACCAACAGGGTAAGAGGGTTCCCTTTTCTCCGCATCCTCTCCAACATTTGTGGTTTCCTGCCTTGTTAATTTTCCCCATCCTCACTGGTGTGAGGTGGTATCTCATTGTGGTTTTGATTTGTATTTCCCTAATGGCAAGTGATGCAGAGCATTTTCTCACGTGCATGTTGGCCATGTCCATGTCTTCCTCTGTGAGAATTCTCTTCATGTCTTTTGCCCATTTCATGATTGGATTGTTTGTTTCTTTGGTGTTGAGTTTAATAAGTTCTTTATAGATCTTGGAAACTAGCCCTTTATCTGATACGTCATTTGCAAATATCTTCTCCCATTCTGTAGGTTGTCTTTTAGTTTTGTTGACTGTATCCTTTGCTGTGCAAAAGCTTCTTATCTTGATGAAGTCCCAATAGTTCATTTTTGCTTTTGTTTCTTTTGCCTTCGTGGATGTATCTTGCAAGAAGTTACTGTGGCCGAGTTCAAAAAGGGTGTTGCCTGTGTTCTCCTCTAGGATTTTGATGAAATCTTGTCTCACATTTAGATCTTTCATCCATTTTGAGTTTATCTTTGTGTATGGTGAAAGAGAGTGGTCTAGTTTCATTCTTCTGCATGTGGATGTCCAATTTTCCCAGCACCATTTATTGAAGAGACTGTCTTTCTTCCAATGGATAGTCTTTCCTCCTTTATCGAATATTAGTTGTCCATAAAGTTGAGGGTCCACTTCTGGGTTCTCTATTCTATTCCATTGATCTATGTGTCTGTTTTTGTGCCAGTACCACACTGTCTTGATGACCACAGCTTTGTAGTACAACCTGAAATCTGGCATTGTGATGCCCCCAGATATGGTTTTCTTTTTTTAAAATTCCTCTGGCTATTCAGGGTCTTTTCTGATTCCATACAAATCTTAAAATAATTTATTCTAACTCTCTGAAGAAAGTCCATGGTATTTTGATAGGGATTGCATTAAACGTGTATATTGCCCTGGGTAACATTGACATTTTCACAATATTAATTCTGCCAATCCATGAGCATGGAATATTTTTCCATCTCTTTGTGTCTTCCTCAATTTCTTTCAGAAGTGTTCTATTTTTTTAGGGTATCTAGTTTTTAGGGTATAGATCCTTTACCTCTTTGGCTAGGTTTATTCCTAGGTATCTTATGCTTTTGGGTGCAATTGTAAATGGGATTGACTCCTTAATTTCTCTTTCTTCAGTCTCATTGTTAGTGTATAGAAATGCCACTGATTTCTGGGCATTGATTTTGTATCCTGCCACACTACCAAATTGCTGTATGAGTTCTAGCAATCTTGGGGTGGAGACTTTTGGGCTTTCTATATAGAGTATCATGTCATCGGCGAAGAGGGAGAGTTTGACTTCTTCTTTGCCAATTTGAATGCCTTTAATGTCTTTTCGTTGTCTGATTGCTGAAGCTAGGAATTCCAGTACTATGTTGAATAGCAGTGGTGAGGGTGGACATCCCTGTCTTGTTCCTGATCTTAGGGGAAAGGCTCCCAGTGCTTCCCCACTGAGAATGATATTTGCTGTGGGCTTTTCATAGATGGCTTTTAAGATGTTGAGGAATGTTCCCTCTATCCCTACACTCTGAAGAGTTTTGATCAGGAATGGATGCTGTATTTTGTCAAATGCTTTCTCTGCATCTAATGAGAGGATCATATGGTTCTTGGTTTTTCTCTTGCTGATATGATGAATCACATTGATTGTTTTACGGGTGTTGAACCAGCCTTGTGTCCCGGGGATAAATCCTACTTGGTCATGGTGAACAATTGTCTTAATGTATTGTTAGATCCTATTGGCTAGTATCTTGTTGAGAATCTTTGCATCCATATTCATCAGGGATATTGGTCTGTAAATCTCCTTTTTGGTGGGGTCTTTGTCTGGTTTTGGAATTAAGGTGACACTGGCCTCATAGAACGAATTTAGAAGTACTCCATCTCTTTCTATCTTTCCAAACAGCTTTAGTAGAATAGGTATGGTTTCTTCTTTAAACGTTTGATAGAATTCCCCTGGGAAGCCATCTGGCCCTGGACTTTTGTGTCTTGGGAGGTTTTTGATGACTGCTTCAATTTCCTCCCTGGTTATTGGCCTGTTCAGGTTTTCTATTTCTTCCTGTTCCAGTTTTGGTAGTTTGTGGCTTTCCAGGAATGCGTCCATTTCTTCTAGATTGCCTAATTTATTGGCATATAGCTGTTCATAATAGGTTTTTAAAATCGTTTGTATTTCCTTGGTGTTGGTAGTGATCTCTCCTTTCTCATTCATGATTTTATTAATTTGAATCTTCTCTCTCTTCTTTTTAATAAGGCTGGCTAATGGTTTATCTATCTTATTAATTCTTTCAAAGAACCAACTCCTGGTTCTGTTGATCTGTTCCACAGTTCTTCTGGTCTCGATTTTGTTGAGTTCTGCTCGAATCTTTATTAACTCTCTTCTTCTGCTGGGTGTAGGATCTATTTGCTGTTTTTTCTCTAGCTCCTTTATGTGTAAGGTTAGCTTCTGTATTTGAGCTCTTTCCAGTTTTTGAATGGATGCTTGTATTGCGATGTATTTCCCCCTTAGGACTGCTTTTGCTGCATCCCAAAGATTTTGAACGGTTGTATCTTCATTCTCATTAGTTTCCATGAATCTTTTTAATTCTTCCTTAATTTCCTGGTTGACCCTTTCATCTTTTAGCAGGATGGTCCTTAACCTCCACGTGTTTGAGGTCCTTCCAAACTTCTTGTTGTGATTTAGTTCTAATTTCAAGGCATTATGGTCTGAGAATATGCAGGGGACGTCCCAATCTTTTGGTATTGGTTCAGACCCAATTTGTGACCCAGTATGTGGTCTATTCTGGAGAAAGTTCCATGTGCACTTGAGAAGAATGTGTATTCAGTTGAGTTTGGATGTAAAGTTCTGTAGATATCTGTGAAATCCATGTGGTCCAGTGTATCATTTAAAGCTCTCGTTTCGGGATCCCTGGGTGGCGCAGCGGTTTGGCGCCTGCCTTTGGCCCAGGGCGCGATCCTGGAGACCCGGGATCGAATCCCACATTGGGCTCCCGGTGCATGGAGCCTGCTTCTCCCTCTGCCTGTGTCTCTGCCTCTCTCTCTTTCTCTCTGTATGACTATCATAAATAAATAAAATTAAAAAAAAAAAAACTAAAGCTCTCGTTTCTTTGGAGATGTTGTGCTTAGAAGACCTATTAAGAATAGAAAGAGCTAGATTGAAGTCACCAAGTATAAGTGTATTATTATCTAAGTATTTCTTCACTTTGGTTATTAATTGATTTATATATTTGGCAGCTCCCACATTCGGGGCATAAACATTGAGGATTGTTAAGTCCTCTTGTTGGATAGATCCTTTAAGTATGATATAGTGTCCCTCTTCATCTCTCACTACAGTCTTCGGGGTAAATTTTAGTTTATCTGATATAAGGATGGCTACCCCTGCTTTCTTTTGAGGACCATTTGAATGGTAAATGTTTCTCCAACCTTTTATTTTCAGGCTGTAGGTGTCCTTCTGTCTAAAATGAGTCTCTTGTAGACAGCAAATAGATGGGTCCTGCTTTTTTATCCAGTCTGAAACCCTGCGCCTTTTGATGGGGTCATTAAGCCCGTTCACGTTCAGAGTTACTATTGACAGATGTGAGTTTAGTGTCATCATGATATCTATTCAGTCCTTGTTTTTGTGGATTGTTCCACTGAACTTCTTCTTAAAGGGGAATTTTAAGAGTCCCCCTTAAAATTTCTTGCAGAGCTGGTTTGGAGGTTACATATTCTTTCAGTTCCTGCCTGTCTTTGAAGCTCTTTATCTCTCCTTCCATTTTGAATGAGAGCCTTGCTGGATAAAGTATTCTTGGTTGCATGTTCTTCTCATTTAGGACCCTGAATATATCCTGCCAGCCCTTTCTGGCCTGCCAGATCTCTGTGGAGAGGTCTGCTGTTACCCTAATACTCCTCCCCATAAAAGTCAGGGATTTCTTGTCTCTTGCTGCTTTAGGATCTTCTCTTTATCTTTGGAATTTACAAGCTTCACTATTAACTGTCGAGGTGTTGAACGTTTTTTATTGATTTTGGGGGGGATCTATTTCCTGGATCTGAATGCCTGTTTCCCTTCCCAGATTAGGAAAGTTTTCAGCTAGGATTTGTTCAAATACATATTCTGGCCCTCTGGCCCTTTCGGCGCCCTCGGGAACCCCAATTAAACGTAGGTTTTTCTTCCTCGGGCTGTCATTTATTTCCCTTAATCTATCTTCATGGTCTTTTTGTTTGTCTCTTTTTTCCTCAGTTTCCCTCTTTGCCATCAACTTGTCTTCTATGTCACTCACTCGTTCTTCCACCTCATTAACCCTCGTCGTTAGGACTTCTAGCTTGGATTGCATCTCATTCAATTGATTTTTAATTTCTGCCTGATTAGCTCTAAATTCTGCAGTCATGAAGTCTCTTGAGTCCTTTACGCTTTTTTCTAGAGCCACCAGTAGCTGTATAATAGTGCTTCTGAATTGGCTTTCTGACATTGAATTGTAATCCAAATTTTGTAACTCTGTGGGAGCGAGGACTGTTTCTGATTCTTTCTCTTGGGGTGAGGTTTTCCTTCTAGTCATTTTGCTCAGTGCAGAGTGGCCAAAAACAAGTTGTATTGGGAAAAGGAGAAAAAGAGAGGAGAGAAAGAAGGAAAGAAAAGAAGAAAAGAAAAAAGAAGAAAGAAGAAAAAAAGAAGAAAAAGAGAAAGAAAAAGAAAGAAAGGAAAAAAAGGGTGGGGGAAGGAAACAAATCAAAAAGCAAAAAAACAAAACAAAACAAAACAAAAAAACCACGGGGGAGTATCTTCTGATTCTGTATACTTTAAGTCCCCTGACTTCCCCTGGACCTTGTCAGTCTAGCTGGTCTTCTGGGGGAGGGGCCTGTTGTGCTGATTTTCAGGTGTTAGCACTTGGGGGAGCTGCTCTGCCCCTGCCTGATGCAGGGCTCAGTGGGGGTTGTTTACCCCGTGAGGCCCCAGGACGAACAACCGCAGTGGCGGGGCCAGCTCTGCAGCCCTGGAGTCAGCTCCCGCAGTAGCTCTGGGGTCTCCGTCTGCAGGGCCTGGAGGCTCGGGGCGGGGCCGCTGATCTGCTCAGCTCGGGGCAGGAGCGTCCTTGCTGTCCTGGGCCCTCCCGGCCTCTGCCTGTCCCGGGGGGAGGCCGGATCCTGGGCTGTGTCCCAGGTGCCCTGTGTTCCGGGGCCTGCGCTGTTGGATTCCCGCTCCTGCCCCGCAGCCCCCTCCGCGGAGCCGCCGCCCGAGCCCCTCCGAGCTGCTCCGGGTCCCGCCGTGCGCGCTGCAGCCCTTAGGGAGCTCGGCGCACTCTCCTGCGTGCGCCGCAGTTCCTCTGTTAGTGTCCCAGGGAGCCCGAGGGCACCCCCGCCCTCCTGGGTCCTGCTCCAACTCCCTGCGGGCCCCTTTCCGCCCGGGAAGGTTGGTGCAGCTCCTGCTCCTCCGGGACGGGGCTCTCCTGTCCTGGGGACACTCGCCCCGGCCTCAGCGCGGCTCCTCGCGGGGCCCCTCCCCCTTGGAGGCCTTTTGTGTCTTTATTTCTCCCCCCCCCCCCCCCCCGTCTTCCTACCTTGATAGAAGCGGGAACTCTTCTCACTGTAGCGTTCCAGCTGTTCTCTCTTTAAATCTCAGGCCAAATTCGTAGATTTTCAGGATAATTTGAAGGTTTTCTAGGTAATTTGTTGGGGACAGGTGATTTGGGGACCCTACTCTTCTGCCATCTTGCCCCTCCTCCCCGCTTCATACATTTTGAAGTCAGTTTTTAGGTGCAGACATATTTAGAATTGTTTTGCTTTCTTGATTTATTGACACCTTTAACATTGTGAACTATCCGTGTTTATCCCTACTAATATTCCTATTCTGAAGTCTATCTTTTCTATTAATTTAGCTAAAACACCTTTATCTCTCCCCAACCTTTCCCTTTAATTTGTGTCTTTACATATAGACAGAAATTTTTTTTAAAAGATTTTATTTATTTATTCATGAGAGAAACAGAGAGAGAGGCAGAGACACAGGCAAAGGGAGAAGCAGACCCATGCAGGAAGCCTGATGTGGCACTCAATCCCAGGACTCTGGGATCATGCCCCAAGCCAAAGGCACTCAAAGACACTCAACCACTGAGCTACCCAGGCGTCCTGACAGAAATTTTTTTTAAAGATTTTATTTATTTCTTCCTGACAGACTCAGAGAGGGGGGTGCATAGACACAGGCAGAGGGAGAAGCAGGCTCCATGCAGGGAACCTGATGTGGGACTTGATTCCAGGTCTCCAGGTCATACCCTGGGCTGAAGGCAGTGGTAAACCACTGAGCCACCTGGGCTGCCCCTGACAGAAGTTTTTGTAGACCACATATAATTGGAGTTTTTACAATCTAATGTAACAATCTCTAGCTTTTTGGCACAGAATTTAGGCCATTTACATTTAATGAAATTACTGATAGGGTTGCGTTTGAACCTACCATCTTGCTATTGTTGAACTATTTATCTCATTATTGTTTTTTTCCCTATTTTCCTGCTGTCTGATTTTTTTTTAATTCCATTTTTCACTGTTAGTGGTCTAACTATATCTCTTTATTTTCTAAAGGTTCATCTAGAATTTCCAATATGCATCTTTATCCTCCATCTATCTTAAAATAATATTATATTGCCTCACATACAATGTAAGAATACTGTAATAATATACTTCCATTTCCCTATCTTGTCCTTGATGCTATTGTTGTCAAACATTTTACTTTTTTGTATAAGTCTCACAACATATTATTATTGCTTTAAGCAGTCAAGTATCTTTTAAGAAATTGTGAAATAATGAGAAAAATTCTTGATATTTACTCCCGTAGTTTCAGAGCTCTTCATTCCTTTACATAGATTCACATTTTCTACAAGTTTCATTTTCCTTCTACTTGAAGAACTATAGATCTTGTAGGTCTGCTGGGTACAAATTATTTTATCTTCATATTTTAAAGGTATTTTCACTGGATCTAAAATTCTAGGTTGACAAACTTTTGTCCAGCACTTATTAAGGATATACTATATCTTCTGACTTGCATAGTTTCAGAAGAAAAGTCTACTGTAATCCTTATTTTTTGTTCCTCTGCAAATAATGTCCCTCTCTCTACCTTTAAGATTTTTCTCAGAAAGAGTAGCTTGCTATGTATGGTTTGATTATGAAGTTCTTGGCGTGTGGTTTTTGAAGTATCTATTTTGCTTATGTATGTTGCTGAGTTCCTTCAATTTGTGAGTTTATATTTTTCATAAAATTTGGAAAATATTTGGTCATAATTTCTTTAGATATTATTTCTGTTCCCTTTTTCTCTCTCTCCTACTTCTTTTTTTTTTTAATTTTTATTTATTTATGATAGTCAGACACACAGAGAGAGAGGCAGAGACACAGGCAGAGGGAGAAGCAGGCTCCATGCACCAGGAGCCCGACGTGGGATTCGATCCCGGGTCTCCAGGATCGCGCCCTGGGCGAAAGGCAGGCGCCAAACCGCTGCGCCACCCAGGGATCCCCTCTCTCTCCTACTTCTATAAGTTCTAGCGTACTCAATTTGATATTTCCTCACAAGTCTATTTTTCTTCATCCTTTTTATCTCTGTGTATAAGCTTCATTTTCTATAGGTTCTATTGCTATGTTGTCAAAAGGTTCTATTGTTTTATCTTCAACTTCATTTATCTTTTTTTTTTAATGTTATGGCTGTTAATCTCTTTATCAACTAAAATTTTCATTTCAAATTAAAAAATCCCCTTAGTTTCTTTTTATATTTTCCTTTTCTCACCTCATCCTGTCCATATTTTCAACTTAATAATTGTTCCTACTGAGTGTATTTATAATACCTGTTTTCACATTTTTTTTTCTGCTAGTTTTATTAGCCCTGTCATTTTTGAGCTTGTTGATATTGACTGACTTTTCTCCTAACTTTGGGTTGCATTTCCCTGCTTTTTGCATGTCTTGCAATTTTTCTTAGATGCAAAACATGGTAAATTTTGCATCATAAATGCCAGGGTTTTTTTTAATAAATTAATTTTTTATTGGTGTTCAATTAACCAACATACAGAATAACACCCAGTGCTCATCCCGTCAAGTGTCCCCCTCAGTGCCCGTCACCCATTCACCCCCACCCCCCACTCTCCTCCCCCTCCACCACCCCTAGTTCATTTCCCAAAGTTAGGAGTCTTTATGTTCTGTCTCCCTTTCTGATATTTCCCACACATTTCTTCTCCCTTCCCTTATATTCCCTTTCACTATTATTTATATTCCCCAAATGAATGAGAACATACACTGTTTGTCCTTCTCCAATTGACTTATTTCACTCAGCATAATACCCTCCAGTTCCATCCACGTGGAGGCAAATGGTGGGTATTTGTCGTTTCTAATGGCTGAGTAATATTCCATTGTATACATAAACCACATCTTCTTTATCCATTCATCTTTCGATGGACACCGAGGCTCCTTCCACAGTTTGGCTATTGTGGACATTGCTGCTAGAAACATCGGGGTGCAGGTGTCCCGGCGTTTCATTGCATCTGAATCTTTGGGGTAAATCCCCAACAGTGCAATTGCTGGGTCGTAGGGCAGGTCTATTTTTAACTCTTTGAGGAACCTCCACACAGTTTTCCAGAGTGGCTGCACCAGTTCACATTCCCACCAAGAGTGTAAGAGGGTTCCCTTTTCTCCGCATCCTCTCCAACATTTGTTGTTTCCTGCTTGGTTAATTTTCCCCATTCTCACTGGTGTGAGGTGGTATCTCATTGTGGTTTTGATTTGTATTTCCCTGATAAATGCCAGGTTTTGTTTAATTCCTTAAAAAATATCAGACATTGTTCTGACAGGAAATTAGGCCTTTTGTGGATGACTTTGATTCTTCTCGTGCTCATTTTTAAGCTGTTTAGTGTGGGTCTAGGTTATTCTTTACTCTAGGGCTATTTTAGCTGACCCCTCCCCATCTAATGTTCAAGTCTTACAAACTCTCTACTAAATGTTCTACATGTGGAATGAGATCTCTCTCCTGTGTTGGATAAAAACTCAAATTAGGGACACCTGGGTGGCTTAGTGGTTAAGTGTCTGCCTTTGGCTCAGGCCATGATGCTGGGGTCCTGGGATCAAGTCCCACATTGGGCTCCCTGCAGGGAGCCTGCTTTTCCCTCTGCCTCTCCTCTGCCTATGCCTCTCTCTGTGTGTCTCTCATGAATAAATAAATAAATAAATAAATCTTTTTTAAAAACTCAAATTATTCTTGGTCCTGTTTGATCTTTAGAATTGTTCAGTTTACCCATATCTAAAAAAAATTTTTTTTTGCTAGAAATTTCACCTTACACTTGTACAGATTCCTATTTAGTCAAAGACTCAAGAGGACCAGGGGCAAATTTCTGGTGCTCTCTCTTAGCATAGCTTCCTCCCTTCCAGTATTGCTCACAAATGCTGGCTGGCTGTCTCAGCCCCCCACCCTGAAATCTAATCTCTGTCTTCTCAATTCTGCAAAATTCAGGGTTCTGTTTGGTAGTTTTTGTCATTACTTCACCTGATAGTATTTAACTACCTAATTTTTTTGCTCTTGGGAAGTTTTTCTGACCATAAGTTCCAATTTCTCTAATATTTCATAATCATTATTGGTCTTTTCTCCTCATACCATGCCTCTTCTCTTTTTCACTGCTTTTACTTTTCTGAAATGTACAGATTGTTTTCATATTAGAGTACTAAATAGAAGATCTATGACAATACATGTCTTTCTAGAAAATAGACTACTCATTCAAGACTCATAATAATCAAGAAAAAATATTCTACACTCTTTATTTTTATTGGACATGGAGATTCTTCTTCCAATCCTCTATGCCCCACACTCCTTCAACAAGACCATCACTACCACTACTAGTCCCAGCCAGCATATAGGTTAATACACAAACTTTTTTATAACACTGGTTGAGTAGAACTTGAAATGCATTTTTTAGACATGTTAGAGACTTTCTGAGATACTTTGTTATATGTTAGAGATTCTACACAGGATCCATACCAACTCAGAGAGAAATTTTTTTAAAGAGAAGATAAACATGTTCTTAGCACAACTTAATGACTATAGATTCCATTCTATCTGTCCTCTGTTTACCACAAATATTGAGGTGCTGCCTCATGAGCATAAAGACCATAGTAGTCTTGGATTTGGTACTAAAGATTGGATTAAAAGTGGCATCTCAGCAAATTGCTAGTCAGTTGTTCCTTTAGTTGGCTGAAGGGCAAAAGCACAAGCCAAATCTTCCACTGATTCTGCTCAACATCCCTGCCATACTCAATGAACTTCATCCAATGCTATAGGCTCCTTGATGCTTAGCATCTGATTGCCCTGAGGTTGCAGAGCTTACTTATTGCACTGTTGTCTCAGAAGCTTAAAAGAAATCTCCTGCCAGAATAATCAGGTATTATAAGAGGGAGGAAACCTTCGTCATTCTTCTAATTCAAAAATCTCATTATTGAGTATTGAACATGTGTTACCTTGTACAATCTTCACAAATCTGCAAAGCAGGTATTTGTACTCCCACTTTTTATTAAGGAAAGTAAACCTTGGAAAGATTAAGTACAATACCCAAGATCACATAAAAGGTTGTAGTGATGGAGCCAAAATTCAAACCCACGTTCATGCAACAGCCAAACATGTGTTCTTAATCACAGGGTTAGTTCACTAAGCCCAAATTGGGCTTTTCACAGGTAGAACCCTCCAACATCCATTATCCCTTCAAGTTAAATTATAAACCCTCAAAAAAGAATGAGAGACTGGGTAAACCAAAAATAAAACTAACCCTGCAATTTAAAGTTCATTTTGGTTTCATAGTATCATCATTTTTCTTCTTTTAATCAGTTGAGTTATAACTGACACATAACATTATAGTGCTTCAGGTGTACAATGTAATGATTCAATATTTGTATATATTACAAAACAATCATCACAGTAAGTCTAATTAACATCTGCCACCATACACAGTTTTTTTTCTTGTGATGAGAACTTTTAAGATCAAATCCCTTAGCAACTTTTAAATATACAATTCAGTATTATTAAGTATAGTCACCGTGCTGTACACTACATCCCCATGACTTAATTATTTTATAACTGGAAGTTTGTAACTTTTAACCTCCTTCAACCATTTCACCCACCCCCAAACCTCTGCCTCTGGCAACAACTACTCCGTCATCTGTATCTATGTATTTAGATCCCACGTATAAGTGGAATCATATGGTATTTGTTTTTCTCTGTTTGACTTATTTCACTTAACAGCATAATGCCCTCAGGGTCTATCTGTGTTTTTACAAATGGCATGATTTCCTTCTTTTTATGACTAAATAATGTTCCATTCTCTCTCCTCCCCCCCCCTTCTCTCTCTCTCTCACACACACACACACACACACACACACACACACACACACACACACATTCTTATTCATCCATCAATGATGGACACTTATGTTGTTTCCATATGTTAGCTAATGTAAATAATGCTACAATGAACATGAAGATGCATTATGTCTTTTTAAGTTAGTGTTTTCATTTTCCTCAGATAAATATCCAGAGGTTCTAACTCCTTTGAGAAACCTTCATACTATTTTCCACAGTGGCTATATCAATTTACATTCCCACTGACAGTATAAGAGGGTTCCCCTTTCTCCACATCCTCAACAATATTTGTTATTCCTTGTCTTTTTGATAATAGCCATTTTAGCAGGTATGAAGTGATATCTCACTGTGGTTTTGATTTGCATTTCCCCAATGATTAGTGATGTTGAGCATCTTTTCATGTGCTTGTAGACCATCTTTGTGTCTTCTTTGGGAAAATGTCTATTTAGATCCTCTGCCCATTTTTTAAAAATTTTATTTATTTATTCATGATAGTCACACAAAGAGAGACAGAGAGGCAGAGACACAGGCAGAGGGAGAAGCAGGCTCCATGCACCAGGAGCCCGACGTGGGATTCGATCCCAGGACTCCAGGATCGTGCCCCGGGCCAAAGGCAGGTGCCAAACCATTGCGCCACCCAGGGATCCCTCCTCTGCCCATTTTTAAATCAGATTGGTGTTTTGTTTTTGCTATTGAGTTGTATGAGTTCTTTATATATTTTGGGTATTATTTTATCAGATATATGATTTGCAAATATTGTCTCCCATTCAGTATGTATCTTTTCATTTCATTGATGATTTTCTTTTATGTATGGGAACTCTTTAGTTTGATGTAACCCTACTTCTTTATTTTTGCTTTTGTTGCCTTTATTTATGGTTTCAGATCCAAAAATTCATCACCAAGACCAATGTTAAGGAGTTTACCACCTATGTTTTCTTCTGGTTTTATGGTTTCAGATCTTAAATTCAGGTCTTTAATAAATTTGAGTTAATTTTTGTGTATGGTAAAGATAGTGGTCCCATTTTACTCTTTTACATATGGTTGTCCAGTTTTCCCAACACCGTTTATTGAAGAGACTATTCTTTCTCTCCTTTGTCATAATTTTTTTAAAGATTTATTTATTTATGATAGACATAGAGAGAGAGAGAGGCAGAGACACAGGAGGAGGGAGAAGCAGGCTCCATGCCGGGAGCCCGACGCGGGATCGAGTCCCGGGACTCCAGGATCACACTCTGGGCCAAAGGCAGGCGCCAAACTGCTGAGCCACCCAGGGATCCCCTCCTTTGTCATAAATTAATTGACTATATATGTGTAGTGTTTATTTCTGGGCTCTCTATTCTGTTTCATAGATCTATATGTCTGTTTTAATGCCATTAAGATATTGTCTGGATTAGCATAGCTTTGTAATACAGTTTGAAATCAGGGAGTGTGATTCCTCCAGCCTTGTGTTTTCTCAAGATTGCTTTAGCTATTTGGGTTCTTTTGTGTTTTCATACAAAATTTAGGATTGTTTGTTCTATTTCGGTGAAAAATGCCATTGAAATTTTTAAAGGGTTTACACTGAATCTGTAGATTGCTTTGGGTAGTATGAACGTTTTAAGAATAATAATTTTTCCAACCCATGAGCAGAATATCTTTCCATTCATTTGTGTCTTCTTTGATTCCTTTCATTAACATCTTATAGATACCTATAATATCTTATAGATGCTCTATGGGTTTTTCATCTCCTTGGTTAAATTTATTCCTAAGTATTTTATTCTTTTTGATGCAACTATAGATGGATTTGTTTTCTTAATTTCTCTTCCTGATAGTTTGTTATTAGTGTATAGAAACACAACAGATTTTCATATATTGACTTTGGATTCTGTGACTTTACTGAATTTATTAGTTCTCAGTCTTTTTGGTGAGGTCTAGGATTTTCTACATATAATATCAGGTCATCTGCAAATAATGACAATTTTATTTCTTTTGTTATGATTTGGATGTATTTTTTTATTATTCTTGCCTAATTGTTCTGACTAGGACTTCCTATACTGTGTTAAATAAAAGTGATAAGATTGGATATCCTTATTTTGTTCTTGATTTTAGAAGAAAAGTTTTCAGCTTTTCACCACTGAGCATGATATTAGCTGAGGGCTTGTCATATATTGTTTTTATTATGTTGAAGTATATTCTTTCTATACTCACTTTGTTGAGAGGTTTTATCATAAATGGATGTTAAATTTTGTTGAATGCTTTTTCTGCATCTATTGAGATGATTGTATGATTTTAAGCCTTAATTTCATTAATGTAATGTATCATATTTATTGATTTGTATGTGTTGAACCATCCTTACATCCTTGGAACAATCTCACTGGGTCATGGAGCCATCATATTTCTGTATAAAGAACGTTGAGCATTCTTCTTTCTTCATAAAGTTATAGGAATCACAATGCAGAAATTCCTTTGGCATCCAATCGACTTCCCAACCTGCAAATGCATCTCCATGCACATTATTCTTATCTTTTAAATTTTTTATTCATTTATTGTATATCCCACCTTCTTACCCAAAGCTTATTTTTGTACATGTGCTCTAAGTCCTCCATAATATCTGAGACACTTTCCAACAATTAGCCTATCTCTTGCTTATATATCCAATTCAAACATCTTCACTTAGTCCTTACTACAATTTACAAACATATTTTTTTTAAAAAATCTACTTTCAAATCTATATTCTCTTGTAACCACCTCCATGAATCTTTCTCCTGCAATTGAGAAATAAGTTTTTATTTTTATTTTTTTTTATTTATTTATTTTTTTTGAGAAATAAGTTTTTAAAAACAACAACATGCATTCATTTCTCCATTTTTCACCTCTCATTAACTCGACTCCCAGGAATCTGACTTCAAGCCCCACCACTCCACAAAAATTACTTCCATTTTGATCTCCAGAGACAAAGATGACAAATCTAATGGATAGCCCTGAATATTTAGGTGTGCGGATTTCTGCAGCATTTTGTCCTATCCTATTAATTGTTCCCTCCAAGAAATTTTCATCATCACTGGTTTCCATGACACTGTTCTGCCCTGGTCAGAGAGCTTCTCAGTGCTCTTGCTCAGACTTCTTCATGGGATTTGCTTGTATGTTTGGCCCCTTAAATGGTGTTCCCCAATGTTCTGTCTTGGCAGTCTTTTCTCACTCTAAATTATCTCTCTGAATGATTCCATCTAAATCCATTCTTTCAACCTCTACCACAGATGCTGGAATCACAATGGTAAGCAAAATGTTCATAGATCTACCCCTAGGGGACTTATGACCTAATGAGAGAGATAGTCATTAAATTAATGATTACAGAAGTCACACCATAACCACAGTGATGAGTGCCTTGAAGAAAAAGAAAATGGCTCTTTGAGAGTTATCACAGGGGAGCTGAACTAAACTACAGGCACAGTGGAGGTTTCTTTAAAAAGGTAACATTAGGGGTACCTGGGTGGCTCAATAGTTGAGCTCTGCCTTTGGCTCAGGTTGTGATCCCAGGGTCCTGGGATCAAGTACCGCATCAGGCTCCCTGAAGGGAGCCTGCTTCTCCCTCTGCCTATGTCTCTGTGTCTCTCATTAATGAATAAATAAAATCTAATAAAAGAAAAGATAACATTAAACCGACTAAAGAGTGGGGTGGGAGGGCCAAGTTAAGAAAGCTAAGAAAATTGTAGGCAAGGTGGCCGGAAGCAGAGAAAGTTCATTCTGAAGAGAGGAAACAACATGTGTAAGTGTGCACAAATTGGAAAGTAGCACATATTGGGATAATACCAGGTTGTCCAAAGGTTGGGATGCTGAGTAGAGGGAAGAAGATAAGATTGATATATGCAGATATGCAGAGGCCAGAAGAAAAAAGGACATGTGCTGACATACGATGGAGTTTGAAATTTACGGTTTTGCAGTGTCAGGGAGACAAATGTGAAGCTATTAAAATGGGCAGGTGGGGGAGGACGCCTGGGTGGCTCAGCGGTTGAGCATCTGCCTTTGGCTCAGGGCATGATCCCAGAATCCCGGGATCGAGCCGTGGGATCGAGTCCCATGTCGGGCTCCCTGCATGGAGCCTGCTTCTCCCTCCGCCTATGCTCTGCCACTTCCTCTCTGTGTCTCTCATGAATAAATAAATAAAATCTTTTAAAAAAATGAATAAAATGGGGGTAAAATGAGCATTTGTAAAGCAGCGGAAATGGAAATGAGAGAATAGAGCTATACAAATCAAAGAGATTGACACAACATGGGTGTTTTGGATTTGCAGGTCAGAAAGAGACAGAGGAAGCAGGAAAAGGTAATTCCTGCTGAATGACTGGTATTATAGGAAGAGAACCAGGCTTTAGAAGAAAATGATAAATTGAATTTGGACATGCTGAGTGTGATTAGCCTGTAGCTCTTCCAGGTGAAAATGTTCAGTAAGCAGCTGGAAATAGAGGTATTGAATCAGGAAAGAAGTCAGGTCTAAAGAATAGGGGTAGGGGGACATGGATTTGATGTGCAATTCAATTGCCAACTCAACCTCTCCACTTAGGCATCTTAGCTTCTTTATTTCCTTCCTAAGCTTCCTCCTCTTCTTGTGTCTTCTGTTATAGACAGTTACACCACCAGCCATCCAGAGCTCTGTCCAGGTCATCCTTGATACCTCTGCCTTGCTTAGAACCCACATCCAATTCATTACTGAGTCCTGCTCTGTCATTGCAACATATTTCTTAAAAGTCTTAAAAAAGACACTTTACTATGCTGCAGCTTCCTACTCCCCAACGCAAGCCACCTTAACTCTTACCCACACTGTTTCTTCCTTAGTATTGCTACATAAACCCCTACTTCCTCCCTATCCAATCCATTCTCCACACACTAGGTCCTGGGAATATTACATAAGCAAAACAGCCACGGTCCCTGACTTGAAGAGCCTTCAAATGAATAAAGAGATTGCCAGTTAAACACTTGTAATCCGGACAAGTCAGTAGCATGATTGCGGAAATGACAGCTGAAGCAAATTGATCCTTTACCAGTAGGCAGCAACTCCAGGATGCAATGTCGGCATGTTGGTAGGACCTCTGGGTCAGTTCTTACATGTGCATATATGCTTTGGGGCCAGTGGGAATGAAATAGAAGAATGGCAACAAAGTTGTGTTTGAAGTGGGAGTACCAGGGTGGCATGAAATATTTCACTGGGGCACACATGTTTGTGTGGGTGCCAGAGGTAAAAGAGTTGGTTTTTCTGTAGTATTTTTTTTCCTTTTTTTTTTCTGTAGTATTTTTTATGAGCCACACACAGCCAAGCTCTGTACTTGCAAGTATTTCTTTTTACTCTAATATTTGGAATTAAATTTTCCATTAGTGATTTTTAAGGGCCTTGCTATATCTCCCTGGTGATTTATCAGCTGTATTTTCCCCTTCATTTCACATTTTTCCCTCTGCTATATATCTTAGTGAATCATTCCTCTTGCTTTTGGTACTCTATTTTTTTCTAAGGCAAATTTTTCCACCATACTTTATATTCATCCTCTAGTTTCTTTTTTCATCCCTTCTCTGGGGCAATTCTAAATCCTCTCTTCTTCTAACACCATCTTCTCCTCTGTCCACCCTGCCAGTCCCTGTGAGCTTGCTTCTAAGGTCTCCTTCCCTTTGCAAACATTTATTTCTTCCCCAATAACCTTGGGTGTGTTACACAGTCCTCATGGCCTTAAAATAGACAAAGATAAAGCCCTACCTGGGCACCAGGAGTTAAAGCCTTCAGCTTCTCCTCAGGGAGAGGCTACTCTCTTCATGATTGATTGTACCTCACTATACCCTAGAGAGGAATACATGTGCACTGAAGAAGAGAGAAGGAAAAATCTCTGATTTCCTCAACTTCTCTCCTCACTTACAAGCAGTAGAGACCACAGGTAGTCAGAGCAAGACCAGCAGATGTGCAGGCCCTCTTGGCAAATGTCTCAACATATGTTCTGCTTAGAAGGCTGAACAATAAATACCAACTACTGGTCCAGGAGCAGCATTCTAGCATTTAGAATAGAAACACAATATGGTCTTTGAGCTCAGAGCTCAGGGTAAAGCAGAGAAGCACTAATTATAACAGAGGCAGTATAGTATACCAATAAAAGAATATGTTTTAGAATTATAAAGACCTGGTTATAATTGTATCCCCATCATTACAAACTCTACCTTTTCCAGCTGAGTCACTTTCGATATGTTATTCACCCTTTTGAGCATCAGCCTCCATATCGGTAAAACAGGAAAAATAATCACTTGCATTGGAACATGACACATGAAGCAATTAGGAAAGAACTGCATGAATAGTATGGTTTGCCTCTAGGTGCTGCTACTGTCAACAGCAAAGAACTAGATGCAAGATGTGCCTTTCAGCTTGCTCTGCAACCATATGAGACAACAGAAGTGGATCAGCCCTACCTAGTTGATAGTAAAGCTAAAGTAAATATATATAATATTGGTAATATAGATAACATATATTGAGTCCTTATTCTGAGCTAAGCACTTGATATGCATTATTCACTTAAACTTCAAATTTTCCTTTATGCAAAGAAGGTACTGTTTTCTTTTCTTTTTTTTTCTTTTTGGTTTTAAAGATTTTATTTAGTTGTTATTTATTTAAGAGGGAGAGAGGAAGAGAGAGCACAGGGAGGAGCAGAGGGAGAGGGACAAGCAGACTCCAAACCTGAGCCTGGAGCCTGAGGCACGGCTCAATCCCCTAACCCTGAGATCATGACCTGAGCCAAAACCAAGAGTCAGATGCTCAACCAACTGAGCCACTCAGGTGCCTCAGGGAGGTACAGTTTTATAGATGCAGACACTGTGGCTCCCAGAACTCCCATTTACACAACCAGTAAAAGTGGATCCACGACTCCAACCCCAGTGGCCTAAACTCAAAGCCCATATTCTAAGCCACTACCCAAAGGTCTTAAAAATTCTTTGCTCATTTATCCCTCCAAAAATCTCCATAAACTATTGCCATTCATACATTTTAAGTTGATATAAAAATTTTTCATTGTAAGTTTAAATAGTTGCAAATGATGTAGTATCTGGTACGTAGTAAGCTTAGAAATATTTGAAATATTTTTAAATAAAACTGAGATCACTCTTTTAAATGCATCCAGGGGGGATTTAAATACCATAGCAATTTGATTCTCAACAGCATCCTTTTAAAATTTATGTGCATAAGATCTTCTTTAACGGAAATGAGCTGTGCTCCCCTCCTCACCAGCTCCTTCCCTGCAACTGGAAGGATATATCTGTTCAAAAAAAAAAAGAGAACACATCTTCTGTGCATGTACCAAATGTCACCTCCTCTAAGAAGCTTTCCCAGATGGGCTGCCTTGTTTGCTTCTTCATAATACCTATTATGACCTGAAATTGTGTTGCACATTTACTAATGTATTTATTTATATTGTGTCTCCCCCACTGGTAGATTCATCCATGAAAGCAGAGCCTTGTCTCAATTATCACTATATCCCAAGTACATAATTGTTCATTTATCTCCTTGAAATTGTATTTGCTTCACCTTTGCTATAGAGTTTTGTCTTAATGTAAAATCATTTTAAGTTTTTTTTAAAAGATTTTATTTATTTATTCATGAAAGACACAGAGAAAGAGAGGCAGAGACACAGGCAGAGGGAGAAGCAGGCTTCACGCAGGGAGCCCGACCTGGGACTCAATCCCGGGTCTCCAGGATCACACCCTGGCC
Organism: Vulpes vulpes; assembly: GCF_048418805.1. Classification (NCBI taxonomy): domain Eukaryota; kingdom Metazoa; phylum Chordata; class Mammalia; order Carnivora; family Canidae; genus Vulpes; species Vulpes vulpes. Next base: position 143,327,089 of record NC_132792.1, read on the forward strand.
TGAAGGCGGCGCTAAACCGCTGAGCCACCCGGGCTGCCCCAATCATTTTAAATTTAAAATTATTTTGTCTATAAATAAAATAAAAATTTTATTTCTGTGACTATAAGGTTGTAAGTTAAATAATATATTCTCAGTTGTATTTACAATTATTAGTACATCATTGATCAAAACAAATTCACATTATCATAACTGTTAAACATATAAAGTAAAATTTTCATTAGACATATATCTCTTAATGAGATAGATGGAGGAAGCATGTTTAATATCTTGAATATTAAGTGATGCCAATTATTTCAAAAAAGCACTTTGGTGCCCTAGAGGTTTTCACACTTGGAACAGTGAATGTATGAGTCAGCATGAGTCAGCCCAGACCTTTCTATGCAAGGAGGAGAAGGGAGAACTGATAAGACACCTTAACTGTAGATACATTCTTTGATTGGTTTTAGGAAACATATAAACATGAAAGTTCTGTATAATTGATTCCCTTCAAACTCTGTAAACCCTCACCCCTTAGAAAATCTTCATGCATGCTAAGGGCACATACATCCCAGTTAGAAGATTCCTATAGTACAGTGAACTGCCTCCCATGGATCAATGCCTACTGTGCTCCATGAATACTACCCCAGGATGGGATCAAATGAGCCCCCCAACTTGACTGCCAACTTTGCCAGGACCTTCACTGTACCTGGCCAAAAAACTAGCTGCTTTTCCATGGAATAACATTGTTTTTTTAATTTTATTTTTTACTTTTTTTTACTGGAGTTCAATTTGCCAACATATAGCATATCACCCAGTGCTCATCCCGCCAAACGCCCCCCTCAGTGCCCATCATCCAGTCACCCCAACCCCCCCGCCCACCTCCCTTTCCACTACCTCTTGTTCGTTTCCCAGAGTTAGGATTAGTGAAAGAGAATAAAGGGAAAGGAGAGAAAATGAGTGAAAATATCGGTGAGGGTGACAATATATGAGACACCTAACATTGTTTTTTTAAAAAAAAAAAAAGCAAGAGAAAGTCATAGATTTCTGAAGCAAAAAGATACCTTGAATATCAACCATTTAACTCTCTCGTTAGATAAGAGAAGATTATGAGCCAGTTACCAGGAAAGCCAGTACCAGAATACTGATCTTCTGATCTTGGTACAAGGTGTGACAGAGGCTAGCTGTCCTCTGAAAATGTATATCTCTCCATCCATTGTGTTGGGTCTCTCTCCAGACTACATTTTCCAGCCCCCTAGCAGTTAGGTGCCGCCATGTGACTGAGTTCCAGGCAAAGGAATTTGATGAAAATTCTGTGTGCCATTCCTAGCCTGGCTCATAAAATCCTCCCATGTGGCACTTTCCCATGCTCTTTTCTCTTCCAACTGGCTGCCCTAGGGAGACAAGCCCTAGGATGACCTCAGGAGCTGAATATTGCAGATGAAAGAGCCTCTTTGAACTGGGGTCCCTGCTGACTTGTTAATTTCCCCCCAGTACTTTCTTATGAACAAGGAATAAACGTCTGTTATGCTTGTGCCATAATACATTTTGGAATCCATTTGTTATAACAGCCTACACAAGGTTTTATATAGCATACCACCCTTCCTTTCCCTTGGTAGGATGAGTAACTTCAACCTGTCTTAAAATGTAAAAACGTAAAAGTTCTAGTATATGGAGATGATAGTTTGGTCCATGGGCTAAAGGTTGCATGACGAACGAATAAAATAGTAGCAACTCTTAGCTTTGTGGCATTGCAATGTGAAAATCAAATATCAATTGCATCCAGCCTTAATCGTGTAAGGTGGTTGTGATATCATAGCAGCCCAAGGAACAAGGCTTACATCTCAAAGAAGGAGAATGCCTTGCTGTAGCAGTAGTATGGAACAAACTTACCACCTGCCAGGGCTTCAGTCTCAACCCTGTTTCCTATATATATCTGCCCTGTGCCCCTTGGGCTTTGGCTGCCACAAGTGGAAACCAGTGGGTATAAATTACATAGCTAGGCTAAAATTACTATTGATTCTGAAATTTTATTTGTTCACTGGTGTCTCCTCAGAAATTTCGTCTTCCCTTAACCCTGGCATATAGTTCTTGTGCTTGTGATTTTGAGGCATTGAGTGTTTCTGGGTATGCCCATGAAGCAGAAGCAGGTGTAATGGGTTGTTTATCGGATCTTTTATACTCAGGTGGTCCTCAATTTGAAAAAGAGTAAGATAAACCATCTTTCAAACATTGTCCATGGCCATCAGAAGGCTGAGTTGCATTTACTCTTTGGCACAGGATTGAATGAGATTCAGATATTTTTTTAAAAATGAAAAATCTGGTAGTTAGGTTAAGTTAGACATCACAGGGGCATCTGTATGCAATAATAAATGAAGGAAATAAATGAATGGCTACCCAAAAAGAGGAAAAGTCTCCCCACCCATGATATGCATTCATTAAAGAAGTACAGAAAGAAGAAGAGAAACTTTGGGTTTTCACAGAAAATCATTGTGATGGCAACAAATGCCATATTTCTTGTGGCCTAAAATATTTGTACTAATGATACCCACGCCAGTAACCCCAAAGGGCAAGAACTAACCAAGACCCAGAAGTCCCTCCCAATGGTAGGCCATATCCCTCTTTTTGATTGATTGATTCATTAAACAAACATTTATATATCAGGCTCAGGTCCACACCCTGGGGATAGATTGGTGAATAAAATAGACAAAATGCCTGCATTCATTTAAATCACATTCTAGTGATTAATTTACCTCTGGTCCTGGAATTTGTAAGATAATGTTTCAGTCAAAGGGGTCATTTAAAAATGTGGCACTATGCTTCTAGATTTTTTTTTAAAGGCAATAAAGTGTCTTAAAAACCTCCATCCATCCCACTGGCATCTAGTTATCAAAGGTAAAGGAAGGCCATGAGGGTCATGGCTGTGCTGCAGACCATTCATGTCAGCTGATAAAAATGAGCCCCTCATAGTTGGTCTGCTTAGCAGGGACACATATCTCTAATGCTTAGAACCTGGGATCTTTCATAATTTGCAGTCACAAAATCAAGGTTCAACAGGGATTTCCCAAATGTTTCTTTTATAAGAATTCCCCAAAATATTTCTTTACTATAGCACCAGAAAACTTGATTTCTACAATGTTATTCTACCTTAGGAACTGGGCTTCATGTGCATATCAGACTCCCACTGGCCTTGCTATCAGCCAACACCCACAACAGTGAGACATAAACTAAACTATCATAAGACGTTCTGTGTTGGCTTCCTTGTCCAAAAACCTGGTCATCCTAGTAAAATTCGTTTTATACCAAGCCTCAGAAACCAGTGAAGAATATGGCCCATGTAATCACAAAGTGAGTAGGAATTGTTCACATGAATGCAGGTGCATGCACACAGTCACTCACTCAAGCATACGTGGAGAGTCCCAAAATCACAGTATTAAATCATCAGCAGGAGTTATTGCAGTTAAATTTTAAAAATGAACCACTTACAACCCAAAGCTGTTCCTTCAAGGCACTGACGTCTCCCTCCTCTAAGAGTTGACAATGGCAGGGTGTCAAGTGAATACCTCACGGCCTCCTCCCACTGTCTCAGGCCTCACACTGCAGCTTTACAAAGATAAAATAATAACTAGGTGTCAATCAGGCCTTCCTAACTAGCTCTGTGCAATGTCTGTCAAAGCCCTTCTGGGCCAGTTCCTGTCAGGAAATTACCATTGCCCAAAAAGAGGCTGACAGCCCAAGCATAGTTCCTGACTCGGTCTCTTGGTAAGTATTTTTTCTCATTTCCACAACTCTTCAAATTTGGAAAATACTTTATGATCATTTTAATTACATGACTTAGGATACTTTAATCCTCAGAAAAGTCCTGCCAAGTAAATCTGAACTGATATTCTGGTTTTACAGATGGGAAAGCTGGGAGAATTACACAAGACCACACAGTATTTCATGTCTGTGACTAACCATTTAGTTCTTGGATAGATAAAGTGACTTGTAACAGTATCTATTTGCTATCAGACATGTCAATTATGAATGTCTTCTGCTTCTCCTCTGCTCCCATCCCCCTCCTCCACTCATTCCCAGAGTTCTGGGAACACTGTAGATACTTGAGAGATACCTAATAAATTACCTGACAGAGTCCCCAAGGCAAAGCTCAAGATGGTTGTTGAATCCACTGAGCATCACAGGTTCAACTGAATTTAGAGCAGGATTCCCCAGATAACTATAAAAGAATGTGTATGGATTCCCTTCCAAGGCTTGCTGAGGGGAAGTCTAGACTTTCACCATTAAGCCTTAGTAACCATATGAGACAGTTGGAGAGACCCAGTAAGAAAGGTCTGTAATATTTCACTCCTCTCAGTGGTCTTCCTCTGTCATTCCTACACACACACTCTATACACCCATTAAGTGCAGTGGGAGGTGAGGGTAATTGGAAGGCTCCCAGAAGACTGCCCACTAAGGCTGGGAGTAACTGCACACCCCACTGACAGTGCTCACGGAAGTGCATCCAGGGACAGTTCAGGGAAGAAATTGATGGCTGTTCCCCAGAATATGGGTGTCTGTGGACACAGAGCTGGGGCCTGTTTCCCACTGTAGAGATTGACTGGAGCCAAACTGCAGAAGCAGAGTGCAGAGAGAGGGTGGCAGGCTACACTCTCAACATGAAGATGTTTGAGTTTCCTAAGATCCAAGCGGACATTATAAGCCAAGTGCCCAGGCTTGAGACATGCTTAAGGGACCCCCATCTAAAAGGGCTGACTCAGCCATCGATTTTATGGGGTAAACCTGCAGGAGCAGGAGCACAGGAAGGAGTCAAAGAAGAGTGAAGCAGAGAGGTCCCCAAGGAAAGGCCTCCAAAGAACCCAGGAGAGTGGCGCACAGAGAAATGATATATGTAAGCACATCACACAGGAAGAAAAGCAAGGAGCAAGAGAGAGGTGGATAAGCAACATCTAGAGATGCAAAAGGATTTTTGTCCCCTTCCTTCTAGTTGTCCACCTCCACTTCTGAAGCTAGAAAAGACCCAGAAAAAACAGGAGGTAGAAAAACAAGGTAGAAGAGCACATTTCTGAAGGCAATAGAGGAGGGAGGGCCAGGAAACTCCTCCCTCTCAATCCCCATTGACTTGTGTCCATTTAATAAACCTGGTTGCACAACAGGTTAAGGTAGATCTTGAGGCCTTTCCTGATAGACCATGCCCTGTTTTGCTCTGCCACTCCATTTCTTTCCTTCACATGATATGGGGTGAGAAAGTGATGTAGGAAAATGGAGCATGCCTTCTTTCCTCTCACGAGCTTCAGCAGCAGCACCTCAAGAATGAGTGTTGACACCAATCACCAGGTGATCTCCAAGTTCAATTCCAGGCCAGCTCTTATATTAAATTACGTTAAGGCTTCAGAAAACTGAAAAACATCCTTTCTTCATCAAAAGGTTGGGAACCCCTGGCTTAGTGGATTGGCAGTCCCCAAAACCAAAGCCTGAGATCTATTCAACAAATCCCTGTGTGATTTCAGGGGCAACACTCGATTAATCCAAATCTTAATTTCCCCATCTGTTGCCTAAGATCCTTGAAACCTGCTTTCTTTTTTTTAAAAATTTAAATTCAATTTGCCAACATATAGTATAACATCCAGTGCTCATCTCATCACATGCCCTCCCTAATGCCCATCACTCAGTTACGCTATCCCCTCCACCCACCTCCCCTTTCTGCAACCCTTTGTTTGTTTCCCAGAGTTAGGAGTCTCTCATGATTTGAAACTTGTATTCTGTCCATTTTCCTGGGACATGGAAAGACTTCATATGAGACCTATGTTTATAGAATTATACAGATATTCCCAATTTAGTACTACAAAGCTGAAATCTGGACAGAATCCTCCCCTCAAGGGCTGGAGCCAGTGGTACTAACTTGACGAAGTCACCACCATAAGCTTGCAATGACTTTCTTCCCATATGGCTGCTCCTCATGATTGAAAAGGCCAGTGGTAAGTGGTGTAGTTTGGTTTATCATGAAACTTAACTAGGTGGGGAGTTTCCTATTACTTTGTACGGGTCTGAGCAGGTTGGGGGTGGGAGGGAGAAGAGGGATCAAAACACCAAAGTAGCTTGGCCACAACCACTATGAGAATTGGTATAGTCTCAAGAATAAGTGGAGGTTCAGTCTGGCAGGCAAAGCACCACATCCAGTCTACAATGGTCCAGATGGCAAGGGCAAAGGCAAACTAGATGAGGTGGCACTGTCTCAACAGGTGGGCACAACACAACAGTAGAGAAATGGGAGGCAGACACTCCAGAGAAAGCCCAGGATCCAGATCATAATCTTCAAGTAAGTCTCTCAACAGATGAAAGAGACCAGGCTGCAGGTTGGACTTTGAGAAAGAGCTTTAGGCTCTGGGAAATGGATAATTAAGAACAGGAAGGAACAGATGAATAAGCAGGTAAATTGGACCAAGATGGAGGAACTAAGAAAAAAGGCCAGTTATAAAAAATAAAGTACGGGGACTGCATGTGAGAATAAAGCAAACATTCAAACATCCAGACGAGGGCTAACGGGCAGAGGCAGACCATCAGGAGTGAGGGAAATGAAGCCAGGTAAGCCTGCACATCAAGTCTCCACCTGGGGGGAAGAGGAACCCTGGACAGGAAAAATCAGGTTGGGCCTAACACAATTTACAACAGTCTTGAGACTATTAAGAGGATGGAACAATATTAAAAACAATGAATTTTTCTCTTACATTCCCTCCTCACTCCAATCAGAATAAAATGTGTTGATCAATACAGAAAGATTGGGCTCTCTAGAATACTCCTTAGGGACTTTTGTAAGGTGGGCATCAAGATAAAACATGGAATAATAGTCCAAGTCTATGGCCTGGAGTAATTTTGGACTACGCCCTAGATGTGGTACCACAGATGAAGGTACAATATAGTTTCAAGGGTGCTTAATCAGTCTGGAGCAGTAACAATCAAATAGTGAAAATGAATTTTAAACTATCATTCAGGCAAATTATACCAACACATCTGAGGGAAACGCACTGGGTTATCCCTGTTAAATTCTGGGCTACTGGGGTGCCTAGGTGGCTCAGTTGGTTAAGCACCTGACTTTAGCTCAGGTCATGATCTTGGGGTTCTGAGATAGAGCCCCATGTTGGGCTCACTGCTCAGCAGTGAGTCTGCTTCTTCCTCTCCATTTCCCTCTGCCCCTCCCCCCACTCACGCTTGCTCTCTGTTTCTCTCAAATACATAAATAAAACCTTTAAAATATAATTAAAAATTAAAAAAATAAATTCTGGGCTACTAACCCTGCAGTGACTATGTTAGGATGACCAGACCACCTTGCCTCAGAAATATTGGTGCCATTGGCCAGATATCTCAGCTCACAGTATCCAAAAATGGACATGCAACATATGTGATGAATAAGAAGGCTAAAATCTTTACAATTTAACCAAATAAGGGTATGCATGTTATAGTTCTTCCTATTCCCCCAAGCAAGGCAACAGTACAAATACTTCAGATAAGACAAATTTGTGTGTATGTGTTGCTATTAAAGATCCTCCCTGGGTTCACTCATATATAGCATTGTTGCTCTCGTGAATATATGGTATCAGTCACTTTAACGGAAAACACAAATCATTGCCTGCTTCTACAAAGGAAAGAATTTAGCACAGGGAATTCCTCATAAAAATGATCAAGGAACTGAGTTCTCAGCAGTTCCTCACACAGTAATACAGTCCAGAGATTAGCAATAGCTAGAAGCCACCACCACTCCAAGACTGGAGAGATAAAAGGAGAAGGTACAGCTTACCAGAAGCCAGCAGCTGGGCTAACAGAAGTGTTGGGGTAAATAGTTAACAACGGGTATTGGGGGAAAGCCCCCATTTGTAACGTTTGCAATTTTGAGGTGAAGATACCCCCATCAAGGCTTATGTTAAGTCATCAACATCATATCAGTAAACATGAAGTTGGGGAAAGTTGAACAGCATTGTCCCTCATGAGCTAGTATGAGTTGGCTCCTGGAGAACACCAGGCTGGAGTCACATGACTGAAGCTGCCACCATGGCAGTGGACTCAGCTGCCGCTGCCAGTGGAGCTCACAAAAGCACCGAAGGAGGAGGAAAAATGCTGGCTTCTCCCTCCCACTTTCCTCAGTCATCTACTAGTGGCTCCCCTTGGCCCAACCCAGAGAGAAGGATGTCCAAGCAGGAGCCCCACCCCCAATAACACAGAGCAGAGTGGAGAAGGGAGATACAATCAAATTTGCAGAACACTGTATGGAAGGTGTGATAGAAAAGAGAGAAGGTTAGAGATGACTCTAAAATGTAGTGCCTGACAGATGACAACTATGAGTGGGCCAGTTTTGGGGAGAAGGATCAGCTTTTGCATTTAAATATGCTAAGTCTGGATGTCAGTTAGAAATTTAAGACAAAGACTTTGAATAGATAGATGTTGGATAGAAGAGTCTACCTTGTGCTCTACCCAGTAGAGTTCTGGACGAGAGATATATATTAGGGAGTTGTCAACATACAGATGGAATTTAAAGCCATGAAAGTGGATCAGATCCCTAACATCTGTGGACTGAGCCCGGCAACCCTTCTCAACTGAGGGTCTGTGAGAAACTTCAGGCAATTCTCTAAGACACCCATTGTACATAACAAATTAACTTCCCTTCTATGCATCTAGAAGAGTGCTAGTTATGTATGTATCTTGGGGAAATTGAGAAAATAGTCGTTCAAATTGTTATGTGTGTTGTGTAATTCAGATGAGAAACTATGGTTGGGAAAGGCTGATTGGCAACTAGAGAGGACTGACTCTAGCTGCCAAGTGGCAGACTAGTCAGGACAATGAGGAGGGAGCAGAAGGAAAAATAATAAGTGGCCAGTGAGGTGGGAAGAAAAGCCAGGACAGAGAAGAGACCTGGGAGCTAAGTGAAGGAGAGTGATCCAGGGGATCAAATGCAGCTGATGGATTCCCTGAGGTGGGCTCTGAGAATTTATGGACAAACATGGAGGTCTAGGAACCTTGACAAATGCCATTTCAATAGACTGGATTATACTGGGTTTAAGAGAAAATGGCAAGAGTGAACCTTCTTAGGTCAGAGTTAGATGGTGACAAAAATTGGACCAGAATTTTCTTGTCAATCATTTTTCAAAATTTCTGGATCAATTTGATTGGAGCTTTTTCTGAGTCAGCTCAACTGTTGAGAAAATTATACCCAATGGCAAGAACTTATCTCTTAGAAATTTTTTCAATGTTGTGCAATCAACAAAACTTAAAAATATATCCAGATATCGAGGACCCAACTGACTCCTAAATCCAGATTTCAAATATTTGTGTTCATCATAGTCTGTTGGTATTGCTGGTTAGCTTGAAAGTAGGTAGTGATTAGAAAACTGCACCTACAAATGTATGCTAAAAATGGAACCTATGGTTTAACATATTGGGCTTTCACATAAGTTCCACTTGCCAAAAATATTTTAAAATCCAATACAATCCAATCATTCATGTTGCTTTAAACTTCCTTATACACATTACATAAATGGAGAGCTTCAACCACCTAAAAACTGGCAGCTAACATTAAAATGTATTGCCCTACAGTTCTTATGATCCAGTGGTCTGTTTATATGATTTGCACAAGTCACACAAATTCTCTGAACCCTCATTTCTTTTCCTGTAGACCAAGAATGTTAATGCTAGAAGCATTCATTAAAAATGCTTTAAAAGTACTAGCAGGGGCACCTTGGTGGCTCAGAGGTTGAGCATCTGCCTTTCACTCAGGTCATGATCCCAGGGTCCTGGGATCGAGTCCCACATCAGGATCTCCACAGAGAGCCTGCTCCTCCCTCTGCCTATGTCTCTGCCTCTGTGTGTGTGTGTGTGTGTGTGTCTCATGAATAAACAAAAAAAAAAAATCTTTAAAAAAAAAAAGAAACCAAAAGGAGCTAAAATAATAGAAAGTAGAATTATAACATGTAGAGCTCCTGCAAAGGATTTTCTGGTGAGCCTGCTGTTGAGCCTGTGCTCCCTGTGGTGGTGAAGGGGAGGGGGGTGCCATCAGCACGACGTCATATATGCAAGGGCAGCCTCCACACACATACTATGTCACACACACCTCCATTTATGTGCCTTCAACTCTTTCCCACTTAGATCATCTGAAAACTTTGGTGATGGAGGCATGGATACTTGAGATTCTGTGGACTATTTTGCTTTTCGTTTTCAAGGTTCTCTGAAAACAGCTGCAGAAATACCCAGACCTTTGGGAAAGAGGCTGATCTTACTGCATTTCCAGCCAGACTGCAAGCTGAGAGAAGTAGAAATATTATAAGCCTATTTTTCTGAAATCCCTGTCAGAACTGCTCCAGCAATTTCTTGGCTTTCCATATGACCCCAAAACAGGACAATCTCCTCTTCCAAATCCATCTGCTTTTTTAACTTTATCTCTAGACTTATATTTAAATATGCAGCTAAGTCAGATACAATAGCCTCACAGTCCTAGTAGTACCCAGATTTGCAAATCTGAGTTATTATAAGACCAGAGGATATATAAATCAGATGGTGAATGCAAATTACAAACCTTATACCCAGAGATTCGACTCCAAGAAATCTATTACCAGCAACACACTACAATATATTTTCAGACTAGCTAAAAAGACAAATGCTTTATTTCAAAATGATCTTAAGCAAGGATTATGGTTAGGGTTGGCAAATGTCAAGAATTTCTGTTGACGTTATCTTATAGCTAGCACTTGAAAATCCAGAACGACTTAGGGAAAAATGGAAAGAAAAAAGAGATTACCCATGTTTAATGTAAAGAATATGAATTGAGAACTTCAAATTAATCTTTTATTCACTCAGTCTGGAATTAGCAGACTCAGGAGGCTATCGCACACCACCCCATATAGTCCCCTCCCGCCTGTGTAGAGCTATGTACACTGGCCACAGCTTCGCACACCACGCTCTCTTGGGGACCACTGCATCCAAGAATTCATGCAGCCATGAATGTTTTCTTGGAAAGAAACATTAACCTTTCCCTTCCCAAGAGATACAAAACTTTCTCCTTTTGTCCTTCATCCAGAGCTGTTTCCTGGGCAAATAACCAGAGGAACACCCATTCAGAAAACCAGAAATCAGGTTGCCAAGGAATTGAGAAGTTAAAGAGACAGTATTGAAGGAAGAGGCCACATGTTCTAAGCCTGGCCTTAATAGCCTTTCAAAATCCATAGAAGACTGTTTCAAATTTGGTTCAGGCCTAAGACAAAGTTCTTCTCTCAAAGGCACAGAAAGCTGACTTTGAACAAGATTAATCCTGGGTCATCCAGCCCAAAGGACACTAAAAGGTCAAGATCACCTTACAGCTACTTCAAGGGCCTTCTGGTCACTTCTGGCTTGCACCTAACTTCTAGAGACTGGCTAGTCTCAATTCTAACACAAACCACATGCTCATCTCCAGAACAATGCTTAATATTGTCAGAACTAGGGAGGTCTACAGGTTAGGTCAGATTATTACAAGTGTGCTCTGGAGAGCAGCAAGCTTCTAGTTTTGGTTTTACTCTGGCTCAGCTGTCCAGGATTGGAGCAGATCTGGACAAACCAGCTTCTCATCCCCCTTCATTTCCCTTCTCACCCTCCTTCAAGTCCCTTCCATGCAATCTAGGAAAGAGAGGAAGGAAGGAAAGAAGGAAGGGTGGGAGGGAAAGAAGGAGGGACGTCTATTTTAAAAAGAGAGAAATAAAAGAAAACTTAGTAAATGAAATAATTTTCAACTCCCATATAGCAATCTTGAAGGGCGTACTCCTCCCACCTAAAGAGCTAAGAAACATGCAAACCATACACACTTAGGACCCCTGCTTTCCTGTGGCCTTCTGGAACTATTTTGGTATATTTTGCTCCATCATTTGTCTCTTATATAATAAAAAAATCTTATTTCCTGGCAAGTATTTTGTGCTCTGTTTTGTATTTTTTAAATTATCATGCAATAAAATGGACTTTTTGTGGTGTACAGTTCTATGAATTTTAATACAAACATGGATTTGTGCAAAAACCACCACCAACAGGATATGGAATAGAACCATGACCCCAAAAAACTTCCTGGGCCTATCCCTTTGCAGTAACATTGTCCCCCGACTCCTAACCCCAGCAACCACTGATCTATTATTCACAAATAGATCATTAATAGTCTCTTTGTTCCAGGATCCCCAGGCAGCTCAGTCAATTGGGAGACCGACTCTTGATTTTGGCTCAGGTCTTGATCTAGGGGTTGTGAGATTGAGCCCCATGTTGGTTCTGTTGGGCTCTACCACTGGGCACAGAATCTGCTTAAGATTCTCCCTCTGCTCCCCCCCACCACCACCACCACTATTCGCACATGTGCACACTCTTGCTCTCTCTCTCAAAAAAAAAGAATGTTTCTTTGTTCCACATTCCCAAACTACAAATGCTATTATTTATAGCTTGAAAGTACCTTGTTATGGCAGTTATTTTAACTCATATCAAAATTTATTCAAGATAAAATATAAATTTATGTTGATAAGCATGAAACTGAAAAAGGTAAACCATCTGAAACTGAAACTGTACCTCTAATTCCAGCCACACCAACCTGGGAACAGGCAGTCTAGAAAACCAGCCCTGCTCACAGTGGCCTGGAGCTTTGCTCCGACCCACTGCTCTCCCTTGGATTCCTGCACACTATGCACTTCTGGATTTTCTAATTACTTCACCTGGGCCAACCTCTCACCTGAGCCAACCTCTCAACCAAGTCCAAGAAAAGCCCATGAGGCCAACACACTCTCGTGGTCCAACCTGGTCCATGAGCAAGGGGCAAGGTCTGAATATACTACAATCCTCTGCTCGCAGTACAGTCATCTGAAATGTTGTATATGTGTATCTGTCATGTATATGATCTTTCTTAAAGCACAAGATAAAAAGAATTCAAAAAGTAGATTATATATTGCAATATACATTATGTTGTATAATATTATATATTTTACATATTATAGCAGCATATTAAATATGTATATTATTTAACATTATATATACATGTATATACATATATGTGTATATGTATATATGTTCAATATACATACAATTACCAGATTCAAAAAATGAGATTAGACCACATAGAAATGATAATACATTTTGAACATCTGCTAAAGTGGCACTTGATGTTGAATCTTCATGAGTTGAACAGTTTCTTTTTTTTTTTTTTAAGATTTTATTTATTTATTCATGAGAGACACTCATAGAGAGAGAGGCAGAGACACAGGCAGAGGGAGAAGCAGGCTCCATGCAGAGAGCCTGATGCGGGACTCGATCCTGGGACCCCAGAATCACACCCTGGGCAGAAGGCAGGCACTAAACCACTGAGCCGCCCAGGGATCCCTGAACAGTTTACTTCTTATAAAATTATAGGACCTGAGAATTTACATAATATCTTTCTTACTACTTGACTTTAAAGCTATTAAAATCCAACATTATTAAATAAACATTGGTTATGCATTTTTTAGGCTTATAAATCTAAACCAACAAGTTTCTGGCATCATCAAATTGCTCAGCTCTTCCAATTAAACTGAAATCTATGTAAAAATATGGCTTACTGATGTTTGATATAATTGAGGTTTAAATGTCCACTCCCTCTCTCAACATTACTATCTTCTTTAACTATTATGAAATTAATTTCCTAAAAAAGAGAATTACAGAAACATCCCCTGTTGCATCATTTGTTTGCCTAAATGTACAGCTTCTTTGTTCATCAATTACTGAGCTCTTATTGATCCCATAAACCAATGATATGAAATAATTCTTCATTACAATCCTTTTTTGGAACAAGCAGAAAAAAAATGAACAGACTTATTTTCTTCATGTCTCTTTTCTTTCCCAGTAACTCACACTTACAGGGTATAGAGCTATGACTTCAAAGTATGTTTTTAATAGTGAAATGCTCACTAAACCAGAAATGGAAATCCATCATTCCTGTTGGTATGTTAACCTCCAGTTCGCAATGGGCTGCAAAGGATTTCAATATGAAAGCTTTCTATTTATATTGAGCAACCAATATTTTTTTAATATTTTATTTATTTATTCATGAGAGACACAGACTGAGAGAGAGAAAGAGGCAGAGGCACAGGCAGAGGGAGAAGCAGGCTCCATGCAGGGAGCCTGATGTGGGGCTTGATCTCGGGACTCCAGGATCACACCCTGGATGGAAGGCAGGCGCTAAACTGATGAGCCACCCAGGGATCCCCTGAGCAACCAATATTAAAAGAATCTGTGTCTATGGCAAATAACCAAGTCAAGTTCATTATGTTTAATTTTTAGTATGAAATACTGATTTTTAGATAGAAGTCCTTCAATTCAAAAGGTTAAATAGGATAATCCTTAACAGTTTTACTTGAACGAAGACACCAACAAATAAAGAGAAGTAAATCCAAAGTCCTATGAAATTGTCTGCCTTCGAATATAGTATTTTTTCACTTGGGTATCAATGGGATAAATGTTCATTCATGTCTAGTTGAGTGTATTTGATGCTTGAACAATGTTCAGTGCAGAACAATGGGTTTCTGACGCCCACTCAGTCAAAAATCTGTGTATAACTTTTGACTTCCCAAAAACTTAATTACTGGTGACCAGAAGCCTTACCAACAACATAAACAGTCAATTCACATATATTTTGTAAGTTGTATGTATTATATACTGTATTCTTACAGTAACGTACACTAGAGAAAAAAATGTTATTAAGAAAATCATGAGGGGGATCCCTGGGTAGCTCAGTGGTTTAGTGTCTAGCTTCGGCCCAGGGCATGATGATCCCAGAGTCCTGGGATCTAGTCCCACACTGGGCTCCCTGCATGGAGCCTGCTTTTCCTTCTGCCTGTATCTCTGCCTCTCTCTCTCTCTCTCTGTGTGTCTCTCCTGAATAAATAAATAAAATCTTAAAAAAAAAAAAAAAGAAAATCATGAGGAAGACAAAATACATTTCTGCACTGTACTATAAAAATTCCTTATATAAGTGGACCCACACAATGCAAACCCATGTTGTTCAATAGTCACTTGTATTTTCTTTCTCTAAAATCGGTGGTATTGACTCCAAAATTCTGACCTTCATTGCTCAGATGATCTCTTTTGATAATAAGTTAAAGAGGCCTCAGGGTTACTGATACACTTTCGGGGAAAGATCATTAATATATATTAACACCTGTATTGTTATTTGGCCTTTTTAAGGATAAGCCTGAATCTCCTTCCGATCTCTCTTTCCTTTCCCTCCCCAGTCCCGGAATTCTTCCTTTTTCTCTCTCTTAAGACCTCCTGAAAAGACAAGTAGTTAAAATACTACCTACTTTTGGTTGAAATTATAAAATTTAGCATTCTTTAAAAATTCTACATCTACATTTTTGAAAGCCGAATCCTATCCATAGAAAACTGTTCATATACATACACAAACAACAGTTCACAAATAATTCCAGGGGTTCAAAGTCCCTCTCAAGCCTATCCATGGGTGCACAGAGGGCCTGTATTCCTCAGAGTAAACCCTGCTCCAAACTGATTCGCACAACCATTCACCTTTCCCCTGGCCCAAGGCTTGCTACCTCCTGTGTCCTTCCTCTGGTCAATATGGCTGAGCCCATCTTAACTTGTGTGTCTTCTATGAAGCCTTCCCCAGCTCCTTCAGTTCAACTCTACTTTCTGCCTTTCCAGGCTTCCTGAAACATATAGAGTCAAGTCTTACAACTTAGCATTCGATTTCCTTCTAAATAATTCATACAGGTAAGCTGTACCTCAGAATCTGATTGGTAAATCCCTGAAAGCAGATACAACGTACCTTACATCTCTGCAGTTCTCCCCTCAGCACTTGGCACAGTGCCAATGAATAGTTACTGAATGATCAACCCATCCATCTACCCTATCTTCTAGGTAGCTTCTGTCCCAGCACGGCTACTTTGCCCAAGGAGAAATGGGGTTCAGACCCACGTCTTTTTTTAAGATTTATTTTACTTATTTTAGAGAGAGAGAGAGAAAGAAAGAGAGAGAGAGAGAAAGAGAGAGAGAGATTGTCGGGGACAGAGAAGGAGAGAAATCTCAAGTGGACTCCCTGCTGAGTGTGGAGCCCAAGGTGGGACTCTATCTCACAATCCTGAGATCATGACCTGAGCTGAAATCAAGAGTCGGACACTTAACTGATTGAGCCACTCAGGGTGCCCCAAGACCCACATCTTTTTTAGAAAAATCTAGGTTATGCAGAGCTGAGGGGCTATCACACTACATTATTTTGTTCAGCAGTTAGCATTTATGAATTTCCCACTATGTGCCAGGCACTAAGCAAGGCACTGGAAATACAAAAGTGACCAAGATGTAAGCAGAAGAACAACGGTGTGCTAATATGCAGAAACAGGCACAGAAAGCACCAGTGAAAGAGAAGTAGGCAACTATCTACTTAGAGATGTTAGTAAGGTTGTCACTGAGAACGGGATGCTTGCAATAGATGCTGAAAGAATTAGTATGAATTTACCAGATAAACTAGGATGGAAAAAACGTCCCAGGAGGGTAACAGCAAATACAAAGGCCAAATGTGTGCAAATAACATGTGTCTCTAATCCTGTCCTTTCCCTTGCCAGCCCTGGAATGAGTCCCCATTTCAATATGACCGACTCACTTTCCAGATTCCTTCCCTGAACGAAGTCATAGGGATTTATTTTTAAAGATTGACTAAAGTGAGGGGCACCTGGGTGGCTCAGTGATTGAGCATCTGCCTTTGGTTCAGGCTGTGATCACAGGGTCCTAGGATCAAGTCCCGCATCAGGCTCCCCACAGGGAGCCTCCTCCCTCTGCCTGTGTCTCTGCCTGTCTCTCTGTGTCTCTGATGAATAAATAAATAAAATCTTTTTAAAAAATTTACTAAGGTGCATTACCTAGCAAATATGAATTTCATAGCAAATATGAATTTCATAATACTGGGTAAATTTAGTATTTTGGATTTGGAAATCCAACCCAAGTCCAAATTATGAATTTGTAATGACATACATGTGACTGACTCAATATTCATTTTATTAGATTACATATTTTTATAAAGAAGGTTTTTAATACAATTTTAATTGTAATGATCTGTCTGCCTTCAAGGGATAAAATGACATCCAGAAAAAAAATGGTTTAGAGTTATTTATTCAACTTTTCCAGTCCTGTATCATTTACTTCTCCAAGTGAGTTTCAGTTTCTCTGTCTGCTGGCTTTATAAACCTCTCTCTGGGCTTTAACAACCATGGAATCACTTTTACTGTGAAGTTTAATATCCTGCTCTAAAATCCAAATATGATTCACATATTGCATCTTCAGGATTTCTAAAACAAAACAATCTGCTTGAACTTAAAAAAAATTACTTTTCTCCAGAACACTTAAAAACATGTTTTCCAATATCTGGAAATAGGACTCATTTAATAACACATGCAATAATACTGCTTCAGGCTCACTTTCCTGCTGCGTACTCTAAAAAGAAAGATTAATAACACTGCTGAACTAACTTTATTTTAGAAATACTAATGATATTAAAATGCATCAATAGTCTGGCTTTAAAAAAACTCTGGAAAGAAAAAAGTCAAGAAGAAATGGTTGTAGAGGTGCCATTCCTGGCACTTACTACTTTTTCAGAGACCTTAGCCTATAATGGCTTTTAAAGACATGAAAGCCTTCATTCTCTCTCCCCCAGTATATCCAAAGCAGCTTTCATATCTGAGATCCTAGAGGATGTTCACAAATTTATAATAAAGACATAAAGCCTCACTGATGGTGCTACACAAAAGGTGCTTTCATTGTTGTTACTAATCTCAGATATACAATTAACAATCAATTAAATAAGCAAGAAGAAATTTCCTACAAAAGTCATTTAAAATTATTTTGAGTTGTTCACAAAACTCTGAATTCAGATCTTCACTAGCCTCTTCATTGCCGTTAGAGTTTTGGGACTCCAAAGTTTAAAACAAAAGAATGAAGACCTGGATTCTCACATTAGAAGGGCAATTAATCTTCATCATGTCAATCAGGATGATACATATATTTGTATCATGCCTTGTACTTATAAGAATTCATTCCCCAGATTCACCTCATGTGATCATCCTAAACCTCCAACAGAGATAACAAACCTAGATTCCAGAAGTGACATGTCCAAGGACATGCTAGTCCTTGAGTAGTGGCAAGAGTAGAATCAAAGCCCAGATCTTGCTGGTATCAAAAAAAAAAAATCTCCATTGCACCAGATATAGAATGACCAATCAATCTCTTTCCCCTTCTTTCCCTCATTTTGTTTCACATGTTTTAATAGATTCATTGATTTGTTTTAAATATAGTATTTCAGGATCCTTAGACCTTCATTTTAAGTTTCCAGGTTTAAAAATGTATTAATCAGCCCAATATCAATTTCCTCTTGATTTACAGTTAACCTTACTGGAAGAAGGGCAGTTTAAAGTGAATAAAGATGTTCCACTTCACTTCCCTTTTTTCTCTTTTATATCATTGTTGAAGTGCATAATTGAGTGCCTCTCTCAACCAGTAAAATTTCTTCCCATTCATTTATTGAACCAGGCCTCTCCCAGAAAACACCATTATTGGTTTCCTTTTCAGGTTTCCACAGAAAACGTCTCAGAAAGATTGCAGGGAGCACAGGATGCAAGCAACAAGGCCCAGATGAAACTATATATTTAAGAGTACAAGACTCTAATATCAATTTCAAAAACACTATTAAGAAAAAGTCTTTCAATTCTTTAAACACTTTACAAAAGAGCCCTAAGAAAATCAGCCAAGGAATAATTTTTCCTGAATCCCCAACCACTGAAAGAACACCAGATTTCTTCCTTTCATACATTCATTGCTTTGCTCACTAATGCATTCATTTAATATGAAGTTCAGTACTGCCAGCAGTACTCTAGGCCCCAGAGTTTCAGTGGCAGAGCTTACATTCTAGAGATAGTAAGAAGGGCAACAAACTCATAAACAAATAATATCATATATTGTTAAGTATAATGAAAAAATAAAGCAAGATGATGGGGAACAGAATATGTGCGTGGAAACCAGTTGAGAAGTGATTATGGTAGCCCAGGTAAGAGATGAAAGTACATTGACAAAAAATAGATTTAACACTTGCCAATAGATTTGATGTCAAGCTTGAGGAAGAAAGAAATTGAGGATTATTCCAAGATTTTTGCCTCAGTAAATGAATGGCTTGCCAGTTTTTGTCTTAGCTAAGTTGGAAAAAACCTTGAGAGAAACAGGATAAGATAGGAATATCAAGGATCCTCTTTATTGCTAAGTCAAGTTTGAGGTGCCATCGAAGTGGAGATGTTATTTAAAAAATAAGATAGTGGGACGTCTGGGTGGCTCAGTGGTTGAGCGTCTGCCTTTGGCTCAGGGTGTGATCCTGGAGTCCTGGGATCGAGTCCCGCTTTGGGCTCCATGCAGGGAGCCTGCTTCTCTCTGCCTGTGTCTCTGCCTCTCTCTCTGTGTGTCTCATGAATAAATAAATAAAATCTTAAAAAAAAATAAGATAGTTAAGGGTGGCTCAGTGGGTTAATCGTCCAACTCTTGGTTTCAATTCAGATCATAAACTCAGGGTCTTGAGATCAAGCCCCACATCAAGCTCTGTATTCCGTATGGAGTCTCTTCCTCCCCCACTGCTCCTCTGCACCTCACCCCTCTCCCTTTCTCTCTCTCAAATAAATACATACATACACACATAAATATACAAATACATAAAATCTTTTTTAAAAAGGCAGTTGAATATACAAGTCTAAAGCTCAGGGAAGAACTCAGGGTTAGAAATACAAATTTGAGAATCAGCAGAATTCAGATCGTATTTAAAGTCATGGGACCAGATGAGTTCACCTCAGGATATGTTTAATGAGAAGGGGTTCATATGGCTTTCACACATATTAGCTAACTTGGACAAAGTCTTTAACCTTTCTACAACCTTTCTATCCAGAGTCAATATATATCTGAACATGCTAGGAAATCTGCATAGCACTACACAAATACATGTTGTCCTCAAGTTCCCACAAAATCAAGACCATAAAAAGACAGAAACAGTAAAATCAGGAATTAAAATTTAAATTTCCTGGCCACTATAATAAGTTACCAGTTACCCCAGCAGAGGAGCAAAACAAAGTGCCAGCAAATTCCCTCAAGAAAGTGCCACTGAGGAAAATAAAACTAGGGTTCCCTTACCTCTGGCCCACTCGAAAGAGAAAAGATTTTCATTAACAAATGTAGCAATCGAAAATAGTATGCCAAGTTATTAATAGGGAATATTTCCAGGAGCTGAGTTTATAGAGAATGATTAATTTTTAGAGTTTTATCATTATTACTCTCATAATTAGAAAAAGAAACCCACACAAAACAGTGATATAATAAAGAATTATGATTTCTAAAAATGATTGGCATGACACAAATAGGGAAAATACAGCAACTCATGGATTATTTTTCTAGAAGCTCCAATGTGGAACTAGGAATTACCAAATGACTGATAAATTGATCTGGATGATGTGCTTGCTAAAGTCTAATGTATTGGGGATCCCTGAGTGGCTCAGAGGTTAAGTGCCTGCCTTTGGTCCAGGGCATGATCCTGGAGTCCCAGGATCGAGTCCCACATTGGGTTCCCTGCATGGAGCCTGCTTCTCCCTCTCTGCCTGTGTCTCTGTCTCTCTCTCTCTGTGTCTCTCATGAATAAATAAATAAAATCTTTAAAAAATAAAGAAATTTCAAACAGGGAAAAAAAGTCTAAACCAGTTTAGGGTGTTCTCTTCCTGACACTATTATACCTTTCCCTCATTGCTGTTACTCTAAATCGAGTTCTCTACATGAGGTTTTTAAATATATAACTACCTATAAATGTAAATATAAAAATATTTAAATCAAACATTGGTGTACTTTCAGAAGATAATTATAATTTAAGTAGAAAGAAGTAAGGTTCTCCAAAGGGAAAAACTCAGCCTTCAGCTTTACTAAAGCCACTTGGTACTTACTAAGATCCTAAGGGCAGAAGGGGCAAGGAGCAAACAAATTATGGGTTTAAGCCTTCACCTCTGTGATGTGCTTAGAACTTATTTATAAAGGCCCTTCTGTCCACTTTGGGACTGAAGTCTCCTGGTCCTTCCCCAAAGAAATCAGAAGTGTCAATATGGCAAGTGCCCCACCCCCAGCAGTTTCTGTGACTATTTGGGCTTATAAAGGGGGACTGACAGCGACACTGAGAGGTTTCTTGCTTCACCCTTGTGAATGCCCTCCTCTACTCCTCCTGTGGTCCATACAAACAGCCAGTGCCAGGACTGAAATTCACCAAGCTAACACAACTCCAAAATTAAAAGTCTTAAAAAGTAATTTTGTTCTTTTAAACATCACATTTACAAAAAGAGAGATACAAAAAATAAATAAATAAAAATTAAATTAAATTAAATTAAAAAAAGAGATACAAAGTAGCTTCTCAATTCACCAGCAACAGAATAAATACAAGTGATACAGAAATTTGATTAAAGCAGCTAACATGGAGATTGCTATTCACCAATTCATTTATTTACTCAGTTAATGTGGCAATGTGCCAGGAATGGTACTCAGAGCTAATAATGTGGCAGTGAACAGAAAAGAGTTGGTTCCCTGTCTTTACAGGGACTCCTGTTCAGTGGTAGATAATGTTTGTAATATAGAAATAATTGTTTTAATATTGCTAATAAACCACCTCAAAGCCTTTTAGAAAGGAAGTCTGATGTGAGCTGATGAAAATTAAAGTCACTGATCATGTTATCATGGCAGGGAACACAGTGAATCTATGGAGAGTGAGAAAATAATTCAAAAGAACATATTTTGGTCTTTGGCATACCAACCAGTCTATTTCACAGAAAGCAAACTGTGTTTTGTGGCTTAGGAGGTTACATATAGCTTTCTATCCCTTTCTTCATTTTTAGGAAGAAAAGCAAATGAATACACATCATGGATGCTTAGGCAGTTTTCCTTAGATGGTTTCTCCTTTCCCACCAAAATTCCATCTCATCTACATCTCCTTTAATAGCTTTATCTTTGTGGAAGTAAAATATTTTAAATTAGGACTATGAATCATCAACAAAATTATAAATTACAAATGCAAACCTAATTTTATTGCATTAGAAGAAAGTGAAAGTCTTCTAGGGGCACCTGGGTGGCTCAGTCAGTTAAGCATCCGACTCTTGATTTTAGCTCAGGTCATGATCTCAGGACAGTGAGATGGAGCCCTGAGCCTGGCTATGCCCTATGCTCTGGGCATGGAGCCTCCTTGAGATTTTCTCTCTCCAGTTGAGCCCCCTGTTGGCTCTGTGCTCAGCATGGGATCTACTTAAAGACTCTCTCTCTCTCTCCCTCTCCCTCTGCCCCTCCTCCCTGAAATAAACAAATCTTAAATTTAAAAAAAGAATGTTCTCTCTTCCTCTGCCCCCCTCCTCCCCCCGTCTAAAAAAAGAAATCTTCCACTGTAAAAGGCTATTTGATGGAGAATTTCTTTCCAGGGATGCCTGGGTGGCTCAGCAGTTGAGTGTTTGCTTGGCTCAGATCATGATCCCAGGATCCTGCGGATCGAATCCCGCATCAGGCTCCCTGCGAGAAGCCTGCTTCTCTTTCTGCCTATGTCTCTGCCTTTCTCTCTGTCTCTCATTAATAAATAAATAAAATCTTTGAAAAAAAAGGATTTCCATCCAAATTTTAGTCCTGAAGGTACCCCAGTCTCCAGTCATCCTGACATTACAGACTGGGTTCAAGTTTCTGCTCTACACCGCACTACCTGTGTGACTTTGCTTTCCTCACCTCTCAGAAGAAAATAACATCTATGTGGTGATGATCTAACATGAGTAAGGGAGATATGCGCATAAAGTGCTTACAACAGTGCTTTGCATGTAGTAAGGACTTGATAAATAGCAATCATTATAATGTTTAAGTTTCAGTGAAGAATGTCATTAATATATTCATAAGAGGGATCTGAAAACAAAGATGAGTCAGATTTAGGAAGCATCAAGCTTCTCTAAAGAAGCTATATGAGGCACCTGGGTGGCTTAGTCGGCTAAGTGTCTGACTCTTGATTTCAGTTTAGGTCCTGATCTCAGGGTCCTGAGCTTGAGCCCCTTGTTGGCTTTGCACTCAGGGAGGAAGTCTCCTTGAGATTCTCTCTCCTTCTCCTTCTCCCCCAAATCACATGTTCTCTCTCTCTCTCTCAAATAAATAAATAAATCTTAAGAAGAAGAAGAAGAAGAAGAAGAAGAAGAAGAAGAAGAAGAAGAAGAAGAAGTAGTAGTAGTAGTAGTAGTAGTAGTAGTAGTAGTAGTAGTAGTAGTAGAAGCTTTAATTTCCTGGGCTGGAAAAAAAACTACATTGTAGGATATGGAAAGAATTTAGCAAATGAGATCACTGAGCCAACAGTGGGTATCTTTAAGGAATCTTAGCAAATGAGAGGGAGCTGGTAAAATGAAGGAAAGTCCCAATATTCAAAATAACAGAGAATGCAAGTCTGCAAACTACAGAACTGTTGACCACAACACTCTAGAATAGACTATTAAAATATATGGTCACTTAAAGAATGCTATGGGGCCACCACTAGAAATGAGTTAGTCCAAACCATTTCCTTGCTCTCACAGCAGACTAATAATAAATCTAGAAAATATGGGAGATATGGTATAGCAAGAAAAGAGCCTTTGGCACTATGTTTATACTATCCTTTGGACAAGAAGAAACACAGATTGAGTGATAATACAAACAGATTCATTATCTGTTAAATGATTGCCACGTACTACTTTTAAGGGATATGTGTTTTTAATCCAGTTACATATTTTTAAGCCCAGTCCCAGGGCTTTATGTAAATCCTATTCTGGTAACCCCAATGTACTTGGATTAAGATACAAAGCAACCTTAGAATAACATTAGTTCCCTAGGAGAAGGAACTTGTCTGCTAGTCCCCTGTTCCATCTTTGGCTCTTGGAACAGGACCTGGCATCCCGTGGAAGTTCATTAAGTACTTATTGAATAAATAAAAATGTATAAATAATATAAAGTTGAGAGAATTAATAAATACCCTGAATAACTTAATCAGAATCCAAAAGGTCCTCATAGAACAGAACAATGGGTCAAATGAAACGTAGGTAATTTCTCAGAGTCAGTAGAGCCTAGCCATTAGATTCAGGTGGACTCTGTTTTCAATCTTGGTTCTTCCCCTTATCAAGGAGGGAAAGAGAATTTGCAAGCAGGGAATTGAAGTGAAACTTCCAGAGAGAAAAAAATTAAGATCTTCCACATAAGTCCAAGATTGATCAAGTACTAGTGAGAGAAAAATAGGTTTTTTAGCTGGGGGTGGGGAAGCATAAAGTTGGAGAAATTCCTACTACAAAAATATAGTTCAAAATAATCAAACATGAGTTTCTATCTGGGCCACATTTGAGTCTTTTGTTAAAGGAGGAATTGTTAATTATGCTAGGACAACAGGTGCAGACTGGGGTTGCCCTCAGCAAACTGGGACACATGATCACAGTATTTATAGGACACACCAAAAGCTCTAGACATCTGAGTTGATGAAAAGTTAAATGGATCAACAATTTGCTGTAACTGGTTTAAAAACATATTAGCTCACTAAGTGCTTACCATATGCCTGGCACCATTCTATATTCTTTACATGTATTAGCTCATTTGATACTCACAAAAATATTCTGAAGTATTATTATCCTATACCCAAGTGAAAAACCTGAGGCACAGAGAGTTAACTTGCCCAAAGTTACTACTCAGCTTACCCTAAGGCTTACACTAACTGAAAAGATAGACTCCCAAACCAGTGGCCCCTGAGACTATGCAGTTAGCCACTAAAACATACAGCCTCGGGCTGCACTGAAATGCATCGAAGTGCATTCTGCTAACCAGGCAAAGAATAGTCCTGCTTGCCTCTGTTTCAGAGTACAGCTAGAAGCAAGGTTTTGATTCAAGATCCATATTTTTCATACCGATTAGGTACACTAGGGTATATTAAGGAAGGCAAGAAGATGTGAGACAATAATACACATGGATGAGCAAAAGGAACTGTTCAGCTTAGAGAAGAAAAGATTTGGTGTGGCATGAGATCAGCTCAACCACATGGATGGCCATGGGGAGGAAAAGTCAGACTCTATTCAGCAGCTTTCAAACTTTTTTTAATCATTGAGATTCAGTTCACATATTTAGTTAATTATATGATTAAATAACTTAGTCATGCAATCAAGACAAAGGTTTCATGAAAACCTTACGACTTATAATACACTCTGGTTATTTTCTATTCTATTCCACTTCCATTCTACTTTATTTCTTCTTCTCTCTCTTATTCTCTTTAACTGCTGGTCATGTCCGACTAGAATTAGTCCACAACCCTGGATTTCAGCCTAAAGTTTGAAAAATACTGTTCCAAATGCTTCCAGAGAGAGAAACTAAAAAGTGGTAGATGTTATAGAAAAGCACATTTCAAGTCAACAAAACAATAACTAAGCAACTGTCAGGGCTGTTCAAAGTTGCAATGGGCTACTTTGGAACAGAGGGAGTTCCCTATCACTATAGGTAATGTAGATATCTATCCCATCATAGGTTGTGGACAGAACACAAAGGATTTATGTATGACTGAAAGAGAAGAACATTAAGTTTTCTTTCCAAACCCAAGATCTCTTCATTCTAAATCACATTTTGGTAATAAAAATAATACTTTCCCTCAACAATGTCCATTTTCCAAAATATTTAGGTATGTTCCAAGCTACCAAAACAGAAGAAAAGGAGGAATATTGGAAGGGAGAAAAAGAAAAGGGGGTAGGAGAGAGAAAAGAAGAGAGGGTAGGAAGAATGGGAGAAAAGAAAAAAAGGGAAGAGAGAGAAAGAAAACCATATAGAATTTGTGTTTCCTATATAAGTTAAAGAATTTTGCCCTCAAAATAAATTCTAAACCCCTACTTTCCCAATTCCAGCAAAAATGTAAATTGGGTTCATCCAGAGTACAAGATTCCTGAGTACCCTGCATGAGAAAAAGAAATTAAAAAGGCATCTGAAAATCACTCTAGGCTCTATAATTAGCTCTGATGGTTTTCTTTTAGATCATTCTGGATGACCAGATCAGAACAGAAGAGCTCAGACTGGCTCAGGACTTGATGTGTAAAATAGCTTTCAACAGGGTTTGGTCAATCCTTTTTGACAAGTATACACATTGCAACAATCTTCAAAGGCAACTTCTGGAAGAGCCTCCTAACTCCTTTTGAAGATACTGCCAAGAAAGGCGAGAGGGAAAGTATGAAGAGAAATCTAAATAAGGACAAAATGATTGAAAGAAGGACACCAACATAAAGCTCAATATATACAATTAATAAAGATTAAAAATTCTACTAGACTGCTGACCAATCATTTAACTCATAATTTCTCTGGGTTTGTTATAAGCACATACTGCTCTCTTACCACCAGATACCTTGTTTAATCTTCAAAGCCATCGTCCATAATCTAATGCTAACACTATTGGCACAGGGCTAGGGGTTGTTCTCTGAGTAAGACGGATGTCTTGTGGTAATCTTGCCAGGGCTCCCTAAAAGAAATAAGAAAGTCCAAACTGGGGTAAATGATCCATCCAGTACTGCCAAGAGTTCTCTGGATGCTTTTCGCCAAACTCAATTTCCTTACAAGGTCTCAGAGTAAAAGAGGACATGGACTAGAACAGCCACAATCCAACCACAGCTGGTGTTTGGTATACAAAGAGATGGCTACTCGTGAATTAAACAAAATTAAATCAAAGGGTAACCTCAACTGTAAACTCCTCCTTCTGACAAAATGAGTAATTCAGTATTTATCTTCAATTAATTCAATAGGTATACATACTATCAACATGTAAGAGAAAGTCTTTGGAATTTACATAATCAATTAAGTGTTTTAAAAATGAAGTGGAAAGTTAGAAGCTTTTAGTGAAGACCATCTGGACATGTTAGAAATCTGAATCCTGAGTTGGACCCATTCCCACATTGCCATAAACTATGCTACAAACTCTCAAATCAGGAATAAAGTCCTTTGTAGAAAGATGAGTCCAGGAAATAAACTGAAACCAGACTTCAGATCGGCAAGTCAATGAAGACAGAGACTTGGAAACAGAAGAAAAAGAATAGCAGTTGACATAATTCAGGTAGGTTGGAATTCAAAGCATGCTGGGACCTTGGCAACATAGACTAGCTGGAGCAAGATGAAACCAAAACCAGGCCAGGCACAGTCTAGGGAAACACGCACAAGCTCCAGAGGTTTGTCGCCAGGTGGACTCTTTGCAAACCCAATGTATCATGTCCAAAGACACAGCAAATTCCCACTTGATTCAGGCAGACACTATGAACAGGAAGATGAATTTAAGGACAGGGCATGGCCATGAGGTACAGACTATAGTCATAGCAAAATTTCTATTTCCAGCAATATTGTGATCTAAGACCACAGAAAAATCTAGAATTGTTGGATAAAATATAACAAAAATTCTAAATGCATGGATAAGTCACAAAGAAGTAAGGGGAATTGTAGAACCAAGCAGGGGAAGAACATAAATATACATATATTACACTGAGTTGCCCAGAGACTATTTGTTGATACTGGCAAGCAAGGAGTTTGGGGTTTTATAGCCATATAGAAATAGATGATAAAGCTTTGGGTTTGCTTAATGGGACGAAGTGAAACAGAACCCCTTCCAGCCCCCATAAGTCCTCAAAGAGCTACTCTCTCAATAAAAACAGATGACAAGGAAACTGTCCATCTTAGTATAGACTCTTGGTGGGGGAAAAAAGCATCCCCAAACACAAGATTCAAATTTATACTACCTAACTGAGGCAGAAGGAAGAAATATTTTCAAGACCATTTTATGAGGCCAGCACTATCCTGATACCAAAGCCAGACAAGGACACTACAAGAAAAGAAAAATTATAACTCAATATTCCTGATGAACATAGATGTGAATATTCATAACAAAATACTACCAAATTGAATTCAAGAGCCTATTAAAATACACCATCATCAAGTGGGAATGCAAGAACAGTTCAACATACATAGATCAATGTGATACACCACATTAACAGAATAAAGAATAAAAATTATATAATCATTTCAACAGATGCAGAAAGGCATTTGATAAAACTCAACATCCTTTCATGATATGTCCTCAACAAATTAGGTATAGAAGGAATGCATCTCAACAAAATAAAGTCTACAGATGACAAATCCACAGCTAACATCATACTCAGTGGTGAAGTTAAAAGCCTTTCCTCTCACATCAGATGGAAGATAGGGCTGTCCACTCTCACCACTTCAATTCAACATAGTTCTGCAAGTCCTAGCCACAGCAACTAATCAAGAAAAAGAAACAAAAAACATTTAGATTAGAAATAAAGAAGTAAAATTATCTGTTTGCAGATGACATAATATTTATGTAGAAAGAAATATTATCTGTATGCAGATGACATAATATTTATGTAGAAAACCCAAAAGACTCCACACACACACACACACACACAAAAAAAAAAAGCTGTTAGAATAAATCAATTTAGTAAAGTTGCAGGATACCAAATCAACATACAAAAGTCATTTTCATTTCTATACACTAACAACAACCTATCTTAATAAAATTAAGAAAGCAACCCCATTTATGATAGTATCAAAAACAATAAAATACTTAGGAATAAATTTATTTTTAAGTAGGCTTTTTAAGTAGGCTCTATGCTCACTACAGAGTCCAATGTGGGGCTTGAACTCACAACCCTGAGATCAAGACCTGAGCTGAAATTAAGATTCAGATGCTTAACCAGCTGAGCCACTCAGGTGCTCCTACTTAGGAATAAATTTAACCAAAGAGGTGAAGGACATGTACACTGTAAACTATAAGACATTGATTAAAGAAATAGAAGAAAACACAAATAAATAGAAAGATACTCCATGTTCTTGCATTGGAAAAACTAATATTGTTAAAATGTCCATACTACCCAAAGTGATCCACCAATTCAATGCAATTCCTATCAAAATTCAAAAGACATTTTTCACAGAAATAGAAAAAAAATATTTCTAAAACTTACATGAAACCACAAAGACCCTGAATAACCAAAGCAATCTTGTGAAAGAAGAATAAAGCTGGAGGCATCACACCTCTTGATTTCAATCTAAATTACAAAGCTATCATAGTCAAGAGTATGGTACTGGCATATAGACCAATGGGACAGAATAGAAAGCCTAGAAATAAGCCTATGCAATACAGCTAACTAATCCTTGACAAGGGCACCTAAACACACAACGGGGAAGGACAATCTCTTCAACCGTCCCCTCGTTGGGAAAACTTGATAGCCACATGAAACTGGACCCATATCTTATTCAACTCATAAAAGTTAACTTGAAATGGATTCAAGACTTAAATGTAAACCTGAAATCATAAAACTCCTAAAAGAAAACATAGAAAAAAAACTCCTTGACGTTGGTCTTAGCAATGATTTTTGGGATAAGACACCAGAAGCACAGGTAGTAAAAGCTAAAACAAACACATGGGACTACATCAAACTAAAAAGCCTCTGCACAACAAAAGCAACAATCAGTAAATTAAAAAGATACATCAGAATGGGAGAAATTATTCATAAACCATATACCTGACAAGGAGCTAATATCCAAAGTATAGGGGAGCCCTGGGTGGCGCAGCGGTTTAGCGCCTGCCATTGGCCCAGGGCACGATCCTGGAGACCCGGGATCGAATCCCACGTCGGGCTCCCGGTGCATGGAGCCTGCTTCTCCCTCTGCCTATGTCTCTGCCTGTCTCTTTCTCTGTGTGTGACTATCATAAATAAATAAAAATTAAAAAAATATATCCAAAGTATATAAAGTACTCATAGAATTCTATAGCATAAAAGCATATAATACAACCTAAAAATGGACAAAAGTTCTGAAGAGACATTTTTCCAAAGACAAACAAATGGCTAAGTATATGAAAGGTGTTTAACATCACTAAGCTTCAGGAAAATCCAGATCAAAACCACAATAAGATATGACTTCACACCTGTTAAAATTGCTATTATCAAAAAGACAACAAATGTTGATGAGATGTCAAGAAAAGGAAATCCATAAGCACTGTTGGTGGAAATGTCAATTGGTACAGCCATTATGGGAATGGATTGGTGGGAATGCAAATTGGTGTAACCATTATGGAAAACAGTATGGTAGTTCCTCAAGAAATTCAAAATAGAACTACCACATGATCCAGTGATCCCATTCCTGGATATATATCAAAAAAAGGAAAGGAAGAAAGGAAGAAAGGAAGGAAGGAAGGAAGGAAGGCTGAAAGAAAGAAAGAAAGAAAGAAGGAAAGAAAGAAATCAGTATCTTGAAGAGATATCTGCACTCCCACATTTATTGCAGCATTATTTACAATAGCCAAGATATGGTAACAACGTAATGTCAATCAACAGATAAATGGACAAAGAAAACATGGAGTATATATTCAATGGAATATTATTTAGCCATTAAATAAAGGAAATCCTGCCATTTGCAACAATATGGATGGATCTTGAGGACATTATGCTAAAGTGAAATGAGCCAAAGACCAACAGTGTATGGTATTACTTATATGTGGAATCTTAAAAAAGAAAGAAAAACCTGATTTCATAGAAACAGAATAAAATAGTGGTTACCAAGGGTTGGGGGATGGGAGGTAAATGGGAAGATGTAGGTCAAAGGGCACAAACTTTCAGTTATAAGATGAATAAGTTCTAAGGATCTAATGTACAGCATGGTTACTATAGTTAATAATATAGTATTGTTGTTATATGTTACTTGCATACTTATATTCTTGAAGGTTGCTAAAAGTAGGCCTTAAGCATTCTCACCACAAAAACGAACAAATAAAACTCCAGAGTTAACTATGTTAGTTGATGAATGTGTTAATTATCTTGATCTTGGTAATCATTCCACAATGCATATGTATATAAAATCATATACTTTAAATATATACAATTATTATTTGTCAGTTATTCCTCAATAAAGTTGGGGGGGGGATCCAAAAACAAATAACAAAAATAATGGGATGCTTGGGTGGCTCAGCGGTTGAGCATCTATCTGCCTTCGGCTCAGGACATGATCCGGGTTCTGGGATTGAGTCCCACATCAGGCTCCCTGCAGGGAGCCTGCTTCTCTCTCAATGTCTCTGCCTCTCTCTGTGTGTGTCTCGTGAATAAATGAATAATATCTGTTTTAAAATAAATTAATTAAATGTTTTCCTACTGTGAAAAAAATTCATATTACCTATACAGTTCAGGAACCAGAAATGAGAAATTGATATTAAAGTGATCCAGGTCTGGAAACACACTTGTAGTGCCTATAAAAATTAAAGGCAAATTCTTCTAGAGCAGTGATTCTCAACCATGATTGTAGAGAGTTTTGTTTTGTTTTTTCATTTTTTTAATGTGTAAAAAACAGTGTTTTTTTAAACTTTTTTAAACCTAGCAATTCCACTGTTAAAAAAACTAATTTCTTAAAAAAATAGTGTTTAAAAACACTAATGTGTAAGTCCTCATACTCATACTCATACTCATACTCATAGTATCTGAGGTCTGGGGTTCAAGCTGCCATTCTAATTTTTAAAGGCTCACTAGGTGATTCTAAATGTGCAACAAAGATTGAGAACCACTCCTGAAGAGCATATCTTCAGTGCAGACCACACAGGATCTCCACCAGCATGACTTCAAAACAAAGTTTTACAACACCCAAAGGAACAATTCACCATAAGCAAGAGTAGGCAGAAATAACAAAAAGCAGAGGTAAATTCCCAAGAATATTAGATACACAGATAATAGAATTATTTGTTACAGAGCATATAATAAGAACATCTAAAATAATTAAAGGTTAAAAAGATAAAAAATATGAAAATGAAGAGAAATACAGAAATAAAATATATATATTCCATAGCTTTAAAAAAAAAAAACAGAATTCAGTAAGTGGTTTAAACAGCAAATTGACAGACCTGTAAAGAAAAGTGTAGAACTGGATGATTGATCTGGAGAAAATATCTAGAATGTGGCACTGACAGATGAATAATAGGAATTACAGCAGGAAACAAAGAGTCATATAAGAAGGTTCAATATATACCTAACAAACGTTCCAAAAGAAAAGAGAATAGAGGAAACAAATATTTTAAGAGATGATGGCTGAGTATTTTCCAGAATTAATGAAAAACGAGAATCACAAATTTGGGTTTCAAGCAGGATACATAAAACTAAATCACACCTAAACACATCATATTAAAACTATAAAACATGAAAGGCAAGGAACTGTGTTAAAAGTCACTAAAGAAAAGGTAATATTAGCAAAGAAACAATTAGACCGACAACAGACTTCTGGACAGCAAGTATCTGGAGGACTTCCAGAGCTTTCCATATCCTCTCCATACTGAGTCCGTGGTCATAATATTTTCTCTCAGCTTCCACGTGCTCACATCCTAAACGAAGGATGAGATTGAACTGAGCTCAGCTCCGTGACTTCATATTGAAGAGGCTGGTAAAAGGGGAGCTGAAAACAGTGAGAAACTAAACATCAAATTTGATAAGGATGGTGCTCTTGAAGATTTATTGGGGGTTAGTTATGTAAATGAAGAAACAGAACTACTACAGAATCCCATTCATTGTTTACTCCCCTCCTGTCAAATGACAAGCTTAAAAGAAACTAGTCTTGGGCAGCCTGGGTGGCTCAGCAGTTTAGCGCCGCCTTCAGCCCAGGGCCTGATCCTGGAGACAGGGGATCAAGTCCCACATCGGGCTCCCTGCATGGAGCCTGCTTCTCCCTCTGCCTGTGTTTCTGCCTGTGTCTCTCATGAATAAATAAATAAAATCTTTTAAAAGAGAGAGAGAGAGAGAGAGAGAGAGAGAGAGAGAGAGACTAGTCTTTCTGAATTGACATGTCAAATACTTCCTTTCACTGACAATAGCAAGTGTTGCCAAGGATGTCCAGTAACTGGAATGCTCATATGTTGCTAGTTGGAATGTAAAATAATAAACTACTTTGGAAAACAGTTTGGCAGTTCTCAGAAAGTTGAGATGCATTTACCATACAACCTAGCAATTCCACTGTTAAGTATTTGTCCAAGAGGAATAGAAACCTATGTCCACACAACAAGGCTCGGACATGAATGTTCAGCGCACCTTTCTCATAAAAGCCTCAAACTAGAAACAACACAAATGTCCATCAACAGATGAATATATAAATTATAGCAAATCTATACAATGGAATATCACTCAATATTAAAAAGTAACAAGCTACTGATATACACAATCACATGGATTAATCTCAAAAACGTTATGCTGAACAACAAGTAAAAGATACCAGAATTCATATTTTATGATTCCATGGATGTGAAACATGGGGGGAAAAACATATCTAATCTATAGTAACAGCAAAAAAGATAATACTTTCCTAGAGCCATGAAGAAGGGTGACTTATAGGGAAGAAAGAGACCCAGGGAAAACTGGGGGTTGATATAAATGTTTTATATTTTTATTGTAATGGTGGTAACATGAATATATCTGGATGTCAAAACTCACAGAATTGCTCACATAGAATGGGTGCCTTTTATTATATAAATACCTCAATGAAGTTGGTTTTTAAAAAATTTTCTTTCCTCCTGACAGAAACACTTGCTGCTGTTTCCCACACTCACCAGCTCACTATGACACACTTTTCCTATGTTTGCTTCTCTTACATGGCTTCATCATTGTCTCACTTTGAAAAGTAATTTTTCCCATTTATCTTAAGAGTAGGTCATAAATTTGAAATTATTTTCTTTGTGCTGAAAATGTAGGATGTGATGGAAGGGTTATGGTATTAAGAAAAGAGTTTTTGATGCTTCCAGCATATTAGTTCCAGGTATAGATGGGAAGAGGATGTATTATTCAAGTGCTCCCTCCATCTCCCCCAAATACCCAACACCCCAAGAGCTGTGTCCGCTGCGGAGCTTAAGCAGCACTCTAATGGGTGTTGTCACCTAACCAAGCCCGGAAGACACCCCTTTCAGCCCTCACCCCCCCACCCCCAGGGTGAAGGTCAGACTTCCCTCCTGAAAGGCAGAGGCGACATCCAGGACTTTCTGGCGAGGACTTCTCCCAATCCAAACCCCCCCACAGTGGGATGTCTCCCCTCGTTTCATTTTTCTAAAGGAGCAAAGGCCTCTTTTAGAAAACAATAAAATGCAATGTGTGTGGAAAAAAAAAAAAAGAAAAGAGTTTTTGAGGACCCTGGGTTCAAATCCCAGCTCTACCAATTACTAGCTATGTTATCTTAACATTAGACACTTTGAACCTCACTTTTGTTATCTGTAAAATGGACATTGTAATAATATGCACCTCTTAGGGATGCAAGGCATGTAAAATTTCTGGCACAAAGTAGGTATTTTTTTTTAAGATTTTATTTATTTATTCATGAGAGACACAGAGAGAGAGGGACAGACACATGCAGAGGAAGAAGCAGGCTCTCTGTGGGGAGCCTGACACGGAACTCGATCCTAGGACCCCGGAATCACGACCTCAGCCAAAGCCAGACAGACGCTCACACACTGAGCTACCCAGGTGTGTGGGCACAAAGTAGGTATTCAGTAAATGTTCATTTGTTCAAGGAATGATATTTTCATCTAAACTATTTATCATTTATAAGATAGCCAGAAGAATCAACTTAAATTAAATTTAGTGAACTTAGTCAAGCAGAATCACTACCTAATAGTGACTTAAGTGAAATAGAAGAAGTACATGAAAGCAATGTCACTCAAAGCTGTGTCTGTGAGCCAGGGCCCATTTATAAACTGTTACCAATGTAAACAAGATAAGTACAGAAATCAAGAGTAAGTATTTAGAAACTTTTATAGAAATTTGATATGACTGTATGATTTATATCAGAAAACTGATTTAGGGTTTAAATCTTGCATGGGAGAAATTTCTAGGATAATTGCTCAGGTTAAGGAGCTTGAGCCAGGGCAGCCCGGGTAGCCCAGCGGTTTAGCGCCGCCTTCAGCCCAGGGTGTGATCCTGGAGACCTGGGATTGAGTCCCACATCGGGCTCCCTGCATGGAGCCTGCTTCTCCTTCTGCCTGTGTCTCTGCCTCTCTGTGCCTCTCGTGAATATATAAATACAATCTTAAAAAAAAAAAAAAAAAAAGGAGCTTGAGCCAGAATGCAAAACAACACACTATTTCCTTTATCAGGAAAACCTTACTAGGGAAAAAAGTCAACTGAACTAATCAGTGTGCTTAATGACACAGTAAAAACTATGAATTACATAAAGGCTAATGCATTACATCTGAAATTTTTCCATTTATGTGATAATATGGATGATTATAAACCACTGCTTTACATGCTAGGTTCGATGGTTATCAAGGGAAAAAATTCTGTAGAGAATGTTTGAACTATTGAATAAACCCTCAGAATTACTGCTGGATAAGACCCAGTTTGGGCCCAACTTTTTAAAGATAAAGTACATTAAATAGTCAGATTTGCCTATTTGTCTGAACTCGTTGATACGTTAATAATCTTAGTGTCTCCAAACATGGAATAAATTCAACATGTTTTTCAAAAGCAGATGACTGAAAAGTCAAAATAAGTATTAGAAGTGTAGAAGAACAGAGTTTCCAGAGATTGTAAGTCATGTTTCATAATTTTAACAACTATTATCAATGCAATAGATAATCATTTCAATAGAGAATCTATGCATTGGAAATTCATGGAACCATAAACTAGTCCTTTCATTGAAAGAAAACTTTATTTTTTTTAATTTTTTATTTATTTATGATAGTCACACAGAGAGAGAGAGAGAGAGAGAGAGAGAGAGGCAGAAATAGGCAGAGGGAGAAGCAGGCTCCATGCACCGGGAGCCCGACGTGGGACTTGATCCCGGGTCTCCAGGATAGTGCCCTGGGCCAAAGGCAGGCGCTAAACCACTGCGCCACCGAGGGATCCCGAAAGAAAACTTTAATATAACTTTACAGGATAAATTTTTGGAAGTGGCTACTGATGAACTTGGAAATACGGTCTCACTTGTTTTATTTTTTAAAACTGTTAAAAATTAATACCTTGAGCTTGTGGAATTACTTTAAAATCTCTTCCTCTATTCCTCTCGGCATATCTCTTAAAATTGGCTTTCCCTATTCTAATGCTATCAAAATAAACACAGATTCAGTCTGGATATATATTATACTCTGCAAATAGTGTTATTGTCAATTGGACCTAGATCTGATCAAGTAGCAAGTAAGAAGCAAGTTGGTTGATCACAACAAAAATTTTATAAGTCGATATACAAGATGTTCACAAACTGTGCATTTATAGGATCTTGAATATAGATATATCCTTCAAAAACTTTTTGCTTAATATGATTGTAGAATATAATAACAGCAACGGTGATTCTGCATAACCAGTCATCTATGCATATACTTTAAATAAACAACATGGATAGTTTTGTTAATTCTTTTTTCTTTTATTCTATATTATGTTTGTTCTCTTTATATTTACATAAAGACAGACATATAGACAAATGAGACAAAAATAATATAAACCCACACACATACAGTCAAATGATCTTTGATAAGTGCTAAGGTTACACAATGGGGAAAGGATAACTCTCTTCAGCAAATAGTTGTAGGAAAACTAGATATCCATATGCAACAGAATGAAATTGGACCCTTATCCTACACCATACACACACACACACACACACACACACACACACAAAACCAAAATGGATTAAAGATTTAAACATAAGACCTGAAACCATAAAACTCTTAGAAGAAAACATACGGGAAAAGCTTTGTACCACTGGTCTCAGCAACTTCTTGGATATGACGTCAAAAACACAAGCAACAAAAGCAAAAATAGACGAGTGTTCCATTTACATTTATTGAAATGTAATTTAAAATTTTTATATATTTTGATCTGTTTAGTAAATTATTTTTTAAATGAGCTTATGATTTCTACATCTTTCTTGTTCATTTTCCTATAAAATCACTTTCGTTGAATTTTACAAAATGATTTCATAACCTTAAGTTGGCAGTTCGTAAGCTTAACTGGTCCTTCCCCACAGTTTGGAACCTTTTTTTAGAGCATATGTTCAGATTCTGGGGGTAAAGATGGTGCCTTCACCCTGCACTTTGCCTCAGCTTAAGTTCTAGGAGTTACCTTTGATTCTAAACATTTGTTGGCATTTACCTAGGACAATGAGAGAAACCAACCTGGAGGAATTCTGTGTTAAGTGTGTGGTTTTAGCAAAGGAATGGCGGGTCCAACAGAAAGTGTTCGGCTGTCAAGACTGTGCTGCCACCCTGTGGCCTTTCTGTTTATGATCACAAGCTAAGACCTCCATCCCTTGCTTTTTTTTGCCTTCTTTTCCTCAGTCCTAACACTTATCTTCTCCCATTTTTTCTACCTAATTCCTTAATGAGCCCCCATGAAATCTACTGAATTCTCTGCTCTCCTTTATTTCATGCTTGCTTTTTTTTCCTTCAGCCTACGTAGTTTCCTACTGCCTCAAGAATGTGGGCATTATTATTCAGTGTCAACCAAACTGCTATGAAAGCAGTGAATTATATATTTAATTGGGCACAGTACCTCCAAATAAAAGTTTAAAAAATTATCAATAAGATATAAGTTATTTTAAATGACCTTATAGGCAGCAACTAGCAACACACGAGCCATCTTAGGTATGTCCCAAATTGGGATGCCAGAACACAGAGATGAGAAACAATTTTTGGAGTGTTAACCTAGTAAAGTTTTGTCTTTTAAAGATAAATATCAGTGTAAGAGAGTTTTGCCTTTGCAAAGCTTTTTCATTATAATGTCATATTACTTTGATAGAGAATATACCTTGTAATTCATCTGAATGAAGATGAAGCATGGCAAGTTAACAAAGGAAGACAGAAGAAAGGAGTCTGGGGAAATAGATGTTTGTTCAAATTTCTCCTTTCCTGTACATGTCAATTTAGCAATAAGAATTGTGAGCAGGAACCCTATGATCAAGGTCCTTCATTTCCTTGTGGCTAATTTCAGTTTTAAAAATCCTTCTGGGTGGGCACCTGGGAGGCTCAATCAGTTGAGCATCTGCCTTCAGCTCAGGTCATGATCTCAGGATTTTGGGATTGAGCCTGAGCCAGGAGTCAGGCTCCCTGCTCAGCAGGGAGTTGGCTTCTCCTTCTACCTCTCCATCTGCCCCCCCCCCCCCCCCCCCCGCTCTCTCGCGCTCTCTCTCTCCCTTCCTCTAAATAAATAAATAAAATCTTAAAAAAAAAAGCAAAAATAGACAATGGACTACATGATGCTAACAAGCTTCTGCACAGCTGAAGAAACTTAATGAAATGAAAAGACAACCTACAACATACAGACATATAGACAAATGAGACAAAAATAATATAAACCCACACACAGTCAAATGATTTTTGATAAGTGCTAAGGTTACACAATGGGGAAAGAAAGTCTTCTCAGCAAATTGTTGCAGGAAAATATTTGCAAACAACATATCTGATGAGGGGCTAAAATCCAAAATACATAAGGAACATATATAATCGCAAAAAGAAACCAAATAATCTGATTTTTATTTTTATTTTTATTTTTATTTTTATTTTTTTTAATAATCTGATTTTTAAAAGAGCAAAGGGCCTGAACAGACATTTCTCAAAAGAAGACATACAAATAGCCAACAGGTATATGAAAAGGTGCTCAAATATCACTAATCATTAGGGAATTATAAATCCAAACCGCAATGAGATATCACCTCACACCTGTTTGATGACTACTATCTAAAAGACAAAAGATAACAAGGATCGATGATGACATGGAAAAGGAAATGTTAGTCAGAATGTAAAATGGTAGAGCCATTATGGAAAACAATATGGCAGTTCCTCAATAAATTAAAAATAAAACCACCACCTGATCTGGTAATTCCACTTCTAAGTATTTATGCAAAAGAACTGGAATCAGTATCTCAGAGAAAAGATATCTGCACTCCTATAGTCATTGCAGTATTATTCACAACAGTCAAGCTATAGAAATGACCTAAATGTCAATGAAAAGATGAATGAATAAAGAAGATGTGGTATATACATATAATATTATTCAGCCTTAAAAAAAAAAATCATGGCATTTGCCACAACATGGACAAAACCGAAGGACATTATGTTACATGAAATAACCCAGAAACAGAAAGACAAATATTGCAAAATGTCATTTAGAGGTGGAATCTAAAATACACTCATAGGAGCATAGAGTAAAATGTTGATAGCCAGGGTGTGGGGCAAGGGGGAAATGGAGTAATTTTGGCCAACGGGTACAAAGTTTCAGTTATGCAAGATGACTAAGTTCTGGGGAGCTAACGTACAGCATGTTGACCACAGTTAACAATACCTATTGTATACTTGAAATTCACTAAGAGGGTAGATCTTAAATGTTCTGACACAACTGCCCCCAAAATATATCTATATGAGGTTATAGATATGTTAATTAGCTTCATTGCTGTGATCATTTTGCAATGTATAAATATATCAAAGGATCAAGTTGCATACCCTAAATATATACAGTTTTTTTCAATTAAACCTCAGTAGAGCTGTTTTTAAAACTGGTTGCTAGGTGGGATTGCCTATCCCTAAAATTAGCCTATAATGCAATTGATAAATATACTAGTGGATAGAGGCTCATTTTTAAGGGAGTATTTTTTTCTTAAGATTTATTTACCTATTTGAGAGTGAGAGAGAGCAGAGAAAAGGGCAGAGGGAGGGAGAGGGAGAGAGAATCTCGAGCAGTCTCCATACCTCAGCACAGAGCCCAACGTGGGGCTCAATCCTGAAACATGGAGATCATGACCTGAATAGAAATCCAGAGTTAGATGTTTAACCCATTAGGTCACCAGGTGACCCTTAAGGGAATATTATATATATATATATATATATATATATGATTTTATTTATTTATTCATGAGAGACAGACAGAGAGAGAGACAGAGGCAGAGACATAGGCAGAGGGAGAAGCAGGCTCCATGCAGGGAGCCTGATGTGGGACTTGATCCTGGGACTCCAGGATGACGCACTGGGCCGAAGGCAGGAGGAGCTAAACCGCTGAGCCACCCAGGGATCCAAGGGAATATTTTCAAATAGGATGTCAGGTATTAATGTTAAATAAAAGATGATATCTTGGTCTTACAATTTCATTGAGTTAGGAGATGCTAGGAAAATGGAGGCAGGAAGTGAGAACGACAAAGGCATGATCAGTGGCAAATAGTGGAGAAAGGGCCAATAGTGAGCACTCATGGAAGAAAGCATGAAAGAGAATGTAACTGGTGGGGGTACCTGGGTGGCTGAGTTGGTTGAGCATCTGCCTTCAGCTCAAGTCATGATCCACAGGTCCTGGGATGGAGCCCCACATTAGTCTCCCTGCACAGCGGCTGCTTTTCCCTCTCCATCTGCTCCTCCTCTCCACTCGTACTCTGCCTGGCTCTTTCTCTCTCTCAAATAAATAAATAAAATCTTTAGAAAAAAAATAAGGAAAATGTAACTGAAAAATAACTGGGGCAGCCCAGGTGGCTCAGCAGTCTAGCACTGCCTTCAGCAACCAGGGCATGATCCTGGAGATCTGGGATCAAATCCCACGTCGGGCTTGCCTGCTTCTCCCTCTGCCTATGTCTCTGCCTCTCTCTCTCTCTCTCTCTATCTCTCTCTCTCTTTGTCTGTCTCTCATGAATAAATAAATAAAACCTTTAAAAAAATAAAAGAAAAATAACTAGCTGAGGAGTTGAATACACCTGAGCCCCTTAAAAAGCAGAGATCAACATGAAACATCTAAACCAGAAGTCTCCTCAAGGACAGATGATAGTTGCTGTTGTGGAGACTAGGACTGAGAAACTAGTTAAGAGTGGAGGCTGCTGCAGGAAACCTTCTAGGTGCTTCTATTGTCCCTGGGGGCTATTTTCAGCATAGCAAATGTGCTTAAGAACTTTTTGGTGGTAACTAATGGAAATACACAGTAGTGGTCACCACTTGCTCCTTCAAGTGGAAGGAAGGAATAATTGGGAGTAGGCACAAACAATGAATCATGACCATCAACAAGTCCAACATCCTAGGAGATGACGTGGAGTTCAAGGTGGGCAAGGGAACAGAGTGGAGAAGGCTGAGTGGCTCTTCCGTTAGCTACACAGAAGGGGCCACGATGAATCCAGGGGGAGGGTATGCCTTAAACTGGAGGGAAACAGATACATTGCAATAGCAAGAGTCTCCCAGGAATTTGTAAAAAGAGAGAAATGGCAGGCACCTATTAATCTAGATTTGGACAAAGTGAAGAGCTCTCCTTGTGGACCTACTAGTAGAAATCTCCCTTTGGGGAGATCAAGCCTCTGCTCCCTTTCATAGGTGCCTCCCTCTCACTGGAGGCCAAACCTCCTGAAAAAAGGCCCTGTGCTTCCACAGGCAACAGAACCAATGAATTGTGTCCACACACTAGGACTTGGCACCTGTTCTAGGTCAGGACAAAGACACAGAGGAGCAGGACCTCAGAGCTTGATTCTTACAGCCAGAGGGAGAAAAACCCCAACACGTCCACTTAAATAGTCAGATAGTATGCTTTTATCCAGACTGGAATATGCATTCATGTATATTTTCATCTTCGGAACAGGTGGTTTGAAATGCAAATAAAGTAATAAGTGTCAGAGCCGTATCCTAGCAGTAGCTGCTTTGCAAACGTTACCATGGCACCAATTCAACAGTGTTCTTAGAGGCAGCCACACCTCAGCAAGGTCTTTCTAACTTGGGAT
This sequence comes from Vulpes vulpes, assembly GCF_048418805.1. Lineage (NCBI taxonomy): Eukaryota > Metazoa > Chordata > Mammalia > Carnivora > Canidae > Vulpes > Vulpes vulpes. The sequence continues at coordinate 143,368,837 of NC_132792.1, forward strand.
GGCAGAGTTCAAAGGAACTAATAGACACAAACTGCAAAAGAGTCCTGAACCAAGTCAGGAGGTGAAGCTTTACAGTGCCATCGCCCTCTGAAGCCCCTTGAAACACGGCATAGTACATAAGAGAGAAAAAAAAGGGAATGGACCATCTTCTAGAACACCTGGAATGTGATCCAAGCCTGGAGACAAAATGATGGTAATTATAACTGTTAACATTTGTTTTTAGCTGCTAACAGATTGTGCACAGATTGGGAAGGGCAAACACCATTTTCCAACTACTCCAGTGCACACTGTGCTTTACCAGTACTCACTAAATCCTAGCTGAGGGGGGGGGGGGGGGGGGGCGGTGTAAAGAGAGCAGATTGTCTTCATGTATGCCTCATTTATGTTAAATTAAGGAAGGCTGCCGTCTCAGGGCCTCAGTCCAGGGGCTACTCACAACCGGAAGCAGGGAACTGGGTTCTACAGAGCTCTGCTCCTTCCTGCCCGTATATCTGCTCTACTGAGGGCAGCATGCCTTTCCCAAGCACAGCCAAAGCAGAGGCAAAAGGACAAAGAAGGAGGAACACAGGATGCTGGGGAGACAAGTGTTAGCCAACCTGGCCTGTGAGCCAAGTGAGATTCCTGAGGCAAGCCCCTAGCTAAACAGGGGCACGCCCCTTGCCTGGGTAGGGGCAGAATGAAAGGGCAGAGAGCAAAAGCGAATAATATAAAGCACAAATTCTGTAAGAGTTGCAAGTGGATAGGATTTCTTTCCTGCTCCTGTTCAGATGAAAGTGAGCAAAGAAATAGTCTCAGAAAGACCCTCTGAAAAAGTAGAGACTTCACCAACAGGGAACCACAGCTGATTGACAATGAAAAACCATTAGCAAGAATGAAACTCCAGAAGCTCCGTCCATTACGTATGAAGGCCACTAGGCCTCAGGATCTCCATTATGCATCTTTCCCAGGTACAGTAGGAGAAGGAGTACAAAGAAAGGAATACTTAGAAAAACAGTCAAGACTTTCCATACTGCCTTTATTTTGAAAGACATGGAGACTTCTGCTTCGCAAGAGTGTAATTCTGGGACCAGTAAGTATAGTTAATTCCACCCCTTCCACCCACCCCAAAACATAAAGGCAGGAAAAGGCCTGTTGGTACTGTTTCCACAACATTTTAATCAAATCATGGGTGACTTGAAATTGTTATTTGAGTGGTCACTTAGATATCAGCTGTGCCACCAAACAGCACACTGCATCCAGGGCACCATATTCAAAAGCAAGTGAGATTTGGGGCTTGGTTTCAGCAAGTTTTGATATTCAGAGAGATCTATCTAGTCTGATGAGTAAGCCTGAAAGAGGAGAAAATCCAAGGAGAAAATAATGCCCCAGATCAAACAGGAGATGGTGTCAGGCTCCAAATAATGGGATTCATTGCCAAAGGTTAAGGAGGAAAGTCCAAGGCCAAGAGGAAAAGATATGCAAGATCTGGAAAGCCTCAGGGCAGGAATTCAGTTCCATCAGGAAAATACAGAACTAAGGAGGATGCTGAGGCAAACACATGGTCCTATGGACTAAACTGACATGACAGAGGTTAGGAGAAACCTGGAATTTGATGGGTATGTGGTATCCAGAATTACTGCAGAGATCTAAGCATTAGGATAATGGTGACATGAGTCAGGTCACATTACATCTGTAGCAGGATTGAGGCTCCTAAAATATTTTCTGCCCAGGACAGGATTAGCAAGGAACTCTGCAGGTTTCAGCTGTACCAAATACAGCAGGGACGGGACGGAGGTGATCTGGGTTGAGGAAGAAAGAAGTTGATCAAAGTGCTTCCATATGAAAGGCTGTAATAAATACTCCTGAAATGACAAATCAGATTTTGGAAAATGAGAGATATATTTTGCTTTGTAATGGTCAGTTGATCTCTCTTACATTTTATACTTTGTATTGTTGCCTGGACAAAGAGTTAAATGTAAAAGATAAAACCATACATACTAGGAAAAAACCTGGGGAATATTTAACTCCTCTTTGATGGGTAAGTCTTTTCTAAATACAATAGTAAAAAATAAATCTTAAGGGTAAAGATGAGACCATATGAAAAATGTAAAATTTGGTATAATTAAAAATGCCACCAGCATAATTAAATGGCTCAATAAACCAGGTAAAATACTTGCAAAAATTATGATAGTTTATATCCTTAATATACAAAGAGTTCTTGCAAATCAGTAAGGAATACCTCAAAAGGAGGGGGATAAGGGATCAAACATATTTCACAGAAGAATAAACACTACATGTGAAAAAGTGTTCAACCTCACTAAGAATTGAAAAAGTCCAAATTATAACCACAAAGGGAAACAGATGCTCTCTTCTCAAATCAGTAAAGGTGATAAACATCACTAGGAGAAAATGAGATAGAATTGGGACACCTTCCTGAGAAGCAATCTGACAGAGTAGGCTAATAATACAACTTTTAGTAATCTACATTAAAGAAAAGAAAAATACAAATTTACTTACAGAAATGTTCATCAAAGCATTATTTATAATAATAAAAAGAGGGACGCCTGGGTGGCTCAGCGATTAAGCATCTGCCTTCGGCTCTGGTCATGATCCCAAGGATCGAGTCTCGCATCAGGCTCCCTGCATGGAACCCTCTTCACCCTCTGCCTGTTGTCTCTGCCTCTCTCTCTCTCTCTCTGTGTGTCTCTCATGAATAAATAAATAAAATATTTTTAAGATAATAATAATAAAAAAGAGGTAAGAACCTGAATATTTGATTATATATTAGTTGTGTAATAAAATACTAATTAGCCATGAATATTGTTTCTTGAAGAATTTTTAATAACATGGGGAAATACTCAGGACATAATGCAAAGTGAAAAGCAAAGTATAAAACATGATTTTATTTATGTTGTGCACATAGCAAAAAGACTGGAGGGAAGAGACATGTTAACAGTTATGGGAACATAACTCAGAGAAACTGGTATAAGTTTTTATTTTTCCCTTTTTGTATTAATATTTTTAAAAATATTCTACAAGAAAAACATAATACTTGTATAATAAAAAGCTATTTTAAAATATTCTTAAAACTCAATTATAATGTCCTAGGTTGCAGCTTGGTAACAATGATAACTGAGAAATTTTTGTTTAAAGGAAAAAATCATCACTTAAAGATCTCAACTTTTGTGGTTTAACATCCCAGCAACTATTTATTTGAAATATCCTAAGGAACCATATGTGCTTTCCAGAATGGTAAAGTTTCCAAAATGTTCTAACAAGACCCACCCACTGGAAATAAAACTCTCAAATGGCAGTGAATAAGTGTTCACGACCCAAAGAACACTCAAGTGGCATTCCTACAAGAAGTCTCTACCATTTAGCAAAATAGACCCCATGATCCTTTTCCCAAAAGAATAATTACCGCTAATTTACTGCCAATGATCTGAAAGAAATAGCTGATTTTAAATGCAAGCACACTCAAAACCTATGCAGATAATTAGATAATATCATTCAGGAAAGAGACAAAGGAAGAACATTATGAACAAATTGCAAAACCCCTGCTTGCTTGTTTAGACTTTCATAAACAAGAATCAGTTAGATAATCCTGGGATTTGTACCATCACTACTAGGAGCTAACATTTATTGAGTCCTTAATATGAGTCAGGCACATAATAAAGCACTTTGTATTTATTCCATCATTCAATCCTCAAGATAATCTTAGGAGGTAGGTATGATTCTTATCCTCACTGCACAGACAAGGAAGCTCCCAGACTTAAAACAACTTACAGAAGGTCAATAAGCCGGTAAGTGGCAGAGCCCCGATTTGAAACGAGGTGGTCTGTTTCCAGAACTTGTACTGTTAATCCATTTGCTGTATCGCCTCACATTCTGTGAAACAGGTAAAGGTGCATTATGCCTTTCTTTTTTGTCTCCTTCCCACTCCCCAAGAATCTCGATGAAGAGAAGTGAATCCTGAGCTTTCTAATCTATGGGTATATATCACTATCTTTAAGAATCAAAGATGCTACAGTTATTGTGCTACCTCTTTTAAAGAAAAGTATGTCTCAATAAAGTAATGCATTTTCTTTAGTTTTTCCTGCACTGGTTTATATATAATTTCTCTTCCTTGTTTAGGGTTGCAGCTAGAAGACAGTAAAACTAGCAATGGAGCCCTTATATGAAGAATATCTAGCAAATCGTGGAACAATAGTAAAACCTTATTACTGGCTAAGCTTCTCTCTAGATTGCTCTAACTGTCCTTACCATATTCGGACAGGTGAAGAAGCAAGAGTTCCCTATACAGAATTTTATCAGATTTTTGGATTCCCTTATGGGCCAGTGTACCCTCAAACAAAGCACCTCACATTTTATGAACTAAAAACTTCGTCTGGAAGCCTGGTGCAGAAGGGCCATGCTAGCAGTTGCACGGGGAATAATACCCATCCAGAATCAATGTTATTTGAGATGAATGGTTATTTTGACTCAGCCGTACACAATAACAACACAATCAGGCATATCATTCTGTATTCCAACAACTCCCCTTGTAACGAAGCCAACCACTGCTGCATTGGCAAAATGTACAATTTCTTAATAACGTATCCAGATGTTACTGTTAGCATTTACTTTTCTCAGCTCTATCATACTGAGCCCGAATTTCCTGCCTCGGCCTGGAACCGTGAAGCTCTCCGGAGCCTGGCCAGTTTATGGCCCCGGGTCACTTTGAGCCCAATAAGTGGTGGAATTTGGTATTCTCTCCTCAACAACTTTGTGAGTGGTGTCTCCGGATCAACTGTTTTCCAGCCCATTTTAACTGGGAGAGCTTTGGCTGACAGGCACAACGCCTATGAAATCAATGCCATAACGGGAGTGAAACCTTATTTCACTGATGTTCTTCCCCAGACAGAAGAGAATCAGAACATAAGAGCTCAGGTGGCTTTAGAGAGCTACCTCAATAACAAGATCATTCCTGGACAGTCTTTGCAAGTGACAAATGGACAACCACAACCCAATCTGACCCCAGACCTCAAGGTTCCTGTTGTTTTTGTCCTGGTACCTTTCAGAGACCTACCACCAATACACGTGGGTCAAAGCCCACATAAGCCGAGCTATATCGTGAGGCACTTAAATATGCCTCAAATGTCATTCCAGGAAACCAAGGACCTCAGAAGCCCTCCCATGGGAATGCCAGTGGACGGAGTGGAAATCACGGAGCAGTTTGCACGTAGCAAAGAGGTAGATGAAAAGAAGAAGAAGAAGAAAGGAAAGAAATAAAATCTGTATTTCTAAGACATGAGACCAAACAACTACCAGAAAACTAATTTGATAGCAAACAAAAATCTGGAAATTTTCTCTCTTAGGTCTGATCCAAGGTGGGAGATTAATGGATACACAAGAGCAAAACCCAAATTATTTGCCATCTCAACTACTATAAAGCTACACTACTTTTAACATAATTCAAGATGTTTCCATAAGCAACTTGACCTCTCTCCCTTATTTTGAAAGTGACAGTATCAAAATGGAGCCATTAGCATCTTGCTAATATTTTATTGGTGTGGAAAAGGAAATGTCATTATCCTAGTCTACCTACATCATCTTTCCACCAAAAAAAGCCCATGGACTAAACAGCTTCCTAAATAGGTTTCAGTATAAAAATTTACTGTAAAATTGGAAAACAGCCTGAAGTTACTGACATTAAGTGCTGTCTGTAAAAGGAAACCAGTGATTTTCCATTAATTGTTAATCATGGACAGAAGAATTTAGGCAGCCCATTTTTTTCTAAAGTGGTTCAAAATAGCTTTGTGTGGAAAAAAAAAAACCAGCTCTTTTGTTCATTGATTATATATAGCTATGAAGATTGATTTTTGAAACTTAGTCACCTGCTCAATGGGATTTTTCCCAGCTCAGATTTCTCCTTCCTGAGCAGATGATAGAAGCAGGATGATACATGAGACCCTGCAAAGGCTTCTTCCAACACACACCATATAAAATCCAAGCTGCTTCTACTGACTGTCGAGGCTCCTCCTCTGCCTTCCAGTTGCCTGGTCTCATCAGCAAGATTGTAAGCTTCTACAGGTCAAGCACTGTCTCCCTCCCCTCTTTGGTTTTCCCTTTGAATTTAGCCAAGTATCCAGGCAAAATGTGGGTAGCAAGGTTGTGAATCTACATCTCAATAATGTTACTAATCACTGCTTCCCATCATTCCTTATCCATTCCAGCCAAGGGCTTGCTTAACCATCCTGCAATGGACATTTTTAGCATCCATTCCCCCTTCTTCTGATATAGCTCCCCAATGCATAATTTGTTTTACTTTCCTTTTTTCCAAGCTTTTCTTTTTCAGCAATGTATATCTATCCCCTCTCTTAAAATCTTGTTCAAAACACACTTCTAGGAACTGTTCCTTGACTAACCATCTGAGCATGTACATTAAAGCAATTTGGGGGATCCCTGGGTGGCTCAGTGGCCTTTGACTCAGGATGTGATCCCAGGATCCTGGGATGGAGTCTCGCATCAGGCTCCCCACAGGGAACCTGCTTCTCCCTCTGCCTGTGTCTCTGCCTCTCTCTCTGTGTCTCTCATGAATAAATAAGTAAAATCTTAAAAAAAAAAAAAAAAAAAGCAATTTGTGTTTAATTAATTCACATTTGCTGCCTCACTTTCCTCTTAAAAATATATTAACGAAAAAAATGTATATCCATTTGTAACTTACTATTAATTTTTTTCTTTTTTTAAAGATGTATTTATTTTAGAGACAGAGAGAGAGAGCATGCTCCACAGGGAGGGGCAGAGGGAGAATCTTGAGCAGACTCCCTTCTGAGCATGGAGCCCAGTGTGGGCTCCATCTCAACGACTCTGAGATCATGACCTGAGCCAAAATCAAAAGTCAGACACTCAGCCAACTGCTTAACCATCCTGCAATGGACATTTAGCCACCCAGGCACCCCAAATTTTTCTTAATGTATGTAAAAAGTAAGGCTAAGCTAATAAGATAGTTTTGCCATTAAAAAAAAAAAAAAGCTTAAAGCACATAGTACTGCATGTCAAATGAGGAAGAGTAAGAGAGGGGGGAGGGAAAGAAAGATAAGAAAAATGTTTAGAATTGAAATTTCTACTGTGATTAAAATAAACATTTCTAAAATGTTTAAATAATATTCTCTTACTCATAAAAAAATTCTCTTGTTAACATGAAATTTTAAACAGAATTACTGGAATATAATTACATTGTAGTATATAGTAATTATCATTTTTAAAAGTACTGTTGCAATTATCATTAGATCATGAAATAAGTCTACAATTTGGGCTATAGAGATAAAATTTTTAAAAAACCAATGTGACAAATTCAGCATCTCTCTCCAGGTGGGCAACTGGGCTAATGGCATTAGCAAATCTGAGAGGTTGGGGAACCAGCTCTGAATATTGTTGTCAGGTTGGCTGATGTCCTGCAGCAGTTGAGAAGGACCTGCCCATCTTAGAAGACTTTTCAAAAAAAGAAAAAAAGTATATCCAAGTAGTTGCCTTGAAATCTATTTACAAAGTGGTCAAAAAAGACATAACATCAATCAGGCTGCAAAGCATTCCAGTTAAAAACATACTCTGAAGGGGCCCCTGGTGGCTCAGTCGATTAATTCAACTTGTGATTTTGGCTCAGGTCATAATCTCAAGGTCGTGAAACTAAGCCCGAGTTGGGCTCCACACTCAGCAAGGAGTCTGCTTGGGATTCTCCTTCTCTCCCCCTCTCTCTGAAAATAAATCTTTAAAAAAAAAAATAGTCTGAAATCTAAGATGAATTTATATTTCAAATATGAACCTGGATTTCAGTGGTATATAACAAAGGGAGAACTACTACCTAAACTATAGAAAAGAAAAGTGATTTTTTAGCAGTTAAATTTTTGTACTAGGTTAGATATGTTTGGTGCTAGGAAGAATGTTACTGACAAGTCACAAGTCCTGGCCAATATAGTCAAGCCTTCAAGAAACTGTAAGAGAGCATAAAGATATATGGCCCTAGTCATGTAGCCTCTATTTCCCCACCAGTAAAGCCAGAGATATAGACTAGTTCATGTGTAAGGTCCTTTCAGCTCTATCTGTTTTAAGATGGCTTGTATCACAACAAAAGTTCCATGGAATAAGCTTTCACAGTGCAGTGATCACACTTCTTACTCACCACACAATGGATTCTTGGTCATGTCAGGCTGGCCCAGGGATTTAGGGAAGAGTAAAACTTGGAATGTTCTACCTCTCTTCAGCAAACTGGCCTTAGTGATAATGAAGAATTATCACTGCTGTCACACATATAGAAATTCCAATTAAAAAAAAAAAAAAAACCAAGTCAACAAATTAAAGGAGCTCATGGTGTGGTGATGTAAAAGAGGCAGGGGGCGTATGTCCCAAGAAACTGATGAGGGTAGAAGAAGGGGAACGTTATCTTTATGAATCTACCACAATGCAGGGTTTGGCTCTCAGTTTTATAGGCTCAATTATCTACTTGGTCAATATAGAGAGAATGAATCTGTTAATCAGGGCAGAACTGACTTAATAAAGTTCCCAAGATTGACATGTAAAAAGGGAACGTTAATGTACTGATTTCCAGTGAGACTTACAACTGGATATGCAAGCGGGTAATTCAAGTTGTGTCACATATACAGCCTCTCTATGCAGAGAAGCTACCTGAGAAGCCAAGTTAAAATCAGAAGGTTGCTTTGCAGATTAGAGGAATTCATTATTTGAATCAAATGCTTAGTGCTATCACACTCTGCTTGCCAGGGACACTATTCCTGAAATGGTGGGATCCAAAAGGGCACCTGATCCCTGGACAGTGTTCAAGTGGGCCGAGACTATAAGAGACAATATAACCTTTATAACCAACTCCTGTCACGACTAGTATCCATTCTCTATAGCTGTTAATGTTTTATCAAGCTACCATCTAGTTCTGCTGGCCTGGGTGCAAATCTTATCTCTTTAAACTGCTGTTACATATCTTTTTTTATTCTAAAGTTCATGTGATCCAAAATGTTCAGCTCAGAGAACATCACGTTATTCATCTTATTTCCAAAGGTTTGGAAAGCTACATGGTAACTTCTACTAATTAAAAACAATGAGAACTATATGTCAAGTGCTTTTCTAAACAGTTACATATATTAATTCATTTAATCCTCCCAATAATCCTGAGGTAGATATTATTATAACATCTATTTTCAAATAAGGAAACTGAGGCACAGAGAGCTCATGTAGTAAAGCCTGAGCTGAGATCAAACCCAGGAGCTCTAGCTCCAGAATCCCTGTTCTTAATCCCTATGCTTTAATGGCTCTCAAAATAGTAACAATATGGACCCAAAGCCTGGGAAAATCAACACCCATTTTTGCCTGTACTGAGGCCTTTCTGTAGTTCTGCTCAGACTATTGTTATCAATAGTCATCCTGAAGACTATAGGAGCTAGGGAAGCTGGGTGGGGTGGGCTGGGCTGGAGAACTTAAGTAATTCTAGATCCCAGGGTTTGGGCAGCCTCCCCATCCCCTACTCTTTGTTTTACCTAGGAACCTCATCCCAAATATAAATCCTGAGATTACCTTTCCTTGATGTCTCTGACTCTCAGGAATGTTCCAAATCGGAGACCCAAGGCAACGGAATATTGTTTTATTACTCTATTTAGTGAATTAAGTGGAATTGGTGCCTTACAAAATTAAAAAAGTAGATGATCCAGCAATTCTGAGTATATAACCAAAAGAATTAAAAGTGGGGTCTCAGATCTTTGTATACCCATATTTATAGCAGCATTATTCATAATGGCCATAAGTAATCCAAGTGTCCATCAATAGATGAATGGATAAAGAGAATGTGGAATATACATAAAATGGAACACTATTCACCATTAAAAAGGAGCAACACCCTGACACTTGCTACAGTTGTGGAAAGGAAATCAAACTAAGTGAAATAAACATCACAAAAAAAAAAAATCAAGTACTGTATGAATTCACTAATATGAGGTACATAGAAGTGTCAAATTTATAGAGCAGAAAGTAAAAAATTTATAGATGACAGAAAGCCCCTGGTCATCAGGGGCTGGGGAGAGTGGGGAATGGGGAGTTACTGTTTAAGGGTTATGGAGTCTCAGTTCGCAAGATAAAAAAAGGTCTGGATATGGATAGTAGTGATGATCGTACAATACTACTTAGGGGACTCTTAAAAATGGTTGATGGTAAATTGCATGCTATGTGTATTTTGCCACAATTTTAAAAAAACTAAGTGGGATTATCCATCAACACCTACTAATCTCTTCATATACTTCATATACATATATCTCTTCATATACATATACATACACTTAAAAAAAAAGTGACATCCTTTGTGATAGACCAAATATTAGGTAACAGGCCCTATGTCTAGTCTCAAAATACTAAGAGGAAAATAAATGAGGAAAGCTCACAAGTATCTGGAAAACAAACATCTTTTAAAAAATCATTACAGTGGCACCTGGGTGGCTCAGTGGTTGAGTATCTGACTTTGGCTCAGGTCATGATCACAGGGTCCTGGGATCGAGTCCCACATTGGACTCCCCACGGGGAGCCTGCTTCTCCCTCTGCCTCTGTGTCTCTGCCTCTGTGTCTCTCATGAAGAAATAAACAAAATCTTTACCAAAAACCATCATTACAATAACAAGATCTTTTAAGTTCATTTCAAGCTATTGAAAAGCTATGTGTGGGTTTATTTAGACCCTGATAGTTATATCGTTATTTTTAGCACCAAGGTGAGCAGTACAGTTGGGAATAATGAGAAAGAGGTACTGAAAGCAGAGAGTGGTGATTAAAAGCAAAAGCTTTGGAATGTGACACACCTAATTACCATACCAGTCTGCCACTTGCTGGTGGAGTATTATTGGCTGAGTTACATAATCTCTCTTAGTCTTAGTTTCCTCATCCATAAAATGGACACACTAATTCCTAAGCCCTAAAGCTACTCTGAGGATTAAATAATGTAAATAAAGAGATTGATTACCAGGTCTAACATAAAAACATTCATGGGGCAGTTGCAATTATTAATAAAATATTGATAGAATTAGAATAGACAGTAGAAAAAATAGGAATTGCAGGATCTTTCCAATTTTACCAAAACTATAAATTTTATCTTCTAGAAGAAGGAAAGATATATTACTAGCATTTGTAATAATCAGGTTAGGGGGAGAAAAAGGTTTGATTTTAATATTTTGCTTAAAGCAACAAGGGAAGTAATAAGTCCATGGTCATGAAAGATATTAAAATAATTGTAAGAAAATATTTTGTGCAATTTTTTGCCAATAAATTGGCAATCTAGATGGAATGCATAATTATTAAATGTAAATTATAAAATTGAGTCAAAAAGGAAAGAAAACTAGTCAAAAACCACAGAAGATAAAGATGATCAAAGATCTAACTCTAAAAACATGAACAAGTCCAGATAATTCTGCAAGCACATTTTGTAACATGCAAAGAAAAAATAGCTTAGTAATTTCCTACTATTCAAACTTTTCCAGAGCATAGAAAAGAAGGTGGAAATATTCTCAATTCATCTTACAAAGCTATACTAATATCAAAATTGAATAGAGATGGCACAAATACATACTATGCACCAATCTCACTTATACATATTGATTCTGAAATCATGTAAACAAAACAGAAACTAATTGAATCTACCAAGTAATTAAAATAGTAACCAGAATCTATTTTAGAAATGTGAGAATAGTTCAGTACTATATATATATATATATAATACATACATTTACAAATTAAAAATAAAAAATAATATATTTTTTATCATTAGACCCCTCAAAAAAACATTTGACAATTTCAGCAGTCATTCCTAAATATCCTAAAACAATAGGAAATATAAACTGGTAAAATATCAACACTATTTCCCTTAAAATAGAAACAAGAGATGCTTATTATCACCCAGTTTTTCTTTCTTTTTTTTTTTTAATAAATTTTTTTTAAATTTTTATTTATTTATGATAGTCACAGAGAGATAGAGAGAGAGGCAGAGTGCACAGGCAGAGGGAGAAGCAGGCTCCATGCACCGGGAGCCCGATGTGGGATTCGATCCCGAGTCTCCAGGATCGCGCCCTGGGCCAAAGGCAGGCGCCAAATCGCTGCGCCACCCAGGGATCCCTCACCCAGTTGTTCAACACTGATTTGAAAGTCCAACTAATGCAATAAGATAAAAAAATAAATAAAAGTGATATAAATTTTAGAAAAGAAAATGTAAGTTATCATTATCTTAAACATTATGATTGTATACTATGACAAAAAAATATAACCTTAAACCAACTGTTAGCATTAATAAGAGATCCCAGTAATGGGAAAGAAAGAGAATAAACAAATGTTTGAATCCATAGCTTCTCTTAACACTATCATAAGCAGGTAAAATAAATAAATAAAGAGTCCCATTCAAAATAATATTTAAAAACAAGGTTTATTGTTTCATTTAGCACTAAACACTTTTCCTGAGACAAGAGTACAGATTTAAAATTTTTTAATCTTAGAAGGACTAGTATGTAAATAAAGGTCCACTGTAAAATAGTTCACCCTTTCTACCCTACCTTAGTGTGTACTCATAAAGTTATATAAAGCTAAAATAAGTCACAAAGCAAAAACTGAAGGTGTAGAAGGTTGTTGGTGTCAACACAGAACCAGTTCATTTGGATATTATCTATAAGCATTAGACCATACTATAGTCTAGGTAACATGCTAAAAAAAACTTTTTCTATTGTAGTGATTATGTTGCTAGAAGACAGTGGTATTACATCATCATGACTAGAACTGAAATTTACTTATTTATTTTATATTTATAACTCATGTTTGATACATTTGATTAACACTGGGCTCACTTCCATTTCATTGCTGTGGGACTCAATGTCTTCGTTGAGTATTTAGTGGCAAGGCTGGGGAAAAGAAGCACATGGTAGGTAGAGTACTCAGCTTAAAATATCTGAAAAGAAAGATCTATTATAAAATGGTTTTATCAAAATCCCTTCTAATTAAAAAGATCTTTCACTCTTTGCATTATCACAGATAATAAAAAGGAGCTACACTCTATCATGCAGCACTAACCTTGAGAAAATTGAGATCTAGTCATTAGTATTAAGCCAAACCAAGTTATTTGCACAATAAATAAAATGTCTTAAAACGTTACGGATCCTTTATTTTAGGGATAAACACTCATTTGAAAAATTAAAATATGGAGAGTAATATTATCTAAAATGAATTAAGTACTATGATTAACATTAAAAATTGTAATTTGCAAAGTAAGTAAAAGATAATTAAAGACAGGTTTCTTCACACACACACACACACACACACACATTCCCTAAAGCTTTATAGATTTAACTGTTAGCTGATTGGGGTAGGGAGGAAATTAAAGTGTCCATTAAGAAATAATCAATCTCTAAATATGATTGCACAATTGTCAGATTATTCATTGGGTAGAAATGTGTTTCATACCTACTATGTACTAGGTACTTATCATCCTGAGATGACAAAAAATACCTCATTGGAAAAGGACCTTTTTGACATTATTACATCTCAAATGTATTATGCAACTGAGAATTGATTAATCATATTTAACATATTCAACATATAGAGCAAAATTCTGAGTAATCAAATCAGTTATACCCTTGAGCAACTCGATTTTTTAAATTCCTCTCACTATTCCCTTAAGTTGATTTCTACCCCAGGATTCTTTCCCAGTTCTAAAATAAGACAATAAAGGCATCGTCTAAATAAAACCTAATACAAAAGAAGAGAAATGTAAGAGAAGGGATACATTAGTCTTAAATTCTTGTTTCTGTTTGTTCTCAGTAGCACTTCTAATGTTCAATTTTCCCTTCAAAGAAAATCTTGATTTATAAGAACAGAAAAGTGCAATCGTCTTCAACATCAAAACAAGTACACTGTTTGGCTCTTACTAAAGTTAGCAAAAGATTGAGACTGAGGAAGAAATATTAAAACAAATCTTATATTCTAAGTTATATAATGCCACTTACCATAGTAATGGTCTGATACTTTGGTATATGACTTTTTAAAATAAATATTACCAACAGGTAGAAAATTTTCCTTTGCTCTGTTAAAACAGTATGTGGGAGAGTTTTTATCATGTGTTTGCAGATAACTTGAATGTTAATTTAAAGAAATGTCACTTCTATCACCTAAATGATAAATTTTCCAGAAGGGTGGTTTAATTGGGAGGAGAAAAATGCCATATTGCTTCTTCCTTCCAAGAAGAAAGGGTGCATTCCATTCCTGTGAACTCTTTCCGTCTCTCTCCATATATTTATACATATATATATATATATCCACATACATACATATACAAATATGTATATATGTCAGTGTAGATAGATATACATATATACATATGTATGCATATCTGTCCCACAAATGTTTGATTTTGAGATCTCTCTTCCTTTCCTTACTGATTCATTATGTTCAGTGTGACTTTCAAACTGTACTGCCTTTCACATTTTATTCATTCATCAATGAATAATTGAGTACCAGAATGTATTGAGTACTGCCTGCATGCTTAGCATTACATCAGATGTAAAGCAAGATACAAAATAAATATAAGGCAAGTCTTTGCCCTCCAGAATCTTTTGATCTCTTCCAGGAGCAAGATAAAACATGATATGTCAAAAAAATAATAATAAAAAAAAAACATGATATGCCATTAAGTAATTCCTAAGACTAACGCCAAAATCAGTGGTACAAGTAACATGCATTTTACATCTATGTACAATTTTAGAGCTTCAGAACACTTTCCTGTACTTGGTCCTCAGAACAATCTTGCGAAGTACGCATTATTAGCTCCACTTTAGCAACGAGGAGCCTGAAATTGAGGATTTTAAGTGGCATGCCTCAATCAAATAGATTATGAGTGGAAGTCAATACTTAAGCCAGGGTTTTTGATTCTAAGTCCAGGGCTCTTTTCAATACAGCACAGGAAACGAAGGATTGGGGTATTAACAGGGCAACAGCTGGCTTTCTGCTAGAGGTGGAATTGAACGAGACCTGAGAGGATAGGATGCCAGGAAAACATAAAGCTATCTGAGCAGCGTCCAGCTAAATGTCCAAAATAATTGTATTCTGCAAATATTTGTACTTCGGTGTTACACACACAGCACAACTACCATTTCTTTAGTGTTAGTGCCTTTGCCTCCTCAGTAAGAGCTTTGCTCTCAGAAATGAGGATGTCCAATGTAATAAAAAGCTGGCCTAGCAGGATCATATAAATCTCAAATCACAAATATAAATCTTAATCTCAAATCTACTAATCCTCACACGTTTTGTTTCCCCACAGCACCGGAGGGCATAACTCGCCCCTATCCTTTCCTTCCGTGCTTGCTCCAAACCACCACTTATTTTTAAGATGCCGGTGACTGACCCTACCCCAAATTCCACAGGTTCGCCCCAGGTCTGCCACCCGAGCCCTTGCCCAGAACCTCCGTCTCCCTCCCCAAGGAGATGATACCTAGTTCAGGCTCTGCAGGTGCCGTCGGGATGCTGTCACACAGCACTGCCAGATAAGATACGACCTTTCGACTCCGTCCTTGGGGACTTCCCGCTGGCCGCGCGGCGTAGCTCCAACCCCGGGAAAGGGGCTCCCGGCTCAGGAACGCAGCCACCGGCAGCGCACGGTCCGAAGTGATGCCTCTGACAACTAGATCGACGCTGGGCGCCCGGGCGTGCATCACTCCGCCCCATACTCCTGCCAACTGCAGGGGACTCGGTCCGGCCACCAGTCCATCCCACCCCACAGGCAAGTCCGGGCCAGCCGGACCTCACGCAGGACCCCGGCGACAGGTCGCTGGCGGCGGCGGCGGCGGCAGCAGGAGCCACCCGCCCCCAGAGCCCATAGCCGCCAACCTCAGACCCCCACCGCCCCCCTTCCGCCGGACCGCAGAGAAGCGTTGCTATGGAAACCCCCTGGGGATCACGTGACGCCCGCGGACGGCCAATCGCCTCTCACCTCTGCCCGCGGCGCCGCTTTCGGCCCGCCCCCCGCCCCGCCCCTTTCCTGCAGCGCGCCCGCGCCTGCGCACTGCGCCCGGCGCGCCCTCCCTCGCGCGCGCTCCCCGCGGAGGAGCGGGGGCGGCGGGGGCGGCCGGAGGATGCCGCCGAGGAGGAAGGAGCGGCGCCAGCGCGCAGGCCCAGAAGCGTCCGAGCCGCGGCTGCCGGCGACGCCCCAGAGCGGAAGAGGGAAGTGAAGGCGCCGGGGCTGCGGGTTCCTGGTGGGCTGCGCTTCCCGAGGTCGAGGCAGCGCCGAGAGGAGGCTTTGGCCGCCGGTCCGGCTCGCGATGTCGAAGAACACGGTGTCGTCGGCCCGGTTCCGGAAGGTGGACGTGGATGAGTACGACGAGAACAAGTTCGTGGACGAGGAGGACGGGGGCGACGGGCAGGCCGGGCCCGACGAAGGCGAGGTGGACTCCTGCCTGCGGCAATATCCTTGGCGTTTGCCGGCCTCCCCGCGCTCCCGCCCCGCCCGCCCGGGGACCCCGCCCGCCGGGCCGCTCCGGGGCAGGGGCGGCGGCTCTGGCCCTGCGGGGTCCCCAGGACGGGCGGCCGGCGGCGCTCCCGGGTCTAGCCGGGTCGCCCCGGGTCACCCCGGGTCACCCCGGAGCCCGCCCCCGCCCCCGCCCCGACTCCTCAGGTGGCGGCCCGAGTCGCTGCCCCGGGAAGTGGCGGGGCGGCCGCGCCCTCGGAGCGCGGAGGGGAGGCCTCCGCTGCTGTCCGCCGGCCCCGGGGGGAGGGGCAGGGGCCCGAGGTCACGGAGGTCCCCCCCGCGCCGTGACCGCCGTGACCGCCGTGACCGCCGGAGTCCCGTCCCCTCCGGAGATGTGCGACTGCGGGGAGCGGGCTGCCTGCGTCGTGGCGCCGGCGGTTTGCTCTTCGGCCGCGATAGGAGAGTTCGTTCCTCGCTGGGAGGGATGGGGCGGTTTGCACAACCGAGGCCCCCTGGCCTTTTTATCCCCTGGGCTCTTAATAATTATAGTTATTGACAGAGAAAGGAATTTGGCCAGATACGAATTTGTTAGCCCCGGGGAAACGGCCAACTCCCGACCAGGAAGCTTGGAGGCTTTTACCTGCGAAGCAAGGGGACAATGGACGGGGATGGCAGGTGGAGAATCCCTGGAAATATTTAAGATAAGCCCCAGTGAATAAAGTAGATGATGAGCAAAATAGACGATGAGTCATTTTGCGCAAAGCAGCATCATTTTTTATTTTTTATTTTTTTTGCAATCCTGAAATCGTTTCCATTTCAGTTAAAATGCGGCTGTCAGTTCCTGGGGTTTTTGGTGTGTGGTTTTTTTTTTTTTTTTGCATATTTGAATATTCATCAGTGTTGAGCGAGTATTTGGCACCACATCTCTTTTAGAAAAATGTAAATGTTGCAATAGCTAAAGATTCTCAATTACTGAATTCACTCACTTCTAATTATTCTTGAATGTATTCGTAAGATAGGGAAGACTTTTTAAACCTCTCCTCATCAATGTTCTATTAAAGTATAATGGGGAAATAGGAGTGAAAATATTGGTTGGGACTATATCTAGTCTTAAAGGCACCTAAAATACAGCATTAAACATTTACCAACATACAGATGTTTCTTTGATTTCCACAACTCTCACAGTCAGCTGTTGCTCTGTTGCATTATTTAAATATGTAAGTCTTAAAAGGTCTTAGAAATGAGCCAGTCTGCCAAAGGAAGCTTTTCTAGAAGTTTGTTAAGCCTTGGAAATAACAGCTTACCACCAGCCATAGGGGGTTTTTGTTTTTGGGTGTTTTGGTTTTGTTTTGTTCTTTTTTTTCCAAACATAAGCAATGAACATTATTCTGTCTGAAAACATTCTTTGTAATGGATAAATGACGTTTTGTGAACTAACTTTAGGTTGATGGGTGCTGACTCTCCACTGGTACCGCTGGATCCATAAAATGGATCTGCTTTTCTAATCTCTTTATCTTAAAAGATATTGTCTCTTCTCTTGTTGCAACCAGAAGAGACAAGCTCTAGTCAGGCACTACAGATGGAGGAACAAATGAACTCTGTGGTTTTCCTTTTAGGGGAATGACTGTATATTCTGACAGTCTGATTGGCCTTCCGTGTCTCATACTTGCTAACTCACTGGTGCTTTCAAAGACTAAATTTAATAGGTATGACCTAAAACAGTGTTAATGACCTTTTTGGAAATATAAGAGAAAATATGCAAAACAGAAAAATTAAGCTACAGCCTAAAGGACATTGAATTATTAGATCTTTTGTTAATATTGAGAGGTTACTAATGTATATCATGTAGAGTGCTGGAATAATTACCAGCATTTTCTACAAGTATTTCAATTAAGATAGAATATAATTCTAGCAAAAGTTTGGTCTTTATTTTTACAGTTAAGAATCACATAAAAAGACATTTTGGTGGAGGGTATGCTGTTTCATTTGGGGACCTAATAATTCTAATACATAGATATGTAATTTAAAATATACGTATCACTCTGAGTAATGTTTCATATGTGTCTTACTGGAAAATAAAAGGCTCTCGAAGTGTTCATTTAGTAATTAGAGCCAGACAGGAACTGGTCTTTGCCTTATTACCTCCTCTTATGTTCTCTGTGTTTTACATGTTGATTGACATCCTTGAAACCAACATACTGAGTTTTCCAATATTGAACATAGCGATCGTGGTAATTTTTCTTTCTACGTATAAAGTCAAGGCTTAAGAACCAATGATACCTGGTAGTTCTGATGCTTTTCTGAAGGCTCCCCTTTGCTGCTATCCCCTTAACCTCCATCACAGGAAACATGACAGCCGCCCTACAGGCAGCTCTGAAAAATCCCCCTATCAACACCAAGAGTCAGGCCGTGAAGGTGAGTCAGACAGGGATGTCTGCTGGTGTCTTAGCATTCTTTCCAAAATCCTCTGAAGTGTCATGGAATCAGCAAATAGTTTAACTGTTTACTGTCTTTGACATACAAGAGCTTACTCTGTGTAGTTTGTTAGGTGAAAATTTACATATGAAAATGATCTCACTCTAATACTGAGTTATGAGAGACCATTTCGGTGTGTTTAATGGAGGCACTCGGGGAATTGGAGCATAGGCCTGAAGAATAAACAATACTTTTACAAAATAAATAGATTCTATTTGGTTGCTTTTTAAAAAATTTTCTAAATTATCCAAGTATTAAATGTTTATAGAAAAAAAATAAATGTTTATAGAAAACTCAGAGAGAGGCAAAAAGGGGTAATTGTCATCATCCCACTGCCCAGAGATCATCGGTTTTTACTTTCTGGTGTTATATGCTTACAGAGCTTGTGTCTTTCTTAGTAGTTGTTTTTTAAATAAAAATGGAGTTTTGTAATTGGCTTTTTTTATGATGTACATGGACATCTTTCCTTGGCAGTAAGTTTATTTCTATAAGCACCTTTTTTAATGGCTGCATATAGATATGCTGCAGTTTACATATAACTAATCTTTTGTCATATATTTAGATTATTGACCTTTTGTTGTTGTAAACAGTATGGAAATGAACAATTTTGAGTAAACTGTTAGTTATTTCCTTTGAATAAATTCCTAGAAGCGAATCACCCGGGTTTTAGAATGCCACTTTTTTAAGGCTTTTGTTACAAGTGGCATTGCCAAATTGCCCTTCAAAAAAACATGACTTAACGTTCCCTGCAACAGTCTTTCCGGAAATACTTGAGAACTTACTTAATAATTGTATAAAATGAAGCCCAGAGCTCTGACCCCATTGTCTGTAGGAGCCCTAAGGATCTCTTTAATTGAGTACTAGTAATAACTTAGGTAAATGCATAATAATTATCTAGGCAACAATGAGAGGAAACATTTCTTTGGTTTTTGAAAGTGGTGAGGGATGTCATTGAGATTTCAATTTTACCACCTTCTGCTTTTATATGGGTGAGTTTTTATCACAGTTTGTGGGTGGGAAGTTATAGCTGTGGTTGTAAGACTATTTTTCTAAACTGGGTAATTGCTTAGTCTTTAAACTGAAGACAGCAATAGGTGGTAGAAACATTCTGTAAACTCCTGATCAGTAGGAATGCCAAAGATAATCACTCTTTCTTGAATAGGAGAAGTGAAATTGTTGAAAGGGTAAATTAAGTGTTCTCTTTGCTTGGCTTCTTGAGTGGAAAAATAACTTTGCTCTTGGAGCAGCCTTTTATCAGAAAAAAAAAATTATAAATATCACTATATCTACCTACTGTAGATAGGAAACTTAAATTTTCTTAAAAAGTTATTTTTATTAACTATTATTGAAGGATGGTTCAAGGTAGAACTGCAATTCATTGTCTTTGTCTTTGGGGTTTTCTCTGAGGTCAAGAAGTAAAATTTAAATGCCAACTTAATAAAGTTGGAAAATTACCATATCTCTTTGTAAGCAGATGCTTTCAGCTCTCCTTCAAACATGTCAAGAATCTGTCGTTCTCCTGAGCTACCATGCTACCCCAAACCAGCCTATGTTATTGCAGTAACTTCCAAACTGGTCTCCAGCCTTGTCCCCTGCCCCTCACCAACTTCCCATCAGCTCATTCTCAACATGGCAGCCAGAGTCAGATTATTATCACTGTTATCTCATACACACGTCAGATTCTACCACTGTTCTCAATATCTTCCAACATCTTCCCCTTTCTCTTAATGAAAGCCACAGTCTTCACAGTGGCCTGCGAGGGCTTACCTCCTGACCTGTCCTACTTCTCCACCATGTCTTTGACTACCAGGGATCTTTCTGCATATAGTGACAGCACATGTTCTTTCCTTCTTTCCTCTGAATGCTTTTCTCAAATACCCCTAAGGATTCTTCTTTCATGTCCATCAGGTCTTTTTTTCTTTTTTTTAAAGGATTTTATTTATTGATTCATGAGAGACACAGAGAAAGAGAGAGGCAGAGACCCAGGCAGAGGGAGAAGCAGGCTCCACGCAGGGAACCTGATGTGGGACTCGATCCCGGATCTCCAGGATCACACCCTGGGCTGAAGGCTGAGCCACCTGGGCTGCACCATGTCCATCAGGTCTTAAGTGTCACCTTTTCCAGAACAACCACTCTACGTGCTTACGTGTGAATGCTCTGTTCTCTGTGTCCCCAGGATCGAGCAGGCAGTATTGTCTTGAAGGTGCTCATCTCTTTTAAAGCTAATGATATCGAGAAGGCAGTTCAGTCCCTGGACAAGAATGGTGTGGATCTTCTCATGAAATATATTTATAAAGGCTTCGAGAGCCCCTCTGACAACAGCAGTGCTGTGTTACTGCAATGGCATGAAAAGGTAAGTTACGACCTAGAGTCCCTGCGACTGGCCACTTAATGATAGAAAGTAACCATGACTGCTCTTCTCACCTAAATCATTATTTTGACTGCATTATTGTCTTTACAAATAAATGCATGAAAACGAAAGCTTAGATTTATGTTTCCTAACCCTGGTCTTAAGAGATTCTGGTTTGCAACACATATTTATTCAGTAATGATTACTGTTCATTCAACATGATCTTGAACTTGGAACTAAATCCGAACCTTGAAAATAAGATAAACTATAAAAGTCAAAAATTCTTTGACCATGGCCAGAAGGTTAGAAACACCCAAGTGCCCAAGGACGGATGAACAGATAATCCTTTTTTTTTTTTTTAAGATTTTATTTATTTATTCATGAGAGAGACAGAGAGACAGAGGCAGAGACACAGGCAGAGGGAGAAGAAGCAGTCCGGACGTGGGACTCGATCCCAGGACTCCGGGATCACGCCCTGGGCGGAAGACAGGCACTTAACTGCTGAGCCACCCAAGGATCCCCCAGATAATCCATTTTATGCATACACTACATTTTGTTTTTTTGAACAACCGAAAGAAGGAAATTACATACATGGCACAGCACGAATGAACCTTGAAAACATTGTGCAAGGTGCAGTAAGCCAGTTGCAGAAAGACAAATATGGTGTGATTCCACTTACAGGAAATACCTCGAAGAGGCAAATTCAGAGAGAGAGAGAGAGAGAGAGAGAAGATGAGAGGTTATCAGGGACTGGGGGAAGGGAGAATAGAGAGTTATTACTTAATGGGGACAGTGTTTCTTTTTAGGGTGATGAAAATTATTGGAAACAGTGGTGACTATAATCCTGAGAATATAATGAGTGCCACTGAATTTTACCCTGAAAGATGGTTAAAGGAGCAAATTTCATGCTCTATATGTTACAGGATTTAAAAGAAATCAGAGGTGGGGTGAGATGAAGAGTTCTTCAATGTTTTTGTGTTTTCATGCATTTGATTCTGCATTGTGAGCAGATGGTGGTACACTGTCCCTCCAAAAAATGGCTAAGGGAAATTTTTAGCGTTAGGTAAAAAGTTGGTAAGGTCATTTTTAATACCCAACTCTTGGGTAATATGGGTACAGATGTGAACAGTTAAATAGAACCAACCACAGGGAAGGGATATATTCTAATACCTTACAGTTCCCAACCCTCAGTCTTTAGAAGCTGTTGTCCGTGTATCTGAGTGAAAACACACATGGAAGATGAGAATAGGCTGTAGAACTTGTCTTGATCAAGTCACTTGATCACCCATGCACTGTCAAATAAAGAGAGCCTAACTTTTAGGGACAGGGTAACCAACCAGACCTCCCTATTTTCCCAAGATGGCCCCAGTTTATGCCTGTTGTCCCAACATGATTATGAATAGTTCACTTTCACTCAGTGTACCAGTTGGAGAATAATGTATATGGTCA
Source organism: Vulpes vulpes (assembly GCF_048418805.1). Taxonomy (NCBI): domain Eukaryota; kingdom Metazoa; phylum Chordata; class Mammalia; order Carnivora; family Canidae; genus Vulpes; species Vulpes vulpes. Next base: position 143,391,552 of record NC_132792.1, read on the forward strand.
TCCTATTCAGGAATACTTTGCATTTGCCAGACACTGTACCATTAGATGATGTTTCATTTAAGCCTTAGAACAACTTTAGGAGGCATATAAGCATCTTTATCACCCTCAATTTAGAGATGAAGAGCCAGCTTAACAACCTAAGCATCCTGGTTCCTGTACAGTCCCAGGATCATAGCAGACATTGATGGAGCACTTCCTGTATTCCAAGCACTCTCCTAATCACTTCATAAATAACTCCTTTAATCTTCATAAAAATAGTAGGAGGGAAAGCTTGCTATCATTCCTTTTTTGGTGGATGGGGAAACTGAGGCACACATCAATCTTCATTGCTTCCTAACATCATCACCAATTTTTGCCCGTCTGTCTGCTAAATACTTCTCCAGCCACACGCTTATCTAAGCACGCTTATCTACCCCTCTGATGCAGCTCTTTGCAACATCTCCCCCAGATTTTTGCTGTAACTTCCTACACAGGCCTCCAGCCACCAGCTCTGCTTCTCTCGAATCTGTTCTCCACCCGGTCGCCAAATGCCCTCTCTGAAATCCAGATCTACCCTTTCAGTCACCTGCAGAGTAAAGCTCAAGTTCCAAAGTCTAGCCACTCCTCTTTTATGCCGTTCATCCCCCTTGCTCCAGCAGTGAGCAGCATAATAGTATGTTTTCCCAGGACACACCTTACTGTTTCACACCTCTGTACCTTTGCTCAGGATTTCCTCCCTGCCTGAGTACCTCCTTATCCCAGGGCACACCTCTGTCATTTCGTACATTATATTAACATAATCTCTCTTTTATGTTCTGTCCCTTTCTAGTAGACCAGAAAGTTCTATATCCCTAGCATCTAGCACAGTACTCAGTACACAAAAGTATTTAGTAAGTAAGCTAGAGCTTTCAGCTCCTGACACTTGATTGTGACTTCCAGTCTTTCAAGGTAGTGTCAAAATTAAAGTTCCTAAGTTCTTAGCTATTAAATGATACACTTTTAGCTTGGAGGAATAAAAAGAATCTAACAAGCTGGCTGATCTAAATGGGACTTAGGGTAGTTGATACCAGTTTGAACTTCTTCCCTGACAGTGTTAAAAGAGCAAAGTGGGTATGCCTGGGTGGCTCAGCGGTTTAGCGCCTGCCTTTGGCCCAGTTCATGATCCTGGAGTCCTGGGATTGAGTCCCACATTAGGCTTCCTGTGTGGAGCCTGCTTCTCCCTCTGCCTATGTCTCTGCCTCTCTCTCTCCCTCTCTCTCTCTCCCTCCCTCTCTCTCTCTCTTTCTCACGAATAAATAAATAAAATCTTTTAAAAAATAAAAGAGCAAAGTGAATGTCCTAAATTTACATTTGAGCACATGTTTTCAGCAAGAACATGCTGTAAATCTTGAAGAACATCCTATTATGTGGGGGGAAAAAAATTATAGAACGTAAACTAGTATCTCACGAGCATGTAGGTACACGAGGGCAGGGACTGTGAAGGTTTTATCAATCACTGGCTCTGCAGTGCTGGGTGCGTAATTGGTGTTCAAGAATGTTTATGAAAATTAATGAAGCCAAAGTTGATAGCCGCACACATTCCTTCTGTAAGAAAAAACGTCTTACTTGGGTATGATAATTGACCCTTTATAATTCCATCAGCGTTTACATTTTGGTTTGTTTTTAGGCACTTGCTGCAGGAGGAGTAGGCTCCATTGTCCGAGTCTTGACTGCGAGGAAGACTGTGTAGTCCAGCAGGAACTGGATATCCTGTGGGTGTGGGAGTCGCTGGTACAAAGACCAAAACAACCAAATGCCACCGCTGCCCTTTGGGTAGCATCTGTTTCTCTCAGCTTTGCCTTCTTGCTTCCTTTTTCATATCGGTAAAGAACAATTACATATCAGTTTTCCTTTTGTGAAAATTGGAATAACACAGAGGAAATATTTATGAACAGGAATGTTTCATGCTTTCAAAACGATTTCAGTGTATACTTGTCTGTATATAGTATAATTTGCCTTCCAAGTTTAATTGTGCAATTCTAACCCCTGTTGGCTGGTGGGGTTTTGTTTTGTTTTTGCGTTTTTGTTTTTGTTTTTGCGGTTTTGTTTTGTTTTTGACTAATAGTGAGAAATTTGATCAGAGTTTGAGGCCAGTTTCCTTACTCATTGCTAGCCAGGAAATGATCTTTATAAAAAAATAATGTTTGCGAAACTGGCAGCCATTAACATTGCAAAACTGGACCATAATCCCCTTATTTAAGCAAAATGTGTTTCCAGAACAAGTGGTGAATGAACACCACTACCAAGTTCCAGCTTTGTTTCTGCTTACCTCCAGATCATGTGAGCTTAAGTACGCTTCTTCCTCTTTGCATCCAATAATCATGGCCTCTTGATTTCTTTGTGGTCTCCAGGGTCCAGAGCACTTGCTCTACAAAAATATATCTATGAAATGCCAGAGCCTCTTTGACATGAGCATAAAACTTCGTTCTAATAATATGGCCCTCTTTGGGAAAATTACTCCAAATGAGAAAAGATGTGGAAACAGTGATGAAGTTCAAATTCTGGGCAGCCTCTGAATGAAATGCTATTTTCTTTAGAAACAGAATAGCTGCCTTAGACATTATGAGGCATATAACTAGTATTTCATATGCCCTATAAATGTCTTCAGTGTTCTTCAGGGTAATTAGGATCTTAAGAGATTTGGTTCAGATCCAGACACATACACATTCTGTATTTTAGCTCAGTGGTTTTTAAAAAAGGAAGATGCCACACAGCAAAAAGTGTTTACTTTGTTAGACAAACCAAATCGGTTCTCACAAAATGACCGGTGCTTATAAAAAGTTATTACTCAGTAACTCCAAAACCACCTGAATGCATAGGACCAAGAGGGAAATCAGCCTGTGTTTAGTATTTACATTGGACACCGGTTTCATAATCACTGTCTTATGTGAAAACTGGTGGAGAAAATTCTATAACCTCTTTGCTGTTTTTGATACCTGCTTTTTGTTTTGTAAAAATGATAAAGTTCAGAAAATAAAATGTCAGTGTTGAATAATTTATTTTCCTAGCTCTTATTTTAATATTTCTGAACATGCGGTTAATTAAGAGGGAAGCTTTCCTGTTTTACCAGCAGGTTATTGTACTCTTGACAAGAAGTAATTTGGTACAGAAGATTTCTAAAATGACTTTGTTCAAATATAAAGTAGTGGGGTAAAGGGAAGAGCGTCATTAATGATGTCAGGACACCATTGGAGCCCTTGGAATGATTCCATAGCCCTCTGGATGCCAGCTGAGCATCTGGAATATCACTGCCCAAGGACTTAAACTAGTAACCTAGCAGCTGTGGTCATTTATTCCCGGCTTCTACACCCCTTCTCACACCGCAGCCTCTTTTGTCTCCACACTGGCCCTACTAGATTTCCTGCTTTAAAGCTCTAGAAACTAAAAAAAAAAAAAACAAAAAACTAGAAATTGGGGCACCTGGGTGGCTCAGCAATTGTGATCCTGGGATCCCCAGATTGAGTCCCACATTGGGCTCCCCACAAGGAGCCTACCTCTCCCTCTGCCTTTCTCTGTGTGTCTGTCATGAATAAATATATAAAATCTTTTTTTTTTTTTTTTTTTTTTTTTTAAGATAAAGGGAGAGGGAGAAGCAGGCTCCATGCAGGGAACCTGATGTGGGACTCAATCCTAGGCCTCCAGGATCAGGCCCTGGGATGAAGGCGGCGCTAAACCACTGAGCCCCCCGGGCTACCCTAAAATTTTTTAAAGTAAATAAAGCTCTAGAAACTTAACAGGCAATTCAGAGGGCTGTGAGTTAAGAGAAAGTAAATAATAGGTAGTCCAGTTGGTACAGCATAACCCCTTACAAACTTTAAAATGAAAACAAAAGTGATATTGCAATACTGCTGTATAAAATCCTTCTTCATGTCACTTTCACAACTATCGTGTTAGGGAAAATCTTGGAGTTTCATATTCTATAGACCCTAAAATGGCTATGTTCAGAATCTGCTAACCTATCAGCTTCACTCAGGGAGATAGTAAAAATATTTAGCAGTTACTACCCTGGAAGGACTGACTCAGGATGGATGCCGGCTGCAAACAACTGGCTCCCCTGATTCATCTGGGCTGTCAGCCTGGGCGATACTGACCAGGACCGGGCAAGGGTTGTCCAGATGATTGGTACAAGAGTAGTTCTTTCCCTTCCATTCCCTTCTGCTGGAATCTCAGTGGGTCTTTTTGTTTCATTATAGCCATTTTCATTTCTTTTACTCTTGCCATTGTTGAAGGGGGAAAATGACACACATACCTTTCTGGTCATTAGGTGACTGCACCATGTAGGTAACAGACTTGATAGGAAGTGTGATGATATCTCAAGGAAACTCGGTAACACATATGTGCAGTCAATCTGTAAATGGTACAAATTAACAAATATTTTTTAAAAAAACATTTACTGTGTTCCCAAGAATCATGAAGGACATAATAGAAGAGTAATAGTAAGTTAATAATAACTTCACTTTATAGGGCAGCCTGGGTGGCTCAGTGGTTTAGCACTGCCTCCAGTCCAGGGCCTGATCTGGAGACCAGGGATCAAGTCCCATGTTGGGCTCCCTGCATGGAACCTGCTTGTGTCTCTGCCTCTCTCTGTGTGTCTCATGAATAAATTTAAAAAAAAAAACTTATAAAAAACAGGTATGAATAATTTTATCCTCAAAATATTTTTGATCATTTCTTAAAATGTAAGTTGTATTTAGAGTATTCATCTCAAAGTAGTCTGTTAAACATCAGTAATCCTGCCTCGGTCCATGAGACTGAGTTACATGAGCTTTATACAGTATATGAAACCTAACCCAGATAGATACAACACAAAAAGGAAACCAAAGGCACGGAACTCCCAGCACGTGGTAGTAGCACAGCTTTTAATTCCCAAAGCAAGATTCTGAGTCTGAGTAAGTGGATTAAAACACAAAAGCCACCCTTTATTGAGTACTTACTATGTGCCCGTCCCATTGTATATTTAATCTTGAGAACTGAAGCTTAGAGAATATATATAAGATCACATGGTTTGAGGGTGCCAGAAACAGAATTCCAACTGCTGTCTGCCTGACTCCAAGGTTACATCGTAATTTTTCTTATGTCTGGTGCTTGGGAATACAGGTATTTCCAGGACAGATGAGGATTGGGGCTTTCTCTAGAACTCTCAACGCTAGATGCATGGGGCTACTGTTGAGAGGTAAAACCCACTCGGGGAGCCCTTCAGAGAGGTAAAAGTTGACAGGTGCTCAGGGAAGAAGACTTGAAGAGGTATTACACCAACAAAAGACATACTCAGCAGTGCACAGAACATAGCTATTTCTTCACTATGAGTTTTAATTGCCTTTTGATGATTTTTAACGTTGTGAGGTTAGAGTTCAACACCTATAACATGCCTAACTCTGCTAGAAAAGGGAAAAGTGGCTGAGGGTTACTCAAAGCATGTAATTTCTCTGTATCTTGCTCTTTATACAGTTTTTTTGTGTGTGTGGGGAGGGCTAGAGTGAGTAGGGACGGAGAGGGAGTGAGAGGATCTTAAGCAGGCTCCAGCTCAGTGCGGAGCCCAGTGCAACACAGGGTTCAATCTCATGGCCCTGAAATCAGACCTGAGCAGAACCTAAAAAGTCGGTGACTTAACCAGTGAGCCACCCAGGTGCCCGACCTTCATCCAATAGTCTTACCAAGCTCTCTCTTTTCTGTGTTTTCATAGATGATGTATTTTAAGTAATAAATTTCTCTTTTAATTAGTTTTGTCATAATTCCATTTAGCAAGATCCAGAGCCTCAATCGTTCATTTCATTAGCCACGCTCAACAGATTGTTGGTCATAACTAAAAATCATTTGCCTAACTGCATAAGAATCACTTTGGTCAAAAAAAAAAAAAAAAAGAATCACTTTGGTCTCCTCCACTATCATTGCCGGGTGCCCCATTTTGGAGGTACCCCAAATTGGCAGCTTATCTCGGACGATTATCTTGGGAGTGCCCTCATTCTGATTTCAAAGCTAGTTGAGAACCAAGAGTTTTTGCAGAAGAAATCCTGGGAAATGGGACTTGGCTTGAGGAAATCAGAATCAAAATCACTGACCCATAAGGACAAGGAACCAAGGCACTGCCCAGCAGGTATGACCCCGACAACAGCAACTCAACCCTGTTCTTTGTGCATCCACCACCACACGTTGGGGAGAGGCGGTTGTATGGGTCTGGATAAATTCTAACCTGCTTTTGTCTACCTGTCCCCTTGCCACCTCTTGATTGCATTTTCCTTGTCTGCTTCCCTTCCCTAATGATTTTCCCTCTTCAGCCCCTGCAGGGCTGCTTTCTGGCCCGTCCCTCATTCCTCTCTCTGCTTCTGCCTCAATCTCCTCATGCCCTGACACTCAGACTCACTGCTACTGATTGAATATGTGACACTTGAGCAGATTAGTTCAAGTAATGCCCTTCCACACAGTTCTCCAACTTACTCAAAATGTTTACACGGCTAATTTCTAAACTGAGAAAATGCCGGGCTTCATTCCCATAGGTAATGCTTTGGAGAGCTCAGATTGATCAAATAACCCAAAATCTCAAGACAGGTTTTTTAAATACATTTTTTTCTCTTTAGATTTGCAAATAATTTCACCTTACAGACAAAAAAAAACAAAAAACAAAAAACAAAACATACAAAAGAACACAGGAAGGCGAGCCCAAAAAAGAAATCGAATTAGCTGTGAACATTTCACAAAGGGATGCTCTACACCAAGGTTAGGTTGCTTCCATCCGTGCCCCACCATGGGCCTTCCCCTGCCCCATCTCCATCTCAGCCCAGTATCACGGATCGAATATGTGAAAACCCCAGTTTAAAAACGTCTGTGCTTCCTTCCAATGGATAGTCTTTCCTCCTTTATCGAATATTAGATGACCATACATTTCAGGGTCCACTTCCGGGTTCTCTATTCTGTTCCATTGATCTATGTGTCTGTTTTTGTGCCAGTACCACACTGTCTTGATGACCACAGCTTTGTAGTACAACCTGAAATCTGGCATTGTGATGCCCCCAGCTATGGTTTTCTTTTTTAAAATTCCCCTGGCTATTCGGGGTCTTTTCTGATTCCACACAAATCTTAAAATAATTTGTTCTAACTCTCTGAAGAAAGTCCATGGTATTTTGATAGGGATTGCATTAAACGTGTAAGTTGCCCTGGGTAACATTGACGTTTTTACAATATTAATTCTGCCAATCCATGAGCATGGAATATTTTTCCATCTCTTTGTGTGGAGGTTCCTCAAAGAGTTAAAAATAGACCTGCCCTACGACCCAGAAATTGCACTGTTGGGGATTTACCCCAAAGATTCAGATGCAATGAAACGTCGGGACACCTGCACCCCGATGTTTCTAGCAGCAATGTCCACAATAGCCAAACTGTGGAAGGAGCCTCCGTGTCCATCGAAAGATGAATGGATAAAGAAGATGTGGTTTATGTATACAATGGAATATTACTCAGCAATTAGAAATGACAAATACCCACCATTTGCTTCAACGTGGATGGAACTGGAGGGTATTATGCTGAGTGAAATAAGTCAATAGGAAAAGGACAAACAGTGTATGTTCTCATTCATTTGGGGAATATAAATAATAGTGAAAGGGAATATAAAGGAAGGGAAAAGAATTGTTGGGAAATATCAGGAAGGGAGACAGAACAAAAAGACTCCTAACCCTGGGAAACGAACTAGGGGTGGTGGAAGGGGAGGACGGTGGGTGTTGGAGGGGAATGGGTGACGGGCACTGAGGTGGACACTTGACGGGATGAGCACTGGGTGTTTTTTTGTATGTTGGTAAATTGAACACCAATAAAAATTAATTTAAAAAAAATAAAAATAAAAAAAAAATAAAAACGTTCTGTGCACCAAAATGCGGGTGCCTCTTGCACCAGACTGGGACCTGGAGGTATAGTGCAGCATCTGCCTCTAGATGGTGCTAATTCCCCACCGTGATGAGCCGACCAGGCGCCACATGGGATAGCACTGTCACACTCACATTTGTTTTCCTTCCTTTATGTTACTTGAATGCTTAATGAACATAAATTGTCTGGTTTACATCTCTTACTTCTCTAGGAGACAGTCCCCTAAAGGCTGGATACATAAAAGGTAGATCGAAGGGTATACAACTCACCTGAATCCCAAGGTCTGGCGTTCTAAGACTCCCATATTTTTCAGCCCAGCATTTAGCTCATGCCCTGAAGGATATCCCCTCTTGAACTTTCCACCAGACTGTGCAACCTTCCTGAAGTCACAGCTGTGTCTTCCTCATTCTCCACAATCCCTTGACATAGTCCATGCTCACCGAATATCTATTGGTTGCATCATATTGATTGAGCAGAGTCCTCTAAAATATCCTGAGATCTATGCACAGGTCCTGGGGTGTCTGGATAGAACATATTCCAAGCACAAATGGAGAACTATGCAAAGAATTAAGTAATCCTCCTTGGATTCAAAGAGCCTAGATCCAATCGCAAGTTCAGTTGGCTTCAACGTGGACATTTAGGCAGACAATGTATCAGCCTTAGGCAGAGACTAGAGCCATGATACCGTGCGTGGACTTTATAGTGTGTGGCTTCTCAAGTCACCATAGGCAGTGGCTGAGGGACAGAACTACAGCTCACGTCTGTCTGGCAGTGGCATCAAGGGAGTTTACCTGTAACCTTCATTATTCTATGGCATCACCTTTAAAGTCAGAGACATGTCCCAACACCTTTTGTGTCCCTTAAAGATAAGGAAAGAAAGGTGGTTTCTGATCTTTTGCAATTACAAGCAACTACAAAACAATGTTACAAACAATGCTACCAAAAAAAAAAATCGTTAAAAATCATTTTACCACCTTTCTTGGCTCTATTTATATTTAGAATCTTCTACAGTCAACTCTTAGGGTAGTGAATGTCATAAATGGACAATATCACCGAATAATATTGTGTTTCCTTTTATTTATCCAAAATTGAATCAAGATTGCAGGAGTACCTCTAGGTTAAGATTTTCTTCGGTTTGATGACTGAGTACTCATTGACCTATGATTTTATCTTTTTATTCATTTTATTTTTAAACAAGTAATCTGTTCATATGGTTCAACATTCAAAAAATAAAGAAGATGTGCTATGGTTATTTCCCTCCCATCTCAGATCCCCTTCTAATAATCAACTAATATCATGAAATTCTTGTAACCCTTCTAGATATAGTATATGCAGTCACAAGCAAATACCTGTATAATATTAACTCCTTTGTTCACATAAATACTAGCATAGTATACATAGTATTCTTTGCCTTGCTTTTTCATTACGGTATATTTTGGCAATAATTTCCTATGAGCACATAAAGAATCTCCTTATTTTTGTGTGTGACTGCATAATATTCTACTCTATAAATACAGGTACCATAATTTACCTAACCATTTCCCTGTTGGGTTAGGAGGTTCTGATCTTTTGCATTTACAAAAAAATGTTACAATGAATAACACCAAAAGCCATTTCACATATGGTCAAGCCTATTTATAGATAATTTCTAAAAGTGGAATTTTAGGTAAAAGGGTATGCATTTATAACTTTGATAGATATTGGAGGCTAGATTGCCTTCTTTAGAAGTCCTATCCATTACATTTCCTCTGGCAGTGTAGGAGAATCCTTGTTTTCTCCCCTCTTTACCTTCCCTGTCTTCAAACTTTTTTTTTTTTTAAGATTTATTTGAGAGAGAGAGAGAGAGAGAGTGTGTGTGTGTGTGTGTGTGTGTGTGTGAGAGGCAGAGGAGGGGCAGAGGGAGAGAATCCTCAAACAGGCTCCCTACTGAGCAGAGCCCAAAGCTAGGGAATCCCAGGACCCTGAGATCATGGCCTGAGCCAAAATCACAAGTCAGGCGCTTAATGAACTGAGCCACTCAGGTGTCCCATCATACATTTTTATATTTGCAAATCTGTAGAATAAAAAAATGGTGTCGTACATATATTTGCATTTCTCTTCATGTAAGTGGGATTGAGCATCTTTTCATGTATTTAAGAGCCAGTTTTCTTCCTGTACTTTTCTCTTCCATAATTCTTTGCCCACTTGATCATCTTTTTCTAGTTAATTTGTAGGAGCTCTTTCTAACAGGCACGTAAGCCTTTTGTTTGTAATAGGAATTTAAATATTTTCTCACACTTTGTCTTTTGACTTTATGATGGCTTTTCCTGTGAAGAAAAACATTATTTTCTTTTTATATAATTGAGTTTATCTATCTTTTATGGGTTTGATGGGGGGGGGGGAACAGGGCTAGCTGAGGGCAAGGCAGGAGCTTGGGTCAGCACATTGACAAGTCCTTGAAACAGGCAAAGGGACTTTCCTCTACAGACTCAACTGCCTCAATGTTCATACTTTGCTAAGGTCAGAAGGCAATCTTAGCCCAACCCCCAAGAGCCTGTAAGTGTACTTTAACATATTAAAATTCCTTTAGAAATTTCCCTTTAGAGATAAACCCCCAAGATACGTGTTGGCAATCATCCTCCAAGAACATGGCCCACCGATATACATCTGAAGGGTCTCATGACTCAGGTTTTATTAGACGGTAATAAGTGACTTTTTCCCAACAACATCTAGCCCCCTCAAGGTCCTGGAAACCTTGCTTCCAAAATTCCTTAGAAAGTACGCTATCCCCAAACCCCTCCCAACTGCCAGGTATATAATCAGCCACGCCTCACAGGCCCTCATGCAGAAATCCCGCATAGCTTCTAATTGACTAGCTTGCTTGCCTTTCTCAGGACTTAAGGGTATTTTTCTGAAGAGATACAGCTAAAACTACCCAGAATATTTCACACGGTCTCATTCACTCAAATATCTACATACCAGGGGCTACTTAGAGTATGTCATATACAATCCTTATCTTTCAGAAGCTAAACTCTAGGGAACTGACTCCACAAACAGTCTGCAATTCTATAGGAAGCAAGCTAGAATAGAGAAAGGAATAAAGTCAGGTAGAGAATCAAATGGGGAACAATTACCTCTGCAAGAGTAAATGTGAGGGAAAAGCTGCAAGAATATAACCTTGTCATCAGTCTTGCAGGCTACATAAGAGTTTGCCAGATAGACAAGAGCAGAGGGGGAACGCCAGGCAGAGGGAACAGCATGATATCAGAAATCACACAATTAGCATTCCAGAATCTTGTTCATTCTTGGTATTAAGTCAAGTTAATTAACTGATATCATTGTACCACTAAGTGATTGAGTACTGGTTCCAAATTTCCTTGGTTCTCAGATAAAACGCAAAAGATTTCCTTAACTTATATGTAATTCCCAGTGTTGATTCTAGCCAGAGGGAAAACATCTGCTGCTGAGACAAAGCCACTTATGAATGACATGTTACAGCTGTTGGGTCAAGAAGTATATATGCAAGGCACATGCTGCTTGATGATGACTCTGGAGTGCTGTGCTGAGTACGACATGTTGGGTGCCAGCAGGAAGGCAGACCATGATAATTAGTGATGTCTGCAGAGCTTTTAAAGGGGTAGAATGACAACACAATTATGTTGAACATAACCTCAATTATGTTCAATACCTGAGTTATTTGGCCCTGGCCTTTATCTATAGCCTCATCCCCAACTAAAAGTAGGACGGTCTCTTAGCACAACTCCAGGGGTTCCCCTTCATGCCACATAGCCATGTTCTAAGGGGAACCATTCATAGGGCATCTGTGTAAATGGTGCCCCTTAATGCTGCACAACATAATATTGATTAATGTTCTGTTTAACTTACCATGCCAACCACATAAAACTCATACCTGAGTTTCTCTGAAGGTCTGCTCCACTCTTCATTTTATTACCAGATTCCTCTCCTTTACCAGTGACATGACAAAACATGTCCATCAGAAACCCTCTAAGTTTTCCATCTTGAAGTTCAGACACCCAGACAAAATCTGACTTCTCTTTTTCACGCTCCACTTCCAAAGTCCCAGAGAAGGATTCTGATTGGCCTAGCTTGAGCCAAGAACCAACCTCTGGACCAATTAACTGTGAGGAGTAGGGCAGACCACATTTTACTAATATGGAAACTTTCATTGTAACTCAAGTTCTTAGGAACCGGGGATTCTTTTTTCACAAACTAATTTTCACAAACTAATATTTCATGCATAGGTTCTTCTAGGGCAGAGCCCATAGATTATTTATCTTTGGTTAATTTATAAAACTTGCATGTAATTGGGTCCCTCAGATATTTCATTGAAGAACGTGGCACCTTTTGTTGAATGGTGATTGGATGAATCAATGAATCAATGATTATAGGTATTATTGTCTCCATTTTAATGAGGCTAGCTCAGAGAATTATGTGCCTGGAGAAATATAAACACTATAGTGATCAACTGGAATTTAGGTGTCTGGTTATAAATAAGACTTTTTCCACTACATGAAGGTCTACAAGTGGAGTCTTACAAGAGATGTAGATGCCTTGCATAATAAAACAAGCTTTTCCTTTGGAACAAACAGACCCAACAAGCTCTTTGTCAAGTTGCCTTAAAGTGGTCTTTTTTTTTTTTATTTTTTTTATTTATGATAGTCATATATAGAGAGAGAGGCAGAGACAAGGCAGAGACAAGGCAGAGATAAAGGCAGAGGGAGAAGCAGGCTCCATGCACCAGGAGCCCGATGTGGGATTCGATCCCGGGTCTCCAGGATCGCGCCCTGGGCCAAAGGCAGGCGCCAAACCGCTGCACCACCCAGGGATCCCTTAAAGTGGTCTTTGTCAAGTTGCCTTAACCTTCCTGAGCCTGTATATTCATCTGTAGAGTGGAAACAACGTCATCTACATGAAGTTGTTATGGGGCATAAATCCATAGAGAATATCAAATGTCTGGCATATTAGATTTTCAAGAATTATTATTTCTATTTCCTTTTTGTATTAATTGTCTTCATTGGAGTTGTTTCTCAATTTTTCAGCCATCTCCTATGTCTGCATGTCATCCTATTTGACTCTACCATAGTTTTTGTTTCTGTTTTTTAGCAGGTAGACTCTGAGAGACCAAGCATTATGTCTATATAACTTACTCTTTTTAAAGCATCCTCAGAGGGCTAACTGTGCTTGGGAATTGCAAACACAGCCCTTGATGGGAATAGTTCTTAAATTACCGAAACGGACTTCAATGGGTGTCAGACACCTTCCATTCCATTTCTACATGGCCAGATATTTTTCCAAAGATTTGAAAATCAAAATCATATATTTCTCTACTCCTTAGAAGGCTTCAAATGCTTCCCATGGCTTTTAGTATAAAATCCAAACTCCCTAGCATGGCCACAAAACTCTGTGTGGATTGGCCCGTCTCCTCAGTCTCTGAGCCTTAGACACTGGGGCCTCTCTAGTGCCTCCACCATGCTCCCTCAGCACAGGGCCTTTGTACACACTGCTTCCTCTGCCCGGATGCTCTTCCCCTCTCCTTCCCAGTCACCTAATTCCTCATTCAGTGTACGTCCTCAGGAAAATCGTTCCAAAATCATTCCAAATCTTCTACTTGACGGGATGAGCACTGGGTGTTATTCTGTATGTTGGTAAATTGAACACCAATAAAAATTATTAAAAAAACAAACAAACAAACAAACAAATCTTCTCTGATCTAAACAAGGTCCCCTTCATAGCCAAGAGTAGCTAGAGTCCTTTCCCTGTGTAGCACTTGGCACTCTGGTAATTTACATTTATTTATATGATTATTAGTTATCTGTATCACGACTAAATGATCTGCTCCATGAAAACAGGCACTGTGTCTGTTTTGGCTCACCAAAGGTCTCCCACGTATTGCTTTGGGCTGTACAACAAACTACTCTAAAACATAGTAGCTTCAAACAACGAGAATCATTTATTACCTCTCACAGTTCCTGTGGGTCGGGAATTTGGAGGTGGTTTACGGAGTATCTTTTGCTTTGAGTCTTTCATGAGGCTGTAGTCAGAGGTCAGTGGAGGCTACAGTCATCTGAAGGCTTATGTGAGGCTGGAGATCTTCTTCCAAAGTGGCTCCCTCACAGGGCTAGAAGTTTCTGCTGGCTCTTGGGAAGAAGCCTCAGTTTTCCACATGGGCCTCTCCATAGGGTTTCTTGAGTGTCCCCACGACATGGCAGCTGGCTTCTACCAGAGAAAACTCTCCAAGTCTGCAATTTTATGGCTTAACTATGGAAGTCACAGATGTCACCTGTGCAGTATTCTATTGGTCACACAGGTCAACTCTGATTCATTGTAGGAGTACACAAAGACATGAATACCAGCAGATGGATGACCGGAAGCCTTCTAGGAGACTGGCTACCACAAACACCTCTGTTTAACTCTTGTATTTTCAGACACTTGATGTATGTAGAACATTTGTACAAAGATGGCAGCTTCATTCCTGAAGCTTCTCTACTTCTCCTAGAATTATATTTGGTTTCCAAATTCAGAAATTCTTGTAAAAGTCTCAAAAAGTGACCTTCTCATAGAGTTAATTAACAAGTGACTATTCCCCAAAGCCTCTGCCCCAAGTGACTAGAAGGTCACATTCTTTTTCCTCCTCTATCACTTACCTACTGCTTCAGAACAAATTACCATAAAACTCAGAGGCTAAAAACAACCATATTTATCATCTCACAGTTGCTATGGGTCAAGAATTTGTGCACAACTTAGCCAGATACCCTCTGGCCCAGGGTATCTTTCAGGGCTATGATCAAGGTGTGAGGCAGGAGGCACACTCATCTCAAGGTTCAGCTAAGGCTGAATCCTCTTTTGGTTAGACTAAGGGCCTCAGTTTCTCACTGGCTGTTGCCCAGAGACTGCCCCTTGGCCACAGGGGCTTCTCACTAGTGTAGCTCACAACATGGTAGCTGATTCATCAAAGAGAGCGAGGGAGAGGAAGTGAAAGAATGCTAGTAAAATGGAAATCACAGACTTTTGTTACCTAATCTTGAAAGTAACATCCTATCACTTTTGAAGTAACATCCCTATCTCTCTCTCTCTCTTTTTTTAAGTGTTTCTGGTTTATTTTATTTTTAACCTTTTTATTTTTCTTTTTACTTTAGTTCTTTTTCTCTTTAATAAAGATTCTATTTATTTACTTGAGAGAGAGAGAGAGAGAAAGCACAGAGGGAGAAGGAGAAGCAGGCTCCCTGCTCAGCAGGGACTTGATCCCAGAACCCTGGGATCAGGATCTGAGCCAAAGGCAGATACTCAACCACTGAGCCACCCGGGTGCCCCTAATTTTTTTTCTTATTTTATTTGCTGTATTCTCATCGTTAGAAGAAAAGCAGTAGGGCCAGTCCACATTCAAGGAGAGGGGATTACACAGGGTGTGAATACTAGGAAGTTGGGCTTATTGAGGGCCAATGGCTGCCTATCACCCCTACTGACCTCCTTGAGTTAGCAGAGACTTCTGCTTTGCATTCCACCCTGGTTTTACTATTTCCCTCCCTTTTGGGACCCACTCTATAGATAGCCTAACCTAGAGTTTCCAGAAGCAGTCATGGGAAAAATTCTCTATATTCCCATCAATTTCAAGAATTCTTTTCTTTAAAAACAAAACAAAACAAAAAAAAAAACAAAAAACAAAAAAACTATGTTTTTCTGATTTCAAAGATAATACAAGCTTGGAATACCTGGCTGGCTTAGTCGGTGGAGGAGAGCATGCAACTCTTAATCATGGGATTATGAGTTTGAGCCCCACATGTGGTGTGGAGTTTACTTAAAATAAAAAAAATATATATATAGGGATCCCTGGGTGGCGCAGCGGTTTGGCGCCTGCCTTTGGCCCAGGGCGTGATCCTGGAGACCCGGGATCGAATCCCACGTCGGGCTCCCGGTGCATGGAGCCTGCTTCTCCCTCTGCCTGTGTCTCTGCCCTCTGCCTCTCTCTCTCTCTCTCTCTCTTTCTCTGACTATAATAAATAAATAAAAATTAAAAAATATATATATATATTTAAAAAAATTTAAGTAATACAAGCTCATTGTAAGATTCCAACAATATCAAAATATAAAACTATAAATAAAATTTCCCTAGCTTTCTTCCCACATCCCAGAGATAACTTATCAATGTTAATACCATGCTATACACTTTTATCCCTTTTTCCAATATGTATGCTGATACGACATTCTTATTAATTTATCAAAAACATATCAAACTCTTCTTGAGAAAAAAAACTCTTCTTGAGGTTTTTGTTTTGCTTTGTGTTGTTTTACTTAACAGGGTAGCTTGGCCATCTTTTCATATCGGCACATATGGATCTATAGCATTCGATTCCTATACACACATGGCATAATCTATTTAATCATTCCCTTATTGGTGGTCACTTAAATTTTTTTAAAAAATTCTTACCTGGTATAAATATTGCTGCAGTGTGCATATATGTGTGCATGGGAAGGAGTATATTTGCACATTTGCATATTTCAACAGAACAAGTTTCTAAGAAGCAGAATGCTAAATCAAAGCGTGTGACAAGTGTATTACAAAATGTTGTTCAGAAAGGTTGTCCCAATTTCAACTTCTCCAAAATTGATGGTATTTGTCAGAGTAAAGTCCCTGGAGGAACTGGTCTATAGCCTTTTGAGGGGATCCAAGACCTTGTTAATTATGGGAATAGCTAAAAAGCAGTAGAGGAAAAAAAGCTTCTCTGTCAAAGGCCAAGGCTGCAATAAAAGAAACCTCAGATTAATTCTCAGCTGATTCTGATTCTGATTCCACTTTGTGTCTCTGTGCTAGTACTTGACCAAGAAATAAGGCTGTGTGGGCCTCACCCATGTAGCTGAGCCCACATCACATGAAGGGTGACCCTGAGATGCCCCCACAATGTCTGGAGCAGACATTCATGTGACTGATACGCCTACCCATACTCCCATCCGAGACTTGGCTGAGGACAACTGCTGATGGAGCGGACCCTGCTGGACCTCTGGGTTGGGAAGGTTCCTTGATAGAGCCTATCTGACCTGGGAGCAATCTGAACTGGGGTGGGAGGAACTGAGGGACTCAAAAGCCAGAAACATCCATAAACAGCTGGGCCCCAAAGTCAGACCATTTTGTGTGCAAATCCAGGCTCTATTTGTCCTAGCTATAAGACTGAACTCGTGGGATGCCTGGGTGGCTCAGTGGTTGAACATCTGCCTTTGGCTCAGGATATGATCCCAGGGTCCTGGGATGGAGTCTCGCATCAGGCTCCCCACAGGGAACCTGCTTCTCCCTCTGCCTGTGTCTCTCCCTCTCTCTATGTGTCTCTCATGAATAAATGAATAAAATTTAAAAAAAAAAAAAGATTTAAAAAAGACTGCACTCATGATCTCCCATGAAAAGGTAGCTCTCTAGTGGCAATGACATCAGTATATAACACAGGTAATGATTCACTGAGCTATACACTTAATCTGTGTGCATTTTACTTTTTTTAAAAAAGATTTTATTTATTTATTCATAAAAGACAGAGAGAGAGAGAGAGAGAGAGAGAGAGAGGAAGAAACTTAGGCAGAGGGAGAAGCAGGCTCCCTGCAAGGAGCCTGATGTGGGACTCAATCTCTGATCCTGGGATCACGCCCTGAGCCAGAGGCAGATGCTCAACCGCTGAGCCACCCAGGTGTCCCTGTGTGCATTTTATCACATGTAAATTATACTTCAAAAGAGAGAAGGGAAGGAGGGAGGGATCAAAAAAGGGAAGGGAAGGGAAAGGAAAGGGCAGAGGTGACAAGTCCCACAGTGTATCCCATCCCTGCCCAAGCACACCTCTTCCCAGGATGCTGAGAGAACAAAGGACCTGCGGACATCCTGCCCTGGGTTCCAGCCTGTACCAAGTGAGCTGCTAGTGTTGGCCCCAAGCCCTTTGTTCAACAATGGTGCCTCCATTGTTAACAGTCAATAGTACAAGAGATGGAGTAACAGAGAAAGAGCGTCTGCATAATAACAACATGTGGTGATGTAATATTGTGAATATCGGATGATTCCTCTCCTCACCCTCCCTTTCATTTAGTGACCTTTCCCCCATTCCTGTGGAGAAACAAGATACTACCATTGATCCCATAGGAGGCTTATCACGGTGGAACCAGAGAAGAGAGCACAGATTGTTGGCTTTTAAATTCAAAAGGAGTCCTCCTATACAACACAAATGTAAATGGAGGGATGGAGAATGTTAGACATGCCAGTCTCCTGCACCCTCCAACCCCCTTCTTCCAACCACCCTCTTCCCTGCTGCCTCCTCCCTACTCCTGAGAAGATAAACAAGGGAGAGAGCCAGGCTGGATGGGGACTCATGGGAGAGGCGTTGAGGCCACGGTCTTTCAGAAATAGTTAGCTTCAAAGGGAGAAAACAACAGTCCCCCCCCACCCCAAAAACTTTGGGAATTTCAGAGTAAGGGAACATGAGTGGGTTTAAATCTGAAGCGTCTGAGTATGCTTGGAACTGAGTAAGACTGTTTTCTGCTACCAGAAGAAAAAGAGAACTAAAAATAAAGAGTTGGAAAGAAAATGGAGATTTTTTTTTTTCATATTTGTATTAGTGGGAAAATGCACATTTGCCACAAAAGCACACTTCTCTGGAGTGGATGTTTTTGCTTGTGTTCTGCATCACTCTTATCACAAAGATACATTTTCCAAGCCTAGAAATCACATATGTGACCTAACTGGGATAGCCAAGAAAAAGAGAAAGAGAGAGAGAGAGAGAGAAAGTTATGGCTCAGCTCTTGTCATCTGGAGATTTTCATCCAGAGTGTCAGCTCAGACACTGAATGGGAAAATAGGAGGTACGAGATTTCCCCTCTACCTTTGCCAAGAAAGAAAACTGTTTCCCAGGCCCCTGTGCCCAAGCCTGCCCTAATTTGTTTCCCAAATTAGGAAAAGAAAACCACATGATGAAGCTCATTTCACAGCCATTTGTACTTCCTCACCCCTGAATGTGACTCAGCAGATACCCAGGGGCTGAGTGAGGGAGAGGAGGTCCGGTTTGTTTTAACCACTGCCACCTGATGGCCTGCTGCGGGCAAGCAAAAAAGAGATGCAATGAACAAAGGCTTCCTGGGGCCTGGATCCACTACCTAGACGCCTGGACCACTTCTCTCCCTCCCCTCTCCACTTGCAGCCTAACTCTGGCCTCTCCCAGAAGGGGAAAGAAATGCCCCTCTTGTTCGTGCCAGGCATGCATGGTTCAGTTCTATGAGCTGAACCCTGGGATCAGTTAGCCAAAGGTAACAAGTGGCTTGTTTTTTTTTTTAAGTTCCCAGAGATCAAATGAATCTAAGATGCTATGGTTTTAGCTCTCCTACTGGGCGCTTGGTGAACGGAAGCATGGAGTAATCAGCTGAAGTGCAGAAACCCCAACTTGGGTGCTTAAATGGTTGGGAAATAGTTTCTAAAGCAAGAGCAATAATGATAACCAATCAAATTCTGGCTCCAGATTTAGCAAACTGGGCCCAGAAGAGTGGTTTAAGGTCTAGACAGGTGTTGTAGTTTCACACATGGTAAGAAGCTCTGAAAGTCCTATCGAAAGCCAGGTGGCTGAAAGACAGCCAAAAAAGAAAAAGGAATCCCTTGGGTTCACCGAAGATGGTGCATTGGAACAGCCAATCTGCTGGAACACTTTAATTTGGGAGGAAGGCAGAATTAATTTGAATATATATGTTCAAAGTCCTAAGAATTTAAGTATAAGTCCTTTTCATCTTCTAGAAATGGTGTCTGGCCCACACAAAGTAGAGCTTATTTTCCTATGCCTGGTGTTGGCCCTGACCGTCTTACCCCAGCTCTTCATACTATCTCCAACTGCCTGTGTTCTTAGGGCAAGGATCTTGACCTAGTCTTCGTTTGTGGGGGGGGGTCGAGGGGCCCCAGAGTATGCAGATTGGGGGCTTTGTAATTATGTGAGGACAACTTAATTAAGCTTGACATCAACCCTGTGTTTCAGTTCTCCTTTTCCTTTTCTCAGGTAAGGACAGCTAGTATAAAGACTGGTAAGAAAATGATTTTTTTTTTTTTAAGATTTTACTTATCTATTCACGAGAGACAGAGAGGCAGAGACACAGGCAGAGGGAGAAGCAGGCTCTCTGTGGGAAGCCCGATGTGGGACTCAATCCCAGGACCCTGGGGATCACGACCTGAGCCGAAGGCAGACGTTCAACCGCTGAGCCACTCAGGTGCCCCAGAAAATGATCATAACGTAGAAGACAGTGAGTTCTGAGATACAGCATTGTGACTTTTTCCTGAACAAAATGAAAAGGAACTGCTGGACCCTGAAATGCTAAATTTAAACTATGGATATTTGACAATATCAAATGACAATAGCAGAGAGCCAATTTGTTTTAATCATTTTCCTAGAATTGAGCAGAAAGCATCTGATTTTTAAAGCTACTTCATGGTCAACGAAACACATTTGTTATTCCTCAGAACTCTGTCTTGGGGGGCATGAGGGGAGCCCTCTGCAAAATGACACTTCCTGTCTGTAGACTGTTGGGTGCTCTGCCTCAGGCCCGGTCAGCAGGGCCTTGCTGGGTTTCTGGGTCTTCCGGCTGGCACCTAGGTTGCCATAGAGATCCCAGAAGCAGAATCCAGAGTGAGCGGTTGTCGGAGGATTCTCTCCTCAAAGCTGGAAAACAGCTCCTTGGGAGCATCCAGAGACAACACAGATTTTTCCAGAATTAAAATGAAAGCCCTGGGGAGCGAAGGTTCATCTGCTTCTTCCCAGGCAGAGAAAATCTGGTTGTTCAAGAGCTTGTTCTCCACGTGACGTTGGCAGATGACCTCACTGTCCTTTATTTGTAGTCTCTCGAGTGAGCTCTGGAAAGCTAGAGGTCACCAAGTCACCAAGCAGGGGCCATTGGCTCCCTTGCCTGCCTTTCTATCAAGATGCCCCAGCCAGAGCCATAGGAGAATTCTGGGACTGCTTGGGTGGCCCCGGGGGACCCAAGAAGTTACCTGGGCCCAGGGCCAAGACGAAGGGGATGGACACACTGCCCCAGCTCCCTTCAGCTGAAATGTGCTCAGAGCTGAGCTCCTTGGGAGACTCTAGCACCACTGCTGACAGAAGAACAACATGGGATGTGACGCCAGGGGTTCCAAATGCCAAAAATCTCAGATTTTTTTTTTTTTAAGTTCTGGCTGGTTTTGTGTTCATTTTGACATTTATTTACTTTTCTAGAAACTTCTGAGGTCACAGAGTTGAGGAAACATTTCCAGTTTAAGCTATTTAAGCTTTTAATGAGTTACGAGGGCTAGCCTTGCTGCAGAATGCCCCGGCCCACCCTTGAGCCAATGGCAGCCCCACCCCTGGGACCCTTGGGACTCCCAGCCACCTCTGCCCGCACCCCCTGCTGAGGTCCCCCCCGAACCCCCTTCTGCCCTCAGTCCCCTCCGGCCCATCTGTTTCCGACACAGCTTGCTTTGCCCATAATCAGTGTCATACCAGGGCGACTCAATTTTTGATGGACTGACAGATCCAAGACCAGTGACTTTAAAGAAGGAAATGACAGCTTTTTACAGTCATGTCAGCTAAGGGCTTGCGTCCTTAGGATCACAGGCCAGGATTTTAGGAGACTTCTAAAGGTCAAATCATTTCCTGCCTCAAAGAGGAGAGCACCATTCCTAAACCCAAAGGTCCTTGTTATGGTTTTTTAATTTAAAAAGTTGGGCAGCCCCAGTGACTCCACGGTTTAGCGCCACCTTCAGCCCAGGCCGTGATCCTTGGAGACCTGGGATCGAGTCCCACGTTGGGCTCCCTGCATGGAGCCTGCTTCTTCCTCTGCCTGTGTCTCTGCCTCTCTCTCTTCTCTGTGTATCTCTCATGAATAAACAAATAAAATCTTATATAAATAAATAAATAAATAAATAAATAAATAAATAAATAAATTTTAAAAAAGTTTACAGGGAAGAAAAAAAAAGTTTACAGGGGATCCTGGGTGCCTCAGTTGGCTGAGCGTCTGACTCTTGGCTTCAGCTCAGGTCATAATCTGTGGGTTGTGGGATCAAGTCCCATGTGGGGAGCCCAGCAGGGTGGGGGGTCTGCTTGAGTTCCTCTCCCTCTGCCCCATCCCCCACTTGTCATGCACTCTCTCAAAAATAAATAAATAAATCTTTTAAAAAGTGGGGGAGCACCTGGGTGGCTCAGTGGTTGAGCATCTATCTACCTTCAGCTCAGGTCATGATCCCAGGGTGCTGGGATCAAGTTTCACATCTGGCTCCCCACAGGGAGCCTGCTTCTCCCTCTGCCTGTATCTCTGCCTCTCTTTCTCTCTGTGTCTCTCATGAATAAATAAATGAAATCTTTAAAAAAAAAAAGTTTACAACTGAAATATCTTTGACATGCTTTGGATTCTGGGAAAGAAAAATATCTGCCAAAGTGTAACCAGAATAGGTGAATGCCTCTGAGGTGGGGATTTCCCTTTCCCTGTTCCTTATGGAGCATAAATTGGCTTTGGAATCAGACACTGGGTTTAATCTGAGTCATTTATGAGCTCTGTACCCTTGAACATGTCACTTAAGCTAAGACTCAGCTTCTTTTACTATCAGTGGGTTTTGTAAGTGAAATGATGCGCATCGAGCGTGTAAAGCTTTCTTGGCACCCAAGGAGCTCCACAGAGAGGAACTGATATTATTACAGTTAGTTGCCAGCCCCCTCCTATCCTCTCAAGGATCCGAGCCTCTGTAACATAATCATCCTCAGTGTGAACTGGATACATAATCATCCTCGGGGGGAGGCTTGCAAATACAGACTTGAGATCACCTTTGGAGCGTCACATTGGCAAATAGGCCGTAATGCTGGGAAGGAGAGGTTGTCAGGGAAGGAGCTGGGTGGTCCTGCTACTTTTTGGATGACGGTCTATGAGCTCTATACTCCCAGTTGGTCATTGGTTTCAGCCCTCTGTTCCCTAACCTTCTCTAAGATAAACTGGGAGCCTGGGTGGACCCCCTGTACTCTCACTCGTCTACCCTTTCCAGGGGAGGACTTTTGCTGGTGTGTTGTAGTCATTACTTCTCTCCCTTCTACGTCCTTTGAGACATGGCCACCATTTAAACTTTGTGTCCAGAGCAGAGGAAGTGCATGTGGAAAATGTCTGGAAACCTTTTTTTAAAAATTATTATTATTTTTATTTATTCATTCATGAGAGACACTGAGAGAGAGGCTGAGATACTGGCAGAGGGAGGAGAGGCAGGCTCCATGCAAGGAGCCTAATTGTCTGGAAACCATTGCCTCACATCTCAACCCCTGGCAACCCCTTGAGAAGACCCGAGTCCCTGCTACCTGACACTGCCCCCTTCTCTGGGACCCTAGCCATTTCTCTGGCTTATTTGGTGTACTTTGTGAAATATGAGTAGGGGGTTAGCCTAATTTAGCTGCTCCGTCTTGCTCAGGAAGAAGGCTGCTAGAGTTTACCCAGAAAGGAGAAGAAAAGCATTTCGTCAGTGGAAAGTTGTTACTACAAACTGACCAAGGTTTCAGAAAGACTACTGAGCCCGCATGGGGCTGGAGACCAGTGCAAGGAAGACCCAGAGGCGAGGGGGTGAGGGCTGCAGTCCAAGGACTCCCTTCCCCCTGTACCACCCCCACCTGTTAGAACATCACGCCCACTACATGTGGGGTTCCCCTTCCTCTTCAGAGCACCTCCCCCTTTGTCCCCTCACCTCCCACTGTCTCCTCAGCTCCTCATGATCTGACTTCTGCCTCCCCTGTGCACTGCCCAGCTCTGCTGACGCCCTAACCCTGGCCTCCAGCCTCCATCACTCCTCAGCAGCATCCCACATTGCTCACATCCCTCCGCGAGGAGTTCCATCTCCTGATGTGGGTGTCAGTGTCACCCTTGCTCCTCTCTTGTCTCTCTGAACACTTTCTTACCCACCTTCCTTGGCTTCACCTGCCTTAACTAGGAATTCCCTAAAGTTCAGTTTTTTCTTTCTTTTTGTTTTAAGATTTTACTTATTTATTCATGAGAGACACAGATAGAGAGAGAGAGAGAGAAGAGAGAGAGAGGCAGAGACACAAGGCAGAGGGAAAGTCATGCTCCATGCAGGGAGCCCGAGGTGGGACTCGATCCCAGGACCCCAGGATGATGCCCTGGGCCAAAGGCAGGCTCTCAGCCACTGAGCCACCCAGGTGCCCCAAGTCTTTGTTTTCTTAAGGTCATATCAGCCCATCTCAGACTTAGGCTCTGGAGGAACAATACTGTCAGAAGCAGCATTTGAGAGTTACTTGTATGAAGCCCTGGGAGTGCATGAGATTGCCACTCCATTTCCTCCACTTCCTGTGGCAGCCTCCAAGCCTCTCCGGCTCGCTTGAAACACCAGGGACTCCTTGATCTTTGATCCCTCCTCTCCTTTATCTCCACGTGCAAGACCCCATCATCTCTGGCATTGCCTCACACACTTCCTGTCTTCCTGCACCTGCCTCCGCATTATTATTTCTTGCCTGAAACATTGCAATAACTTCTTAATACGCTTCCTTGCCCTATTAGGATCCACTTCTCCAGTCTTCAAAATGCCTGATTTCCCCATCTTCCTTCCAGGATTCTAGCCCCCATGGATAGGGATGGGAGGAGAGGGCACAAGAGGGTCTGGAAGGCCCTGGGCTGTAAGGAATGGAAGTGTCATTTATGGCTTATAAGTGGAAAATCCAAAGAAGGAGAGAAGGAAATATGAAAAACTCTGTTTTGTGAGAAATCGCAACAGATTCTAACGCAGGAAGTCTAGTGTTTTGTGTAAAGGGGCACTTCCATAGCAATAACCCTAGGCAGAGGGTCATGAATGTTATGGCTTTAATTGCATCTCAGTGTAACATACCATTCTGTGGAGTATTTACGTGCTAGGAATTCTAAGGGGGAAACGTCTATAGAGCCAAGTACAGGCAAATCAGAAGCTGAGAGGAAATTGCTCAGAGCTTGGATGGAAGTGGACTTGAATGCCCAAGGGTCCGGCTGAGGAAGTCATGCCCAGCATGCTATGAGACTTCTGCTCCAATCATCCTGGACTAGGAGGGTGGGGATGTCAGAACAGAGGATTAGCACCCCATGAAGCCAACAGAGACTGTTCATTCTTCTCTCATGAATTTGGAAAACTGAAAGAACCCACTGGCATGTTAGCAGCTGCCTGGCCCTTTTCTATGGCTTTCCATTTCAGTGTCAGGACAAACCAGCAAGTTAGATACTGTTCTAATAACCATTTTGCAGAGGGGGAACCAGAGACTCTTGAGAATTGGAGGGATTTATGAAAGTTTGCTTAGGTAGGACATGAGCGACCCAGGACTTGAATCCAGGATTGCTGACCCCACAATTTCTTGGTTAGAACATAGGATGAGAGAGGCCCTCAGGTGGCTAAGGGCTTCCATGAAACTCAGGGGCATGCCTGGGGTCAGCAGTCACTGAGCCACCTCCAAATTCTGGCTCTGACCAATTGAGACTTCCTGGAAAGCCAGGAAGAACTTGGAACCAGGCTCCCAAAGGCTCTCCCCTAGACTGATGCTCCGAATGTCCTCAGCCTGAGGATGTCTGTGATAGATGTAAGATTGTGACAGGATGGGTCAGCAGAAGGGCCAGACCACAGCGCAGGTGGCCTGCTCAGCCTCATAGATGGTACCGAGGTTGTGGGCTTTCAGGAGTAACAGGAGCAGTCTGTTGCGGGTAGCAGTGGGAGGGAAGAGACACCTGACATTATGTGTGCGTGACATTATATACACGACTGGTTACAGAATTGGCAATGTCCTGTGAAAAATGAAAATGTGGCCCCTTGTTCAGAATTATTAAGCATTTCAAAATGGTGGCAGCCAGGAATGAAACCAAGCATAGGGACCTTCTAAGCCTGGGACTTCTAAGCCTGGGACCTTCTAAGCCTGCCATTATAATTTTTTTTTTAATTTTTATTTTTTGTCTAGAAAAGTGTTGAAAGGGAAAGTGCTAGGCAGAGCAAAGATTCTGACTTCTCTATCTTCCCCCAATTTATTCCAAATAGCTGAATTATAATAGCCACTGTGCAACAAATAGGTCCTATGTTCCAAGCACGTGACTGTGTTATTACTCCTACTTTGCCATGTGGGAAATCTGAGGCCACAAAGAGGCTGTAAGGACCACAGCCAGCTGGAGAAAAGCCAACATTCAAACCCAGGTTTCTGGACTCCAAAGCTTTCCCCTCTTCTGCACATTTTCTCCACCTTCAAACCCTGCATTAAATGGAGATTTTAGGAGCTTTGGGCAGGGAAGATAAAAATTCTGGACTAGGTCAGTGTTTCTCAAACTCCAGCCCTATGTATATATCACCTTCAAATTTTTAGTAATATTTTCAATTCACCTATGATGTAATTTGCTTATTATTTTTCTTTCATTAATTCCCTTAAAAATATTTTGCCTCGGGCACCTGGGTGGCTTAGTGGTTGAGCATCTGCCTTTGGCTCAGGTCATGATCCTGGGGTCCTAGAATTGAGTCCCACATGGGGCTCTCTGCAGGGAGCCTGCTTCTCCCTCTGCCTATGTCTCTGCCTCTCTCACGAATAAAGAAAATAAAATAAATGTTTAGTCACATTTTAAAACATAAAAACTGTGAAACTGTGTTCGGTGTGCTAGCTATACATTTTTTTGAATACAAATGAAAATAAAAAACACCTATCCCACTTCTATAAATTTACCTTACAGATATAGTCACAGGAGTGTGAAAGGACATATACACAAGAACATTCATTGTGACATTATTATGCTAGCATATAATTGGAAATAACCTGTCTGTCCGTCAACAGAAAACTGGTTATGTGAAGAACAACAATATAGCCATAAACAAGGAAGGAGGAAGTTCTTTATGCCCAGATAAGGAACTATTGTTAAGAGAAAGACCAGATGCAGAGTTGTATACCAAATGGTATGTGCGTAAAAGAGGAGGAGGTCTACATTTGCACATGCCTAAAAATCTCTTCTGAGAGAAGAATACCAATACATTAACACAAGTGGTTCCTATTGGGTAGGAAGAGTTTGGCCATGATGGGAAGAAAATTTTCCACACTTGTTAATTTTTTATTTTATTAAAAAAAATTTTTTTTTTAAATATTGGGATGCCTGGGTGGCTTAGCAATTGAGTCTGCCTTCGGCTCAGGACGGGATCCTGAAGTTCCGGGATCCAGTCCCACATTGTGCTCCTGCATGGAGAATGCTTCTCTTCCTTCTGCCCATGTCTCTGCCTCTCTTTGTGTCTCTCATGAATAAATAAAATCTTTCAAAAAAATTTTTTTAAATATTATTTGAGAGAGAGAAGAGCAGAGGGAAAGGGACAAGCAGGCTCCACACTGAGCACAGAGTCTCACACAGAGCTCTATCCCACCTCCCTAAGATCGTGACTTGAGTGATAATTTTGAACCATGTGAAGGTATTATTTATCAAAAAAAATTAAATAATTAAAATAATACAACAGCTATTATGATAGCAATTTGCATCTACATACTGCCTAAAATCACCTTGTGAGCCACGGACGGTATGTTCCCCTACTTGAAGACACTGCTCTGATGGATTCAGCTCTGCACCCAAGTGCTCACAGGTGTGGGTGTCAAGCAAATGAAAGTCCTAGACAAGGTAGGCCAACCCTAGTGCTAAGAGGAAATGGAAAAGCCCTATCATTAAAAGGGCTCTTTAGACTTATTATTTGCTAATGGAGTCCATGTTTGCTGAGTGTCCTGAAGCCCAGAAAAGAATCTGAGCCCCAGAGAAAAGGGGGCTGTGTCCCCTTGTGAAGAATGCATGAATTATGTCTTCTTTGGCAGTTGAGCTGTAAAGATAAGAAAAGGGACTGAAATAAGAACCTTTCAACATCTCATCTCAGCCAAGGGTTCTGGGGAAAGAGTTGTGAACACTAGCCAGATCAGGATGACAGACAATAGAAGATACAAGAGGATGGGTGCAAGTATGTTCTGAGCTAGAAAGTTGGTGGCAATCTCCTGCAATGGTCAACAGAGAGATTACTCAGGTCTTTGTATGAGTCGTTGGGTCAAGAGCCATCTGACACAAGAGTTGGTTGCACTTCTGTTAATGTAGCCTACGATTGCATTAGCTGTTTTGGCAACCATATGATTCTGTTGACTCATATGAGCTTTAAGTCAACCCAAATGGCTAGGCTTCTTCCAAGACATTGCTCTTAAGCTTTGTCTCTTACCCATCTTTGAACAGTTGAGTTCTTCTTCTTCTTCTTCTTCTTCTTCTTCTTCTTCTTCTTCTTCTTCTTCTTCTTCTTCAAGATTTTATTTATTTTACTTATTTGAGAGAGAGAGAGAGAGAGAGCATGCACAGAAGGAAGAGGGTGAGGGAGAGAATCTCAAGCAGATTCTCCACTGAGCACAGAGCCCAACTTGGCTTCATCCCATGACCCTGAGATCATGACCTGAGTTGGAATCAAGAATTAACCAACTTGCTTAACCAACTGAGCCAGCCAGGCGGCCCTGGACCGTTGAATTCTTAAACTCAGGAGTAAATCTTTACATTTACTTTTACTCCAAGTTTACATTTACATTTACTCCAAGTTGAAACTTGGAGCTTTAGTGGATCAGTGTAAGTCAGGCAATATTTTAATTCTGATTCTGTCATTTTATATGTTTACTCTCTCTCTCCAAGCTTTGAGTCATTTGCAAATTTGATCCTTTTTGTTAAAAGGTTAAAGAAACAAGTTGACAGGGATCCCTGGGTGGTGCAGCAGTTTGGCGCCTGCCTTTGGCCCAGGGCGCGATCCTGGAGACCCAGGATCGAATCCCACGTCGGGCTCCCGGTGCATGGAGCCTGCTTCTCCCTCTGCCTGTGTCTCTGCCTCTCTCTCTCTCTGTGTGTGACTATCATAAATAAATAAAAAAAAAAATTAAAAAAAAAAAAAAAAGAAACAAGTTGACATTGATATTTCAGGAAGGCTCTATGAATATAATATTTAGCCAACTAAATTATGTAAATTGTTTTGTCTTAGAAATACCTTGGCCAAATATGTTTCTGATATTTGTATACGGCGCTTTTCCACTGATTAGGAAAATCTTCTCAAAAAAGGAAACCTGCAAAGAACACCTGACTTGTTCTTTGTACACTCAAGCTAGTTCCTAAAGGTCTCAGCTCCCTTTTTAAGTGCCTCTGTTTAATAATCTATATTTTTAGAATCCTTTCCAGTGGTCTGCTGGTAAATCTTTGGTGTTGTTTTTAGAATTCATGCCTTTTGGAAATCTAGAACTACACTTACCCATCCATCCTGGCTTTCTAGCATCTATCCCAGTCTTTGCCATGTTTCAGTTAGTGACAAGGTTTTGGGGATCATACTTGCAAAATCTTTTGGTTCCTGGGATTCGGCGAATCTGGACCTGATAACTAGAATTTCTTTAAAGCAGCTATCAGCTTTCTCACTGCCCTCTGGGTCTTCTGTTTTTACTTTGACATCTGCTAACTTGACGCCATCTGCACCAAGCAGTGACCCTCCCTGCTCTTCCTCAGACACTAAGGAGCTCTTTGTGTTGTCCCTAGTATTTTTTGCAGCCTCAGCTCACTCTGGGTTTCAGCTTCCCCTCTACCCTTCCTTTGATCTCTTTGCACAGTATTTGGATTCGTCCTTGGCCAAGAGCCATGTCCTCCATCACTTCTGCATGCCTGGCCTCTGAGAGAGTTCGCAGTGCCTCTCCATTTCTTTCATCACTGAGATCCCTGATTACTATGTGGTTATGCTTAGTATTTCTGAGAATCCCTCACTAACAATTGATTGTTTTAGAGCCTTGGGCCATGGGTGCACATCTATTTTTCATTTTTTATTTGCCAAGTCTCTCTTTTTTTGACATACAACAAATCTAACTAGAGTAAACCTAAGAAAACACTGAAATTTATTTTATGGGCCTATCAGTATCACTTAGAGGCTAAAGGCAGGAATTTGAGTGGGCCTCAGGAAATCCTGGAATCAGTGGCTGGAAAGTCAATGGGTTTCACTGTCTCTGTCTTTGGTCTCCAATTCTCAGTGGGCCTCTGCTTCATTCTCTCTCTGTGCAGACTGGTTTTCTCTGCTTTCCTGGACCTCATGGCAGAAAATCATAGACCCACAGCTCCTAAGTTTACATGTCATGTGTCCAGCTACCCAAAGAGATGAGCCTACCATCTCTCAGCTCTAAACTCCAGTTCGCAGGAGTCAGAACCTAACTGGTCCAGCCTGTCAAACACCCACTATAATCCAACCAGCCAGAAACATGTTGTTCAAATGTGGCCATAGGCCCTATTCTCCTGCTATGGATTAGATGGGCAATTCCTAGAAAAGCAGGGGAAGGAACACAACCTAATATCTACTCTTTACTCATTCATTCAGCAAATATTTATCATGTGTTCAAACATTGTTTTAGTTGTTAGGGAGACTACAGGGAAAGCAAAAGAGAATCTTTAAAAATTCTATTCCACTAAATGCAAGGTACATTTCTAACTCTTCTGCACATCACCCTTTTTTGTATTGTGACATGGTCCATTTCTACTTTCTATATTAGTAACTGTCTTGTTTATTAAAAAAAATTTTTTTAAGATTTTATTTATTCATAAGAGACACAGAGAGAGACAGAGGCACAGGCAGAGAGAGAAGCAGGCTCCCTGCAGGGAGCCCGATGCAGGACTTGATCCTGAGACTTCAGGATCATGCCCTGAGCCGAAGGCAGATGCCCAACCACTGAGCCACCCAGGTGCCCCAGTAACTGTCTTGTTTAGAGCAGCATTTTTCCTTGGATACCCACTGACTTGGAATCCACTTACTTGAGGGAGATATGCTAAAGAAACACATAAATGAATTATCCAGATACCTGGCTTTCCTAGACAAAAAGCCCCATGGAATATTAAGCCTGTCCAAGGAAGATGAAAATTGCATCTCTGGTTTTTGTTTTTTTAAAGATTTTATTTATTTATTCATGAGAGACACAGAGAGAAGCAGAAACATAGGCAGAGGGAGAAGTAGGTTCCTTGCAGGGAGTCTGATGTGGGACTTGATCCCAGGACCCCGGAATCATGACCTGAGCCAAAGGCAGATGCTCAAGCACAGAGCCACCGAGGCATCCCTGCATCCCTGGTTTTGTGGCTTGATTGCATTTAGTGGGTGGGTACTACGGAAAGAAGACACAGGATTGAAAAGGCCAATTGCATTCTGTTGGGCCTGACCCAGTCATACAGGTCCTTTAAAAGGGAGTCTAGTGGTCAAAGACTCAATGAAGTAGAGACCCTCTCTCCATGTCTGCCTTGAGGAAGCAAGAAGCATGTGCTCTACAGCTACAATCCTGACAATAACTTGCAGGAGTTTAGAAGAAGATCCTTCCCCCATCAAGCCTTCAGATGAGGATGCAGCCCACACCCTGATCTCAGCTTCATGGGACTGAGCAGAAGACCAGCTAAGTGATGCCCATATTCCACACCCATGAAAACTGTGAAAGAGTAAACATGTGTTATTTCAAGCCACTAAATTGGTGATAATTTGTTATGCAGCCCTAGAAACCTAATATAATGATAGATTAGACAAAACAATCTTATAATGTATTCCTGGAAAAGGAAGACTTTTCATACTGAGGCTTTCAACTAACATTTCTGAACAATAGGATCCATGCTGGGTGTTCCATATGCTCTTTGTGAAATCCAGACCAAGTTTATATATAGTACCTGAGATCCTGAGGGGTTCCTATCTGGTACTTGATGTAAACATCCACTTGATATTAGAGTTGAGGCCATAGAAAGAATATACTTTTCCCTTTCATTACAAATGTACCTTACTTTATATAAATAAGTGACAGATTATATAAAATTATATTTTTCAAATAGGATGCAATTTTCTTAGTTTTTGATTCATTTGCCCAATTAGCAAAAGTCTATATAGAACCTGCCACGTGCCTAGACTAACTAAATCAAGTGTGAAGAGAGATAAAGGAAAATAGAGACATGGTTTGACCATTTGAGGTGCCTGTGATAGAAGCCTCATCTAGTTAAAAACCTTAAAGAACCATCAAATGTAGGGCAGCCCAGGTGGCTCAGCAGTTTAGTGGTCAAAGGCGTGGGCGTGACCCTGGAGACCTAGGATCCAGTCCCACATCTGGCTCCCTGTGAGGAGTCTGCTTCTCCCTCTGCCTGTGTCTCTGCCTCTCTTTCTCTCTGTGTACACACTCTCATGAATAAATAAATAAAATATTAAAAAAAAGAACCATCAAAGACTAAATGCTAAAAGTGGGGATGAGGAGGTAGCTGCTGAATGCTAAGGAATAATGGAAATTACAAGTTAGATTTCACAGACTCCTCCCTCAGAGAAAAGGGAAAGCAGTGGAATGTTCTTAGCTTCCAGCTGATTGAATAAATGCAATAGGAGTTCTGTGACCTTTTAGCTACTCATGCCTAAATCCTGCTTATTCCGAAGTTTAGAGTAATTTCAAAGGTAGTGAGCTGAAACTTTGTTATCCAAACATCTGCAAAATTTACTCAAGAAATAATGTTTACAGAATACTTCCTATATCAAGTGCTGTCCTAGGAATGAGAACACAGTGGTTTATCTATCGGAATGTTGTGTTTTTTCACGTTTTTATTTATTTATTTAAATAATTTCTAGGGCACTCCCAGTGGCACAGCAGTTTACTGCTGCCTGCAGCCCGGGGTGTGATCCTGGAGACCTGGGATCGAGTCCCACTTCAGGCTACTTGCATGGAGCCTGCTTCTCCCTCTGCCTCTCTCTCTCTCTCTCTCTCTCTGTGTGTGTGTGTGTGTGTGTGTGTGAGTCCATCATGAATAAATAAATAAAATCTTTAAAAAAAATTATAATTTCTAAACCCAATGTGGGGCTGAAACTCACAACCCCAAGATCAAGAGCTGCACATTCCTCCAACTGAGCCAGCCAGGAGCTCCTCTCTCAGGTTTAAAACTATAACAAAAAACCCTCTTCAAGTGATTTAAGCAATAAATATATTAATTACCTCACCAAATAAAAAGTCCTGAGGTAGGTCCAAGATGGGTTCATTTAGGAGCTCACCAACATCATTAAAGATCCAGGTTTTGTTTTGTTTTGTTTTCCATATCCTTTTCCTCAAGACTCCGACTAGTACAATCTTTGCTGAATCTCCTCATGGTGACAAGAAAGCTGCCACTGTTCTAGGCACATCTTCACAGTACTGCCTGGGGGAGAAACAACTACTGTTTTTTCCCGTGTGTCTTTTTTTTTTTTTTTTAAATGAGGGGGAAAAATCTTTCCCAGAATTCCTTAGCAGACTTCCCCTAATGTCTTATTAACCAGAATTGTATCTCAGGCTTGTGTCTAAACCATCTTCCCCGAAGCACAGGGAAAGGAAGCACAGGGCCTCAGGAAAGCAGAGACTTGAACAAAAGTGGGGTTTTATGAAAAGGAGGAAGGGGAATGAAGGATGGCTGTACTGACAGGCCATCTACCAACAGTATCAATAACTGCTGTAATTACAGATGGTGGTAAAGATTGTCTCTGGATTGGGCCACAGAAACAACTTCACAGATGATATGCAGTTACAAATTGGGACAAACACCATGACCCGGGGCACCTGC
This sequence comes from Vulpes vulpes, assembly GCF_048418805.1. NCBI lineage: Eukaryota > Metazoa > Chordata > Mammalia > Carnivora > Canidae > Vulpes > Vulpes vulpes. The sequence goes on from NC_132792.1 coordinate 143,424,984, forward strand.
CTGGCTCAGTCTGTAGATGTAATTCTTGATCTGAGGGTTCTGAGTACAGACCCCACATTGGGTGTAGAACTTACTTAAAAAACAAAAAACCCACTGTAACAGAGAGAACTGATGGCTGTGAGACCTCATCAGAGTGAGGTCATAGTCAAGAAAGGCCATTCAGAGGAAGTGAAAGATGAATAGGAACCAGAAGGCAGAGGTTTGAGGGAAGAGCATTCCAGGCAGAGGGAACAGGCCTGGCTGATTTGAGGACACGGGAAGGAAATGGGACTGGGTGGGAGGAGGAGAGGAGGGGACATGGCACAGAAAGAGCATGGGGCAGCAGGCAGGGTCCTCTCTGCAGCATGAGATGGAGTTTGGTTTGTATTCTAAGAGGACCGTGAAGGCACTTGAAGGTTTCAAGACAGGGGCAGGAGGTGATCTGACTTGTTGTTTAAAACCCCAGTCTGGCTGCAGTGTGGAGAATGGATGATGGGGACGAGGAGAGGTGAGGAGTGCCCATGGCTTGGCAACAGGAACGTGTTGGGAAAGGGGACAGAGCTGAGCATGGACGGCATTGCTGGTGCCCTGAGCTGATAAGGATGCGCCAGTCCCAGGACTTCCCCCCAGAAGTGTACGGTCTGTTCCAGGGGCTGAGATGCACACACGCACACAGAACTGCGCTCTGACGGAGAAGGATAAGGGCCACGTGGGAGACGAAGGTGAGCTCACAGTCTGGGGGCCCTAGGGTGATCCTGATTTCCTGGCGGCTTCGGAAGGCAGGTGATCTCTGAGCAGGCGCTGTGCAAGGTGAGTTTGGAGGTGCAGATGTGGAAAGGGCAGCCCAGGGAGAGGAAGCAGCTTGAACCAAAGCAAAGAGGCAGGAAATGCAGACCTAGAGGGCGGGGAACAAGTAGTGGTAGAGTTTGCTGGGCTTTGTGAAAGGACAATCCAGAGAATGAAGCTAGAAAAACCATGGGAGCCAGCTGGAGGGCAACTGTGAGTGGCAGGCTAGGAACAATAAGGTCAAAAAACATAAGGAATAACCACCACAAAAGTTTAAATAAAATCTAGGTTAGCTGCAAAACCACTTGATTTTCCTGGGAATAGTCAACATGCTAATCAAGTTCTGATGATTTATTCACTGAGTAGAGTCAACAGTATGGCCCTCTGGCATCACTGCCCCCTGTAGGTCATTTGCCAATGGTTTCTAACTTCTTTTGGGGATATCCCATCACCATTTCTTGAGTGTTGGTTCTGGGGATCCTAGCATAAGAAGACACAGGCCCAGCTCGCAGAGGCTCTCAGAGTTGAGCAGATGAAGAAATAAATTGCAACAACTACAATGTAAATGTTAGGGAAGAGGGGGTACAAAGGAGAGGGAAGCCTACTAGCTGGAATGTGGTGCTGGATTTCATTGGGCCTGAAGCATGAGGAGGGGGTTCCCAGGCAAAGAAGTGACTTGGGCAGGGCTGCCAAACACAGTGGATGTCCTGTGTAGACACGTGCGTGCACGCGTGCACACACACACACACACACATGCACGCGGCTTCTCTATCTTCACACCTTCGGGTATGCAAGCCCTACAGAATGTATGGTCTTAAAATTTATTTTCAGGCTGTTTGGGGGAAGTTTGGTGATAGCCGGTGAGCTCTTTCAGTTGCTGCAGAACAAAGGGTGATCCCCATAAACATGAGTTTTAATTACGAGGTCACCATTTGGGTAAGTCATATTGGTGACACCCTCTGCTCCCAGTCACTCTGTGGGGAGGTTACACGGACTCTTCCTTTTCCAGCGAGGAAGGGAGCCTTCAACCTTAAATCGGGGAGACGGGGACACGCATAAGCTATCAGGGGCTCTTCCTAGCTTCAGTTGCTCACAGAAGGGCAGGAGAAGTCCTAACTCCCAGGCCTATCCAGCTCCTAATTTTGACATTTGCAGGAAACTGGTCGCCTCTGAGCTTCCGAAGTGTTTTACATAAATGTTATCTCAGATCCAGGTGGACACCCAAGAGCATCCCGTCGCAGCAATTTGTTAATTGCTCATTTTAGCTCAAGATGAACAAACGACTATATCCAGAGAGTCCGTGAGGTTATGAGGACGGGAGCAAGGAATTCATTGAAGACCAGGAGGAAGCAGCCTCTCCTCCAGCATCCTCATTTAATAGGGGGTGGAGTGCATCACCTGCCACCGCTGTCCCCAGCCCGGGGGGGGGGGGGGGGGGGGGGGGGGGCCTGGGGCAGAGGCCGGAGCAGAAGCTGCCCCGAAGTGGGGGTGGCAGACAGGACGGCTGGGTGACAGAGCAGAAGCATTTTGGGGAAGTGACCCACGGCAGGACTTCCTCTCCCCCACACTCCGCCCCCGCCCGCCCTCTCACTCTCTCGGTCCCTTGTCTCTCTCACGGGAGGCTCGGGAGTCAGTTGCCCGAAAGGTGGGGACATTTCCTGAGCCTCTGCAACACCGAGAAGTCGTGTTAGGGGAGGTGGGCCGCGTCCTGAGCACCACGCAGGGGACCGGCCGGCCTGGGGGCAGCTCTGCGCACCGAGACACCCGCTTGGCCTCTCCCGGGGTCCCCGCAGCCTCCCGGGCCCCTGGCAGGCACCTGACCATGTCCCTGGCGGAGGCCATCAGCCTCTGGAATGAAGGGGTGCTGGCAGCCGACAAGAAGGACTGGAAGGGAGCCCTGGAGGCCTTCGCCGCCGTCCAGGACCCCCACTCCAGGATTTGCTTCAACGTGGGCTGCATGCACACCATCCTGGGAAACATGCCCGAGGCGGAGAAGGTGAGTGGAGGAGCCTCTCCCTGGGGCCTCCCCTCCCCTGCCCCGGGGAATTAGCAGTTCTTCCCCCAGGCTGTGCTTTAGAAACCTCCGGGGAGCTCTCAAGCAACAAAAGCTGCCCAGGCCCCACCCCCTGGGGATCCTGATTGAATCGGCCTGGGGAGGGGCCTGAGCCACCATCCTTTTGGTTTTTTTTTTTTTTTTTTTTACAAGCTCCCCAGGTGGTTCCGCTGGGCACTGGCTGGGAACCATCAGCTGTGGGCTATGCTCTCCTTTCCTCTCCATCTATTACATTCAAATCATTCTGGAGTGGTTCTTTAACACCTCTGTGAAGACTCCCCTAGTGATGTTTTCTTCTATCAGCTCCTGCTGGCTACAGGATGTCCATCTCAAGGCTGCACACCTGGTTAGGAAGGCCGTCTTTTGGCTTTCCCGGCATCTCATCTCGGTGAGCTTTGCCTGCCCTAGCTAGCGATCAAGAGGAGGCACTTGAGGAAAACGGGTTTCCTCTCAAGTGACAACCCTGATCAGTTATGCAGGGCACTTTTTTTTAGGATTCTGAGGCTGGCACAGGGGAACCTTACCATGATTGATTAATGATGTCTGCCTAGGGCATGCTATGGGGGTGTCCCAGCATTTCTTTCAAATATTTTTTTTTCTCTCTCATGTTCTCTTGTATGGGGTTGAGCATTCTCAGGGATCACTTTTTGGATTGGCCAGCCTAAGCCAGGGATGGTTTGGAGTTTGGAGGCAGAAGACCTAGGATCAGAGTCCCAGCTCTGTCTCTGGACCTTGGTCTCTGGCAGGTCATGTAGACTTCTGGCTCTCAGCTCCTGAGGGGCAAAGAGCAAGACGATGAAACGAGGCACCAACTATTAAATGCTGGGTAACATCCACTGTTAAATGTAAATGTAAATAGTGGTTCTTATTTTCCCCTTTTACTGCCAGTCTTTTCAAGGGCGTGTGGACAGCTGACTGACTCCCCAGAATCCTTAGACAGCCAGTTCCTTCCACGGCCATCCTGACCGTGGCCATGACCAGCCAGTGAGCAAAGACGAAAGAGAGAAGCTACTGGAATACTCAGGAGGCCTGCTGAGTCCACGTGGGCCCTGGGGTGGGCAGATGGGAGCAGGAGAGGGCCTCACGGCTGGGCTGGTGGGAGGAGGACCACAGGCCCCACCTCCTCTCAGAGCTGGGCCAATAGCACCCCAGATTCCGGGGGCTGCTGGAGACAAAGTGCACATTGTTGGGGAGAGAGATGGGCTAGTGCGGCAGCCAGTCCAGGCACAGCTATGCCAGCAGGGGCTGCTGGACGAAGCTGGAACGGCCCTGGGTGGCCATCACCTCCCCTTGCTCACTGCCAGGCCTCCCTCGCACTGTGCTAGAGTAGTCCTCACGTTCTGCTTCTGGCCCTCATTCACTGTGCCTTTCTTTGGTTTCCTGCGTCATCCCTACTCTTGGCATTTTATATGCATTCTTATTATTTTAATTGCATAATATTTATTTACTCAATACTCACGTTTTGTTACTTTTATGATTTTACTCCAGTCACCTATCTTGAGAGGTAGATATTAACATTTCCATTTTACAGAGGTGTCTGACCTCTAAGTCTCTTTCACCATCAAGATAGCGACTGTGCTCCTAAACCTTCTTGCCTCTCCCTCTGGGCTCATCTCACCTTCCCCACTGCCTGGCCCCTTGACCACCGCTAGGCCCTTCTTCTCTCCACAGGCTTTCACCCGAAGCATTAACAAAGACAAGCACTTGGCAGTGGCCTACTTCCAAAGAGGGATGCTCTATTACCACATGGAGAAGTAAGTGCTCCAGTGTTGCTCAAGCTGGGGAAGTTTGCGGAGAAGCCCGGACATGGTCTTGGTGTTGCTAGGCTTGGTGTTTGGGAAGTATCTTTCCAGCTTCTCTTGGGAAGTGTGACTGGCCTTCTCTGGGCAGTTATGAAATACATCAGCAGGACGCAGAGGCCCTCCCCAGGGAAGGAGGGAGGGAAGGCAGGCCTGTCACCCAGTTAGAAATCAACTGTGTCACAGCGCACTACGTAGCCACCATACAGCTGCTGTGGCACCTCACCAGCATTCCTGATGGGTCATAGCTTGGGGCAATGCTGCTTGGAAATATTTTAGCCATTAAGGGAACACCCATGATGGTCTTCTACTAGGAGGTAGTGAGCTATTTCACAATGAGGATTATCATGAAACCACATCAAGACCTTCCTTCATTCCTTTTTTTTTTTTTTAATTTTTATTTATTTATGATAGTCACAGAGAGAGAGAGAGAGAGAGAGAGAGAGAGAGAGAGGCAGAGGGAGAAGCAGGCTCCATGCACGGGGAGCCCGACATGGGATTCGATCCTGGGTCTCCGGGATCGCGCCCTGGTCCAAAGGCAGGCGCCAAACCGCTGCGCCACCCAGGGATCCCCCTTCCTTCATTCCTAAAGGATGTTGTTTTCAAAAGCCTGGTTTAATCCATTCAATGACATATAATTTAGCCACCAAGATAAGAATATAAACTATCATACGTATAAGGATATAGTAATACAGATAAATAAGTGGCATATATATCAATATGGAAAAAAATCATAGTAGGTGTTAAATTTAAAACAGATTTCAAAACAGTGTGTATAACACAATCCCATTCCTGTTTCGCAGAATGGTCTGAAAGGCCTTAGGCCAAAACGTTGCCAGCAGTTCTTTCCAGGTGGTAATATTGTAGGGATTTCCATTGTCCTCCATCAGCCTATCTGTATTTTCTGGTGTCTTTACAGTCACCATGAAACCATTAGTATAAAACCAAAGAAATAGAAAATGAAAGTTAATTCCCACTCCTTGCTCCCAATTACCCCCCAAAGAGACCTACAAATAACAAAGGAAAACTCTTCTAAGCACCAATTTAAAATCTTTTAGAGGATGGCAAACTTCCCGTTGTAGAAATTGCTCCATTAGTGGGCACAAGTTCTAGGGAAGGAGAATTTGGCTCAACCTAAGGAAGAACTTTCAAACAGTGAAAATGAGGGTGGGGGCACCGTGTGGGTGGTGCAGTGCGTGTATGTGTATGAACACACATGTGTACACACTTGTGTGTGAGCATGGGCAGCAGGTGACGCAGGGCGTTGATGGATGGCAGAGAACATCCGGGCACTAGGGAGGGACAGGGCTCTCATCCAGTGCAGTCTTGAAATGCCTGAATTCCAGGGTCGGGTCAGAAGCAGCTCGGAGAGCTGCAGTGCTCCACTGTTGCTAGGGGCAACCACAGGAAGCTCAGAGGACTTGCAAGATGTAGATGCAATCACCTGAATGAGGAAAAGCAGGAGAGAAGTCTTCCCAAAGAAGCCCCCCCCCCCCCCCCCACACACACACACACACGCACCGCCCCTCCCCCCCCCCCCCAGACACAGAGGCTATCTAGGGAGAGAAAGCCTGGGGCAGAGGGAAGAGACCCACAAGCATTTACCTTCTGGCGGTGTCCTGCCTCTGTCTCCCTTCTTAAAGTTCTTCTTCCCCCTTACCTCATCCCTGAATTCTCCACATGGATGAAATAAGAGCACAAATCCTCCAGCTGATCCTAAATCTCAAATGACAAACTCTAAGGCCATCCTTTAACCAGCTCTCACAGCCTATAATGAGGGGAGACAACTAAGAAGGAAGGCTCCCAGAAGAAATGTCTACACAAAAATACCCAGAAGTCCCAGAACCCGAAAGGCTCAGATTCTGAGCAAAGCAGACAGATCTTAGAAAGATCTAGAAAGGAGGCTTAATTAGTCTGTGGTTGATGATAGTTAAATTCGAGAGAAAAATTTCCCACGGTTCATCTTCGAGTCTGCAACTATCTATTGAGGAAATACTGTAAATGAGGCACTAGTCTGCACTCTGAGCCGCCTCCTTTTTTTTTTTGCTCACCCATATGCGTTGGTGTCCCCACTTCCCAAGGCTCTGCTCTTGACCTTTTCCCCTTTTATCACAACAGCAGTGGTTGAGTATTCTTTTTAGATTTATCTTATTTATTTTAGAGCGAGTTAAAGAGAGTGGGGGGAGGTGGGGTGGAGCGAACCTCAGGCAGACTCCCCACTGAGGGTAGAGCTCAACTCTGGGCTCCATCTCCCAACCCTGAGATCATGACCCGAGCCAAAACCAAGAGTCAGTTGCTTACGGACTGAGACACCCCGGCGCCCCAAGGTGGTGGTTTAATGGCAAAACGTATGGGCTGTCTTTCCAGAAAAGCACACACAAGCACATACTTCTGTGTACAGTTTCAGGGGGTTCATTATCCCCTGAAATTCCATGATTGAACCCTGAGGAATCTCACCCTCTTCCATAGCATTGACCTCCACCTGTAGCCAGCCAGCTGCTAAATCTCTAACGGGGATCAGCCCAGAGTGTCTCTTTTCCCAAACCTTGTCAAAATCTTAAATCCCAGACCCATTTTTCTCCACCAGCACTATAAGGTTTACACTCTCATTTTCACCAGGACTATTGAAATCACTTCCAAGTTGCTTTCCCAGGCCCTAGTCTTATCTTATTCCAGAGTGATCTTTAAGAAAATAAATGTGATCTGCTTATGAACTTCCAGTGGATCCCAATCCTATAGGATGAAGTTCCCTGGCCTGTTCCTATGTGGTCCAGCGGCTGCCAAACTGCTCACTCATCCTCCATGCATTTGCCCTAAGGCGGCTCTCTGCTGTGCCCTTTTTTGTTTTGTTTTGAGATTTCATTTATTTATTCATGAGAGACACACACAGAGAGAGGCAGAGACACAGGCAGAGGGAGAAGCAGGCTCCATGCAGGGAGCCCGACGTGGGACTCGATCCTGGGCTGCCCTCTTCTGTGCCTTTTAAAATAACATCTGTCTATTCTGTGACAGATGTTGGCTTGCATAATTGTCTCCTCCACTACTTGGTGAGTTTCCTGAAAGAAGAAATTTTTCTTTATTCACTCTTGTATTTCCATGTCTATTCTGGTAGTTAATAAATGCTTATTGAGGGCAGCCCGGGGGCTGGGCGGTTTAGTGCCGCCTTTGACCCAGGTTGTGATCCTGGAGCCCCGGGATCGAGTCCCACATCGGGCTCCCTGCATGGAGCCTGCTTCTCCCTCTGCCCGTGTCTCTGCCCCATTCTCTCTCTTTCTCTCTCTCTCTGTGTCTCTCATGAATAAATAAATAAATAAAATCTTTTAAAAAATGCTTACAGAATCAATTAAACACAGTAAAAGCAAGCAGATATACCCTCTGCTTTAAGGAACTTACAAGGTAAAAGGAGAAACGGGACATGAACCCTAGTAAGTATAATCAAGGCAGAAAGGGGCAAGTGCTTAGAAAGGGAGTATTTTGAAACAAGTGCCACGGGGATGTAGGAAGAGGACTTCGTGGTGAGCCGGCTGGGAATCCCCCCAGATTACAGTGGGGCTTGTTTTAGGGGTGATAAGAGGATGAATGTTCTTCCTGTTTCCCCCACTTTTGCATGTGGTCCTGCGGCCCTCCGGTCGCTGAGGTTCCACAGGAGGAGGTTCCACAGGAGGAGTCCCACGTGGGACTCGACCCCGGGACTCCAGGATCACGCCCTGGGCCGAGGGCAGGCGCTGAACCGCTGAGCCTCCTGGCTGCCCACTCACCCCGTTTTTTAACACAAAACAAGCACTTTGGATACTCTGTCGGCTTTCTTCTCCCTCCTTCTCTCCCAGGGGCCCAGATCTTTAGAGCCCGGCAGAGGAGAGAATCCTGCGGATTCTGTTGGGCTCGCTCAGAACCAGGTGGACACAGGCAGGGTTACTTCACAGCTAACATTCACCTGCTCGGGGCACCTGGGGGCTCAGCGGTTTGGCGCCTGCCTTCCGCCCAGGGCGTGATCCTGGGGTCCTGGGATCGAGTCCCGAGCTGGGCTCCCTGCATGGAGCCTGCTCTCCCTCTGCCTGTGTCTCTGTCTCTCGCTCTTCTGTGTCTCATGGATAAATAAGTAAAATCTTTAAAAAATAAAATTCACCTGCTCGCCAGGGAGGAGGGCACACGCGAGGGTGAATGCTGACCGCGCCCCACACGTGGCAGCTGAGGACCTACCTCACAGACAGGCGGTGGAACACGGTGGAAACTGCAGCTGCCCGAGGCGGGGGTCACCTGCATCTCCACCTGCTCCTCCTTCCTGGCTCTGTGAATCCCAGCCAGCCACCCAGTCTCCCAGCTTGGAGAGAAGAAGCAGGCAGGCCTCCTCTCTCCCCTGCTAGGCAATGTCTGTGAGAACATATAACCTACTTTTTTTTTTTTTTTAAGATTTATTTATTTATTTATGAAAGACTCAGAGAGAGGCAGAGACACAGGCAGAGGGAGAAGCAGGCTCCATGCAGGAAGCCTGACGTGGGACTCGATCCCGGGACTCCAGTTTTGCACCCTGGGCCAAAGGCAGGCCCTAAACCGCTGAGCCACCCAGGGATCCCTGAACACATAACCTACTTAACATGCTACTTGCTTCTTAAGGAGTGGCCTGTGTGCTTTTAGAGTGTTTTTTATTTTTTATTTTTTTTAAGATTTTATTTAGGTGTTTGACAGAGAGAGGGAACCAGAGAGCACAAGTGATAGGAACAGCAGAGGGAGCAGGAGAAGCAGGCTCTCCAATGAGCAGGGAGCCGGATATGGGGATGTGGGGCTGGACCTCCGGATCATGACCTGAGCGGAAGGCAGCCACTGAACCCACTGAGCCGCCCAAGCGCCCCCAGCAGGTTTTACAATCCTCTGTATTAACAACTGGGATGTGCTAGGGAGAGCTACTCTCCTGTTTCAGATCCAGCCTCTCCCATTGCTCCTAGAGCCACTGCTGCTGTGGGAGTCACTTCAAAGAAATGGTGACAGAGGGATGCCTGGGTGGCTCAGCGGTTGAGCACCTGCCTTGGGCCCAGGGCCTGATCCTGGAGACTGGGGATCAAGTCCCACATCGGGCTCCCTGCATGGAGCCTGCTTCTCCCTCTGCCTGTGTCTCTGCCTCTCTCTCTCTCTCTCTCTCTCTCTCTCTCTCTGTCTCTCATGAATAAATAAATAAAATCTTTAAAAAAATGAAATGGAAACAAAATATCTAGCTTCTGCCCCAGTCACCCTGGACCAGCCCACCCTCCTGGTCAGCCCATTGAGACCACATTTCCAGCTTCCACAACTGGGTTTTATCTACAGATAATACCTAATTCACTGTAGAGTGTTAAACATGTAATAAATGATTGGTGTATGAATTTAATTGCCAGAATTTCAGAGCTATAATAATAATAATAATAATAATAATAATAATAATAATCAGCAACAACAGTAAATTACTGTGTGTGCCAAGCACAGTCCTGAGCACCTGGGTGCTTCACCTCACTTTGCTCTTACAATAGCCCCGGGAGGCACGTGCTACTATTAGTCTCTAATTGTAAAGATGAGGAAAAAGACTCAGACAAATTAAATAACTTTCTCTCTGTCACCAGATCGTAAGTGGCAGAGCTAGAACTCAGATCCAAGGGATTTTGAGTCCAGAAATTAGATCTGGGACCACATTCTAGCAACCTCCTCCTCTCATATGCCCCTTGTACTTGATACACTCATGCTATTGATGTGTAGAAAAGTACTTTGCCAGGGTCTCCTGGTTAAGAGCAGAGCTGATGGATCTGGTCCCATTCTCTCAGCCCCCCATCCATGCACCACCAGTCCGTGTCCAAATTCCAGGCTTGCCTCCAAGAGAAGCTGCGTGTGGCAGCTCTAGGCCTCACCACCTTCGTTTCAGTTGCCCAGATGGAACCACGACCAGACAGCGAAATTTGTCCCTGCCAGGCCAGGGAGCTAAGGAGATGGGAGCAGCTTGTTTTTCATGCCTCCTACCTGCTACAGCCTAGCAGCGGCTCTCACCAGGGCCTCTGTGGAGGTCAAGGGCAGGCCAAGGAGACCTACCTGATCCAGGTCCTGCCCGCATCCTCATGGGCACTATTGACGTGGCCGGCCCCATTGTCTTGTCACGAATCCAGTGACAGCAGCCCTGTACACCTTGAGCCAGCCAGCACAGTGCCAATCCAACAAAGCAAAAGGGCAGTGCTGGGAGCAGTGTTAGAAATGCCATCTGGCTTAATTGGTGGTTTCTTTCTTCTGTTTTCCGAAGTGTGTGGAGGGAGAGGGTGGAGGAGGAAGCTAAGAAGGCCATGACACCAAGAGCTAACTTGGATTCAAAAGAAGGCCAAGGAGAAGACTCCGGGGAAGGAGGATGATGTCACTGGCAGTGGAAGGGGTCCCAGGAGCTGTGTCAGGCTGGCCTGATGGATGGTGGGGAGTGGGGAGTGAGCTCCAAATCAGCTGCACAGGGACTTAGGGGCAGCAGGTGCCAGCTCTGCTGGGAGCCCTCAGGAGAGGACTAGGGTTCTACTGGGAAGTGACAAGCTGCCTGTCAGAGAGGTAGGAGTTGGAGGCAACCCAGAAAGAAGAAAATACCCATGATTGCCTGAGTCTGGCAGTCGTCCCCAGGGGTGCTGGGATGCACACCCCACTCTGGGGCACCACTCACATGGAGTACTGGAGCTCAGGCTTGGCAAAGAGCTAGAGCAAGCCAAAAGGCACTGGAGAGGCCTCTTGTCCCAGCGAGATGGGGCAGGGAAGGAAGCGGACGTACATTCCACCCTGTATTTGCTCTCTGTGCCCTGGCCCGTGTTCTCATATCCCTCTGTCCTGCAGATATGACTCGGCCATTAAAGACCTCAAAGAGGCCTTGACTCAGCTTCGAGGGAACCAGCTGATAGACTACAAGATCCTGGGGCTGCAGTTCAAGCTGTTTGCCTGTGAGGTAAGGGGGATGGGCCCAGTCAGGGCAGGGGTGCCAATGCAGGTGCAGAGCCAGCTGCTGACACCTCTGTGAGCTTGGGAAGGGCCCCCAAGCCTCAGGACTCAGCGTTCCCCTCGAGAAGAGACTCAGATCAAGAACTTCAGGCTCATCCCGGGGCTTCAAGCCACTGAGGACACGCATTTTATTAACATAAGGCTCAAAGCACCATGTGGAAATGAGCCTGCTGGGCTCTCCAAGGGGAGGCTGGACCCGGGGCATGCTGGCCTGTGAAAGTATTCATAATAATTTGCATAATTCCGGTTGACAAGCTCTTTTGCTCAGCATTTACTAACAAATCCAAAATCGTGGGCTCACTCTCCGTGCGGGACCCGCTGTGACCTTGCTCAGTTCCTGAGTTACAGACCACGCTCTTTGCTATTAACGGCTCTGGCTTTGTGTACTTGGTTGATACCCAAAGAAAGAGTGAGGGCAATTTGGCACAAATCTGTCCTCCCCAGCTCAAAGAACAGCTCAAAGCACAAATTTAGGGAAGGTTTCCATAGAAGGATAACTTATTTTCCCTATTACCAAAAGGGAGAAACATGACTGGCTCTGACTCCACAGGCTCCTGTGCTTTTTCCAACCAGCCCTCCCCCTCCCCCTCCTAAACTCCAAATATACACCACTAGCTTTAAAAACTGAAAGCCCTGCAAATATCATAGATCTTTATTTAGAAGAATTGCTGATAAAAAAGTCCCCTTGCTTTAGTTTCTCAGGCAGGAGAAGCCATGCGTTCCCAGGGTGGCTCAGGACTAATAATAGAGCCCCCAGCTGCCCAGGCCCCTGGGGACTTGTGCCCCCATCCAGCCTGCAGCAGGCGAGCAACTTCCTTCACTTCTCACAGTCTAGGGAGATGAGGCTTTGGGAATTGCAGGGAATTGGTTGGCATTTGGCCAGCCCCTGAGAGGGAGGCTTCTCAACAATGCCACTGCCGATGTGCTGGACCAGATAATTTTTTGTTGTAGAGGACGGTTCTGTGCACCCATCAGATGCTGGTAGCCCCCCTCCCACCACCACCACCACATGACAACCTAAAATATCTCTGGACACTGCCAATCACCTCCCCTGCCCCTCCCCCCCCACTGCCAGTGAGAACCACTTGCACAGATTAAAGGGTTGGGAGTCCAAGTACCTCATAAAACAGTGGCATCTGGGATGCCTGGGTGGCTCAGTGGTTGAACATCTTTGGCTCAGGTTGTGATCCCGGGGTCCTGGGATCGAGTCCCGCATCAGGCTGCTGGCAGGGAGCCTACTTCTCACTCTGCCTATGTCTCTGCCTCTCTGTGTGTCTCTCAAGAATGAATAAATAAAATCTTAAAAAGCAAAAAACACACTGGCATCCAAACAGAATCCCATGGGAGATATGATCATCCCCTGTAGTTGGACTTGAAATGACCCCAGGGCAGGAAATACTGGCCTAATGGGCCTCTCTGCAGGTGAAGCTGGAGTTTTCATGGTCTGATGTCCTTATGCCATGTGAGACCGTGTCATTTTCCTATATATAATGCCACCCCTCTCTTCTTGCCAGGGCATAACCCTGGCTTCTGAGAAATCACATCATCCTTTTCAAAGAGTCTTAGGCTTTTCTAGTCATGGAGTCACTAAAATCTGTTGTGGGAAAAGGTCTTAAGAGAAGGTAGCAGGGAACCAAATAGGAATATTGAAGCAGACCTGAGTTCTCCTCCCTTCCTGCACACGTGGCCAGGGCTGGCCGGGGCCGGTCAAGTAGGTGTGCAGGAGGCAAAGCTCACTGAGGCTCAGAAATAGCCTGGAAGGGAATCTAGACCTCTCTGCTTCTGGGTTTGCTCCCGGTGCCCTCACCCAGCACCAGCCACTAACTCCGTGGAAACACAGTCCTGTACTCGCCTTGATAAACTGTTCTTTTTATCTGGCCGAGGCCCTGAACCAAATTGCAGATGTGGGTGGCAGACTGTTGTAGAGGCAAAGTACATTGGTTATCCATTGTCAAATACCAAATTACTCTAAAATGCAGTGCCGTAAAATAATATCACTTATTATCTCCTGGTTTGGGGGCTCAGGAATCCAAAAGTGGCTTAGCTGGGTGGTTCTGGACGAGAGGCTCTCAAGGGGTTGTGGTCAAGATGTTGGCCAGCACTGCCATCATCTGAAAGCTTGACTGGGGCTGGGGGCCTCTACTTCTAAGATGACTTAAGGGTCTGACAAGGTAGCATCACTTGTTGGCAGGAGGCCTCCATTCTTTGCCACATGAAGCTCTCCATAACACTGTCTGAGTCTTGTCAGGACATGGCAGCTGGCTTCCCCAGAGAACATAATGATCCAAGAGAAAGTAATAGGGAGGACCAATGTCTTTTATGACTTAGCCTCAGATGCCACACCCCCTTATATCCATAATATCCTATTGGCGATCCAACTCAGCTCCATTGGATGTTAGAGGGCAAAGGAGGGTGAGGGCCAAGAAGCGAGAATCACTGGGGGCTATCTTGGAAGCTGGCTATAGCAAAGGCTTTGGAGTCAGGTAGATAGGGATCAAATCCCAGCCAAACACTTGGCAGTTGTGTGGTCCTAGGTGAGTTAGACATCATTTCTGAGCCTCAGGCTCCTTATCGTCTGTAAAGAAGTGTTGAGTACTTACCTCGTACACATTCCTTAGTAAATCCATGTATTTTATAATGTCAGGCAACAGAGGTCCAGCGCTCCATAAGACAAGGTGCCAGCCCCCAGAAGCTCAGGGTCACGTGTAATGTGAGGTGGTGAGGTCAGGACAAGAGAATCGCAATGGAAAACCTATGGCAGCACAGAAGTGAGGCCCCAGCTCACATGGTGCTTGCGGGGGTGAGAGGTAATGCAGGTAAAGTGGCCTATAACAGGTAGTCAGTGGGCAGCAGCAGTGAGGATGAGGATGGCAATGAGCATGACAGTGACTCTGCCACCAACAGGCAACACCAATTTCCAGGAGCACAAAGTCCTTCATGGTTTTAGCCTTTCGATTATAAACACAGAGCATCCCCGGGTGGCGTCAGTCTGCAGAACCAGCCCTGCCGTCTTCCCGGAAAGCATGTGGGCATGGTTCTCTGAGGAGACAGGCAGCACGTGGGGGATGAAAGCCCTTCTCTGCTCGCCGCCAGCCAGCCCCAACAGTAGTACAGCAAATAACAATCATAGTAGTGCTAAATACTGGTGCCAAGCAACCGAACTCCGAGCTTTATGTGAATTATTCCATTTATTCCTTACAACAGTCTGGAAGCAGGCAACGTTCTTGCCACCATTATACACTGAAGCTGGGGAGGCCACGTATTAGAACCAGCCCTGGGGTCCCTGTGCCCTTCACCCCTGCACCGCACGGCCTCCACGATGTAGAGAAGGCCAACAACCTCTTTCCCTCCTAGGCCTCCGCTGACCAATTTTATCTCTTTTCTGGGGCTCTGGAGAGCCACCCCCACCCCGTGGGGGCGGGGGGGGGGGTGCATCAGGCTGTGATTCCTCTAACTTACACCTGAGAAAAGCTTGCAGCAGCTCCTGGCTGCTCAGCCCGTCCTCCACACAGGCAGGTGTCATAGGGGCTATAGGACTCCACTGCATTGTCCTGAAAAAGAAAAAAAGTAAAGTAAACCCTCTTTGTTAGCTGTCACCTTGATCTTCACTCTCTGTCGCCTTCCCATCTTTGCTTGGGAATCTGTTTATTACACTTAGCCGAGTATTTTTTTTTCTTGCCAATGCATCCAAAAGATGATTTGGTTCTATGAGTAAGATGTAAGGCATAATAATAAAGCAAACACGTATGAACCACCCAACTCAAGACCTGGGAAATCATGATTATTGGTGAATGTGCTGTTCCCTCTTGTCCTGGGGGGAGTGCTGCCTTGGTTTGTGCTGAATCTCTTTCTAGCTTCACTGCGCTTCTGCCCACAGTCTCCTCCTGCCCCTAGGACTATTCCGCAGTCTTGTCACTCATAACCACGTTCTGTTGGCGCTGGTGCAAGATGTTGTGTCTGGAACCCTCTCTCTCTCCCCACCCTGCACCGTCCAGTCTTTCAGCCTAGGCTCAGTGGATCGGGAGTCCACACACATATGTTTTATTCCCCACTCCTCAAGGAGGCTCGGGCACATCACGCTTCTCGGTCCTACAGCAACATAATAGCTGTTGTCCCCTCCCGAACTACTTGGTTGTTGAAAGAATAATGCACATGATGTTGGATTTATGCATTACGTCCTGATGTTTTCTTAACACTGTCCTTGAGCCCGGCATAACTCGGTAGCAAGATTGATGGTGTTATATTTTAGATATTCCCAGGAAAGCTGAGAAAGGGAGGAATGTCACCAGGCAACATTCCAGGAGCACACAGGCTAGCTCGTCCCTGGTGCCTAGATTTGGAGCAGCCTCAAGTTTTGTGTTGTGGCCTGTGCTTTTCTAGGTGTTATATAATATTGCTTTCATGTATGGCAAGAACGAGGAGTGGAAAAAGGCTGAAGAACATTTAGCTTTGGCCATGAGCATGAAGTCTGAGCCGAGACATACTAAAATTGACAAAGCCATGGAATGTGTTTGGGTAAGTGTATGGGTGATGCGGGTGGCCAGAGGATTTTCACTGATTTTTATTTGTTTCTGTGGACATGTGGATTGAGAAACCATAGAAGTGGTGCTTTTACTTTCTCTGAGCTCTGGGTAACACCAATCTTGGGGTTCCATGTAGGATCTTGAACCTGGCAGTACTGAGTAGCCGAGGCCTGGAGTTCAGGGACCTCTGTGGTGCCACTGCGGGGAGCAGGGGACCAGAGGCTGGATCCCAGCACAGGAGGGGAGAGGCTGTGCCTGCTTGCTCACCTCTGAGTCCTCGAGGCCAGCCACAGGATGGCACTGTCACGGGCCTTGCTGGACCCTGGCCACCCTGTGTTTGTGGTGTCTCCCCTGCTGAGTGCCAGGCCAGCCCGAGCCGTGCAGGGTGGGGGCGAGGGCGGCTCCCCTAGGGAAGAAGGGTCCTGAACGAATGACACAGACAGATGTGCACACAGTGTCCCAGGGGAAGGCCATATTGAAACCAACCGTTCGCACCGTAGACACTCTGAAATAATAAATGCTGTCTTTACACATTTAGAAAAACTGCTTTTGTGAGGTTGTCTCAGTGAACCTTTGCATCCATTCAGGGAGGGAGGCAGGATGAGCATCATCACTCCCGTTTTACAGGTCAGAAAATACGGTGCTCTCTTCCTGTGTTGTAGAAACAGAAGCTCTACGAGCCAGTGGTGATCCCTGTGGGCAGGCTGTTTCGACCAAATGAGAGGCAAGTGGCTCAGCTGGCCAAGAAGGACTACCTAGGCAAGGCGACAGTAAGTAGGCTCCATCGGCTTGGCCTGAGGCTCCTGTGCTGTGGGCCCTGTGCAGACCGGGGTGGGACAGGCTCCTGGGGTGAGGGCACCCCCTCTGTGGTGCTGCCCCGGGACGCGGCCTGAGACTGGATCCAGTGTGGGGCTCTCGCTGGAAGGTGGGCAGATGCCTCCAGCTTGCTGTCTCTAGGTTTCTCGGATTCCTCCCTTCCCGCCTGACCCTGGGTGAGAGCCACAGGGTTAGTCAGTCACAGGGTGCTGAGTCTCAGGGACTGAGCCAGGGCTAGAACATACAGCTCCGAGGCACTCAGTAAGCGTGGGGACCGGGTTCGAGAAACGAGCACAGCATACTCCTGGTTTGATGCTCCTTCTAGCCCCGCTTCCACAGCCCTGTGATTAGACTGCTTTGCAAACTGGGCTCCTTTAAATCCAGGTCTTAAATCCTCTCAGAGATGATCCAACACTCTAGATACAAAGCTGCGCTTGACTCTGACATGTCCGTAAGGCTAACGCTGCCCACTGGCTGGGTGGCTGGTTCTGGCAAGCAGCAGCGTTCAGGAGCGCCTGGGTCAGTGGAAACACCCCTAAGCCCGTCAGTGGATGAGTGAATAAACAACATGTGATGTAGCCGTACGGTGGAATGGCCATAAAAAGGAGTGAAGTACTTGGGGCGCCTGGGTGGCTTGGTTGGTTAAACATCTGACTCTTGATTTCAGCTCAGGTCCTGATCTCAGGGTTGTGAGATTGAGCCCCGTGTCGGGCTCTGTGCTGGGCATAGAGCCTGCTTAGGATTCTCTCTCTCCTTCTGTTCCCCCCTCCCCCACTAAAAACAAACCAAAAAAGACCCCAAAACACAAAAGGAATAAAGCCCTGATACAAGTGACAGCATGTTCTCACCTTGGAGACATCACTCTAGGGGAAAGAAGCCAGGCACAGAAGCCACCTGTGACCTAATCCTATGTCTATGAACGATCTAGAATGGGTAAACGCACACAAATAGAAGGCACATTGGTGATTGCCAGGTGCTGGGAGAAGGGGGCTGTGCACTAACCCCTTGGTGGGTGTGGGGTTATCTTCTGGGGAGAGGAACACATCTCAGAACTGGCTAGAGGTGGTGGTTGCACAGTAGTCTGAATGTTCTAAATGCTACCGCATTGTTCACTTTAAAATGGTTAATTTGGGACCCCTGGGTGGCTCAGTGGTTGAGCATCTGCCTTCGGCTCGGGGCATGATCCTGGAGTCCCAGGATCGAGTCCCGCGTCGGGCTCCCTGCATGGAGCCTGCTTCTCCCTCTGCCTGTGTCTCTGCCTTTCTCTGTGTGTGTCTCTCATGAATAAATAAATGAAATCTTTAATAAATAAATAAGTAAGTTAATTTTATCTTATGTGAATTTCACCTCAATTAAATAAAAAAAAGGACAGAGAGAGAGAGAGAGAACGAGAGCGAGCGAGCCTGCCAGGCTAGCAGGGCTGGCAGGTGCTAGTTCCCGAGGTGCTGGCACCTCTACCCCAGGGCCAGCGATCCCTCCCCTGCCACTGTCCATCCACCTCTGGGGCCGGGCTCCGGTGAGAGAGGGTCCAGGGGACGAGAAAGGAGGGATCTTGGGGAGAACCACGCGGCCTGGGTAGATAGTGCTGGCCCAGCCCTCACACCCTCCTCCCTCCATTCCAGGTGGTGGCATCTGTGGTGGATCAAGACAGCTTCTCGGGGTTTGCCCCTCTGCAGCCCCAGGTGAGGCAGCCCCCCCGCCAGATCCAGGTCTCCGGAGCTCTCTGGGGAGCAGCCCCCGGGGAGATTGAAGGGCTCCTTCGAGGGGCCTGTCGGGCCGCGGGCCGGGGCTGCGGGGTCCCTCATGGTCGCGGGTTCATGACTGCTAGGAGAACAAGGCGGTTCTAGGCTTCACCCCAAGTTCCCAGAAACCCACCCTCCTGCTTCCCCCACAACCCCGGTCCTCAGGCGTCTGCGTTCCAGGGGAGCGGCTGCTGACGGTCTCCCCGAGGCCTGGACTGTTCTCTCGGGAAGCCGAAGCACAAGCTGCGGAGGAGGTTGGGGCATCTTGGCAGAGGCAGGGGCTCGTGGGGGCCTTGTGGGGCCCGGGGCTCGAGGCTGTGGGCTGGTCCCGCAGCAGGGGACCCTTGGGGCACGGGGGTGCCCCAAGTGAGCCACGGCCTGGCCCGGTCTGGGCTCAGGGACGCGGCTCCAAGCGGACGGTGACAGTAGGCCCAGAGGAAGGTGGGCCCAGCCTGGCACCAGGCGGGGGGCGCGGGCGTGACCCCCCCCTCCAGGCTGCACCCACCGGGTCACTCCCGCCGGCAGCGCCGACAGCCTCCCAGGGGCAGGGGGACCACGGCTGCCGGCCCGGAAGGTGACCAGCGCCGGGCCCCGGGGGGTGGGATGAGCCAAGGGTGACCCAGAGATTCAGGGTCCTTTGATGTGTTTCTTCACAATGAAACTGGAGAGAGGCCTGTGGAGGAGCCCGCACCCCACCGCACCCCCACACCCCGGCTTCAGGGCAGCTGGGGACTCCAACGGGAGGAAGAAGCCTAGGCCAGTGGACCCCCGATACCCGCTGGAGAGCAGGGCACACGCACTGGAGGGAGGTTTCTGCGTGGCCAGTGGATGCTGGAGGGGGGGGGTTCTAAACACCCGCAGGTGTCACGTGATACAGCAGACGTTAGTTCTAGAACAGAGCTTTTGGAAACTGTCCCAGGGCAGGGCCGGAGCTCAAGGTAAGCGGCACCCTTGTGATGCCGTGTTGCTCGGTGACGGCTGAAATTCGCCAGAAACCAGGAGTGGCTGGAGACGAATGGCTGTGCCAGTGAGGCCCGGCACCCGGGGGTGGTGGGAGGGGTTCTCTTCCAGGGTTTGGTCAGGGTGCACGGCGCCCTCCCCGTCCAGGTGCTCTGACCAAGCTCGAAATGCATTCTTTGACCTCCTGGTCCGGGAGAAGGCTCAGATTTCCGTTAACAGCCTCTTCTGTCCCCCCTCCTTCCCCTGTTGCCGCTCCCTCCATCCCTCCTGGATGTCCAACAGGCCGCTGAACCTCCACCCAGACCCAAAACCCCCGAGATCTTCAGGTAAGTTAGATTTAGCTCAGGACGCAGAATGTCCCAGCCCCAAGCCTTCACCGATGGCATAAAGGGGGGTGAAGAAGATGAAACTGGGGTCAGGGGCTAAGTCCTGTGCAATGTAGCCTAGGGTGTGCGCCCATCCTGTTCTCAAGGTTAGAATGGAGCGATGAGTGGGGGGCACGGGAGTCTTGACCATCGGGGTCTGGCTATGGCTACGTGGTGGCTCCTGTGCCCCCAGGTCCCTGTGCACAGCCACCCACAGATGAGGGCCACTGCCGAGAGCGCAGGAGTGTCCGTGGGACGCAGCCCCTCGGGGGCCACAAGGCTGGCCAGAGCTGGAGCCGGCTGCAGCCTCTTCAGGAGACAGGGAGGCCAGAGCTTTCTGGAGCCCGGCAAGCGAAGCGGGGAGCTGGATGGTGTGTCCTTTCCCGAGGGGGTGTTTTTCACCTCCCCGTGGACACGTGGCCTCTGGAGGAGTAAGAGGAAGGGCTCAAGAGAAAGAAGCCATTCTTCTCTGGGATGCGAAGGCCAGAGTGACACAACTTCCAGCTATCTTAAGAATTTGCTCTAAGTAGAGAGGCAAGCGGGTCCCCCACCCAGTAAAGAGGATTTCGTAAAGAATGAAAACGTACCACAGCGACTATGAAAATGAGGGGGCCGAGGAGCTCACGCTAACAGCCCTGGAGGCGTCTGTCTCCCCCACGTGTATAAAGAGCCGGGTGTTTGGAAACAGAAAGCGGGGTGAGGGGAGGGGGGTGGAGGGGGAGTGAGCGGGAGCCTCCAGCCAGAGCAGGTGCATCAGACAGCGGCCAAGCGGGGCGCAGTCACACGGTCCCGGGAGGCCCACACACACCCGGGAGCCTCCACGAGCCAAGTGGGTCTGGGGGAGATGGTGAAGGGGCAACGACATGGCCTAGCACACAGCTGGCGGCCCCAGGACACCTGCACACCCCCCACTCCCCGCAGCTGGCCCCCTGCTCTTCACCCTCCTCCAGCTGCGCGGGCCGCTGGCTGTGCCGCCAGGTGACTCGGCCTCCCTGGGCCCCACTCCCCCTCTCACCCAGCTGGCTGCCACCTGCCCCACCTCTGTGTCCCCCTCCACCCGGCCCAGCGCCCCCAAGGAGCTTCCTCCGTAGAAGGGAAGGGAGGGCAAGGAGGGCAGGGCCTGAGAGTCCCGGTTGTTTGGTTGTTTCTTGTCATTCACTCTTGTTCCCCTGCCTGTGTGCTCATGGGCCTGTTCACACGCGGGTTCAAGCCTGGTCCTGCTCAGGGCCCTGGGCAGCCAGAGGCAGAGCGAGGGGTGCCCGGAGGTGCCTGCTGGCCCCACGGCCGCTCTTGCTTGCCTCCCCGCGCAGGGCTCTGGAAGGGGAAGCTCACCGTGTGCTGTTTGGGTTTGTGCCGGAGACGCCGGAGGAGCTGCAGGTCATGCCAGGGAACATCGTCTTTGTCTTGAAGAAGGGCAATGATAACTGGGCGACGGTCATGTTCAACGGGCAGGTACTCGGAGGACCAGGGTGGGTCTTTGGCCATACGATGTGGCAGCAAATGGCAAAGCTTCCCGAGGAGCCCTCCCCGCTGCCTCCGTGCAGGCGGCCTCCCCTCCTTCGTCTGTCTGCCCACCCCTCGCCCACCCCAAGCCCACCCCTCGCCCAGGCTCTGGGCTGTTTGGTGCAACGGGGACGATGGGTACTGATGAATGCAACTCTGTCTTCCCCCCTCTGATTCCGGGATGCTGCACCCCAGAAGGGGCTCGTTCCCTGCAACTACCTCGAGCCAGTGGAGCTGCGGATCCATTCTCAGCAGCAGCCCCAGGTAACAGGGTGACGAGGCCAGCCCCATCCCCGCCAGACTCTGCCACGAGAGGGGGCACGGGCAGGGTGGAAAGGGTGCTGTCCTGTCACCAGTCCAGAGTCCACCTGGGGTTGGCACCAGCTGCCCAGGGCTGAACCTGGGGGTGAAGGAGAATGCAGATGTGCTGAGTGGAGGCGTCTGGGACCTATTGGGCCCACCCACCTCTCTGATTCCTCCCGGTCTAGGGTGACTCGGGACCCAAAGACTATTGTATAGGAAGGTCACATCTTCCCGGGAATGTCCTCTTCACCTGGAGCAGTCAGCGAGTTGGCCGGTGAAATGCCATGGCCAAAGGGAAGTCTGTTTTAGAGCGTGGAGTCAGAGTAGGCCTCGCAGCCCCTGCTTCTCCATCACTCCTCAGAGGCCTGCCCTTTGTCGGGGGTCTTGGCTGGACCTGAGCCGCCATGTAGGTGACCGATTGCAGGGGAGCCTGTCCCTCTGGAGACCGCGCAGCCAGTGTCTTCCGTGGGCTTGGCCCTCCCTGGTTGGAGTTAACCGTACCCCGATGACTTGGAATGTTTTAAATGCCACACAAATGAGAGGGGGACTGTTTCCTTTGAAGGGGCCAGATGTGGGGCGAGAGGGTGAACTAAGACAAGACTCAGGGCCCTACTTACCTCATCTGCAGGTTTCCAGTGTGGCTGAGAAGGGTAGGTAGGCAGCAAGGGCCTTTTAGGTGGGGGTTAGGGTTCTTATTTCTCCTGGGATTGGTTTCCACCAGGCCAACACTGCCTCCCCTTTAACCAGCACTTTCCTCAGTCTCCCCTGAATGTTGCCACTGCTCCAGCTTTTAGGAAGTCGTTTGCCTCTGGCTCCTTTCCATGGCCCCTCTCCCCGCCCCCCCACTCCTACCTAAGATCTTTATCTGAACGCCCTTGCCATGTCTGTCACCTCCAGGAGGAAGCCTCCCCAGAGTCTGATATCCCAGCTCCTCCCAGCTCCAGTGCTCCTGGAAGACCCCAGTTACCACCAGGTTGGTGTTCCTGGAACAACATCGTTGGCCTGAGTGTGGGAACACTCCGGGCTGCTTCCTGACAGCATTGCTCTCCTAGTCTTCTAGGAAATTCTGGTTTCTTCTCCACCCAGCATATGGCTCAGCTTAGGACCACACAGCCCCAGGGCCCTCTCTCTCCTGTGCCACCCACCCACCTGAAACCTAGGAAGTAGATTCTTCTCCCTACTTACTCCAGAACATCCACAGGCTTGGGTAAATGTAGCTGGTTCCTGGGGGGCAGGGAGTGTCCAGACCCTTCAGTCCGTAGGTACGGATATCATGCCTCAGCAGAAAAGGCTGAAGTCACTGCACATGCTTACCTCAGAGGGGGCTGGAGTGGCAGTTTTCAAATGTCCAAGGAGCTCTCTCTGGAAAAGAACTGCTCTGCAGAGCCCCGAGGGATAGACAAAGAGCCAAGGGCTGATGTGAAAGGACGTTCTCCTGATGTCTGGAGAGGGCTGCGTTGGGAAGTAAGGGGCTTTGGGTCACAAATTGGCAGCTTAACCTGATTCTGGATGAGTGCTCAGTAGAGATGCATCCAACAGGTCGTTTGTCCAGATTCTAGATCCATGATTGTTAGCCTGGAGAGCACCAGAACCCTTTGGGAGGCTCTCCACACCGACATTTTTATTTTGAAAACTGTCAAACCTACAGATTGAAAGTTGAAAGTGTAGTACAAGAAACAACAGAATCCTTTCACCTAAATTCACCAATTGTACCAGGTACTTGACCTCCTCCCCCACCCCCAACCACTTGAAAGGAAGTTACAGACTCATGGCACTTCACCCTACACGTGAGCATTATCCTAGTCTCCTGCATAACCACAGCGCAATTGTTATATCTAGGGCATTGGACATTAATATAATATTATAGAGTGTATACATTTCCCCGATTACCCCTCAAAACATCCTCGATAGCTTTTTTGTTTTTAACTTTTCTGTCCAGAGGTCCATCGACGATCACATATTATTAACCTAGGAAAATGTTATGAATATAGATTCCCAGGCCTTTGATTCTGAATCTTTTTAGAATTGGCACTGAGCCTCAGAATCTATATTTCTAGAAAAAAACAAAACAAAACAACCCTTCCAAGTAGTTCTGAGGATTGGCTGGGTATGAGATCAGTGGGTTTTTTTTTTTTTTTTTTTTTTGATCAGGCTTCCTCTATCGTGAGTATCTTTATGTAGACCTCTCTTATATAAATTATGTGCATACTGTCATATTAATGCATCATGCACATCAGGAAACATGCACCAAAATAAGGACAAGGTAAAAATAGGTGGTTCTAATGCTGCTTGTGACTCCTGCTTCATCTTGCACTCTCTCCTTTCGTTGCTCAGAGCCCACTGGTTTAACTGGACTTCGGGGTCCCTGCTAACCCCACATGCTGTGTGTTTCCTAAAGGCAGGGACTGGGCTCATCTGTGTGTTTGTGCTTTGCCCTGCACATTTCCCTTGAGTGTGATTCCCCCGCAGTTTATTAAGGTTAGGAATCGCCCCAGAGAGTAAAGGTAGGATTAGGTCCTGATCTAAGAAGTTTTGTTCTGTGGAAGGCAGGGGCTGGCCAGGAGTCTTCATTCATCTTCTTTTGTTTTACTTCCTAACTTCTCCATTTAGGTCAAAAAGAAAAAGAGCCCAAGGTAAGCTTCTTCCTTGTACTATTTCAAGTGGTAGAGAAAGGCAAAGCTGAGGCTGTCCACCGTGAGCATGTCCCCCTGGGTTACATATAGGAAGAGTCCCAAAGGAAGGGTGGACCAGTTACCTCCATGCACACCCACAGTCCATGGGCTAGGGACTCCCGCAGTGACTTACTTCCCCGCCTCCGTGCACACATTTCCTACTGGCCCGCAGTGCGTGGGCCAGGTCTCCTGGCTCAGTAGGAATTCCTATCCAGGCGACAGTGGGGCTAAGGACCTCTGACCTTTACGTTACTGTGAACCCCGTTAGCTCTTGGCCTCTCCCTGCCGCACAGAATGCTCCCTGCGATCAGGATGTGGCTAAGAGGAGGCCACAGAGGCTCAGGAGTTCCTTCTGCTTCCTCTCCCCTCAGGACGTAAAGCTCAGCGTTCCCATGCCCTACACGGTCAAGGTGCACTACAAGTACACGGTGGTCATGGAGATTCAGGCCGACCTCCCCTACAGCCAGCTCCGGGACATGGTGGCTAAGAAGCTGGAGCTCCTACCGGAACACACCAAGCTGAGGTGAGTCCGGGAAGGTAGCGGTTAGGGGTACCACTGGGGGCCTGTGCTGGCCTGGAGGACGGAGGAGAACGCTTTGGTACTGACGTTCTCTGGCGTGGTTCTTACTCCTCTCTCCCCAGCTATCGGCCTCCGGACAGCCATGAGCTGGAGCCCCTTTCAGAAGATAACATGAAGGCTGCGTGGGGTCAAGTGAGAAACTACTGCCTGACTCTGTGGTGTGAGAACACAGTGGTGAGTGCAGTGAGGCCAAGGGCAGCCAAGGTCCTGCGTCTGTCGGGCCACTTCCCCAACAACCATCCAGCATTTACCGAGCACCATCCGTGAGCCTGGCACCGTGCTTGGTGTCGAGGGTACGGGGGGGTCACGAGCCACAGCTCTGCCTCTCTTTCACCCGCACCCCGGTTGCAGCCAGGAGAGGGTTCCCCGCAAGACAAGAGCAGGCCCGACAATGCACAGAAAGCCTCTGAGTCCCTTCTGCTGGCACCGAACTGTTCCAAGGTTAGGCCCGTCACGATCAGGCAAGGGTGGAATGAAATCCTAGCTGGAGGCCGAGCACAAAGCCGTTTTGCACTGTGAGCTTCCACGGGGAAGAATACTTGAGGGTGGAAGATAAGAGTGAGCATTTATTTCACAAAGAGGTGATTTGGATTACAACATCCTACTAACAGCAAGTGTCTGTTGAGAGCTTCCCATGAGCCAGACACCGTGCTAAGTGCATGCGGAGCATTCGTCCTTGTAGACTCCACAGCTCTGTGAGGTATTACTATCTCATTTCATAGTTCAGGTAACAAGGCAAAGAGGGGTCACCTTGACCAAGATCACATGGCTGGTTGGTAATGGAACTGCGGCCCGATGGGTATTTTGACTCCAGAGCCTATATTCTTGAACCTGTTTCTAGACCCCAGGGCCTAGAATAGAGTTAACTCTTTGGCCAGTAAGATTAAGGGAGTTAGGGGCAAAGCTAGAGGCTAGAAGTAGTAGCTACACATTAACACTCTTGACTTTGTCCCTTTGTCTCCAAGGAGAAAAGTTGCTATTTCTTTTTATGGTTGATGTTAATTCCCTCCCACAACCATGGCCCCTGAAAACCATCCACCTGTATTGTCAACATAACAACATATTTTTTTTTTAGCCTTTTATGTAATTTCATATAGATGGTTGTACAGTATATATATTCATATGTATATGCTGTACATATAAACTTTTGCTTTAATAGTCCACTTCAATACTTTTCCATTTTTATATATACTTTTTTAAAAAATTTTTATTTATTTATGATAGTCACACAGAGAGAGAGAGAGAGGCAGAGACACAGGCAGAGGGAGAAGCAGGCTCCATGCACCGGGAGCCTGACGTGGGATTCGATCCTGGGTCTCCACAGGATCGTGCCCTGGGCCAAAGGCAGGCGCCAAACCGCTGCGCCACGCAGGGATCCCCATTTTTATATATACTTTTGTGTTATAATAGTCCTTTTCTTCTGATGGCTAATGGTATTGCTACACAATATTCCACAGTATAATCTGTTTATTGATTCACCTGTTGGTGGGCATTTGGATTCTTTCCAGTGTTTGTCTAGTGACATTTATTCTTCATCAAACATTTGTCGAGCTTTACTACTCTTTAGATAGGCACTGGAGATAGAAACACTAACAAGACACAGGCTCTTCTTGGGGGAAAGACAAGAGAGGACATGATTATAAAGCGTGTGTAAGTAAACTGATGGAGATGCATGAATGGCGTACTGTAAGCACATGGGTGTCTCACCCAAAAATGCTGAGGGAAAGTGGGACAAGGCAATATTCAATGGTCTTTCTGGAGGAAATGATGCTGAAATTGTCTTGAAGCTTAGCCTTAAAATGGCACATAGAAACTAGCAAGATGGAGGTGGTTAGGATGCTTTCTATAGATGGAAGAGCAGAGGGAAGACCCTAAGAGTTGGCAGTGGGTGAAGAGCTCAGTGGTTCCAGACACAATAGGGGGATCTGGGAGATAGGTTGGCAAGGCAGCAGGGCCACATCATGGAAGGTCTTGCACCTGCTGCACTCGGATGAGGTGAGCAGGGGAGAAAATAGGATGGATGATTCAGGGGCATAAGAGCAAGGCGAGGGGGCCTCTGGGAGGCTGGCTGGCTGGCTGGCTCCCAGTGTGGATACAGCCCTCACACTGGGGAGTCCCAACACACAGTCAAGGAGACCACAGTCTCCACTGACCAAAGCCACTGTTAGCTGGGGTCCTCCCTCGGACACCTTCATTCTCCCCTCGCTCCCCAACTCACCTGTTTCCTGCTTTAGCATTTTTAGATGGTGGCAGCTGCAGTTACATCAGTAGGGGGTCTAAAATTCAACAGGTCCTATGCAAACCCTTTGGGGAGCTACTGGTTTTCACCTCTGAATGGATTTTGCACCATGGAAATGACCACAATGGCAAAGCTATCGCAGACCATCTGGGCTGGGACCGTGGGCCCTGTTGGGGCAGAGTCCCTCTCTAAATCCTCATGGCCGCAGCTGGGCAGCAACTCCTGCTTAGTTAGGGAAGGGTCTCTTTGGTAGAGTCTCACTGAAATCAGACACATTTGCTGGGAAAGACAAGTGAGTGGGAGAGGAGGTAGTAAAGAGGGTGGGCCTGGAGGAAGCCCCAGCGTGGTGGTATCTAAGAGTTTGGAAAATTGCATTCAGGAAGGATGGCCCCTGGACTCACCTGCGAGGACAGACCCCAGGACCCTGGGTGGGGGAGGGGTGGAGGGGGGTTGTTCTAAGAGGGGCCAGGGCAAGGGGCCCTTGGAAGTCTGAAAGGTCATCCTAAGGTTTTCCGTGG
This sequence comes from Vulpes vulpes, assembly GCF_048418805.1. Classification (NCBI taxonomy): domain Eukaryota; kingdom Metazoa; phylum Chordata; class Mammalia; order Carnivora; family Canidae; genus Vulpes; species Vulpes vulpes. Next base: position 143,452,806 of record NC_132792.1, read on the forward strand.
TCTGTCTTGGGTAATCCTTTCCATGGTGTCTTGAAAGGATTCCGCCTACCAGTCCTGCTCTAAATGTGAATTACTTCCCTTGAAAGGTTTATTGTTTTTAATTATCGTTAATTTTTGTTCTTTGAAGAGAGCATCAGTCTAATCAGTGGCTATACGTGGCTAAATTCCCAACACAGTCTTTTTGGGACTCAATCCAGCTTCAGAGGTCCTTGCTGAGCATTCTTTATCACTACCCCTTACTCTTGGAAACGGCAAGTCAGGATGTTCTCCTTCACTTACTAGAAGAGCAGGAAAATGAACAATCATTTGCTAAGTATCTACTCTATGCAGGAACACTTACCATTAACCAAGTTTATAGATGTCTATATACATAGTCTAGTTCTGTCAGAGTGTTTAATAATTTTTAGCTAGGGGTGCTCGGGTGGTGCAGTCAGTTGAGCATCCGACTCTTGGTTTTGGCTCAGGTCGTGATCTCAGGGTTGTGGGATGGAGCCCTGCATCAGGCTCCTGTGCTGACTCATGCGTGTGCTCTCTCTCAAATAAAATCTTTTAAAAAAAATAATTGTTAGTTATTACCGTTCTACATCATATCACTTCATTCCTCTAGCCTCTATTTCAGGTGAGGGAAGTTCAGAAGGGTACACCACTTGCTCAGGGACACACAGCTTGTGGGCAGCGGAGCTGGGATACAAACCCAGGCCTTTAGACTCCTTAGGGCCATTTCCATCTCACTGTCCTGCCTTCCAATAGAAGGGATCTGCCAAGGCGAGAACAAGCAACATTCGGAAGTGAGAACTTTGAATATTCAGTACAGCATGTACCCTTGAAGGTTTTTTTTTCTTCTTTCCTTCCTTTTTTCCTTTCCATTCTTCCCTCTTTCCTTTTTTAAAGATTTTATTTATTTGAGATAGAGTGGGAGAGAGAGAGAGAGAGAGCGGGTGCACGCACAAGTAGGGTGAAGGCAGAGGGAGAAGCAGACTCCCCGCTGAGCAGAGCTCCATGTGAGGCTTGATCATGACCTGAGCTGAAAGCAGATGCTTAACTGATCCAGGTGCCCCCCCCCACAGGGTTTCTAACGCGGGTTTGTTAAATCCTATGATTCTAGAAACTGCACCGTTCTTTTTTCAACATTTGTGGATCAAATAGCAACTAAGATGTGTTGTTACATATATGAGGAAACAAAACCTTTTTCATGATCTTAGAAAGACGGGGGATCCCTGGGTGGCGCAGCGGTTTGGCGCCTGCCTTTGGCCCAGGGCGGGATCCTGGAGACCCGGGATCGAATCCCACGTTGGGCTCCCGGTGCATGGAGTCTGCTTCTCCCTCTGCCTATGTCTCTGCCTCTCTCTTTCTCTCTCTGTGACTATCATAAATAAATAAAAATTAAAAAAAAAAAAAAGACGGTATGGTACTCTTCAGGGTTTCTCAAACCTTAGTAAGAATGAGACTCACCTAGAGAGCTTGTTAAAATGCAGATGGTGGGGCCCCACATGCTGTGAATTTGTGATTTAATAGGTTTGTGATGGGGCCAGAAATTTACATATTTAACAAGGTCCCTAGTGTTGTCGGTCCTGGGGAGAGGTGTTGGATTCCAAGTTAGAAACTCAGGTGACTTTGGGTTCTGTCGCTTGTGACTCAATCTCTTTCCAACTGCAAAGAAGTAACAGTAGTACCTATCGGTAGGATAGGATTAGAGCTTTTTCAGGATTTCTGTAAGAGTTTAAAACTATATGGTCCTGCAGACCTTTTGGGTTCATTTATCCAACCATCCAATATTCATAAAGTACACGTTAGGTCTATGCTAAGGATTGACCACAAACTTGGCCTTTGTGAGTTTATATCCTAGGCGCTATGTTGCCATTTCACTGATTCCTTTAGTGATGTTCAATGTTCACTGGCCAAAAAGTTAGGAAAACTAACAGACCTTTTATTATTTCAGGGTGACCAAGGCTTTCCAGATGAGCCCCACGAAAGTGAAAAATCTGAAGCTAATAACCAGGCAACAGAACCTACGCTTAAGGAAGGAGGCCATGTGGTAGCACTCTTCACTTATGAGGCCACCCAGCCAGAAGACCTGGAGTTTCAGCAAGGGGACATAATCCAGATTATATCAATGGGTAAGTAGTACTCCTGGATCATAGAAACTAATTCCCATGTTAGCAGCAATAAATTCAAGGGAAGAGAGAAACATTAATAACCTACAAACCAAACTTTAGCCAGTAGTTTCAATCTCCTTCCTAGCTTTCAGCTGGAAACAGCAAAATGGAGTGCTTAGCCTTTCTATCTGTTGCTCCAACGGCAGAGAAGCAACAAATGGCACTAACATTTTGATCATTAAAGATGGCTGTCTTGGAAGCCATGCATTCGCATTCCCAAAGTGAACCAATTGGAAGGTGGCTGGAAATCATTTTGCCTTTGCACAAAGCCATCGGATAGTTTTCTCCAAACTGTAGTTCTTTGAATTGATGTACTTTTTGAAGACGAGGGAAGAAGTGGGTAGATTTTGCCTTAGAAGAAGCTATTCGACATTGCTTTGTGTCTCTGGTGACTTTCCTGACCCTGTTAGGAATCAAACACACTACACACTGGAACAGTGTTAAGTGGAGAGTTCTAACTTAGAGCTTCTCAAACTTCAGTATGCCCGAGCACCCTTTCAAGAGTTAAATAAAATTCCTTGGCCCAGCAACCAGAGATTCTGATTCAGGTGTGGGGTGGGGCCCACCAAGTCTGCATTTCTAACAAGCTTCCAGTGTGATGCTTGTCTCTTGACTGTGAGAAGCACTGCTCTAATTCAGGGTTTGACATAATCTTATTTCTATGCTTCAAAACAAGTAAGAATCCCATCAAAAGTTTTGTTCAAATGGGAGAAATATGCATTAGTAATGCAGAGTAGTGAAAACAAATACCATTACAAATTATGACAGAAAATCCAACAGATTAAGAAATGAGATTTTTAAAGCTAGTGAGGTAGAGTATACGATTGTGTGGCAATTGACTCAAAATACGAGTAATAAAGAGGCAGGGTACACTGGCAGTGCCTATCTTTTGTTAGGGCTTAGTGATACTTTAAAAATTGTGCTGAGAGTTACTATCAACCAACCAGCTACATTGTCCGTGTTTGTTTTTTTTGGGGGGGGGAGGGGTTGGGATGAGATAAAAACTAGGAACACACAGAAAAACCTTCTAAGTAGATATGAAGAGAAAAAAGGTGGCATATTCCTTACTGTGTCTGACTCTTGATCTGGTTCAGTTTGTAATCTCAGGGTCCCGGGGTCTAGCCTTGCCTCGGTCTCCATTCTGTGGGGAGTCTGCTAGATTTCTCTCCCTCTGCTTCTCCTACTCACTGCCTCCTCCCCTCCCCCCGCAATCCTCTCTCTAAATCTTAAAAAAAAAAAAAAAATCGTAAGGAAAATACCTTTATAGCACTGTGCTATATCAAAAAAATCTGTAAGTGGACCCTCATACCTCAAACTGAGATTGTTCAACAATCTACTGTATTATTATTATTATTATTATTTTTTTTTTTTTGAGAGAGAGCAAGCCAGAGGTAGGGGAACAGGGAGAGAGAGAATCTTAAGCAGGCTCCATACACAGCATGGAGCCCAACGCAGGGCTTGATCTCACAACCCTAAGATTATGACTTGAGCTGAAATCAAGTCAGACGCTTAACCAACTAAGCCACCACAAAGATCTGTATTGAATTAACGGCATGCCCCTTTCAATATAGTCAGAATAAAGATTCCTAACAGGGATCAAACTCTTCTGTTAGAAAGAAAAAAATACTATCTCAAGATTTATTGTTCAATTTTTTTTTCATCTTATTTTACTGGCAACTTTTTGAAAGATCTAATTGATTTTCTGTATTTTATTCCTTATCATACATAAGACAGAAACCAGTAAGATGGTGGAAGTCCTATGTTGACTCCTCCCTCAAATCACTTTCCAATATGGACTTTTCCCTGTTGGCACTACTAGGGGTGAAGGACTGCCAAAGATCTGTGTGGCATATCCAGATGAGATAATCTTCCTGTACTGGTTTTAGAAACCTGTATATGTTTCCTTTTACCAGTGAATGAAGACTGGCTGGAAGGAGAGTGCAAAGGGAAAATTGGCATTTTCCCCAAAGCGTTTGTTGAAGAACATGCAACTACCGATTTGGAAAGCTCTCCTAGAGGAGTCTAAGATGTTCCATAACCTCCAAAGTTGGAGAAAAGTAACTATAATCATTTGTGAAGTTTAGCATGTCCCTGCAGTACCCTGTACCGACAGCACTGTTTAGAAATGTTAACTAATCCACTTTTTGCACTGAAAATTTAATCTAGTAGACAATGATGTGAGCATTTATCCTGATGATTACCATGGGGGAAGGGGGGTGGGAGTGGGTGGAAGTGCCTGGGAGGGCATGAGAGGGTCTTCTAGGGTGCTGATAATGTTTCTTGCTAGGAGTGCTGGCTACCCAAATGTGTTCACTTTGTAAAGGTTCACTGAGCTGTATGTAAATTTATTATTGGTGTACTTCTATATATGTGATACCCTAATAAAAAAACTTACAAAAATAAGACACCCAGAGTGCAGGCCCAATGCCTAAGTATAAATACCCTTATTCCTGTACCACTACAGTCACAGGTTCCTGGGCCTGAAGTAAACTTACAGGTAATTCAGATGGAATACACACAATTAACTTTCCTTTATTAAAAGTCTTATTGCTTAAACAGAACCTAAACTGAGTTAGGTTCCCATGGAAGTGTTTTCAATTCCATTCAGAATTAAAATACTGGTCTTCCATCCTCTCATACCTTCTCAGAAAGGGACATTTGTTGAGTTCGATACTGAGTATGTGCACTAACACTTAAGTGACGTAGAGAAGCCGCATTAGGGAAGCCACTTGGTCAGGACTACCCTGCTGACTAATGTTTTAGAATATGTACTACACGAATATACATGATAGAATGCTATGGTTTTATTCTGATTATCATTTAACCAAATGGCTTGATTTCCTAGGGTTAACTCAGGATTAACAAATACTAGACTTTAGAACCTAGCCTTCACTTCCCTCCCTCTCTCCAAGTGCTTGTGAAAAGCAGTTTAGGAGACAAGGTGTAGACAGAATCAACACAGAAGTGAGAGGCTTGCTGACCAATGTGAACACACAGACTGGCAGACCACGGCCCTGACTTCCAACATGCTGCTGCAGGCCTGGCAGGCTACCACTGGAAATTTTGGACACGTCTTAAAGAAATGCAACCTCAAAGCTAAGAACACTAATTACTGTTGGGGCTAATCAGACTTAGTGATTCTTTTTTTTTTTTTTTTTAAGATTTTATTTATTTATTCATGAGAGACAGAGAGGGAGGGAGGGAGAGAGAGAGGCAGAGACAGGCAGAGGGAGAAGCAGGCTCCATGCAGGGAGCCGGACGTGGGACTCGATCCCGGGTCTCCAGGATCACGCCCTGGGCTGAAGGTGGCACTAAACCACGGAGCCACCTGGGCTGCCCAAGACTTAGTGATTCTTAAAGACCAGAAAGAGAAACTATCTCTGCATTGCCCTACTGACAGTAAAAATAAGGATAAAAATGGAGGGTGATTAACTTATTTGCATAAGCCAATCTTATTAGATAAAAGAATTTTGACAGCTTTTTCTACCCATCCCTTTCCATAATAATGCACACAGGTTTGGAATGCTACTAAAAGTATACTCAATTTTTGATCATCTCTGCTTTCCCCTAGCTGACTTGTAAGTAGTTTAAACACTTGGGGTTTTGTTTTTAAGTAGGATATTCTTTCAGGTAAGAAAGGAAACAACGTACACACAGATCTGGTTGGAGAGAACATGGTTTAATTAAAGGCAAAGCTGATTTCAGCAGCTGCAGGTCTTGCACAGACAGACCAAAACAGAAAACAAAACAAAACAAAACAAAAAAAACACAAGAGAAAGTTTACTACACAAAACCAGTTTCTGATGAAGATTCTCCTCTCCCTCTTCATTACACTCCACATTGAGGATGATAAGGCGAGGAACCCCGCCCCAAGAATCAGAAAACATTCCAAACACCAAATTCTCATGCAGAAACGGGGCTGCAGATGGGACGTGGGCAGTACCGGGAGTGAGACAGTGAACCTGGCTAGCTCATCTAGGGTGCATGAATCAGGGACAGCTCAAACACTGGAATGTTGCAGCTGCCTGAATGCAGAGCTCAAACACACAAAGTGGGTCAAGGTAGCAGGAAAGGAGGCTTGGAAGGGCAGGGATGGGAGAGAGGTGGACACAGGGAAGGGGTTGGAGAGAAGCACAAAGGGTTTCATATTGCCATTGGGTGGGGGGCTTCACCCTTTCAGACCTTTCGGAAAAACAAAACAAAACAAAACAAAAACAAAAACAAAAACAAAACAGAAAACCCCAAACACCATGTCAAACTTAAAGAGCAATAATGTAAGCATACGGGGCTCCAACCACTCTCTGAAGAGCAATGAGCATTAATCTCACCCCTTCCATTGCTGGGGTTGCCCAGACTCCAGTGACAACCGGGGCTCCTGGATGTGCTTTGCTCTGCAGCTGTCTTCCAGTTTGTAAGTCCCACACTGACTCCACACACTCACACACACTCCCCCTCCCCCCAGGGAGAGCAGCTGGGCATGCGCGCACGTATACGCGCACGCGTGGGCGCACGCGTGTGCACACACACACACACACACACACACACACACACACACACACACACAGGAGAGACCTCCCAGAAATAGACCCTACCACTAGCACAGCAATTGGACATTTAGATTGTTTCCATAATTTCCCCTTAAAATATTACTTTTTCCAGGAACTAACAGAAATGCTGTCCTTCTGTTTCTACACAAGAGAATGTTCAGTCCTCTTTCCTTCTAATAAATACCAAATAAAAGTCTATTTTCCTTTCTTTCGCCTTTTCCAGAATGGACTTCGTTGTGTTTTCTTCTGTGCATGATGCACATGTGTCCATGTTGCCTTGAATTTCACTCTGAAAGTGGAAGTCAGGAGACGCAGCTGGGCAGGGGCCTGGCCTGTTGTGCACTATGCGGATGCCACTGCTTCCTTCCTCCTCAGACTGTCTTTCGGGCCCCAACTGCTGGACCCCATGCTGTTGCTTCTTGGCGAGATGTTGTACACATTAGGAATAGAAACAGTTACTAGCATACAGCATAGGGTAGGAAAGGGATGGAGGTAGGGACAAGAGGAGGTGGGTGGTAAGCAGGATAGGGTCACAAAAACCAATCAAACAGAAAAGAACCACACTGAAAGCTTCTACCTATTAAAATGTGTCAGGCCACGAATGGACCAGCCTGCCTTCTGTGAGACTGCTTGCTATGCTACCGTAAAATGTACAGGAATCAAAAACATTAATTTAAAACCCTACAGCAGTCATCTGCCAGTCCAGCCCAGCACCACCACCCACACTGCATCCTCGATTGGGGCTCGAGCACCTACAGAGTGAAGGGCATTTCCTGCTGGAGTCTCCAGGCCAGAGGAGGGCCTGCCAGAACCTTCCGAGTGAAAGTTGAGGCCTTGGACTCTCCCTCATGGAACACTTCCACTGGCTGAAGAGGTCAGTTTCCCCATCCTGTCACCACCAACCTCTCACAGGAGCAGTGCCCGGGGCTTTCCTTGCTACACACTGACTAGAAGAAGCACATCTGTGTGTGGAAGAATTCAGTGTGATATTTTACTACTGAGAGTAATAACAATAATAAAAGATGTTCGGGAATAATTTCAACTACATTCTCAGTCAGCAAAGCAATCATTAATGGATTCCTATTTTATTCCCCAAAGAGGAAAAAAGGACTGAGAAGTTCCCATTGGCTTCTCCCATCTGCCTCCCCTTCTCAGCTTTCACTTCCCTTGTGGCTGGGGACATGCACGATGGAGAAGGTGAGAGGCGGTGGTACCAGGTAACTGAGTGAGACAAACAGCAGTTCCTCTCTCCCTCCGGAAGGCCCCAGGGGGACGGAGAGTTCCTGATGGTTGTTTTCGTTTTGTTGCACTGCGACATTTCGTGCACACCCAGCACGCCGGTGGAACACTTACACCCTCTCGACAGCAAGAAACAGAAAAGAGGGCTGCCACCTGCAGGGGACTGTATGGGCCAGTCCTGCAGACCCAACATGCCATGGTTTATGGAGCCTTCATTCCCAGGGTTGCCACTCTGGCCTCAGTGTGGAGGGTTCATGGTGCCTTGTCCCCGCTGCTGCTTCTGCTTCTGCTGCATTAACAGCTGCTCCAGAGCGGAAGGTCCAGGATGCATCATGGAACTGGACCAGATAGACTGAAAAACAGCCCAGAGCTTGTGAGCAGTGGTCGAATGCCTGGATGTCTGTATAGGGATTTGTTTCTTGATCCTCGTCAAATATTAAGGCATTCATCTCCCAAGATCCCTATCCCCTGAAAGACCCAGCTATTAGACAAAGTTATTATAAGACTATCCTCAGAACCAGTTAGTTCCCACTAAGATTATTTTAAAGTAGAAAAGGTGAAATACTTTTTACTAAAACTCAGTGCCATGTGGGACCACAGAATATTTACTATAAAGATTTTAGACAAGCAAAACAGCTCTAAAGTTAGATATTTTTACTTCTTGTTCACCAAAAGCTTCAAACATTCCAAGATGAATCAGAATTGTCTGAACCTTACAATGCAACTAAAACCTTTGTTTCTGTCCCCCCGTGAAGATAACAGTCTTTTACCACTAGTGAGTTCACAAATTAAAAAACAAAAATCCTATTTAAGAGTCTTATTAATAAGGCAGACCACTTTTCTAGGACTTTGCTAGATATGTGCTATGAATGAGTCAACTCTAAGGGCCTTAGGAATAAGACTAGCTATTTATAGGAACAAAAGCAGACACATCTCTCGTGGTTCTTGTTCTTGAAACGCACTCACCTTGAGGCTTTCCATGAGGACAGCAGAGGAATCCTCCATGGAGGGGCCGTGGCCTGTCCAGGTGCCACTTGCAGTGCTGGCCTGATGCCAACTGCTCTCAGAGGATGATGTTGCTGAGAGATAGTCAATTCCAAACCCACCCATGGCTAAGGGATGAAGAGAGAGAAGCAGAATTCAAGAGGTTCAGTCATCGTCCGATACCAAACACCAGAGAAGGACAAAGTGATTTCACTTTCACTGGCAATGAAGTCTGGATCTCACCTGGCTTATCGGTTTTCCACCGATCTGCGGTTCTCCTATCCCTGTTATCTGGAGTCCCAATGGGTCCAAAGTTGGAGAATGGAACAGAATTATGGTTGTGTGTTGGAGGGGAGCTTGGCAGGCTGCTTGGGTTAGAGGAATGAGGAGACTGGCTGGCTGGTGTTGAATGATCTATTAAATCACAACAACACAAGTCATTAACAGGTATTTCACAAACAAAACCAAGAATTAAAGCTTCCTGTGGATCTGATCACTTAAATTCCTATTAAAGATAACCACGGGACTTTGGGAGAAAGACAGAATAAGGGCCCCCAAAGGGACCCTGCCAGATGTGCTAGTTTGTCTTACTGCACATTTCTAAGGCACAGTCCTTTAAAAAAAAAAAAAAAAAAAAAAGTGCAAAATCAAATAATTTTGGCATAACTGTTTCAGGTAAGTATCTACTGGTCTTCTCTATCAGAAACAGAATTGCCTAATCTTAGGAATTACTATTAAACCAAACTCCATTTATAAAATAGGGATAAAAAAAAATCTCTATTTTAAAAAGTGCACCTTTTCCTACAAAGAATGAGTATTTACAAACAAAACTAAAGAACAGCTACAAATCTTAAGATATGGGTTCTATTTTTCTCCCTTACAACTCTGCTGGTTATTGATGCAAAAAAGCTCTTTTAGTGGCACTTATTATGTGAACCAGCTCATCAAGCTTTTTTCCTATTTTCTTTCAGAAACTACTTTAAAAAAACCATCCAAAACCTAATTTTTTTTTTTTTAAGATTTTATTTATTCACGAGAAACACACACACACACACACACAGAGGCAGAGACACAGGCAGAGGGAGAGGCAGGCTCCATGCAGGGAGCCCAATGTGGGACTTGATCTCGCGACTCCAGGATCACGCCCTGGGCCAAAGGCAGGTGCTAAACCCCTGAGCCATCCAGGGATCCCCAAAAACCTAACATATTTATAATCACAAAATCATACTAATTCATCATCAATTTGAGTGTATAGGAAATGCAAGGTCTGTAATATGAAGATTAGTTAATACCTGAACTGGCAGGAAGTGATGGAGACCAGGGGGTCCCTTCAAAGAGGGAGTAGAGTGACGTCTCCTGGGGGGCCAGTGAAGGATTAAGTTCTGTTTTGGAGCTGGTTGTCAGGTTTTTCCCATATACCTCATTAAACACACTGTTATTTGGGTATCTTTCCTGAAAGACAATGACAACCAAGTTATAAACTCACTCAAAAGAAAGACCTTTAAGAAAATGTAACGTTAATGTTCTTGGATGCTTGATACACTTAACCATTTTAAGTGTACCAAGCTTTTCTTAATGGGACAAACTTCTGAAGGCTTTTCAGTTTCTTTTTTTTTTTTTAAGATTTTATTTATTCATGAGAGACAGAGAGGGGGGTGGGCAGAGACACAGGCAGAGGGAGAAGCAGGCTCTATGCAGGGAGCCCAACATGGGACTCGATCCCAGGTGCAGGATCACACCCTGGGCCGAAGGTGGTGCTAAACCGCTGAGCCACCCGGGCTGCCTGGCTTTCCAGTTTCTTTTGGTTTTTCCTGTTAAATTCATTTTCTCTTAAGCTTGCTTTCCCTCCCTCTTTATTTTCTCTATCTATGTAAACCACCCAGATTTAAACGCCTAAATAATTTACTTGACTGAACAACAGAGCCCTAACAGGTTCTGTATTAATGAGAAGTTCAAGAGTTCAAAATTATAACATACAAGTATCTCATTATCTGAATCAGAGGGAGAGAGGATAAAATAAAATGTCTGGATGACACCAATATATGGAAGAGGAAGGAAGAGAAAAATAAGGGAACGGAAATAGAATGGGAAAGGAAATACTAGCCTACTATAAAAACACAAAGCAGGATTCTCCACTGTTTACCCACCTGATTGAGAGAGAATCCGGTGAGGGACAAGAAAGAGGAGGAATGGGACATGAGCTCCGAGGGCTTCTCCAACAAGGATTTCTTCACAGTCCCGGAAAGAAAAGTAGTTAAATTATGCCCTCCATTTTCTTAATATTAACCTTAAGATACTGTACAACCAAAGTAGAAGACCACCATTTAAGCATACTTGTACATACCCATCGTGTGCAATGTAAGGCTTCAGGGATGTGAATTAAATGTTAATACCATGACACCAGCTAAGTGCCAGGTGCCATAGGCAAGTCAGACACAATGCTCCTGGATTAATACTTCTCATCTAGCACACATACCCTGGCAGGGACCAGGGACCCTGGAAGATAGCAGTTCTGAGTGTTTACTAGCAGGAGCCTTCAGGAATCTGTTGGTCAAGAATTGCATTTAAAATACTCTCAAAACAAGATGCTGTGCTGATCTGGCAGTTTGTCTCCCCAGTTTTTAAAATGCTCACATTAATGACTTAAATAAAGCCTTTCAAATCTGACAACTGGTTTTGTCAACACAGTTCCTAAGCAGCTCTATTTGTAGTATATATTAAAATAGTTGCTAAAGTTGAACTTACATTTATTGGCCCTAAGGAAATTACCAGGAAAAAAAGCTGAATCTCTGATGCTCACTGTCACTAAATAGTTGGTCAACAAAGCATTTATTAAACACCTACTACATGCAAGGCACTTTCACACACATTATTACCATGATAATGTTAAATACAGAAAGGATTACAGTCAAGGTTTCTTTTGTAAGCATGAAAAAAAAAACCCCACCCTAAAACACTACCCCCTCTCCATACCCGTTCTCCCATCAGCTCCATTTTGAATGGAGGAGGGGCAAGAAAAACAGGAGCTAAGGGAGGAGGAAATGAGTGCGGAGAGAAGCACTCCCCCTGGCTCTCAAGCCATACCAGCAGAGAAGCAGCAAGCAAGGCCAACAAATGCCAACAGTTCTGCTAAATTAGGCTTTCTATAGCCCTGAGGTGCTGTCACTGCACTCATGTTGTTCAAGTTTCTAGGGGACCTTTTATTTCTCTAACTTGGGAGGAAAAGTGGGAGGTCTCTCTGGCCACTCACCCAGGCAAATTCTTCTGGAACTTCAAGTGCCAGGGATGGCAGCTTCTGTCATGAGTGCCATTCAGTTTTATTTCTCCTAATGCTAAAATTAATGTGTTTTAATCTTATCAATGTTTTCTTACATTTATGAGAAAGAAACAGCAAAAAAGTAATAATTAGAATTGTTTTATGTTTTGTTAAGATGGAGTGAAGGGAGAGGAAAACTTCACAGCATGTCTTTTCATTCTCCCCCACCTCAGCAAAATAGATAGCAACATTAATGAGCATATAGAATGCCATCCTTTGAAATGCAGAGGGATTTCTAGAGGATTATTTTTAAAAGATACCACTAATCAGTACTAAAGACTTTATTTTATGTCATCCTGGTTATTTATCTCTGAATTCACTAATTTATGGCACTCCAACAATGTTTATAAATAGAAGTCACTTCATTTTTACTCATTCTGTTTATGAATCTTGCTCTGAATTTAGATTAGGGCTCTCAGTTACCCAAACAGAAAAGAGCCACATATCGTTCAATAACGTCACTAAAAAATCTAGAACATATTTCATTTCATATTTTCAGTACATGAAGAAAAATCTCACTGCTCCTAAGCAAGATTAAACAATCCTTGAAATTTCTGGGTTTAGATGGACATGCCACCTGAAAAAGTAAGTTAAAATCTGCCAGCATCGCATCCTATGTGAACCCTGAAGGATGCTTCTGGATAATACATATAACAAAGCCATGACTCTGAGACTTACAACTAGCAATGTTTTGCCATGTTCTACCACCATTTGAAGGTTAGTCTGGGCAGTGAGGAAATAAATGGTACAATTCTGTAAAGAAGGAAAGCTCCAGAAAAAAGAAACCAACTATTCCAAGGACTCCAAAATCTCAGGAAAGAAGCCGGGGTTAGAGCAAGAATTATGTCAAATACATACAAAGAGGCTCCGTCCAGGAAGAGAGGCGAGAGGCCCCAGCAGAGCTGGGTAAAGATCAGGAGGGTTAGAAAAAATCAGCTCTTCCTCTTCCTCCAAGGCAGCCAGACTCTTTAACAGGTCCGGAGGAAGCAGAGGGGAGCCCTTGGGGTCCTAGTGACAGAAAGGATCACAGTGAGATGCAATAAGGGATGACAAAAGCACACAGGAGTAGCAGCATGATTAGGGGGACACAAGCAACTAAAGTCAAGGAGAAGAATTACAGTAGACAGTATTACACAAGGAAGAAAAGGCTATGAAACAAAAGTAAAGTGACACAAGGACAAAGGGGCGAAAAGATCAAGATAACAGAAAGAAGTGAAAAACACTGACAAACAGGGAGCAGAACATAAAAGGTTAATGTGGCTTGTGAGTAAAACAATGCAGTGGAGCAGAGTGATTAGCATATCTTGGGCTAACAGAGAAACAGCTCTTTTTAAAAAAGTTACAAACACACCTGTTTCTCATGAATAAAGAGAAAGGAAGGGGAACTCCACTACCAAAGATAACTGGCTGACTTTGTTCCTCTCAGAAAGCAATTTGTTTAAATACGCAGTAAACCTATTTTTAAACTTAGATGATTCAGCCCAACTGAGAGGAGCTTTGTTTCAGAATTCTCTAACATGCTGTGTTAGAGATTTCTGCACCATCTCTCTGCCAGACCATCACAGTTCCACATCAGTAACGGAATTCTTTAGCTCCCCCAGACCAAATCATACTGTGCAATTGTGAGGAGGAGACCGAGAGCCATGCCAGTCACTCAGCAGCATGCTGTAGCACTAATGAATCAGAGTGGCCTTTATAAACGTCTACTTGAGAAATTCAAAAAGATATGAAGCCTGAGACCTATCTCCACTGTGTCTGGTGACAGGAAAGGACACACACCTCAAATGGCATCCTGGGCACAGGATCCTGCTCTGGACGGAAGACTCCTGGTGACCGTTTGCCCCTGCGGTCCATATTTGCTTGCTGTGCCATTACAGCTCTGTTATCAGCCATGCTGTACGAAGAATCCCAGTAGAATTCTGGGACCTTGACTTCTGAGGGATTATGGTTATATGGCTCCATGGGAAAAGGCTTCATTTTTTTCTCTAGAGGCTGCTGCTGCATTACCGGAGGTTGCAATGACGGCTCAAACAGTTTTATGGGGTCTTGGGACTGAAGGTAGTAGGGCTGTTTCACAGGCATGATTTTCCCTAATGGGCCTTGAACCTGAGGGGGATTCCACAGCTGTTTGGAGGCATCTGCCTGTTGATACTAAAAAAGAGATACTTGTCATCAAGATGAGGATAAAATGCATGTTACATTCAATACTCGGGAAATCACAGAATGAACTTGAGAGATTTTACAACTAACAAAACTCAGCAGTCCTTTACCCTTTAGGTTTTTCAATACAGAGCTTTCTGGGAACAGATGATGGGCACTGAATTCATGTTCTCTTCCAATTCAATTATTTATGAGGTTTTTTTTTTATTTTTTATTTTTTTATTTATGAGGTTTAACGAACAAGTGAGTATGTGTGTGTGGTTCCTCCTTCCTGCCTCAAGTGCTGTGGGGCTGACAATATCTTAAGAATGGTGTCATATCCCTAGCACCTCATCAGGATTATGATTGTATTTCCCTTCTGTAGTTTATATTCAAATAGAGGATTATTTATTCAAAGTCCTTTTCTACAGAGATGAAGTAGTAGCAGCAAAGAATGGTACTTAACATCTATTATCCTTTACAAGAGGAGAAAGGAAAACATTTGAACTCTCCTAAACAGCAAAGAGAGTATTTTTGCATTCCCATACTCAAACAGCAAAGGCATCTGAAAGCTTAGCCAGTATTTCTAATTAGCCAAACACTGAATAATTTCAGCCTTTCCCCTTCCTTATTTCAGCTGGAGTACACGCGACTATCACTTACCTGCTGGAATCCAGAGTGGTGAGGAGGGCTTTTCCCCAAAGCCGGCACAGCTTTTGTGGGGGATTGTTGCTGAGCTAGAGCTTGAACCTGCAACTGGCTTGTAGACTGTGCTGTTGGCTGAGCTGGTAAAGATGTAAGGGGTTGCTGGGAAGGTGGCTGTGGTTGTTGAGGTCCCTGGTTCATTGGCCCTGGTCCAGAGGGCCGTTGCTGGCTGTAAGGAATGTGGGACTGTTTCCCAGCTTGCACCTGGTTTCCTGCTGGAGAGTGAGCTGTAGGCTGAAGAAAGGTTCCTGGGACAGAAACACCAGCTGGGAAGGTGTAACCTGAGCCCATAGAAAATGCCACAGGAGGGGGAATAACATATGTAGGGGGCGGGAACCCTTCAAAATAGAAGAACACAGCAGCTTTAGTTCTACAGGTACTTATTAACAAAAGAAAGGTAAAAATAAGTCATCTGAGGGGGAAGTGGGGTTAGGGTGGAGAAGAGGTCCTCAGTCAATTATAAAAGACAGGGATCAACCATCAAGTGAGACTGATCAAGCACCAATCTTTAACTTGATTTTGAGAATTAATTATGGAGTATTTAATAGTGGACAGTAGCTACTTCTATCCACCACTGATGCAATGGGAGTATTTTGAAGGTGGTTTCTTTCTTTCTTTTTTTTTTTTTTTGAAGGTGGTTTCTTAAGTGCCAGGTTTAGTGATGGGAATTCCTTCATGGTAACAAACCTGCATTTGTCGATAAACTACAGAGAAATGGCTCAAAAATAACTTCATATGCATTAGAGAAAAGCAAACTTCCTTCTACCTTTTAACATTATGGTTTAGTAATGTAACTATAGTACAGTATAAAATATTCAACGAGTGAACAGAAACTCCTACAAAGATGAGATGAAGTAGAACAAAGTTTAAAATGTATATTTACCTGGCCGGCTGGGAAGAGGAGGGAAGGCTCCAGGGTGATGAATGGGGATGAACTGGGAGTTAGTTGCTTGACTTGGGGTTTGAGTTACAGGGGTTTTCCTGGCTTCAGACACTGGAGTCTTTCTTAATTCTGTCTGGGATTTTACCTATGACCAACAGAAGTAAAACTGTAATAATCTGAAACTCAAATGTGTCAAAAAGAAGCACCTACTCTAAGAAAGTATTTAGGATTTTATCAAAAAAAAAAAAAAAAAAAAAGCAAACGAAGGTATTTAAATTTACCTAAATTAAAAACAGAAAAATCAAAACAAATTGTTTACTTGTCAATAAAAGATATAAGGGCTTATTTTACTAGTATAATTATTTTCCTTTACCTAAATTAAAAATGGAAAAATCAAAACAAATTGTTTACTTGTCAATAAAAGATATAAGGGATTATTTTACTAGTATAATTATTTTCCTTTCACAAAATCATAAAACTACTAAATACTGAAAGGATCTGAGAGCTCATGTATTTTACAAATGACAGGCTTCACACCAACAGGTTAAAAAACTTGCCTAAAATCTTAAGCCACCTATTATGGGCCCCAGGGCCCCTTCTACTTGAATTCATTAAACAACGTACATGAATTATAATTTAATAATGATGATTAACCCACAGGGGAGATACTTTGGCCCTCAGTTTAATTTCATCTGGGAAGTCTTAAGCATACCAGTCAGGCATCCACCCTCTATGCTCACACCCTTTTAGAATAAGGATACTTTCAGCAGTAAGAAACAGGCCCCAAGATCCTATACAATGAGCTACAGAGAATATGATGTCATATGTATTGCTCAAAACAAGTAAAATGAAGGAAAACCGGTAACATTGTACAGAGACCTTAAGATGAGGTAGAAAGTGGTGATATACTGACTCCTGTCAAGCTTTCTTTAATCATCTAGAAGCAGATTTAAGAGGAAGAGAGACCAGAAAGATCTTCAATCTGGTTCTTGTTGGGAGGCAGTTGCAGAGAATGGAGGCAGAGCAGGCAGGAAATACTGGACTCCTTCCTAAAACACTAGTCCTTCGGCTTTACAGCTCATTTGATTTGTTCTTTGCTTTCCCCTGCATCTCTCTCCCCTCATGCCTTTTTTTCTCAATTGCTACCATGTTTTTCTTTCTCTGTTTCTCCCCCTACTATTACTAATCCTAAAATGTAACTATTATGTTATTTCTCTCTTTCCCCAAAAAACTCTAAATGAAATACACTGAAGGCGCTATTTTTTTGTTTTGTTTTGTTTTTTTTTTTGAAGGCGCTATTAATTTGCAAGCAGCCTTCAATAATGTTAAGGGTCCTCATGCCTACAGCAAACAAGTACACTTGCCAAAATGCGTTAACAAATCAAATGGCCACTTAGGTCTTTGTTCAAACATTAATGGTATTAATGAAATTGGCACAGAGCAAAGACCTTTTCTGTTTATATGGAATCATCTCTATCTCTTTGGAAGGTTTAAGAAAAACAAAGTGACAAATAATTGAGCAATGTTTACCTTTTCCCAGCAAGAGACTTAAATTCTTGCTTTACAAGTTCCCATGAGTCTGGGTAACACTTAAGTGATATAATGCTACTGGCTGGGACAGGTATAAATGTCAAGAAAAAAAAAAGCCTCATCTTTTCCCAAGAATATCTTTTATTTCTTAGTGAATCTGAAAAAAAAAAAAAAAAAACAAAAACAAAAACCAACAACCCTATAAGCTTTAATGTATTTTTGGTTCTACTGGATCTATAAAGGACCTCAAATTTCTCAATATAACATTAACAAATGGCAATTACACCTTCCAAAGAAAATAGAATTCTTCATATAGTTAATAGGTTTGCAAATGGTCATTTCAAATCACTTAAATTGAAGAGGATTGATAAAAAATATCAAATCAGGTTGTTTTTCACTCACATTACAATTTCTAAGAGTTGATGGAATAACCACCTACCATAGCTCTTTACATGACCTTACTGTGTGGCATTTAAAGAATGCATTCAAGCTTCCAGAATAGCCAATTCTCAAAGCTTTAGGAACAAAATGAAAAATCTTGCCTTTTGTGTGAGCCTTCCTCTACCTGAGTTATAGTTCAAATACAGCTTACCTGCACTGCCACACTCTGCTTTCCTGTTTCCTGTAACTTTTCTAAGGTGCATTTCTTGGTTTCTGTTTTCCTCTTGCTGTTGTCCTTCTTTCCATCATTCTTAGTTACAGTAATTCCTTTGCTATAGTCCCTTCTCACCTCTTTGGGAGGAAAACTTCTTCCTTGGTCTCTGTTCACTTCTCGTGGCTTAATGTTCTCTTTGAAGGTGACCATAGGTTTCTCTCCGGGGTCACAGTTGTTGCTTAGATTACGGCCCGTGGACAGCACTGATTTCAGTCCTGGGTTCCCGTCTGCAGATAGTGACTCTATCATGGATGTTTCTGGCAGAATGAGGTTCTCTTTGGCTTCACTGGGGTCTTCTAGTGTTAACTCTGGGATTTCTGTGATAAACAACAATTTCCCTACCTCATTTTCACACTGAATCAGCCTAAAAAAGTAAAAATAAATCCATATATGAAAAAACCATAAACCTAAAAAACACTAACAATGGAACTGCATCTGGACCCAACAGTCAGTATATCACTAGTCCCAAAGGCTTGGGAGACAAGGGTGTATTCACAGTATAACATATCTATTTTTATAGAACGTAAAAAGCAGTTACAGAAAAACTCAGATTCTCATAATTGCTTAGTATCCCCACAACACATTCCCATGCCCTTTTAACGCCTTTTCTACTAATTATAGTTTTATATTTACTGAGCATGTCCTAAGTACAAGGCACTAGACTAGATCCTTAAAGTGGCAATTTGTAATTTCTCTCTTATAGGTGTGAAAGCTAGACCTCAGAAGGAATAAGTTCATTCAAACATGCAACCATTTAAGTGCTTACAGTATGACAAGAGCCTGAATATAGAAATGAATATGAAATAGTTACTGACTTTGAAAAGGTTATATAATCAACTGGAAGATCCTAAGGACACAGATCTTGGGAAGTGGCAGAACTAGAAACTTACCTGACTCTGATCTGTCCTAAAACTGACCACCATGCCCCTGTCAATACAAATCACCCTGTGAACATACCCTTTAGACTTACACAGATGTTTATAAATTAGAGCAGAAGCTCAGGATTAACAAGAATGACAAGGCCTATTTCTCTACACTAGGCAGTGTAACGGGGAGAACAGAGATTAAATGAAGAGTATACTTATGATCACCAGGATGGTAATTTGATGTGTTACCAACATTCTGACTTAACAGTTTATAAACAATAGTCTTGAACACATGTGGGGTATGTAAATGTATCTGATAAATACCTTGGCTGATTATCGGCGATCCACTTGCCTATAGAGATCAAGCGCTGCTGTCGTATTTGTCGTTGCTGACCTTCTTTGTCTCCTGTAATACCCTGATGGCCTTTGGAAAAATCCAAGTTCCTAAAATTGATATAAGCAAATTATACAAAATTAAACTTCTGAAGATATTGTCCAGGCAACCAAACTCACCTATTTCACTACAATGGTTTCAGATTTTTCCATACGGACTAGCTACTTGATGTAATCAACTGCATTTGAATGTATGCTCCCAAAGATTTTAAATACACTGAAACGAAGCAAAAAAAATAACATGCAAACGCATTACGTTTACATTCTTTTACTTAGATTTTACTTTCTAAATGAGTTGAAATAAATCACAACCTGTTATTAAGAAAAAACACTTCTACTGTAAAAGTTTTCATTAACACTTACCTTGCATTCTATGTAATTTGTCTGAAATGACCATTTCAATGTTAATGGTCTCTGAGTATGCCTATTCTAACAAACAGTGTTAATCTATGTACTGTAGGTGGCCTTAAGTCTGAAAAACATACACATATAGAGTGAAAATCTCACTGACATTAGAAATGTAAATCAACCTGAAAAAAAGGATTTTTCAGATTTCTCCACATTAAATATAGTATTTTTTTTAATGCATCTAAGCATTGCCAGGTAGTAGACTAGATGCCAAATGCCAAATAAAGAGAAACAGTCTCTGCCATAAGGATGAAATAATTATGAGTCAATCTGATGAGTATTATAATAAAACCACGCATAGAATAAGCATAGTAATAAGAGGGCTAGTTCCTTCTGATAAGTTCTGAAAAGGTTTCATGGAGTAAGTGCTACCTGAGCTGGATTTTGATAGGTGTGGGAAGTGTGTACAGGTCGGCAAAGGAAGGGCAGAGGAGGAAAGGGGCTGTTCTAGGCAGTGAATGAACAAAGTCTTGGAGCAGAGTTACTCAAGAATAGGACACAGTGAATGTATAATGCGTTAAGTATTAGGGGAAAGAAGGGTGGAGATGGCAGAAAATATGGCTGAAAAACTAAGCACTCGGACATGAAGCGAAAAGATACTGGAACCACTGGGGGTGAGTGCATTGAAGTCTTTATGTTAGTAATGGACGTTAATAGGTCTATATTTAAAATATAATCATGGAAGCACGGCAGAACTGAGCTATAGAAGGAAAGGGACTCTTAGTAGGGAGGGTGATTAGTAAGCTTGTTATACTCCAAGTTAATGGTTATAAAAGGCTGAACTACAGGGAAATAAATGGTAGGAGATGGATCTAAAAGGCATTTTAGACACAGAATGACAAAGATTTGGTGAGAAAAATTAATGGGAATAAGGATTTTTTAGAGTTCACGTACATAGATAATGGCACACAGATAAATAGAGAAAGATCATTTTTGGCTGACCAGATAAAAGCCCTTTTGGGTCATATTAAAAAGTCTGAAATACATAAGGGAGATCAGGTGATTCAAACAGAAGTCCAAACTCTAAAAGTCAGAGCTGAAAATCTTATACTTACTTACTATGCAAGAGATGAAAGCTCAAGAAAAAAAGGATGGATCTGATCACCAGGGAGAATACAGAAGGTGGGAAGGGAAGGGCAGGGCAGAACCCTGGAAGATAATATTCTGAGGCATGTGGTACAGAAGAAAGTGAAAGAGATGGAATATGATGACAGAGCTAAGAAAAAGGAGGCTTCATGAAGGAATGGGATCAACAGACTCAATGTTAGAGAATACTGAATAGGATGAAATTATAAAGAAGTCAGTGGTGTCTGGTAACCAGGAAGGCACTGAAGAGTTTCAGTTGCTGGAGGCTGAGAAATGACTGGGAGTGAAGTAGGGTGAGTAATGTTAGCAGACACTAACTACCCTTTTAAGAAGTCTGATGATGAAGAGGAAAGACAACATCAGAGAAAGATGGGGCAGTGAATTTTACTTTTTAAAGAGAACAAGGGATACCTGAATGTTACTAGGCTAAAAGGAAGGAATTGTTTGTTAAAAAAAATAAAAGGATATTGGAAATACAACACAGAGCGAGCATCACAGGTAGGGAGACAAGAAGGGATATTATCAAGGACACAGATGAACGAGTTAGACTTGAAAGGAATTAGAAGTTATTCTTCTAAAAGGAGGAGAAGAATGACTGTAAAAAACTGCTTTGTCATCATTACTGTTATGAAAAATGTCAAGCAACAGCCTTTGGTTTACATTTGATTCTCATTTTTGAGACTTTCCCTCTAATTTCAACAAAGTATAAAAGTATTAAAAAAAAATCCAGTGGATAAATAACATTTGGGAGCAGTAATTTTTTCTTCCTTTCCCCCATATTTGTAAAAGCACTTAGTATTGGTATTACATGGCAAGTAAAGGCATGACATATATAAATCCATTTCATATCAAAAAACTTCCACTTTTAGTTGCTGTTAGGAAAAGACAAAGTTGAGATAGATCAAGGGTTTTTCTACACCCAAGCCTGATTTCTCATTTTAATACTATAATCACTGGTAATGAAATAAGCCTCCTTCAGTTGCCACCCACCTGAAAGAAGGTCTCAAAGCCAAGAATCCTTGTAATTCAAACTCCTCTGGAAGTGGTGTAGCTACAGAAGGGTAGAAAGCAAGATTTGTAAACATTTTAATTTAAAAACTTCATTCAGCAGAATGTTGTTCACTAAATAAAATGTTGTTTATAATACTCTTAGTTCTCTGCTCTTCTATGTAGTAATCCTGATAACCTAACTCATCTGCCAAGTCCCTGCATATTGCCTCTGGGCCCTGGACATTGTCCCCTACTACTTATCTACTACTCAATGTTGAGGAGGATGGATATGGTGGGACTCTCCACCTCCCAAATGAAGCCTTAAAAATTCATAGCCTTGGATCCAATAATCCCATTGTTTAGATTATCTCCTTGTTACTCAAAATATTGAATAACAACACTGTCATCACCCAAGAACTTGTAAGAAATGTATAATGTTAGGCTCTATCTCAAACCTACTGAACCATAATCTGAATTTTGACATGATCCCAGGTGATTCATTTGCAAATTAACACTGGAGAAGCACTGATCAGGGACCCCTGGGTGGATCAGCGGTTGAGCACCTCCCCTCAGCCCAGGGAGTGGTCCTGGGGTCCTGGGATCAAGTCCCACATCAGGCTCCCTGCATGGAGCCTGCTTCTCTCTGCCTGTGTCTCTGCCTCTCTCATGAATAAACAAATAAAATCTTAAAAAAAAAAAAAAAAAAAAAAGAGAGAGAGAGAGAGAGAAGCACTGATCTAACAGGAGTAAAATAATCAAAAAAGAGTCAACTACAGATTGGTCAGTGCATGCTGGGGATTTATCCCAAAGATACAGATGCAGTGAAACGCCAGGACACCTGCACCCCGATGTTGATAGCAGCAATGTCCACAATAGCCAAACTGTGGAAGGAGCCTCGGCGTCCACCAAAAGATGAATGGATAAAGAAGATGTGGTCTATGTATACAATGGAATATTACTCAGCCATCAGAAACGACAAATACCCACCATTTGCTTCGACATGGAGGGACCAGGAGGGTATTATACTGAGTGAACAAACATTATATGGTCTCATTCATTTGGGGAATATAAAAATTAGTGAAAGGGAAAGGAGAGAAAATGAGTGAAAATATCAGTGAGGGTGACAAAACATGAGAGACACCTAACTGGGAAATGAACAAGGGGCAGTGGAAGGAGAGGTGGGCGGGAGGTTGGGGTGACTGAGCGATGGGCACTGAGGGGGGGCACTTGGCGAGATGAGCACTGGGGGTTATGCTATATGTTGGCAAAATGAACTCCAATAAAAAAAATTAAAAAAAAAAAAAAAGATTGGTCAGTGCAGAATTATATATAATGGGGACATTTTTAAAGCAAATAGACAATGATTAAACACAAAATGGCATAGCCACAAGGCAGAATATTATGCAGCCAGTAAAAATTATGTTTCAAAATGTTTAAATGCAAAAGAAAATAATAGCAATATAATGTTAACTTTAAGAAGCAGGCATAAATCTGTATCTGAGTATCTGACATCAATCACAGGCTGGTGTGTGTATGTACACTAAGAAAAATGTCCCAAGAAATACGCTACATGTGAATAGCACAAAGTATCTTTGTACGAGAGAACCGTGGGTGAACTCCTGTTCTTAATGTTTGAATGTCCCAGATATTCTATAATAAGCAGGTATTACTTTAACAGAAAAATGCTGTTCACATTAGTTCCTTAAAAAAAAAAAAAGAATCAGAAGGAAGGGATGAAGACAATTTAAAAGTACTGCATGCTTGGACTCCTATTCAAATGTAGCTAAACAGGAGAGGATGCTGCTAGAAGAACTAGCACATTACCGCTACTTCCATCCTCTTAATAGTGATGAGCATGGAGTTCAAAGTCACTGCTGAGATATTGAACTTAAAGTCAAACACTTAACAAAAGCCTTTTTTTTCCCCTCTGGCCTTAAGCCTAGTATAAGTGATAGAGAACAACGTCCATAACACAAGGTTAAGGGTAGCCCTTACCATTAGTACTTGAAAGATCCTCTTCATGGGGATGGAAACTATTTAGAAGAGAAATTAGCCAGGGCCAAATGCTGTAAATTAAAGAGACATTTCAGACTTTGTTTAAAATAGAGAAACCAGAACAATAATAAGCCATGAAATGTTATCTATAGGGGAAAACTTTATGTATTTTTTCCCCTTGCTTCAGCATTTTAAAGGCTGTATGATTTCCTAAAACCTATTTTCAAAGATGTCTAGATAAAAGATACACTGGAAGGGTCAAATTTACACAGCAGAGACCTACTACTGCAGATCATTTTCCAGGCTCCTAATTTAACAACTAGTGAAAATAATTTGTCAGTTATAAACACTGATAATTGATACTTACTAAAACACACTGACCAGAGAAATAACATGCTATGTTTTGATAGAGATGTCAAATACATTATCAGTTATGGAACCCATTGCAAGTTCATCTGTGACAGGGCATGGGGACACCATATACAAATCAGTCTCTGTTCAAAGTGATAATATGGCTTTTTCTTTATGGTACAAAAAAGTCTACACATTGTTAAAATGTCAAGGTAAACTGTAAGTTTTCATTTGTCACCATAAAAATCAAAAGCTCCTAAGAAACATCAGAATTATTCTGAGTAGAGATTACAGAGAAAATGGTGAAAGCTAAAATAATTTCCAATCTTCTATGCTTAAAACAAGCAAATATAACTCAAATTGGGTGTTACTCTAAGGGAGTATCAAACAGCTTATGTACGTAAAATATGGAAAAAGTAAAAAAATCACTTCTCTGCAACTTCTAAACAGAAAATCAGAGCATATTGTAATGGGTAAGAAACAAACTGGGTTTACTTCAATTTCATTTTGAAATGTAAAAAATGCCTTTTCTCCATGATAGCAGCCAGGAATGAGGAACACACAGGAAGCCAGAAATCCTTAAGATTGTGCCTCACATGAGAAATTCAAACAAATAAATGAAAAGCACACAAAGAGGTCTTCGGTTCAATTTCCAGAGAGTAGGTGGAAAATACAGTCTCCCATTGTTCAAATGTTGTGTTTTAGAAGGTGGTTTCTACATATCTATGAATATCGAACAAACAAACATGAAATTCTAAAACACTTACTACTGTCTTTCATCTACCACTGCCTCCTGAAAGACCCTGGGTCTGAGTCTCAGCCAGTCCATGGAGACCTTGACTGCAGGAAGAGGATAGGCATTGTAGGACTCCTCCTGAGACTTGTTCTGGAGAGGACACTTGCACAGGATGCCAAGAAAAGACACTTAAAGAAAAAATGTATTCACAAAGCATAAGATATTTGAAACTTCTACCAGTCCAAATTAAACTATCATTATGAGGCTTCTGCTATATCCTAGTTAACACAAATATCTCACAGCTTTTTTCTAAAAAGGCATTTTTTCCCATGTTAAAAATGTTAGAGGTGCCTGGCTGGCTTAGTCAGTACAGCACACGAGTCTCACAGCTGTGAGTTTGAGCCCCATGCTGAGTTTAGAGATTACTTAAAAATAAAATCTTTAAAAAAGATGTCAGTAGATAAAAGGATCGAATTTAGGGTTTAGGCCTCTTGATCCAGTATTAGGAAATATAGGACACATTTTCGTGTCACTAGTACCATTACAATGATGAAAACACCTAAGATTATGCTTATACCAAAGATAGCATAGTAAATTAAATGATTTAATACTTACTAAAGAGGGCCAGTAACTGTGTCCAACACAGCTGCTCATCTTGGCTATAACTATGCTGCTCCGTTTCATTGCTAAAGTCACGAAGGTGATGAAGTTGAAACAGGTTAATGACAGTGACATGAACTAACTGCTGAGAGTTGAAAGCTTTTTGGAATAGCAGCCTCTGTAAAAGAAGACAGAGATACTGCATATATTATCAAGAACGGGAACCACCTTAGACACAAGAATTAAACTGATGGTCTGCATTTAGAGCAACATGACTAACAGAGATAGATGAGTAAACGTCCCCACTCTTAATCCAAGACTTCAAATGAGTCTGATGTGGTTTGATGTTTCTCATGTCGACTCTTCGCCTTGAAAGCAATTAGCCCAGTCACCACAGAGCTCTTTTTCACAAGACTATTTTCCCCTGAGATACTGTGTATTTTTTAATATGAGAAAAGAGTTTTGGGCATCAGTCAATAAATGTATACATCTTAATCCATTAGAAGCAATTTTGTAAAAGATGCATAAATAATAAAATATTAAATTGAAACCAATGACAAGGGACACCTGTGTGGCTCAGTGGTTGAGCATCTGCCTTCGGCTCAGGGTGTGATTCTGGGATCCGGGATCAAGTCCTACATCAGCCTCCCCGCAAGGAGCCTGCTTCTCCCTCTGCCTAGGTCTCTGCCTCCCTCTCTCTGTCTCTCTCATGAATAAATAAGTAAATCTTTTTTAAAAAAATGACAAGAAAGCAGATATACACATTAAAAGGAAAATTTCAAACTAAAAGACTAAAAAATATTTTTGAACTGTTGGCCATACATAAGTTATACATAAAGTATGACTGCCAGGAACGCCTGGGTGCCTCAGTGGTTAAGCATCTTCTTCAGCTGAGGATGTGATCCCAGGTCCTGGGATTGAGTCCTGTATCGGGTTTCTTGTGGGGATCCTGCTTCTTCCTCTGCCTGTGTCTCTGCCTCTCTGTGTGTCTCATGAATAAATAAATAAAATCTTGAAAAGAAAAAAAAAAAAGTATGACTCCCCAAATTTGTCATTAAATTCACTCTTTCAAAGGCTTGACACATTTAAAGAAATTTATTTATATATGAGGTATATAATAAGAACCTACTTCAACCTAATCACCCTATCTTAATATCTGTAGTTATTTTAGCTTATTCTCATATAAAATATTTTTCAAACATAAGTTTCTAACAAAGCTGATAGCTACTAGAGCTGATATCCTGGCTTCACCCTACCCTTTAGCCATAGCCTACCTCCTTCCCTCTCAGGAAAGGGATTCACTGTCACTAGCCTTACAGTGAGAAACAGATAACCTTACTTAACAGTCTACCAGCAGTGACGAGAGATCCTACCATGTCAGAAATTTAGAGCGGTCTTTGTTCAACTCCAGAGACTGTCTTTTTCTATTTATATTAAGAATCTGAACTATCCAGAGTAAGTTTTATGATTTCATTAGCAAGGTCTTTTATATTACCATGGCAGAAAAGTACAATTCAATTCCACTTTAGCTACTCTCTCTCTCTCAGCCTCCTTGCCATCTGCCATTCCAGTCTATACATTTAGAATGCTTATTCCTTTTCCAAAGGCATCAACCATTTTTTTCTTTTTTTCACAATGTTCTGAAATCTTATCTCTTCTTCTGATTTCTTCCATAAAAGTTCACCTTCAATCTCTACATCCAACCTTTTAGATAAACTGACCATTTACACAAATATATAATGTTGGCATAAAATGAGAATATTAACTTGTATTTTTTAAAAAAACATTTTTTTCTTATGAGTAAAATTTAACAATGTTATCTATTAATTCACTGACATTCTATTTTAGATGGCATTACCCAATAGGAGACAATCACAGCCCTTTAAAGGATTTTCTAGTATTTTTTTTTTTTAAGATTTTATTTATTTATTAGAGACAGAGAGAGAGGCAGAGGGAGAAGCAGGCTCCATGCAGGGAGCCTGATGTGGGACTTGATCCCAGGTCTCCAGGATTACGCCCTGGGCTGAAGGCGGCACTAAACCGCTAAGCCACCGGAGCTGCCCGATTTTCTAGTATTTGCACAGAAGCATTAATGTACATGAGTGCAGCCTAAATGCTAGCAAATGATAATGTAAAATTTCATGACTTTTGTCTTGCTCTCCCTTCTACTCCAAGAGCCTAGAAAAGTGTATGGTACACAGCAGGCACTCACTCAATAGGTAATTCAGTGAACCCACACTTTTAAAAGTAAATGTGTAAATATTTGGTTGTAATTTTATAAAATTTAGATTCACTGCATAAATAGAGGGTCTCATCAGGAACAAAATCAGATCGAAACTGACATACTGTTACTCAAAGATGCCTTCAACAGCAGTTGAGGAACATACTGAGCTAAATACCATTAAAAAAAATAGCACATAGTGAACATATATAAAAAGCCTTGCTGGGTAGCCCCGGTGGCACAGTGGTTTAGCGCTGCCTGTGGCCCAGGGTGTGATCCTGGAGACCCAGGATCGAGTCCCACATCGGGCTCTGGGCTCCCTGAGTGGAGCCTGCTTCTCCCCTCTTGCCTGTGTCTCTGCCCACTCACCCCCTCTCTCTGTGTCGCTCATGGATAAATAAAATCTTAAAAAAAAAAAAAAAAAAAAAAGCCTTGTGTCTTACTTCCTAAACCCCAGGCCTTAAATCTTTCAATGAACCTCAACTTAGGAGCTGAAGACTGATAGTTAGAGAGATACACTGAAGTTTACATGTAAATGATACTAATGATCTACATATGTTTTAGAAACACTTTTGAATACTCAACTATGCTAAAATTTTACCCAACAATGTTCTTCTGATACTTCACTAATGAATAGACTTTAAAACAGATCTGCTTCATACTATTTAACTTTAGAATATCAGAGTAATTACTTCAAAGTGTATTTTACAACTGCCTACATAACCCCC
Source organism: Vulpes vulpes (assembly GCF_048418805.1). Taxonomy (NCBI): domain Eukaryota; kingdom Metazoa; phylum Chordata; class Mammalia; order Carnivora; family Canidae; genus Vulpes; species Vulpes vulpes. The sequence goes on from NC_132792.1 coordinate 143,481,334, forward strand.
ACTCTATAACTTTACATACAGAAATATATATTTGAGGGGTGCCTGGGTGGCTCAGTCAGTTAAGCATCAGTCACACTCTTGGTTTTGGCTCAGATCAGGTGGCTCAAGGTCCTAAGATTAGGTCCCAAACTGGGCTCTGACCTCAGCCACTCAGGGCGGAGTCCACTTGTCCCTGCACCCCCACCACCTACAGCTCACTTGTGTACACGTTCTAATAAATAAAATCTTAAAAAAAATACGTGTGTGTGTGTGTGTGTGTATTTGAAGAGAATATCAGTGTTTGAGGTTGAATCAATTGCAAAATGACTAGATTCTAGACCATAATAACTTACATAGAGAAGATTTCATTAAGGTAGGTTCCTCCTCTCTCTCCACTTAGGGAATATATCTTTCATAGAGTCAGGACAATCTCAAGAGGTCATCTGGTCCAATCCCCTCCTATTTTATAGAACTGTACCTAAACCATCCAAGAAAGATGGCTGTCAACCTGATTTTTAGATCTCAAAGGAGAGAATCCCTAGCAACCCCCTATGGATCTCTAGATTTAAGATATAATTTCAGTTCTGACCTCAGAAAAGATGAAGATAAGTTATTTAAAAATAATCTTTCATATATCTGAACACTTCAAATGAAACTATTTTAGACTTGTTTGTTCTGTCCAGGCAGAATAGCTTAGGACATAAAAATTAGTTGCTCCTTTCATGTACTCTCTATAAATCATGGGCTAAACGTTTAAATAGGCCACCCAAAGAAGCAGAAAACAGTAGGTGACTATAGAAGTTATTTTAAAACAAACTATTATCATTATTTAGTACAAAATCTTATACATAAAAAGTGTCAACTGCAAAATTATCTGTAAAAACTACTTCGCATTGAGTATATTTGGCTAATTTATGTCTCTTAAGTATCTAAGTTCTACAATCTCTGGAATGTTTTACTTTTATAATACTTATAAAACTATAAAGCAGTTATAGACAATTCCCCCAAGTGTTTGGTATACCCAGGAGTAACTAAGAAATAGAAAATCTTTTTTTAATTAAAGATTTTATTTATTTATTCATGAGAGAGGCAGAGACATAGGCAGAAGGAGAAGCAGGCTCCATGCAGGGAGCCTGATGTGGGACTCAATCCTGGGACCCCAGGATCATGCCCTGGGCCGAAGGCAAACGCTCAACCGCTGAGCCACCCAGGCATCCCTAGAAAATGTTCTTTAGACTGTCTTGTTTGCTGTTGATCTGAGTGACCAAAACAGTGACTGACACAACAGGCAGTCAAATATTTGTTGAATAAATGATTTAAAAATAAAGTTAATATTTAGTCTTGACTCCTCCTATATTTTATATATTATACTACATCTAAACTGCTAATCTGACATACTAATAAAAGATCATTTTCTTTCTTTCTTTCTTTTTTTTTTTTTTTAAGACTTATCCATTTATTCATGAGAAACACACACAGAGAGAGGCAGAGACACAGGCAGAGGGAGAAGCAGGCTCCACACAGGGAGCCTGACGTGGGACTCGATCCCGGGACTCCAGGATCACGCCCTGGGCCGAAGGCAGGCGCTAAACTGCTGAGCCACCCAGGGATCCCCAAAGATCATTTTCATATGAACAAAGATTACTTAATTTTATCTCCGTATACAAATTAGTAAAATAATAGTCCTGTTGAATGAAATTCTCATTCCTTTCCTTTAAACTACCACAAATCCTGATGGATCAAAGCACAATGAAAATAAAGAGTTAAGTTTACAGAATGGAAATACTATGAGGTAGGTACAGAATCCTACCTAAGAATATAAAAAGTATCAAAAGTAGTTACTTTCAAAACTGAAAAGAAAGGTGCTTGATCTGAGAAGGAAGGAAAGAGGAGTTGTTTTTTCCCACTTTGGTACTTTCTGCCAAATGGTAGCTACTTAGTGAAAACACTGCTGCTATGTTTCTTTATAGATGGTATCTCTGTTTAAATTGAGGGGATGCTCTATGTGAGAATTCCATAAGTTTCAAATTTAATTTTTACCAACAGTTCATAGTTAAGTAACGACATAAAAACTAGGAGTCAGCTTCCTCCAAATCTTATGCTTCCTGATTTAGAAAAGACAAAAACAAACAAACAAAAAAAACCACCTGTTTTTAAAATCTAACCTTAAACTGTTCTTCCAATTTCTCTCGAAGAGGGCTCAGCTTTTCCAAGCTCTTACTCAGGTACACATGACCGTGGAATTTAATAAAGGCCTTGATGAAGTCAGAAACACCCCATTTGGTTTTCACCTCATCCCGGCTGAAATGAAAGAAAAATTTCCATGAATCTTAAGCACCAAAATGGCTAACACCTCTTAAAAGAGGTTTCAGTCTGCAAAAACACATTATTTGAGCGCCTGATACACAAGGAGAGGATTCTGCATCTAACTTTTCATCTGCAACATACTCAGAGGAGTCATCAGTATTCGGCAGCCTGTACTCCTCTACTGGGAACAAATCAGATGTAGATTGCTTCAAATTCAGCAATGACTACACGCAAAACTTTAAAAATATATCTGTGTTTTTAGAAATTAGGCAAATAGAAGAGAAGTATAGGTAACTACTAGTTCTCGTATACCCAAATTTTATGGGTGAAGGTTACCAGGTTATACCAACTCCTCTTGAAAAAAATCAACCCTACCTTTCCAGTGCTTTAGAAAGTGCTTTTTGTAGATTCGTGGAGGCAGCTGGGAAAGGGAACTTCACAGCGATGCTTCTGCAGTAGTAGAAAATTGTGGTCAGATGGTCTCCTTTGGAAGAAGCTAAGATAGCCAACTGATTGTAAGGCTGACCTAAAGGATAAAATGAAGATTCTAAAGTAACCCAAGATGCAGTCTTGCTATTAGAATACAGATGATCAGTTTTTAAATCTATAAATTAATAACGGGGAGTATTTTATAAAGTAAATCTCATGACTTCCTCTCTACAAATGAGGATAATTTAAAACAGCACACTCCCTCAACAGAACATACTATGTTTAGTTAAAAAGCACATAATTAGGTAAGAGTACACTATTAAGGTTAAGACTTTAGAAAGGGCTAGACAGCAAATCTTGGCTTTATGGGCCTAAGAGTCTCTATTACAACTTCCAACTCTGCCACTGTAGTGGGAAAGCAACCACAGACAATATGAAACAGTGTACACAGTGCCACCTCTGCTTCAAAGGGGCTCCTTTTAGAATCTAAAAGAATTTCAACGTGGCTTAACAAGAATGACTTGTATCACTGCGAATTCTGATTCTGAGGTCATCAAAAGACAAAAGCCCTGTTTTTTTAGGTAATAAAAATAATTCTCCTAGTAAGGAAATGGTTGTATTACGAGATAATTATTCTATAAGTAATTAAGGAAGCCAGAGTTGTTAGAACAATTTAGGGGATAATCTATTTATATTGGTTTACTGACAATAATAATCTTATTTTAAAACTTCATTTCTAGTTATATAGAATATACAATTAAAAGAAAAAATATGACCAAAACTCCAACAAATCAATCAATACCAAATCCCCAAAACTCAATACCAGAACTCTGAAATCTTTTGTTTTCATAAAACTTGGAAGATGAGCCGTAAGTTATTTTCTGTATTGTTATAAAGTATCACAGTCAACCACAAAATGACATGAGGTCCACTCACCATTAGAGGGGACAAGCTGAGCTGCATGCCTATAGTAGGACTCTGCCTGGCTGGTCTGGTTTCTGTATCGAGCTGAGAGAAGAAAAAAGAAAATTTAGTTTAAAAACAAGCACACAAATGAATAAAAAAACTAGTAGGGTAATATTTCCAAAGCAACTACAGTTTTCAATTCTAAAGATAATAAATACATTAAAATTAATTTAAAATAATTAAAGACAAAATACTTTAAAGCAAATTAACTATAGGATTATGTGTGAAATGTCCATCTGGCCTTCCCTATTTGGGACATTCAGCATGTAACCAATCTTAAAGCTTACCTAGCCCCCATTTTCAGGTCCTCCAGTGTCATGCATCACCAGCTCCCACTATGGACTATGCTGGTGACCTGGAGCCGGCCCACAAGAAGGGGTGAGTTATATGGCACTTAAAAACAAAACAAAACAAAAAACACTATACAATATGATCTGAAAATTATGTATTTCTGCAATATCTTATAAAGTGATTTTGGAAAATGCCTCATACCTACTGCAATATTAAGTATGTGTGTGGACAGAATACAATGAAAGCAAAAACAACCTAAATCCACTATGCACTGAATCTCTGTGCAAAACTTGGTGCTTACTCTAATGTGACCCCTCATGGAGTCAATGATTTATGACATCAAGAAATCATCCTCCAACTTAAAGCAGTAATGTTCTCCATTCCTTGTTATTTGAGGACAGTTGAAACATAATCCTATAGTTAATTTGTTTTACAACCTTTTTAGGTCAACCTTAAAGGGATGAACAAGAATAAGTTACATAACACCCTCAGATAAAATACATAAAATAGAAATATAAATTTAACTGTACAATGGAAACAATTAAAAAAGAGGCTTTAATACACTGATAAGAAGGAAAGAAGATAATCTAGCCTCAGAAAGAGTAATTTATTAACCTTGCAACCCCAAGAGTATAGACTTTTAATTTTGAAGACATTATGGCACCACTTTGAAAAAATTTAGTATTATTACATTTTTGGCATTCATTTGCTTACATCTGCATGAGTCTGAATAAAATATAAATCTTAATATGATAGTTGATACCTTCAAGATCCTTTCCCAACCCCTAAATATTGAGAAAATTTAAGTTCTTTAATATCCATTTTATAGTTTCCTCTTATGACCATCTAAATTGTTTGTGCATGCTCAGTTTGAAGAAAAAGCTTCTTTTTGACTACTCCAAAAAAAAGGATGAATGTATTAGCAATTCCTTCACACCAAAGGCTCACCAATGTCTCCAAGGTGGACGAGGCAGTGCTGGCAGATATAAGAACAGGAGCTAGACTGTGGCTTCACTATGGCGCTGGTATGCGTCTGTTTATTGCTGATAATTCCCAATTGGGAAGACTTCACACGGCATGGTAAATCTACATTAAACACTGTACACAGTTCTTGTAATAACTAAAAGGGAAATACGAACAAGATTTAGTGGTAAGTCGGCAGTGTTTTAACAGTTAGGTTTATATACTTTAACATGTGTACCTAATATCATATACATGAAACTTGAGCAAAGAATCTAAGAAAATAGGATAGGATAACTAGTAACATTATATATCGTATCTTTTAAATTCTCACTTATTACAGCGATCTACGATGTGTGTCTAAAAGAACAGGTGGGGGCGCCTGGGTAGCCCAGTCAGTTCAGTATTTGACTCTCTATTTTGGCTCAGGTCAAGATCTCAGGGTCTTGGAATCAAGCCCACTGAGCTGGGCTCCACACACAGCAGGGAGTCTGCTTCTCTCCCTCTGCCCCTCCCCCTCCGTACACATGCAAAAACTCTCTTTCTCTAATAAATAAAATCTTTAAGCAAATAAATAGAAGGAACAACAGGGGCCCCTTGGTGGCTCAGTCAGTTAAATATCTGGCTTTTGATTTTGATTCAGGTAGTCATCTCAATGGTTGTTGAGACTGTTGAGACTGGCCCAGTGGTGGGCTCTACACTCAGTAGGGAGTCTACTTGGGATTCTTTTTGTCTCTCTCTCTCATTCACTCTGCTCCCCCCTCTTCTAAAATAATAAGTAAATAAATCTATAAATGAATGAATCAATCAATCAGAAACATTATTTTAAAAGACTTTACCTGAATAGGGTATTCAGTCACATTTAGCTAGCAACTTTAAGAAATTATCTATGGACTATTCCTCTTAGAAACACTCAAAAACTGGGGCTCCTTAGTGGTGTAGTTAAGTGACCAACTCTTGGTTTTTGGTCAGGTCGTGACCTCAGGGGATCAAGCCCCGCCTCAGGCTCTGCACTCAGTGACGTAAGTGTCTGGTTGAGATTCTCTCTCCCTCTTCCTACTCCCACTTATGCGCCTACCCCCTCTCAAATACATAAATATATCTTTGAAAAAAGAAACACAATAATCACTAAGGATTGGTGGTTACAAATATGACTTAAATGCAAGACAACATATTTGTGAGACTTTAGGAGTTCCTTGAGATACATTTTTTAAGTAGGTTCCATGCCCAGTGTGGAGCTCAATGTAGAGCTTGAACTCACAACCCCTGATATCAAGACCTGAGCTGAGATCAAGTTGGAGGCTTCACTGACTGAGCCACCCAGGTGCCCCCATGAGATTTATTTTCTTAAGCCCCAGGTTAGTTTGTATCTTTGCATACATAATAGATCTGATGGTATTATAGATCTGGAAGAGACTTTTGACATTATGTAGACCACACATTTTTTCCTCCTTTCTTCTATAGTCTCACTATTAGAGGTACCTCCTCCTGGTCAGAACTAACTCCTCTGCCTATGCATACCTATTTCATTCTTGTCTGCCTCCTGCCTATCACTGCCTCACTCTTCTATCTACTTTTAACTTCTCATGTTTCTTTGCTGTGACCTAAAAATAGTGTCACCCACAGAAAATATTAATAATAATAAAACCTCAAAACTGGAACTCTCCCACTTGACCTTAGATTCCTCCTGCAGCAACCCTCTGTCTCTTCTTCTTAATCAAATTCTTTCAAAGGGATCCACATGTGTGCTATTTATCTGCTTTCTCAACTCCCATTTATTCCTTAATCCATTATGATCTACCTTTTTTAAAATTTTTATTTATTTATGATAGTCACAGAGAGAGAGAGAGATAGAGGCAGAGACACAGGCAGAGGGAGAAGCAGGCTCCATGCACCGGTAGCCCGACGTGGGACTCGATCCCGGGTCTCCAGGATCGCACCCTGGGCCAAAGGCAGGCGCCAAACCGCTGCGCCACCCAGGGATCCCATTATGATCTACTTTCCATACAAACCCCTCTTCCCATCTGACTACCTACCAACACTTTACTGAAACTGCTGTCCATGTGACAATGATAACCAGGTATCAAATAAACAAATACAATGGGCACTTTTTGGTGTCATCATCTTATTAGACACTTCTTTGCTGCATTTTAAACAATTACCTTTATGGCTGATCACTGAGCTTTGCTAGTTGTTTTGGTTTGTTTTGTCTTACCAATCATTCCTTTATAGTCCCCTTTATTCAAAGGCTTTCTCCTCCCAACTTGCTCCCCAAAGGTTTCATTCTTGGCCCCCACACAGTTCTTTTCATTCTACTCTCATTCATTCAAATATTTACTTACAAATATACTCATTCCAATATTTGGGTACTGTATCACACACCATGGTAAGCAACAGAGATGAGTAAGAAAATCTACCTTCTTAAATACCTCACAGCCAAATGAGCAAGACAGGTATATAAAGTGGGGTTGGAGAAAAGAAGGAAAAGGGAGTGGCAAGGGATATCAAACATAATAGCTAGCAGAATTATCTAAACATATAGTCAACGTTATTCCCTAAGGTATTTGATACACCTGTCTCACTTATCCTTGTGATAAACTAGTAGCAATATAGTATATGTAGTTATAAAGCTCCATTTTTTTCAGATGACACTATGAAAGCAACAGAAATATCAAGGGATCTGACTTACAGAATTAGAAATACTTTGGTTCTATCACCACTTTAACATGTGCAGAATTCACAACATAAAATAAGACATCCTAAGGACCCTGCTCAGGATTTGAAATGTCCCACCTTTTTCCTAAAAACCACTATTTTTTTTTTAAAGATTTTGTTTATTTATTCATGAGTTCATGAGAGATAAAGAGAGAGAGGCAGAGATACAGGCAGAGGGACAAGCAGGCTCCTTGTGGGAGCCAGATGCAGGACTTGATCCCAAGACCCCAGGATCACGCCCTGAGCCAAAGGCAGACGCTCAACCACTGAGTCACACAGGCATCCCTAAAAACCACTTTAATAACCAAATACAAGTTCCATGTACCTTTTCTAAATCTTTTTTTTTTTTTTTTTAATTTATGATAGTCACAGAGAGAGAGAGAGAGGCAGAGACACAGGCGGAAGGAGAAGCAGGCCCCATGCACCGGGAGCCTGATGTGGGATTCGATCCCGGGTCTCCAAGATCGCGCCCTGGGCCAAAGGCAGGCGCCAAACCGCTGCGCCACCCAGGGATCCCCCATGTACCTTTTCTAACTAAGCATAGGAAGTATATATCACAGCTTTACTTATACCTATACATTTGTTATGGGCCTATGACATAAAATTAGGTAAACAAGTTAAAGCCCACAATGGTTAGAGTCAGGAAATATAAAAGGCAAGATGTATAGGAAAGGAACAAAAAAAGATGGGGAAAACCAAAACCAAAACCCCACACCAAAACCAGATGATTGCTGAAGATGGCAGAAGAAACATAATGGTGCAGAATGGAGTTTGGTAGGTACTGAAAGAACAAACTAGAAAACTAGGCAAGGCTGAACATTTATCAAAAAGAGAAAAGAATATTCACAGAAAGTAAAACAAACATGGCTGGAGCACCATATGGAATGTCTTGTAATAAAATTTTTGCCTGAACCCAGGAGCTGTAGATGGAGATACCAGAAAAGTTCCTGCTGACTCAAAGATTCTGGGTGAGAGAGCTCCATGGGTTTAGAGGCAGAAACAAGGTGGCACTAAAGAAGAGAAACAGATGTTCCATAAATTGAGCAGAATTATATTTGGCAATTATTCTGTGAAAACTCAGTATTAAACTATTCCACTGCCCCTTAGCTCTTTACCTTAAGCTAAGAATGGAGAACTATGAAGATACAGAATATCCTACAGAAACTTAATACTTTCTTTTAGGCTCTCACTTTCTTAAAATAATAATTATTTGTTCGGTTCTTTGATGTTTTCAAAAAACCTATAGCAGAATGTTACATCTTTCTTTGGGAGTTTTGTTCCAGCCGGGGAGGTGCCACGAAGTGGCTCACAAAATGATAGCTTAGAAGTTCACAGAAAATATAACTGAGGATGACATGTAACCAGTCTCTTCTCAATCCATGTCAATTAGCCTTCTAACCCCACTATTTACCAAAGTCACACTGCATCAAATCTAAGATACCATAACTTATAAGATGAACTATTATTTATCACAACATTAAAAGAAAAAAAACTGCCAATTAAATGGTGACTTATAATCTTTTGTGATTTATCTGTTTTAGAGATGTTAAAATATAAAATATGGTTTAGAAATGAATATAGTATTTGTTAATGTCACCACTGACTTCCTTGTTGTCAAATCTAATTGGTCACTGTTTAATCATTTTATCTGACTTCTCAGCAGTATTCAACAGAGTTGATCACTGCTCATCAGTGAAATGCTTTTCTCTTGGCTTCTAAAGTCATCAGTATCTAATTTTCTACTATTGCAATGGTGGTTCCACTTGTGCTAACATGTTCTCACCTAGTCCCGTGGTTTTAAAAATTTATTTATTTATTACTAGTTTCATAGGTAGAATTTAGTCACATATAACACCTACTGCTTGGGACGCCTGGGTGGCTCAGTGGTTGGGTGGCTCCTTTAGCTCAGGGCATTATCTCAGAGTTCCAGGATGGAGTCCCACATCAGGCTCCCTGCGGGGAACCTGCTTCTCCCTGTGCCTATGTCTCTGCCTCTCTGTGTCTCTCGTGAATAAATAAATAAAATCTTTAAAAACACCCAGTGCTTATTATATCAAGTGCCCATCACCCAGTTACCCCATCTCCCCACCCACCTCCACTCCAGTGACCCCCGAGTTTGTTTTCTAGAGTTCAGTGTCTCTTATGGTTTGCCTCCCTCTCAATTTTCATTTTATTTTTCCTTCCCTTCCCCTATGTTCATCTGTTTCATTTCTTAAACTCCACATATGAGTGAAAATATATGGTATTTGTCTTTCTCCGACTGACTTATTTTGCTTAGCATACCCTCTAGTTCCATCCAGGTTGTTGCAAATGGCAAGGTTTCATTCTTTTTAATGGCTGAGTAATATTTCACAGTGTGTATGTGTGCGTGTGTATGTACACATGCCATATCTTTATCCATTCATCTGCCAATGGACATATGAGCTCTTTCCATATTCTGGCTATTGTGGACATTGATGCTATAAACACTGGGGTGCATGTGCTCCTTTGAATAACTCTGTTAGTCCTGTGGTTTTAAATACCAAACACTAATGTCAGACTAAGTCAGGGTTCTTTATTGTAATCATTAAAATTTACTCCAGCCCTGACCTTTATACTGAGCTCCAAGTTTATTTATCCAATTTCCTATTTGATGTTTGCGCTTAGGCCTCAAATAGGCTATCTCATTTAACACGAACACAGATGGAACAAGAGTCCCCATTTCAGTCAACTAGCTGTTCAATCTGATAAGTCATTTGATAACTCTTCCCCTATCCTGATTCCACATATTCAATCCAATCTATCAGTAAGCCTATTATTGGCTATTCTTCAAAAATCCAACAATTTCTTTCTTTCTATTACAACAGTGGCATTCTGATTAGCTTCCATTCCTGACCCCCACCAATTCATTCTCTATACAAGAGCCAGGATAATCTTTTAAAAATGCCAACTTTATGATGTTACTCCCTAGCTTCCTCTTCAATGGCCTGCAACTACACTTAAAGATTATAATTCAAAACGCATCTTGGCCTGTAAGGTTTACAATGATCTGGACTTGGTCTAGCTCTCTGATGGTTTAATCTGCACTGCATGTAATCAAGAAAAATGTATAAGACATTATTGTTAACAACATCATTAACAGTTTCAATGATCAAACCAAGACAACATAAAAATCCAAGTAAAAAGTCCTATTAATGTTAATATCTGAAGGTTTATTAATGCTTATTCTACAATTGTTGTAATTGCTTAACCACTGCCTACAGAATGCAGGGAGAGAACAACAATGATTATAAAAATTGAAAAAAATTTCAAAATTAGATTTTCCACGTATTTTCCTTATAAAATAATTTGAATTATTATTCACCTGCCCATAAATATTTTTTTTAACAAATATACTCCTTTGATTAAAAATGGTTTTTCTTTTGCTTTTGAACATTTGTTTCATCAATGTGCAATTTAAGCTTTGGAAATGTGTTACATATACATTATACCATAAAAAAGGTTAAGAATCATGTTTCAAGGGGACGAACCAATCTATGTAATGCCTATTATAAAAATGTATCACAACATGTGGATGCCTCCCTTCTCCCTCCACGAGGGCCAGATGCTTAAGGGTCCCTACTGCTCCCCCTACTTCAGCTATGCTTATTCACAACTCCAGTTTCTATTATATAGAAAGGGGAAGGAAAACAGATTTGAATCAGAAATTAAACTGAAGTTTTAAAACTAGACTATGTTTCAAAAACCCAAAGGAAACCAGAATGTTACGGAATCTTTCTATGAAGTTATGACAGAAATCTGGAATTCAAAAAAGCATATAGCTAAGGGATGCCTGAGTGCCTCAGTGGCTGAGGGTCTGCCTTTGGCTCAGGGCACAATCCTGGGGTCCTGGGATGGAGTCCTACATCAGGTTCCCCGCAGGGAGCCTGCCTCTCCTGCTCCCTATGTCTCTGCCTCTCAGGTGTCTCTCATAAAGCATAGCTGAAAGTAGTAATGGGAGGGAGGGAGGAAGGGATAATATTTTTGTTAATACCCTGAGCTGAGATTCCTCAATTAAAATATACTGAGTCATACTGTACACACAATTTTATACGATTTTTCACTCAAGAGTAATACAATTTTTCATATTAAAAAAATTTTCATAAATATCACATAATCGTTTCATAAATTTTCATTTTACAGATATGCCATAATTTATTTCATCATTATTCTACTGTAAAATACTGATGTTTTTAAATTTTATTATTTGAATTATAATACCTATTTGTTCTTTTACATATAAATATTATTTTCCTTATTATTCAGTGATCTATGGACGAAGAAAAAACTATATTACAAAAAAATAAAATAAAAAGAACCTGGTAACGTTAGGAAACTCTAAAATGAAAAAAAACTCTAACTCTAAAAAAAAACAAAAGAAGAAATTGGAGGTATTTGCCAAAAATAATAGAGAAAACAAATATCTTTCATGTATAAGGGGCTCAGACAAATCACCATGGAAAAATTAGGGTCCAACAATGAATAGGAAAAGTAAACAGATGGTTTATACAAAAGACAAATATCTAATAAAATATGGATGCAGTTCAACACTAGTAACCCAGACATTAAACTTTAAATGAAAAACTACTTTCCATGTATTAAATGTAAATTATTCATTTAATCATTAATTTTTTGCACTTTTACTGCAAACACTTAATTCTGGCAAGCATGCATCAAGATAGACACTTGCATACCACTGATGGAAATGCAAAAAATATGAGCGCAGTGCCTAGTGTCTCAGTTGGTTAAGTGTCTGAAATTGGGATTGAGTCCCATGCTGGGCTCCCTGCCCAGCAGGAGTCTGCTTTTCTCTCTCCCTCTCCCCCTGCTCCATTTCTCTCTCACTCAGTCTCTCTCTCAAATAAATAAATTTTTAAAATTTATTAAAATATAAATTTTTAAAAATTAAATTTACAAAAATATAAATGATAAATATTTTGGGAAAACAACAATGTGTATCAACAGTTTTTTTTTTTAAGATTTAATTTATTTATTCATGAAAGACAGAGAGAGGGAGAGACACAGGCAGAGAGACAAGCAGGTTCCCTGCAGGGAGTGAGATACGGGACTTGATCCCAGGACCCCAGGATCACGCCCCAAGCCAAAAGCAGATGCTCAACTGCTGAGCCACGCAGGCGCCCTGATGTATCAACAATTTAAAAATTTCATTCATCCAATGATTTCATTCATCATTCAGTGAAGAACTGGAAATAATCCAGTATTAGAGAAAAATGCTTTATATACAAAGATGCTTATCAAACTGTTTAATACAAGGGAAAATTTACATTATGTTTATAAAGCAAATATAAGACAAGATGTACAACTATGTACAAAATTACTAAAACACCAGAAGGATATATACTAAAGTATAATTTATCCTGTATGGGAGAATTAAAAAAAATCTTTAATTTCTATGTAACTTCCAAATTTCTTGAAATTAGTATGCATTATTTTTATAATCAGAAAGCAAAAAAAGTATCTAATAGTGTATCCATCTCTTCACTTAAATTGGATAGGAAAAAAAAAATGTCTTTTCCCTCCGTATCCTCAGTATCTGTATTGTGCCTTACAAACAGTAGGCTTTTAAAAGCTTGTGGGATGAGTTAATAATCTTCAACATCTGCTTTAAAGGCTAGTTAGTGGCACATCACAATCCCTCCCTCCAGAAGGGTCAACTTCTACTGCTACAAGTTGGCATCTATTTAAAAATGAATTTTGAGGGACACCTAGGTGGCTCAGTTGGTTAAGTGTTTGCCTTTGGCTCAGGTCATGATCCTGGAGCCAAAATATAGGTAGCAATGGTCAAGCAGCAGCATAGAGAGAATGGCCAAAGATTTCTTTTAGTCTAAAATCTCATCTTGCCATTCTAAGATGAAAGTTTATACAGTTTTTATTAATTAAATTATGAATGCTACTACAAATGGATGAGATGAAGTTTTCTAAAAGATTCTGCTTAAAGAAAATTCACTGTTCAGAAAGATTCTTTTTTTAAAAGCTTATTTATTTATTATTTATTCATTTAAAAGAGACTGAATGATGGGGTGGAGTCAGAGAGAGAAAGAGAGGGAGAAGCAGATTCCTTGCTGAGCAGGGAGCCCAATGCGGGGCTTGATCCCAAGACCTGGAAATCATGACCTGAGCTGAAGGAAGAAGCTTAACCAACTGATTCACCCAGGTGAACCAAAGATTTATTTATTCTTCTACCTTGCCTGACTTAGAAGTTATAGAAAGATGTAACCAAGTACAAGGTAAGTCTCTGAGGATGATAAATAATAGCTTATTATTAAAGCAGAAAAAAATCTACTTCGTTTAAGTAGTTTAATAGCATTTAAACCCCTAGATAAATTCTACTGAACGCATAATACTATGAAAACTCACTTGATATCACAAAGTTTGACAATTTTTGCCTGGTACAATATAGCTTTTACTTTCATAATGACTATACCTATACCCATAAATTCACATTTGCTCTAATACCACTTATAACTACTTTTGGTGTTTCACTAAGATATAGCTTTTCTACTCATTACCATTTTCTACTCACACAATTTTAACTCCAATCTTTATGCCAAACATCAACCTTTTCTGGTTGAATCTTTATTGTTTTAAAGGTCTTATGGCAAACAATATGGGATATTTTTATTCATGTAAGATTATAGATGATCAACTCCTGGATGGCCCATGTAGTTGTAACAAAAAGTGTTTATATGAACACTCACAACTAATCATAGAAAAATTGGTATACAACACAGAACTCACCTGAGTATAGAAGCCACTAGCTGCCTCTAGGAACAGAGAAAGGTTTGCCTGAACTTCACTCCGATTCGGGTTTGCTCGATTCTTTGCCTGGCCTTGTAGTGTTGTGATCTGATTCTTAAAGGCATGATTCCAGCTGAAAACAAAATGTAATTCTATTTGGTATAGCAGTGACTCACTGGGCAGACACTGGTCCCCCTGAGAACAAGAAAGAACTGTTTGTTATAATTATAACACACTAGACAGTAAACCTGCATTAAAGTTATTCACTTATTTAAATAACTTTATGCTCTTCTTTGAGCAAGATGAGACATGCCGTAGCATCCAACTGACCTTAGTGAACACTCACCACATGTTCGAATAATCAGACTGTGGCTTCAGTTATTAATCTTTTAGAGCTACTAGGGTTAGAGCCTATTTAGGAATCCCAATACAAAATCTGAACTACAGTGGCAAGACCAAAGTAAAAGGAAGCTATTAACAAATTGTCACACATTATGCCAAGAAACGAGTGAGTGTACCCTATCAAGTGACATGTATAGTGGGGAAAATTCTTTTTGAAAATATTAAGTCATATCTCTTATTTCCATAAAATCTATTTCCCATAGTACTCTGTTCTAATTCTATTTAATATTTTCTTTATTTCTCTTGAGGTTAGTATTTTTTTGAGAGCTTGAAATATAAGCTCATTTTTTTGACATTTCAATTCTGACTATTTAAAATAGGAAAAAACACAATGCTGAAATATGGCATACCAAAATCCTATTATAACATGTTTTTCATTAATCAAGCTGTATAAAGAATCATTTTAAATTCAGTTATGGTGAAATACAGTCATTCCTTAACTTGGAAATCACAGGGGGGAAAAACAGAACTAGGATGGAGAGAGATTATTATTGCCTTGATTAAAGGAAGCAAACAAAGATAAAAGGTCTATAACCTACCTGGAAAGTACCTAATTCTTTATCAACGTCAACCTTGACACTCAAGAGCACTGGGCGTTTTTAATGGTTTATGAGGACAATCACTCCCTCAGCATTTTTGATGACATTTTATCCTTGACTCTAATATCACAGAAATGGATTTAGGCTGTGATTAAGCTTTTATTACTAGAACTTCTAAAAATATAAAGTATCTAAGAAACACGTAGAAGATAGAAACTAATTTTCACCACAACTTAGGGTAACAGCCATTACTAAATAGAATATTCTTAACCAATTTTTCATTTTCCATCAGCCTAATACCCCTGTTTCAATTTATAAGGCAAGGCCTTCTACAAAAGACATTTATTTACTCACTTGGGAATCTGGTCATCTCTCATAGAAAGAACAAGTGAAATAGCCTAAATATACAAAATCTTTCTTTACTCTTATGGGGGGGGGAGGGGAATACCTACTTATTTTATAAAAGGAAGAACTTCCCTTACAATGCAAACACATTTTCCTTTGGGAGAAATTTATAGAATCATATTTGCCAAAGAAGAATTATCTAAAGCTTACTATTGAATTTCTATTTTAAATCATGGCTTAAATGCAGGACTGAACACAGAGAATCCAAACACTGTCTCTTAGTACTTGAAATATAGAATTATTTTTATGATATGCCCTAAAGACCTTAAAAAGATTCAACTCTAACCGTTTCTCCTCTTGCTGCCTAAGACTATCTGAAGTAATACCAATGGTTAAATATTTTGTTCAAAAAACCTATAAGTATTAGAATTTTTTTTTCCATTGAAAGAGCTTACTCTGAGATAGTTTAAGAAGAAATAACCAAAATGTTCTTTTCTATCCTAAAGTCTTGGTGATACTCTTGTTCTTACAGGGACATCCCAAATGATAATACTTACAGATCCTGTTCTACTTTCTTGTCTAAAGCGTATTCCAAATCAGTAACTAGCATTTTCTGGTACAGGTCCTGCAGAGCCTGCCTGGATGTCCAGACCTCGGCTGGACCCAGCTTAGAATCTGAGTAACAAAACAAAGACAAAACAGTTAGAAAAACAGATAATTAAAATCATTATACCACCCCAATGACTCCTTCCCTCTCCATTTCCCAAAGCAAAATCTGCTTTAAGTATAGCATAAATTACTGCAGAAGTTTTATACTAGTACATTTTCAAATGACTTTCAACTTTTGGCTAATGATGAAATCTGGTTCAAAATGCTTCTGCATTTGTCTTTTAGCTTTGAAATAACACCATGACATGAAAAAGGCTAGAAAAGAAAGAACGAAAGATGCACCCTTTTCTTTAGTTGGATTTCTATGAATTCATGTCATAGGAAGCCATATGCCTCAGAAGTCATCCCATATAAAATGACAGACTACCGAGATGGTCTGTTTAATCATAACTATATCTCTTTATCCGAAGCAGCTTTTCTCTTTTTATTTTGAATCATTCTCACAATTGTCCTTACAGAATCTTCATTTCTGCTCATGATCCAGCAGTTGTTTGCACATTCTGCTATTATTCCTACCCTCTCTATGTCAACCCAATAAAGCCATAGCAGCGAGGGTTATTTTAATGATTGGTAAATTGCTTGCCAAGAAATTTTGTGCGCAATCCACACTTGCCATTTAATGTAAATGAGAATTCATAGCAGACATGGATTAAACTGCTTAAGAGGCTAAATGAGAGATTGGATGCAAGATGAAAGGAAGTCAGGCTATGCCTAAATGTAATACCCAGCTGGGGACATAGCGTCTGCCAGAGTCCTAGAAGACAGGTTAGCTTTTCTGATTACTATGCTTACAAGTGAAATAATTGATGGTGAGCTGCCTCAATAGAAAAACTTAATAGTTAGGTTTCTGGTTACATTTAATATTTTGCTGCAGCACAATGGCATAATCTTTACTCTTCTTTAAGCCTGAAAATAGAATCTCCTAGATATTTGAGTTAATCCTCATAAGAGTTTGCTGGCTACAAAAAAAGTGTATAATATCAGCTTCCTGGTCTCTTAGTAGGTTTTTAATGACTAAGTAAATAGGCTTATAGATTTATTCAATCTTATTTCAATTTATTGATAGCAGAGAAAGGATTATAAGGCATCATTAACTCTGATTTATCAGACAGACTATCATTTAAATTACTTAATATCCTAGTTAATGTCTCGGGCAGTCAAATGTTCCCTATAAAAGCCAAATCCTAAGCCTACTTACTGAGGGATATTCAATACTTAAGAAAAAGTAAATGGTACTTTTTCTAACATTGCTCCATGTCAATTTTTATCAGATGATGCATATTATGCCTACCAGGACAATTCAAAAGCATAATACAGTAGCTTACAGCTGACGCTGATATATATAGTATGGAAAATGATGACAGGTTAATAATGGGAAGAACTGAGGTACCATATTAAGTAAACCTCTAAAAAGTGCTTTTAGCTTTTTCCCCCCTTTTCCTTGAACAAGAGGATAATGATATTATTCACAGATTCTTAAAACATTAGTATCAACATTAACATTAGACTGCAATGTTAAGAAAAAGACCTTTAAAGACCCTATTTCTTCTTGATTGTAAATTTTGGCCAGAATGCTAGTTTTTACAGTTTAACTCTTCTTTGCAGATTTTACTTCAGAACCAAAGTTCTCAAAACTTAGAATGAGATCCATTTTCATGTATCTCCTTTTACATTTTAGAATAGCATATGTTGCTACAGAGAGTATACTAATCACTACTATGCAGTCACGTCATAAATTTCCTAATCTTAGAAAGTTAAAATCATCAGCTCCTTCTAGTGACTTCCAGCCATTCTTTCAAAAATACCCTGGTTATTTATTCAAAACAAAAAAGATAAAGGAGAAAAGAAATGCGGCAAGAGAGCTCATTCAATTTCAAGGACTTTTAGTAGAGTTTTCTTACAAACATTTTTTCTCACGGTTTACTTATTATTCAAGTTTGGGGAATTATAAACAGGAAGACATGAACCTAATATCATAAGGTATTTTTGCGTATATGGTATATAAATTCTTTTTTCTAGGTCTTAAATTGATGATAAAAAATAGTTTATAAAAATTAAATGATTATATGCATTAAATTGGGTAATATTTAATTCAATGTAGCACAGACTATATAAAATTCTTGATCATAGAAGAGTTCAAAGTACAAAAAACAGTAATTATTTAAAGTAAATAATAAGTTATCATTCCTTTTGGCAACTAGACCCTTCCCTTAAGTGTGAAAAACAAATGAGCTAGCCAATACCTGTCATATCAGCCTTCAGGACTTCTGCCTGCCTAAAAAAATGGAAAAAAGAACATCGATTAGAAATAAAGTAGGCCTACTCAACATAAATAACACTAAAAGCTAAAGTTAAGTGAAATCACATACTACATAAAGATGTATAGCACCTCCATATGTGATACAGCATATAGTATTCCTGCTTTAATAATATCCAAGGTAGTACTATGTCTTAGCAAACTGATGCCATTACTTAATCGTATATAGGGTCACCATGAATTCTATGAGTAGAGCTCACATTTTTGGCTAATTTTCCTCCAAATCTGATAAATTAATATTAAATGACACTCATTAAACAAAAAAATTTTCCCTCAATACAGCCAGGAAACCCTATGTTTCTCAATTCACTGTAACTAACTCAAATCTCTCTCACTCTCCTCAGACATTGATTTCTGCCCCCTTCGTGAAGCCCCCCCTTTCAGTTTACTTTAGACCAGCTCCATATTTCAGCAAAAACAATGCCCAGTTGCTAAACCCTAACATTCACAGTCGTCTTCTCTCTTTCTCTCTCTTGTTAAAACAGCAGAGGCACAAATCTCTTATTTAAGACCAGTAATTCCACTTAGGAAGGCTCTTTCTAGCTTACCTTTATTAAGGATTTATGCACCTTTAATTTTGCCCTCCCTCTTTCAATAATTTTGAAAACTTCCCTCTCTAGTGGATCCTTCCTTATCTTCACTATTTTAAATATGCCCAAGTCTTTCACAGGTTTTTAAAAATCTTTCTGTCCTGGTCTATCTTCCTCTGGCTGCTGCTTCTTTTCTCTCTCAAATTCTTCAAGAATTGCCTATATTCAAGAGGTCCAAAACTAACTGAACTTGTGGTCCACCCCTACTCTTTTTTTTTTAAATTTTTTTATTTATTTATGATAGTCACACAGAGAGAGAGAGAGAGAGAGAGAGAGAGAGAGAGAGAGGCAGAGACACAGGCAGAGGGAGAAGCAGGCTCCATGCACCAGGAGCCTGATGTGGGATTCGATCCCGGGTCTCCAGGATCACGCCCTGGGCCAAAGGCAGGCGCCAAACCGCTGCGCCACCCAGAGATCCCTCCTTTTTTTTTTTTTTTAATTTTTATTTATTTATGATAGTCACAGAGAGAGAGAGAGAGAGGCAGAGACACAGGCAGAGGGAGAAGCAGG
The DNA here is from genome assembly GCF_048418805.1 of Vulpes vulpes. NCBI lineage: Eukaryota > Metazoa > Chordata > Mammalia > Carnivora > Canidae > Vulpes > Vulpes vulpes. Next base: position 143,501,130 of record NC_132792.1, read on the forward strand.
CTCCATGCACCGGGAGCCCGATGTGGGATTCGATCCCGGGTCTCCAGGATCGCGCCCCAGGCCAAAGGCAGGCGCCAAACCGCTGCGCCACCCAGGGATCCCCTCCACCCCTACTCCTATTCCTGGTTCTTTTTCTGCTGTTTTTACCTTACCAAATGTATCACTGCTTTCCAGGTGTGAAAGGCAGACACCTGGAAGTCACTTAAGACAACATTCTCTCAAATCCCCGGTCAATTCCCTCAAATCAATTCCAGAAAATTCTACCAACTAAATATATCTTGAATCTGTTGATTGCCCTTTACTCCTTCTTCAGTCACTCTCACTCAAGTTCTGAATCATCTCTTGCCTAGAGTAATGCAATGCCACCAAAATTATTATCTGTATTTCACTCTTCCCTTTTTTATTGTTCTCTCTGCTGTTGTCTCAGAGATCTTTTTTAAAAATACAAATCTGAGGGGTGCCAGGGGTAGCTCAGTTGATTGTGTTCATGATCTCAGGATCAAGCCTTGCCCTGCCCTCTGTGCTGGGCAGGGAGCCTGCTTCAGATTATTTTTCTCCTTCTGCCCCTCTCTCACCTCTAATAAAAAAATACAAATCTGATCTTACCAACTGCCAATTAAAAACACTTTAATGATTTCCCACTGCTTTTAGGGTAAAAGTTGTAATCTTTAATAAAGTGTCCTACGAAGTTCCCTGCACTGTAAAAATTAGAGTCTGTACTACTTCTACCATTACTCTCTTCTCTCCTTGATTTCTATGCTCTAGTTACTGGACTTCTGGTTTCTGCAATGTGCTTTGCTCCCTTCACACTCAGGGTCTTTGTAAAAGAAGAGTCCTTACCCTAGAAGTACCTCCATCATTTGTGTCAGTCAGAGACATTACTTTCTCATGAAATCTCACTTGACAGATAAAGGATATTCCTATTTTATGTTCTCAAAGCACTCATTTTTTCTCCATAGTACATATCACAGATTTTAAGAATGCTCACCGTCACAAGCTACTAGCATTTTTGCCATTTAAACAAACTTTCACAAAGTTTGTTGGCTTATACCATTAAGACCTAAGATCATAAAATTTAATAAAGAATACCACATATCCTGCAGAAGATTGTTACATACAAGCCTAATGTCAACCACAAATAAAAAACCAGTAATAGATACTCAAAGAATAAAGGAAGAGAAAGAAATCCAAGTATATCACTAAATAAGCCAGCAAACCGTGAAAGAGAGCAAAAGAAAGATCAGAGAAAAACTATAAAAACAACCACAAAACAAGTAACAAAGTGAAAATAAATATAAATCTACCAGTAATTACTTTGAATGTAAATAAATTAAATACTCCAATCAAAAGACCCAGAGTAACTGAGCAGATTAAAAAAAAACAAGACCCATTCTACATGCTACATGTACCCATGCTGTCTACAAAAGAGACTCATTTCAGACCTCAATACCAACCCATAGATTGGAAGTGCTGGGATGGAGAAAACTCATCATGCAAAAAGACATGAAAATAAAGCCGGGGTAACAATACTTATATCAGACAAAATAGACTTTAAAACAAAAACCGTAACTAGAGACAAAGAATGACACTATATTAATAATAAAAGGAATAATCCAATAAGATATAACAATTATAAATATTTATACACCCAACATGGGAACACCCAAACATATAAACAGTTAATAGTAAACATAAAGGGGGCAGCCCAGGTGGCTCAGCGGTTTAGCGTCATCTTCAGCTCAGGGCGTGATCCTGGGGACCCGGGATTGAGTCCCAACGTCAGGCTCCCTGCATGGAGCTTGCTTCTCCCTCTGCCTGTGTCTCTGCCTCTTTCTCTCTCTTTCTCTGTGTCTCTTGTGAATAAATAAATAAAATCTTTAAAAAAATAGTAAACATAAAGGAATTAATTGATAGTAATACAATAATAATACGGGATTTTTAACACTGATATCAATGGATATATCATCCAAACATGAAATCAACAAGGAAACAGTGCTCTGAATGACCCACTGGATGAGATGGATTCAACAGATATATTCAGAACATTCCACCCTAAAATAGCAGAATACACATTCTTTTCAAGTGCACATGGAACATTCTCAGAACAGATCACATATTAGGCCACAAAACAAGTCTCAACAGATTCAAAAAGACTGAAGCCATGCCATGCATCTTTTCTGACCACAACACTATGAAACTAGAAAACAATCACAAGAAAAAATTTGGAAAGAGCACAAATACATGGAGGTTAAGTAACATGCTGGTAAACAATGAATTGGTCAACCAAGAAATCAAAGAAATAAAAAATTCTGTGGTAACAAACAAAAATGAAAATACAATCTTTGGGATCCAGCAAAAGCAGGCCTAAGAGGAAGTTGATAGTAATACAGGCCCACTTCAAGAAACAAGAAAAATCTCAAACAACCTGAACTTACACCTACAGGCACCAGAAAAAGAACAAAACTCAAAACCAGAAGAAGGAAGTAAGTAATAAAAATTAGAGCAGAAATGAATATATATATAAACTAAAAAAAAAAAAAAAACCTAATAGAACAGACCAACAAAACCAGGAGCTGGTTCTTTGAAAAGATCAACAAAATTGATAAACCCTCTAGCCAGACTCATCAAGAAAAAAAAGAGAGAGAGGACACATATAAACAGAATCATTAATCAAAGAAGGGAAATAACCAATACCACAGAAATACAAATAATTTTAAGAGATCTTATGAAAAACTACATGCCAACAAATTGGACAACCTAGAAGTAATGGTTAAATTCCTGGAAACATAACCTACCCAAACTGAAACAGGAAGAAATAGAAAATTTGAGCAGATAGAGATTACCAGCAAAGAAACTGAATCAATAATAAAAAAAACTCTTGGGATGCCTGGGTGGTTCAGTCAGTTAAACATCTGCCTTGGGGGGATCCCTGGGTGGCACAGCGGTTTAGCGCCTGCCTTTGGCCCAGGGCGCGATCCTGGAGACCGGGGATCGAGTCCCACATCGGGCTCCCGGTGCATGGAGCCTGCTTCTCCCTCTGCCTGTGTCTCTGCCTCTCTCTCTCTCTCTCTCTCTCTCTCTCTATCATAAATAAATTTTTAAAAAAATTAAAAAAAAATCTGCCTTGGGCTCATCTTATGATCCCAGGGTCCTGGGACAGAGACCAGCATCAGGCTCCCTGCTCAGAGGGGAGCCTATTTCTACCTCTCTCACCCCCCATCCTTGTGTGTGGTCTCTCTCTGCCAAATCAATCAATCAATCTATCTATCTATCTCCCAACAACAATAAAAACTCCCAACAAACAAAAGTCCAGGACCAGACGGCTTCACAGGGGAATTCTACCAAACATATTCTTCTCAAACTATTCCAAAAAGTACACGAAGAAGGAAAACTTCTGAATTCATTCATCCTATTCATTCCTGATATCAAAACCAGATAAAGACATCACACACAAAAAAGAGAACTACAGGTCAGTATCTCTGATAAATGTAGGTACAAAAATCCTGAACAAAATACTAGCAAAACCAAATCCAACAACACATTAAAAAAATCATTCATCAAAAAAAAAAAAATCATTCATCACAATGGAGTGGGATTTATTCTTGAAATACAAGGTGGATCAATATTTGTAAATCAATTAATGTGATACACCACATCAGTAAGAGAAAGGAGAAGTATCATATGATCATTTCAACAGATGGAGAAAAAGCATTTGACAAAGTAAAATATCCATTCATGAAAAACCCTCAACAAAGTAGGTTTAGAGGAAACATACCTAAACATAATAAAGGCATACAATAAAAACCCACAGTGAACAACATATTCAATGGGGAAAAAATGAGAGCCTTTCCCCTAAGGTCAGGAACAAGAAAAGGATGTCTACTTTCCCACTTTTATTCAACATAGCACTAGAAGTACTAGCCACAGCAATCAGACAACAAAAAGAAACAAAAGGCATCCAAATTGGTAAGAAGTAAAACTTTCATTGTTTGAAGATAACAATACTATATATAAAAAACATAATATATATATATATATAAACCCTAAAGTCTCCACCAAAAAACTACTAGAATAAATGAATTCATTATAGTGTCATGATATATGTCATATATATGGAAATCTGTTATTTCTATACAATAATGATGAAGCAGCAAAAAAAGAAATTAACAATCCATTTACAACTTCATCAAAAATAATAAAATACCTACAAATAAACTTAATCAAAGAGGTGAAAAACCTGTACTCTAAAAACTATAAAACATTAATAAAAGAAACTGAAGAGGACACAAAGAAATGGAAAGATATTCTATGTTCACGGACTGGAAACACAAATATTTTTTAAATGTCTAGATTGCCCAAAGCAATCTAGACATTCAATGCAATCCCTATCAAAATACCAATAGCATTTTTTTAAAAAAATTTATTTATTTATTCATGAGAGACACACAGAGAGAGGCAGAAGCACAAGCAGAGGGAGAAGCAGGCTCCATGCAAGGAGCCCGATGTGGGACTCAAACTCAGGACTCCAGGATGATCTCCTGGGCTGAAGGCAGATTCTCAACCACTAAGCCACCCAGGCGCCCCCCAGCAGCATTTTTCATAGAACTAGAACAATCCCAAAATTTGTGTGGAACTACAAGAGACCAAAAATAGCAAAAGCAATCTTAAAAAAAGAAAAAAGAAAACAAAACCGGAGATATCAAAATTCCAGATTTCAAGATATACTACAAAGCTGCAGTAATCAAAACAGTATGGTACTGGCACAAAAACAGACATAGATCAACAGAACAGAATAGAAAACCCAGAAATAAACCCAGTTATATGGTCAATTAATCTTCAACAAAGGAGGAAAAAATACACATTGGGGAAAAGACAGTCTCTCATCAACAAATGGTGCTGGGAAATACCAACACCAGAAGAATGAAGCTGGACCACTTTCTTACACCATTTACAAAAATGAACTCAAAAAAGATTAAAGACCTAAATGTGAGACTTGAAACCATAAAAATCCTAGAAGATGGCACAGGCAGTAATTTCTGGAACATTGGCCACAGTAACCTTTTTCTAGATATAGCTCTTTTGGCAAGTGAACTAAAAGCAAAAATAAACTATTGGGATTACATCAAAATAAAAAGCTTCTGCACAGCAAAGGAAATGATCAATAAAGCTAAAAGATAACATACTGAATGAAGAAAATATCTATAATGTCATATCTCTGGATACAAGGTTAGTATCCAAAATATATAAAGAGCTTACACAACTCAACACCCAAAAAACAAATCATCCAACTACAAAATGGGCAGAAGATATGAACAGGCATTTCCTCAAGGAAGACATGTCCATCAGACACATTACAAGATACTCAATACAACTTCTCATTAGGAAAATGCAAATCAAAACCACAATGAGATATTACCTCACATCTTTTAGAATGGCTAAAATCAATTAACAGAAGAAATAACAAGTCTTGGCAATGATGTGGAGAAAAAAGAACCCTCTTGCACTGTTGGTAGAAATCCAAACTGGTAGAGCCACTATGGAAAACAATCTGCAGGGTCCTCAAAAAGTTAAAAAAAGGGGGCACCTGGGTGACTCAGTGGTTGAGTGTCTGCCTTTGGCTCAGGTCGTTATCCTGGGATCCTGGGATCAAGTCCTGCATCAGGCTCCCTACAGGGAGCCTGCTTCTCCCTCTGGGTCTCTCATGAATAAATAAAATCTTTAAAGAAAAAGTTAATAAAGGAACTATTTTATGATCCAATGAATGCACCACTGGGTTACTTGCCCAAAAAACACAAAAATGCTAATTCAAAGGGATACATGTACTCCTCTGTTTATTACAGCATTATTTATGATAGTCAAATCATGGAAGCAGTCCAGGAGTCCACTGATAGATGAATGGTGAAAGAATATGTGGAATAATATAAATATATAATGGAATATTATTCAGCCATTAAGAAAAGAATGAAACCGTACCATTTGCAACAACATGGATGGAGCCAGAGAGTATAATGCTAAGCGAAATAAGTCCGTTTTGCAGAAAGACAAATGCCATATGATTTCACTCATATGTGGAACTTAAGAAACAAAACAAATGAGCAAGACAAACCAAGAAACAGACCTATTAACTACAGAGAACTAACTGATGGTCACCAGAGGGAGGTGGATGGTGCAATGGGTGAAATAGGTGATAGAGATTAAGAGTACACTTATGATGAGCACTGAGTAATGTACAGAAGTGCTGAATCACTACACTGTATATCTGAAACTAAGAAAACAATCTATGTTAATTATACTGGAATTAAAATTTAAAACTTAAAAAAAAAAAAGGAAGAATGCCATATATCCTATCCTACCCAAGTCAAAACAACACAGCCCTCCAAAAATCAATCAATTAATCAATCCTGCTGGAGCATTATTTATGAATCTTATACTGAGGAAAGCCTTTGCTAATTATGCATCTTTACTACACTCAACAACTGTTTTCATTCTGTCCCTCTGCTGCAAAGTTACAAAGAATATATTCTGCATCCACATATTAACTAAAAAATTCATACTCAAGTATACACAGATATCTTAGAATTATGTGCCTAAAGTTTGTTTTCTCATTCCAAGCAAGATTTGCTTATAAAAATGAACAAATACGATTTCAGTATGCTAACATCTGCCTAATGAGGATACCAACTTCCTGTCAGAGATTTTATTGAACATCTAAAACAAACTAATAATCTGCTTCTCCTATAGGCTGTTAGTAAGAGAAGATCATTTTATTTATTTATTTATTTATTTATTTTGAGAAGATCATTTTAGTCTAATGTCTAATGTAAGTCTACTCAATTCTGCAGTAGGCTTCCACTGATAAAGATCAAAATTTTACTTTATATTTTTATATGCTATAATCTAAGAGAAACTGTAAAATTAAAAATTCAAGCACTAATTAAAGTACAAAAATGTCATAAAAGCTATCTCACATAAATGTTAAAGCATTTTGAAATTCTAGTTGTGTTTCCTTAGTATGACAGAAATTCTCTGCAGAGGTGTTCATTCTCTGCACTGTTTGTTCTTGCCTAGATTCTGAAAGACACATTAATGACGAAAATAATCTTGCTAAACTGAACTGATGAAAAGATCGCTAAATGGAAAATATAACTTGAAGATATCTAGTATTTTTTTTAATTTAAAGATTTTATTTATTTACTTATGAAAGATACAGAGTGAGGCAGAGACATAGGCAGAGGGAGAAGCAGCTCCCTGCATGGAGCCTGATGTGGGCCTCAATCCCAGGACCCTGGGATCACGACCTGAGCTAGACAGATGTTCGATCACTGAGCCACCCAGGCATCCCTTGAAGATATCTAGTATTATTCCTCTTATATAAACAAGGAAACTGAAGCTCTGAAATAATTTATCCACAGTCACAAAGCAATTAGGTACAATTAAGTACAAACTTAGTTCTTTCTGACTCTAAAGTCCAGTCATTTCTACTTCTTTCAAATTAGAATTAAAAAAATTGTGAACTAAAAAGCTAACAGACTCTGTCAGCTAAACACTAACATTTAAGTCACCTAGCCTAAATTAAAAGATTTGTTCAAGTAGAAAATAAATTCTACCACAAGAAGTAAAATTCATATTCTAGTACAGTGGTCAGCCAATGAGTGAAATTCCTTCCTTCACTCTGAATCTGTTTTCATAAATAAACTTTACTGGAACACATTCAAGCCCATACATTTATGTACTGTCTATGGCTGCTTTTTGCTACAAGGGCAGAGCTGAGTAGTTGAGACAATGACCACATGGCCTACCAAGTCTCAAATATTTATTATTTGGCTCTTACCGTAAACTTTGCCTCTCCTGCTCTAGGGAGTACTTGATCAAAAAATGCAACGTAAAGTATCTATAAAAGTTCCCAAACCAAAAAAAAAAAAAAAAAAAGTTCCCAAACCAAACAGTTTTCCCATATGGGGAACCATCAATAATAGTTTCCTCAGCGTAAAGATCTATTTTTATCAATGTAATCTTACCACAAAGAGAACCATATTAAAAAATATAGTTTCGTGTAATAAACAGTAAAGTTACTATGTATAAGCATGCTATTTTTTTGATGGACTTAATCTATAAACTGTTCAAAACCCTACTAGGGTTATATACTATTATCTACTAACTCTTCCTTTTTCTTGCGTACCAAAAATACCCATTTAGACAGGTGAGACAGTTAAACTGAGAATTATCTCACAGGAAGATGAATCCTTATCCCCCCCCACTACACAATTTTATTTTCCTTTATTTTTTTCTTTTTGATAGCGGGGAGGGCAGAGGGAGAGAGAGTATCTTAAGCAGGGTACAAGCCCAGCACAGAGCCCGACATGTGGCTCTATCCCACGACACTGAGATCATGACCTGAGCTGAAGTCAAGAGGGAGATGCATAACCAGCTGAGCCACTCAGGTGCCCCACAATTTTCTTTTAATAATATATAATATACAGGAAATCAAATCAATAGATATATGATCTTATAGAAACTGCTTTCATAAAGATTAGCATATAGTTGGCTATTATTTTCTTTCAAAGAAAGAAAATAAAGCTACTTTTCTTTCTACTACACTCAACTGATCTATTGGTTTTGTTAAAGACCAATAATGTTAAAGTTTAATCTTATAGTTTATAGCCAATATTTATATAAAGAGAGAGCTTTATTTTTTTAAGATTTTATCTATTTATTCATGAGAGACACAGAAAGAGAGGCAGAGACACAGGCAGAGGGAGAAGCAGTCTCCATGCAAGAAGCCTGATGTGGGACTCAATCCTGGGGATCCGGGATCACACCCTGAGCCAAAGGCTCAACTGCTGAGCCACCCAGGCATCCTGAGAGAGAGCTTTTAATGTTTTCTCTTGGTAGAAGATTTTGGCCACATGAGTTCCTTTTAATTCTTACTTTACGCTGAAGGAATTAATGAAAACAATGAATGAGCCAACAATTCAAAAATAAAAAATCATCATGCCTGCAATAATAAAATAGCACTATTGGGCAACTGGGGTGGCTTAGTGGCATGTGTCTGGCTCCCGTTCGGGTGGTGATCCTGGGGTTCTGGGATCAAGTCCCACATTGGGCTTCCTGTAGGGAGCCTGCTTCTCCCTCTGCCAATGTTTCTGTCTGTCTGTGTCTCTCATGAATAAATTTTAAAAATAAAATAAAACAGCACTATTAAATAAAAGTTTTCAAGATATTAAATACATTTTGTCAGTTCTTAAAAGAAATTAAGCACTTCTATCAAGCAATTAAAAAAAAGAAAAACTCATTAAAAGGCTGAATAAAATCTGAAACGTTCAGTGATAAACAATGCATTGAAAGCTGACAATCTGAAACAATATTCTTGGAGACAACATGATCATCAAGATCTATAAATACATCCAATGTATTCTTATGCACTAGGTACTGAAATAGCCAATACTATATATAGCACTTACTACTGCCAGACACTGTTCTAAGGGCTTTATATAAATTAATCCATATTATGAACTATTATTACCCTCACTTCAAAGAAACTCACAGAAATAAAGGTTAAGTAACATGTCCTAGATTATCAAGTTAGTACGTAGTAAAGGTAGCATTTGAACTCCTCAGTTTAGTTCTAGAGGCTAACTCCTAACCATCAAATCATAGTTCCTCTTATACAAGACAGCAAGAAAAAAAAATATGAAATGTTTGATAGTAATAGCCCACAGAAGTAGGGCTTTCAATACTTAAAACATTTTACAATAATTTTCTGTAATGTCAGAGGAAAAAAAAAGCACTAAAATTAATGGTTATCTTCTTTAACAAATATCTTGATAATATGTAGCACTTACATAACAATGCAAGGAAACATATATAGAGTAATCTTTCTCAAGAACACACATTAAGATTTGTGGCTTAAAATATATGAAGTCTCCAGGGCTGCCTGTGTGGCTCAGTTGGTTAAGCATCTGACTCCTGATTTCAGCTCAGGTCATGATCTCAGGGTCCTGGGATAGAGAGCCCTGCATCAGGCTCCAAGCTCAGTAGAGTCTGTTTGAGATTCTCTCTCTCTGTGTCTCCCTCCCTCAGCCCATACTCTCTCTAACATGAATAAATCTTAAATATAAATAAATACATAAAATAAAATATAAGATAACTCCAAATCAGGGCCAGACACAGAAGATTCCTTCTACCTGAACTTCCAAGTCTGTTTCTCCTATAAGCAGAACACAGGAAAATAAGCCAACATCTTCTAAACTCACAGTGAAGAAAGGTGAATCAGATTCTTTTGTTTTGGGAGGTGAGGCTAGAATTTTTTTAAAAAGATTTTTATTTATTTGAGAAAGAAAGAGCAGAGTGAGAGAGAGCACACAAGTGGGAGTGGGGGGCGCAGAGAGGGAGAAGTAGGCTCCTCAATTGAGGAAGGAGCCTGACACCGGGCTCGATCTCAGAACCCTGGGATCATGACCCGAGCCAAAGGCAGATGCTTAACTGACTGAGCCACCTAGGTGCTCCTAGAATTTTTTTTTTAATTTAAATAAAAGTCATAGCAGGTTTTATTTCAAATTAGTTTACTTATTTTCATAGAGTACTAAAGGATATTTGGGATAGTAACAGTATTCATCAATTATAAATAAAATAACCTAATCATTATTATTTATGCAAAATAGCCAGATAATACACATGCAAGCACAGAAATACATAATCTATAGATCTCTAAGACATTACCAAGTCTCATGATATTCATTTAAAAAATAAATGAATCATACTGCTCTACTCTTGAATTTCACATAGAAAAGAAAATCTAGGGAAGATGCTGCTCCTAAAGGAGTTCTTCTCAGTAAGAAACAACAAAAGCACTAATTTGCTTTCTCTCTATGGCACTTCATAGTTTGTCATGAATTTTCAAGTCTCCTGACATCCCAAGGTTCTATATTACATTTTCTATGGTTTCTATTATTTGAAAATGTGTATCTAGTTTTATTAAGGGCCAACCCTGGTCTGGAAATACCAAAAGAAAGAAGTAGTTATCATTCTACGCAGAGAAAATGGCACAATAATCAAAGCTAAGTCAGTAAAGGTGGGAGACTGGAACATAGAACATAAGGTAGAAAGCCAAAAGAGATGAGCTGGAGAACCAAGGCAAACAGTAAACTGTGAGAGCCTGCATGACATGTTCCTATTTAAGTAATAGGAAATCAGTGCTGAGTTTTAAGCAGGGGCAGAGCATTGTCAGAATTTCATTTTTAAAAGATTACAATAACATGCACAAAAGATAGACTTTAAAAGGGCAAAACTGGAAGGGAGGAAGTAAAACTACAGACGGACAGAAAAAATCTAGATTCAAGAAATACATGGAAGTAAAATCAGCGGAAGGAAAGACAAAGCAGAGAAAACAGTCCAAATCATTCCCAGTTTGTTAGCTTGGACAGCTGGGTATATGAGAAAATACAAGTGTTTAAGCAGGAACTTAGAGGAAGTATCAAGCACAGAGGAATCATCAAGACTAGGGGTATAGTCTGGAATGCCCAGCACATTGATGGTAGTTAAAATCTTAAGTGAAAATTAATTACCCAGATGGCAGAAGAGAGAAGCTAGCTTTCAGCCTTCATTTTTGTTTTTTGAATTTGAGCATAGTTGAGACACAATGTTACATTAGTTTCAAGTGTACAACACAGTGAATCAACAATTCTATTTGTTATGCTATGATCACAAGTGTACCTACTATCACTATATAAAACTATTATAGTACCACTGACCATATTCCCTATGCTGTACCTTTTATTCCTATGACTTGTTCATTCCATTACTCAAAGCCTATTTCTCCTTCTCCCCTTTACCCATTTTGCCTGGCCCTTCATCCCCTTCTTTTCTGGCAACCATCAGTTTATATTTATATATTTATATTTATATTTATATTTATATAGGTTTGATTCTGCTTTTTTGTTTATTTATTTGTTTTGTTTTTTTGGATTCCACATGTAAGTGAAATCATATGGTTCCTCAAAAAATTGAAAATAGAAATACCACATAATCCAATTCCTACTGGGTAGTTACCCAAAGAAAATTAAAACACTAATTTAAAAAGATATATGCATATGTACCCTTATATTTATTGCAACATTGTTTACAGTAACCAAGATATAGAAAGAACCCAAGTGTCCATCAATAGATGAATGGATAAAGAAGATGCAGCATGTATACACGATGGAGTACCACACGGCCATAAAAAAGAATGAGATCTTGCTGTTTGCAACAGGGATGGACCTAGAGGAGATTATGCTAAGTGATGTCAGACAGACCTATTTTTAAGGGGCACATAACTATAAGGACTGGGAAGTGAGCTGGATTTGGTGAAATAAGGGTCAACAATAGCCCTGACAGGAAAGAGACAATGTCAAATTGCAGGGAGCTAGAGAACAAATACGAAAGAGAAGTTTAGAGGCACCTGGGTGGCTTAGTTGTTTAAGCGTCACACTCTTGATCTCAGCTTAGGTCATGATCTCAGGGTTGTGAGATTGAGCCCTGTATCACGCTCCATGCTGAGTGTGGAGCCTGCTTAAGATGCTCTCTCTCCCTCTGTCCCTTCCCCTGCTCTTTCTCTCTCTCTCTCTCAAAAAAAGAAAAAAAAAAAAGAAGAAGAACTTTAAGTCAATTAAAATGCTAGGTAGTGAGAAAAAAGGGAAGAATGCCATCACATGAATGCCATCATGCCAAGAGAAGTTTCTATTTTATAATGGTAGACACTTAAACATGTTTAAAATGAAGAAATAAAGCTAGGAGAGTGAAATAGGCTGAAGACTTAAGAAAGTGAGAACAAAATTGATAGAGCATGGTTCTGGAAGACATGGAAGTAAATGAGAATGTGATTAATAAGACAGGAGGCAAGAATGCTTTTGAAAAAGAGGCAGGATGAAACTGGAGGGAGATAACGTTAAATGGCAATGTGCTAAAAGAATCTGAGAGTAGTGTACAGTGAAGAGATACCAAGAGAATTCACAGCTACACTCACTGATTCACTTTTAGAGATACAATAGGAGATCAGATCAGTGTCTGAACATATGAGGGAGATAAACTGAGGAGAACGGTGAATATCTGGGATAATTACAAAATGAATAGGAAAGGGAGCTTCACCAAAGGCAAAAAAAAAAATTGAAAAAAAGTTATGCAAGGTCATATGGATTAGACACTATGGGAAAAGTAATATGAAAAATAGCTAGCCTTAATGATGGCAGGTCCTACTTTTAAAGGAACTCAAGATAAACTGGAAAATATAAAGACATATATGGATGATTTCAATACACTGTGGTTGAGTACAAGGATAAAGATATATGCTTACAGTTCAACTAGATAAAGAGAAGAGCCGGTGGGAATGCCGGAGAAGACCATGTTCAGGGCTGTATCCCTAATACCTAGAATAATACCTGGTATATGGTAGCTGTTCACTAAAATTTTGTTGAATTAGTGAACAGTGAAATATGCATCATACAAGAGGCAATTTTATACAATGAAAAATTATACAGAATAAAAAAGACAGGTTTGAATGTGGGTTTCCTACATATTAGCAATGCTACGCTGGAGCTTCTCTCCAAGAAACTTCAATTTCCTCATCTGTAAAACAAGGAAACAAACTCCCTTTCATGGGACACCTGGGTGGCTCAGCGATTGAGTATCTGCCTTGGGCTCAGGGCGGTTGAGCATCTGCCTTGGGCTCAGGGCGTGATCCCAGAGTTCTAGGATTGAGACCCACAAGGGCTCCCTGCAGGGAGCTGCTTCTCCCTCTGCCTGTATCTCTGCCTCTCTCTCTCATATGAATAAATAAAACCCTAAAAAAAAGAAACAAAAAAACAAAAACTCCCTTTCAGAGTTGCTATAAGAAATAAACAAGAGAACCAGTAAGTTACACAAAAGAACCTAACTGAAAACTCCAAAAGGGAGGACTATAATCTGATTATAACACCAATACCTAAAAAAAAAAAAAAAAAAAAACCACCAATACCTTTGACCACCAAATTACTTTTGCTAATCTGGTTCCTGACATAGGATCCTTTCTGAAGCAGCACAAAGGGTTGAAACAGACATTTCAAGATGGGGGTTAAAAATCCTGTCATCTACTACCATATAATGGACACTGGAAAGAGAAACTGTTTACATGTCATGATGACCATATTACTAGTATATACAGAAGATAAAACCAGAGGTAGATAATCAAAGTTGCAAAATAATTTGTAAGTTTCTTTTTTCCTTCTCTCCAAACATTAGTTCTGATTACATAACTTAAATACATTCTAAATATTCAACCTGATAACAGATTGAGCAAACTATAAAATACAGAAATGTTAATGATAATTGATTACAGACTCTGAACTCTTGTTAAGGATTAACTATAGCCTCATATTAATAGCCTCATCCAACTCATAATAGAGTTGGATCATTTAGTATTTGCTAGGTTCTGTTTACATGCTTTCATATTTTACTAAATCTTTAATTCATGCAAAAAATCTATCAGGTAAGTAGTAGGATCATCCCCATTTTGATGATGAGGAAACAGGGGCACAGAGTAGTTAAATAACTTGCCCAAAGTCACACAACTAGGAAATGGCAGAGCTTAGGTTCCACCTATAGTCTGGTTCCAGAGTTCTTGAGAAATGCATGGTAAAGCAAGTCTTCAGGAATGGCCTGACTATAGATATGTCATTATCATGCTATCAACTTCTAGAGGCAACTATCACTTCTCATTTAAAAGCCACATATCCAGGCAGCCCCGGTGGCGCAGCGGTTTGGCGCCGCCTGCAGCCTGGGGTGTGATCCTGGAGACCTGGGATCGAGTCCCACATCGGGCTCCCTGCATGGAGCCTGCTTCTCCCTCTGCCTGTGTCTCTGCCTCTCTCTCTCTGTGTCTATGAATAAATAAATAAAATCTTTAAAAAAAAAAAAAAGCCACATATCCAAGATCAGACACCTTCACACATTCTGTCATTACAACTGTCATTACAGCTGTTGTGACAACAGTTGCTAACTCACCAGGTGGTTAGAGAGGGCTTCACTAGCATGCAATCATATACCTATTTCTATAGGCATCTAGGAGGCTGGACTGCATCCATGGAGACAGAGAGAACTAAGTAAGAGCTGAATGCTCCCCGCACTCAAAATGAATTGCTATATATGTAACCTAAAACATAAGAATTTTCATACTAAAGTATAATCTAGGGCCAGCCCCGGTGGCGCAGCGGTTTAGCGCCGCCTGCAGCCCAGGACGTGATCCTGGAGACCCGGGATCGAGTCCCACATCAGGCTCCCTGCATGGTGCCTGCTTCTCCCTCTGCCTGTGTCTCTGCCTCTCTCTCTCTAACTGTGTCTCTATGAATAAATAAATAAAATCTTTAAAAAAATAAAAATAAAGTATAATCTATAAGATGAATCACATGTCCCTATACTTATCATGAACAGAGACCTCATACGTAAATATAAAAGTCTTAGATTTATGTTAGTAAATGTTTAAAAAATTTCCTTTGACTACAAGATACAAATGCTCATGACAAAGTAAATATATGTCAAAGTTCTCATGAAGCCATGTAAAAAAAATAATCTTAGCACTCCCATCTCCCATCCTCACCAATATCAAATGCTCCACAAAGTCTCTAACTCTTCTATTAATGCTCATAAAATATGCATACTTTAACATACATCTCTAAAAGGAATACAAACATGTAAAAATCCCTTGTAATTTTTATCCTACCTAATATTACTTGATTTCAGATGCTCCTCTGATTTCAAGTTTCCGGTCCTCATCTGGGACTTATATGAAACGTTTTCTCCCACAATGACTATCTGCAAGAACATCCAATTTCTCATAAGGTAGAATGGCTTAAGACATTCTAGATAGAGGAGAGGAGGAAAATATGAGTTAACCCACAATAACAGAAAATTCCTTTGCAAAAAAATTAAATTATTTTCTCTTTATTTGAAATGATTTAATGTCACAGGCAAATGAAAAGTACTTTTTTCTTTCTGTATTAAGTTTCTTAGACTACACATTTTAAAATGCTATTTTGTATATTTCTAACATTCTAGTTTTAGATCAAAATGTTATCCAATCTCCTTCTCCCTCCAAAAGCTGAGTGATCTCTCTAAGACAAACAAATACCAGTTACCCAGCAGGGTTTTTGTAGTTCCAAGGTGAGAGTGCCCTGTAGAACACAGAAACAGATGGCTGGTCCAAACTAGACTGTTTACCAACAGAAAAACATGCAAAGCAATTAAACCACAATTATAGGTAGTATGAATGATGTTTAAATTCTAAGATCACCTAAAAATGGCAGGTTTTTAGATTTTTATTTACTCACTGAATAACTTAGTCATGTCTATGTACTAGATACAGTGTGAAGGACTGGGTATACAATGATTAACAAATATGGTCCCTGCCATGGATTAAAATCTAATGTGGACAGAGATCCACAAGGAAGGAGGCGGCAATAAAGGGTAGTGGTTAAAAGCATGGGTGTGTGTGTGTCACACACTCTGCATTTAATGGCAGGCTGGGAGTAAGTCAAGCCACAAAAAAACAGCAAAATATCTTAGGGGCATCAATTTAACTCAAAAATTTGAACAAAGTTAAGGAAATATTATTGGCTGCTGATAACTGTTTACATTTACAATTATGTGGCAGGTTCTGTGCTAAATATTCTATACACGTGATCTCAAAGAATGAGAGTATGTAATAGTTAAGTGCCTTATATTCAGACCGCATGTTCAAACCAAGCTCTGCCACCAACTACCTGTGTAACCTTTAGGAAAATCACTTCTCTAATGCCCCAGTTTTGTTAAAAGTAAGAAGGAGATAAATGTACCTACCTCATCGAGATGTTTTGAGGATTAAATGAGGTAATAGAAATAAAGCACCTAGACTGTTCCTCTTTCAGTAAGCTCTCAAAAAACATTAGCTATTTTGTCATTGTTATCATCGTTATAGTTACTATTAGTACTCCCAAATCCTAAAATAAAAGTGCTATTATTCTCATGCTATAATTAGGAAATTGAAACTAATAATGCACAGAATAAAAGACAAAGGTATTCCTAATATTTAACAATACAACATCACTCTTAAGAGAAAATTCAAATATGCAGGAGGTCTTATGTGTACTTTGTCTCCTTTGAAAGCATGTATTCAATCTCCAGTGACTTTAGATGATTTTGGTGGTAAAGACTGAGAAAATACCACATGCTAAAACCCAAGCTCCTTAGCAAACCATGTGAGGTCCCATAGCTCCCCACTTCATACTTTATGAGCTAATAAAACTAAGTTACTTTTAGTTCTTAGCTATTTTGTTCCTCAATATCTTTATTCATGCTCCTTCACTCAATATGGAATGCCCCCTTTCTTCCTTGTATGGTTAACCCCTTCTCTTAAGACTAAGCAACTTCTGTATGAGGGCTTTGGCTTGACTAAACACTCCCAATGCATCTTAATGCCTGCTTCTATCTCAGCACTCATAGACAGCATGATGATGATATTTTCTCCACTAGAGACTGTCCTGTGCAACTTTGTATATCTAGTGCCTAACCATGCCTGCCAGACTAAAGTGTATCAAATAAATTTGTTAATTTGGACTGCATAGTCTCTCAAAAGGCCAATACACTGAAAAATTCAGTTTCTCAAAACTGACAATAGTCTTAAAAGTCTTCCAGGAAAACAATTTCAAAGGATTTTTATCTGATAACCAAGAATAACATACTTCCGTCTAAATTCAGAAAAGCTACCATTTTATACAGTTAGAGAAGTCCATGATCATTTACTTGGCTATCTAAAATTCAGATTGTTTTCTGCACATCAGGATCTATATATACAGTATACTACATACTTTTCCAGAAATACAATCTGAGGGGTGTCTGGGTGGCTCAGTTGGTTGAGCATCTGACTCTATCGGTTCAGGTCACAATCTCAAGGTCATGGGATCAAGCCCAGAGTCAAGCTCTGTGCTCAGTGGGGAGTCTGCTAGTCCCCTCTGCCCCTCCTCCCACTTCAGTGGGCGTGCACTCTTTCTCAAATAAAATCTTAAAAAAAAGAAATACAAAATCTGAAACCTCAACAGAACATGGATAAATTCAATAACCCAAATGAGTGAAACAAGAAATTTAGATTTAAGCCACAAACAATTGGAAGGTTATTTCCCCTTATTTCAATTTTCACATTTTACATTCAATTTTTACAATGGTTTTCAACTCTTCTGAACACAGTGGCTTTGGAGAAAAAAATGCATTATATATAACAACTCTGTACCTTCTGAAAATAAAATACAAGATTATATTAAACTGTTTATTTAATACACTAAATATAAAAACTAAATGCCTTTAAGGTTAAAAAAAGGAAAATAAAGGAAGCCATCTTTTAAAAAGATCAATCGATTGATTGATTTTAGAGAGAGAGAGACAGAATTTCAAGCAGACTCAGCCCTAATCACAGAACCCAAAGCCGGGGCTTGATCTCACAGCCTGAGCTAAAACCAACTGTAAGGACACTCAACCGACTGTGACACCCAGGTGCCCCAAAAGAAAAGCAATTTTTAATAAAATTTGCATCTGAATATATAAATGACTGGTTAAGACTACTTTGAAGACATAATGAAGTAATGCTTACAAATACTTATAATGGTAAGAGGTTAAGAGAATTCCACAAAGACCGAAAGATGAAAACCAAACTATGAGTAGACACTAGAATTAAAATAAATATTAATAACAGACCAGATTTATTGGAAATGGCAAAAAGAGAAAAAAAGGACATAAGGGCAACATGACAAGACAAAGCACAGAGGTGATTTGAAGAAAACAAGTATATGACTGTATGCTTTGACAGATGACATGGAACAAAAATTAGATTTAAAAAGAGCAAACAGCCTTTAATAAAGCACCACATAAATTAAGGTGAAGCAAAAGTAAAGTACTACTTTCCAACATAGGGTAGGGGGATAATATGCAAAATGGATGTTAATTAACTCCAACAGCTAGCAACAAGACAGTGTCTGACTTACCTAAATAAAAGAATCTATAAATTACTATAGTACATATAGTACTCTCTACTTCTAGGTGGTCAGAAAGAAGTTGTATACTAAAATAAAGTAATTTAACAAATGAAACTGGATCCTGATCATGGAGGGCATATGGAAGATTATTATATTAATGGCTCCTAAAGAATCACACACCACCAGGTATATGCACCCTCATTAATTCTCTTTACACATTGATCCTGGGTTAGCCAAATGTGACACAAACAGGTTTGATAAGCACTTGTGCATTTGAGCCTGCCTTTTGCCAACGCCATCATCATGTTATAAAGCTAAGGAGGATAGACTACTTGGAAAAAAAGAGACCCAGTGTTCCCAACTATCACAGTCATCTCAGTTGAGGGTCCAGACATTTCAGTGAGGTTGTCTTAGACCATTCAGGTCAAGCTGAGCCACTGGCTGACTGAGTCATCCAACTTGACCTAGATGGTCTGAGACATGGGAAACCTTTCGAGATTCTGAGCAAAGAAGTGATCTAACCTAGATCTTAACAGGTTCCACCTGGCTGCTATATTGAGAATTAATGGCTTGGACCAGTAGGCAGCAGTAGAGATGGCTGTCACCAGACTCTGACCAACAGCATTTGTTGAGTGAAGAAAAAAAAAAAGAGAGAGATAAAATTAAAAAATTATTCCTGGTCAGCTAGAACAGTGGATTTGCCATTTACTAACAAAAGGAAGATAATAAGTAGATATATGGAGAAGAGTCCATTTTGGGATAACATGGTATTATATAAGCTCTTGCTATTATTTTTTATAACAATGGTAACTTTGAGATTATACATCCAATGGAATGAACCGATAGGTAGTTAGTCTGGGGTTTAAAGGAAAGGTATGGACTACAGATTTTCAGAGTCATCAGCATATAGACATACTTAGTTTTATTGTGTTCTGCTTTATTGTGCTTCATAGATACTGTGGGCTTTTTTTGTTTTTTGTTTTTTTTTACAAATAGAAGGTCTGTGGCAACCCTGCATCAGGCAAGTCTATTGGTATCATTTTTCCAACAGCATTTGCTCACTTCGTGTCTCTGTGTCACATTTTGGAAATCCCTGTAATATTTCAAACTTTTTCATTATTACTATAATTGTCATGATGTTCTGTGATCAGTGATCTTTGATGTTATTATTGCAATTGTTTGGGGGCACCACAAACCATTCCCATACAAAACAGTGAAATTTATCAATAAATGTTGTATGTGTTCTGATTGCTCCACCAAGTGGCCACTCCCCCATCTCTCTCCCTCTCCTTGGGCCTCTCTATTCCCTCAGACACAGAATTGAAATTAGGCCAATTAATAACTCTACAATCCCCTCTAAGTGTTCAAGTGAAAAGACTCACATGTCTCTTGATTTAAATCAAAAGCTCAGAAATGATTAAGCTTAGTGAGGAAGACATGTTGAAAAACAAGATAGGCTGCAAAGCAAGGCCTCTTGCACAAAGCAGCCAACCTGTATACTTAAAAAAGTTATTGAAGGAAACGAAAAGCACTACTCCAGTGAACACACAAAAAATAAAGCAAAAGAGCCTTAATGCTGATGTGGAGAAAATCTGAGTGGTCTAAATATATCAAACTAGCCACAACCTTCCCTTAAGGTAAAGCCTAATCCAAAGGAAGGCCTTAACTCTCTTCAATTCTATAAAGGCTGATGATAGAGGTGAGGAAGTTGCAGAAGAAAATTTGAAAGCTAGCAGAGGTTGGTTCAAGAGGTTTAAGGAGAGAAACCATCTCCGTAACAGAGAAGTACAAGGTGAAACAGCAGATACTGATATAGAAGCTGTACCAAGTTATCCAGAAGATCTAGCTAAGATAATTCGTGAAGGTGGCTAAACAACAGACTTTCCATACAAACAGTCTTATACTGGAAGAAGATGCCATCTAGGACTTTCATAGCTAGAGAGGAGAAGTTAATGCCTGGCTTCAAAACTTAAAAGGACAGGCTGACTCTCTTGTTAAGGGATAGCTGGTGACTTTAAGTTAAAGCCAACGCTCCTTTTCCATTCCAAAAACCCTAGGGCCCTTAAGAACTATACTAAATCTACTCTGCCTATATGCTCTACTAATGGAACACCAAAGCCTGGATGACAGCACATCTGTTTACAACATGGTTTACTGATATTTTAAATCTACTGTTGAGACCCACCACTCAGAAAGAAAGATTCCTCTCTAAACATTACTGCTCACTGATAATGCACCTGGTCACCCAAGAACTCCAATGGAGGTGGACAAGATTAATGTTGTTTTCATGCCTGCGGACACAACATCTGTTCTGCAGCCCATGGACCAAAGACTTTGTATTTAACAATATATTTCAGGGCATCCCAGTGGCTCAGCGGTTTAGCGTCCCCTTCAGCCCAGGGCATGATACTGGAGACCCGGGATGGAGTCCCATGTCAGGCTCCCTGTATGGAGCCTGCTTCTCCCTCTGTCTGTGTCTCTGCCCCACCCCCACCCCCCGTATGTGTGTGTGTCTTTCATGAATAAATAAATAAAAATCTTAAAAAAATAAAAATTAATTAACTCACAAGGCTACTTACAACTGCCACAGATAGAAATTCCTCTGAAGGATTTGGGCAAAGTCAACTGAAAACCTTCTGGAAAGCATTCTCAATTCTAGATGTCATTAAAGACACTCGAGATTGATATGAGAAGGTCAAATTATCAACATTAACAGCAATTTGGAAGAGGGTGATTCTAATTCTCATGGATGACTTTGAAGAGCTCCAGACTTCAGAGGAAGAAGTAACTGCAGATGTGGTGGAAAGAGAGAGAACAAGAATTAGAAGTAGAGCCTGAAGATAATGAGTGAATGGCTATGATCCAATGATAAAACTTCAATAAATGAGGAGGAGTTGCTTTTTATGGACAAGCAAAGAAAGTAGTTTCTTGAGATGGTGAAGATGCTACTCTTGATAAAGGTGATGAGAATACTGTTGAAGACTGAGAAGACTGTTGAAATGACAACAAAGGATTTAGAATATTACATAAACTTAGCAGATAAAGCAATGACCAGGTTTGAGAAAACTGACTCCAATTTTGGAAGAAGTTCTACCGTAGACAAAATATCATCAAACAGCATCACATGGGACAGAGGAATCATTTGGAAATCATTTGGAAAGGAAGAGTCAGTTGATGTGGCAAACTTCACTGTCTTATTTTTAAAAATTGCCAACCTCAACCATCAGCAATCACCACCCTAATCAGTCAGCAGCCATCAACATCAAGGAAAGATACTCTACTAGCCAAAAACTTACAACTCACTGAAAGCTCAGATGATGGTTAGCATTTTTTAGCAATAAAGTATTTTTAAATTAAGGTGTACACATTGGCTTTTTAGACATAATGCTATTGCATACTTAACAAACTATAGTGTAGTGTAACTTTTATATGCACTAGGAAACAAAAATTCATTTGACTTGCTTTATTACAATATTCACTTTATTGTGGTAGTCTGGAACTGAACCTACAGCACCTCTGAGGTGTGTCTGAGAGACCAAAACTGAGACAGGAACAGTAAACAGACTGAGAACTAACAGCCCGAGAGTCAGGAAGAAAATTTTTTCACTTGTTTAAGATTTTATTTTTAAGGGGCACCTAGATGGCTCAGTGGTTGAGCATCTGCCTTCGACTCGGGTCCTGGTCCCAGGACCCTGGGATCAAGTCCTACATTGGAGCCACCTTTTCCCTCTGTGTATGTCTCTGCCTTTCTCTGTATCTCTCATGAATAAATAAATAAAATCTTTAAAAAAAATTTACTTTTAAGTAATCTGTACACCTAATGTAGGGCTCAAACTGAGATCAAGAGTCACATGCTTTACAGACTCAGTCAGCCAGGTGCTCTAGAAGGAAAAATTGTTGAATGTGGTATTCTAGAAGCCAAATGAATAAAGAGCTTCAAGAAGAGAAACAGAAGCCATACTGCTGCTGATGCATGAGGTAAAATGAGGCCTAAGAACTGACTATTTGACTTAGTAATGTGGAAACCACTGAGGATCTTAACAATTTTGGCAGAGAAGTGGAGGCATAAGCCCATGGTTTGCCTTCCATAGAAAATAGAAAAGAAACTAAGATTAAAACTGAGTTTAGACATCTTTATCAAGGAAAAAGAGGCAGTAGCTGGAGGGATATATGAGAGTCAAAAGAATTTTTAAGATGGGATACGTAAAATGTTTGTTATGGGCTGGAATGGGAATAAGCATGGGAAAGATGCAAGGGAGAAAAACAAAAGGATGAAGAGTCTCATGAATGCCACAGGGGCTTGTTTAAATAGTGCACATTTAAATCAAGGACAAAAAGTCCTTGAATGAAAGAATAAAATTTAAAGTGAATATATAAAGAAAAAAAAGTCAACTAATAATTATTGGGAACCTACAAAATAGCAAGTGAATCACATAAACCATTCTCAAATTTAAAAAAAAACAAACTATTTTTTATTTTATTTATTCATGAGAGACACAGGGAGAGAGAGGCACAGACACAGGCAGAGGGAGAATCAGGCTCCATGCAGGGAGCTCGATGTGGGACTCGATCCCAGGACTCCAGGATCACGCCCGAGCCGAAGGCACATGCCCAGTTGCTGAGCCACCCAGGCATCCCTCAATTTAATTTTCATAGCAATCTGTGATAAGTACTATATAACTACTATTTTTCTTTCCTTTTTTTTTCTTTTAGTGTGAGCATGGGGTGGAGGGGAACAGGAGAGGAGAGGCATGGAGAAATGGAGAAAGAATCCTAAGCAGGCTCCACACCTAGTGTGGTACCCAACCCAGGGACTGATCTCTTGACCCTAGGATCATGACTTGAGCCAAACACAAGAGTCAGATGCTTGGGGCACCTGGGTGGCTCAGTGGTTGAGTGGTTGCCTTCAGTTCAGGTCATGATACCAGGGTCTGGGGATCAAGTTCTGCATCGAGCTCCCCATGGGAAGCCTGCTTCTCCTTCTGGCATGTCTCTATCTCTTGCAGTGGCTCTCATGAATAAATAAAATCTTTAAAAAAAAAAAAAGTCAGGTGCTTAACTGACTGAGCCACCCAGGCGCCCCTATTTTTCCAATTTATAAAGCTCAGAGATTTTAGGAAACTTGCTCAAGATCACAAAGATAGTATGTGCTAGGACTAGGATTCAAATCCAAGAATATAAGAATTTCAGAACCTAACCTTCTATTCATTATTCAATGATTCATGACAGACTTCAATTTTTAACAATTCACATATTCAAAGCTAAACTGTGAATATTTTATTGCTTACAATTTATTCTGAGTTTGCCTTTTTAACAACCTAAGACCCACCCAGATCTTTTTCCTTAAACCTAAAAAACTCTTCTCCAGGAAATGTTCCTGGTTTTAGCCTCTAGTATAGGTTCTGTCCCAGGAGGTCTCTCTAGCTATTCTCTCTACTCTCTCTTCCTCATCACAATGAAACCAAAAATTCCAATTTTAAGAAAATTCTGATTAATAAGACAACTTCCAGTTAAGACAGGTTTACTATATTTTCTTGCATGAATTATACAGAAGAAATTAATGCACAAACTTCAGTGGCAACAGCAGAATGTTCCTGAGAGTGACTCTAAGTCATCACTGCTAATAATATTCCCTATGGCTTAGGACCCAAGTTACTCATAGAAGTTCCTGAATAGATGACTGAAAAAGAGGAAAGGACATCTTTGTGGACAAATCTTCACTCTATACAAGTGTTATGTTAGATATAACATATAAAGATCAAACAATTTTATTATACTCTCCCATCCTGCTCCTCTAAAATGTAAAAAGCAAAGATATGGCCTGGCCTGTTATTCCAACATTACTCTAAATCCAATTTTTAAGTTCTTTGCCCAACAAGAAAAAAAATATATACCCTCCTCATCTGCTAAATGTATAGTAACATTTACCACTCTGTACCATGTTAACAAAATCAAATTACTGGTTCACTGGGCAACAGACTCCAATAAGTTAAGAGTTCATATCAAACCTGGCTCATATCAACTCTATAAAAAATATCTGAAGAAATGACAGAATATTTTTCAAATCTGATGAAAGTTATAAACCCACAGATCTAAGAAGCTCAATAAACTTTGCTCATTTAAACAGAAAAGAAAACCATACTAAGGCACTGTAATCAAATGGTTGAAAACAAAAGAAAGAAAGAAAGGAAGGAAGGAAGGAAGGAAGGAAGGAAGGAAGGAAGGAAGGAAGGAAGAAAGAAAGAAAGAAAGAAAGAAAGAAAGAAAGAAAGAAAGAAAGATAGATAGATATACCAATGCCAAATTCTTCTCAGAAAAAAATGTAAGCCAGAAGATAATGGAATAATATCTTTAAAATATTGGAAGAGAGAGAAGCCCAAGCCCTGTCAAACCTATAATTCTACATTCAGCAAAAATATACTTTAAAATTGAAGATGAAATAAGGACATTTTCAGAAACACAGAAACTGAGGAAACGTGATGCCAGCAGATCAATACATAAGGAATATTTTAAAAAGGAAGTTCTTTGAGGCTGGAAAAAAAAATGATACCACACAGAAACCTGGAACTACACAAAGAGATAAGGAATGCCAGAAATAAAAAATATGTAAGTAAATATAAAATAATTTTTCCCCTTGTTTTTAAATCTCCTTAAAAGTTAATGGACTTTTAAACAAAAATAACATGTAGTCTAGGGTTTAAACCAAAAAAAGGAAAAAAAGGGAGTGATGCCTAGGTAGCTCACTTGGAAAAGTATGCCACTCTTGATATCAGGGTCAGGAGTTCAAGCCCCAAAATGGGTATAGAGATTACTCAAAAAAAAAAAAAAAAAAAAAAAAAAAAAGTAAATGAACTTTATTATTTTTTAAAGATTTTATTTATTTATTTATTTATTTGAGAGAGAGAAAGAGAGCGAGAGCGAGAGCAAGAGCAGAGAGGAGCGGAGCAGAGGGAGAGGGAGAAATAGACTCCCTGCTGACCCGGGGTTCCATCCTGGGATTCTAGGATCATGACTGAGCCCAAGGCAGACATTTAACTGACTGAGCCACCAAGGCACCCCAGTAAATGAACTCTAAAAAAAATTAAAAAGAGGCACCTGAGTGGCTTAGTCGGTTAAGCATCTGACTCTTGATTTTGGTTCAGGTCATGATCTCAGGGCTGTGAGATCAAGGCCTGTGTTGGGCTCTGCACAGGGCATGGAGCCTGCTTAAGATATTCTCATTCTCTCTCTCCCCCTCTCTCTCTGCTTCTCTCCCTTCCCTCTAAAAACAAAATTAAAAAAGAAAACAAATATAGAAATGCTTGGACAATAATAGTACAAACAAAAGAAGAGGGAAATAGAATTATATTGCTTAAAATTTTATATTATAAAGTAGTATGATACAAAAATGCATCTTATAAACCCAGAGGAACCAAAAATGGGGGAGGGGAGAATACCTAATAAACCAACAGAAGAAATAAAATAAAAAATAGAAACAGAGAAAAGAAAAATAGATAAATCTATTATTTGGAGATTTCAAATAATTCTCTCAATAGCTGACAGAAAACTAGGCAGAAAAGTAGGCAAAAAACTAGAAAATTAGACTGATACTTTCAAGCAAACAGATCTAATTAGTGTTTCTAAACTATTTTACCCAACAGAAGAATATGCATTTTTTCAAGAGCACATGAAACATTCAGCAAGGCAAACCTATGGGAACCACAAAATAAATCTCCAGAAATTTAAAAGAATTAAAATCACAAAACTACAAATCAATACAGCGAGAGAGCTGGAAAATTCCTCACCTATTTGGAAATGAATGTTTTTTTAATGATCATGGGCAAAAGAAGAAATCACAAAGGAAATGGGAAAATATTTTAAACTGAATGAAAATGGAAACACATAATGTGTAGGATGCAATGAAGGCAGTGCTCAGCTCTTTATAGCTTTAAATGCTCACATGAAAATAAAAACAGTCTAAGTATTAATCTAAGCATCTATCTTAAGCCATAAAAAAAGAGAATAATGATAAGTAGAAAACAAAAACATAGAAAACAAATAAAAGCTAACTTTTAAAAGATTAATATAATTCTCCCCAAACTGATCTATAGTTAGAATATAATTCCAATCAAAACCCTAGCAGGCTGTTTTTGGTAGAAACCGACAGGCTGATTTTAAAATATACCTGGAAATAGATTTTAAAATATACCCGGAAATAGAAGAACCCAGAATAACCAAAACAATGTTCAAAAAGAATAAACTTGGGAGACCTTACACTACCTATTTCAAAATTTACTTTAGTGTGGTAATAATCAAAGCAGTACAGTTTTGGTCTAAGAATAGACATAAAGATCAGTGGAACAGAACAGAGTACAGAAACCGACTCATCTACTCATGCATGTAGATACATGTGTATGAATCTATCTGTGTGTATAGCCGAATGATGTTTAACCTAAGTGTCAAGGCAATGTAATGGGGGGAAATGTTTTAAATGGTAGTGCTGGAATGACTGGAGATAAATGTTTAAACTGGAAAAAATGAACCTCAAATAATATACCACAGCACACACAAAAATTAATTCAAATGAATCAGAGACCTAAATCTGTAAAATTTATAGGAGAAAATTTTTACTGCCCAGGCCAAATAAAGAATTCCATAAAGGCAAGAGTCAATAAAAGAAAAAGTAAACTGATAAATTAGATTAAAATTTAAAACTCCTACTCCTCAAAATAATTAAGAAAGTACAAAGGAAAGCCAGACTGGGATATGTGTGTGTGTACACAAAGGATTTACATTTAAAAAATAGAAAGAAAACTCAATAAAGTAATCCAATTTTTAAAATGGGCTAATTATTTAAACACTGTAAAAGATACACAAATGGTCCATAAGCACACAAAAAGCAACTCCACATCTTCAGTCACCTGGAAAATGTAAATCTACAATAAAATACCACTTCATACTCATTGGAATGATGAAAATCAAAGGACTACCAATATCAAGTATTGTAGGTGAGGCTGTGGAAAAACTAAACTTTATTTTTTTTAATTTTTTTAAAATTTTTATTTATTTATGATAGTCACAGAGAGAGAGAGAGAGAGAGAGAGGAAGAGAGAGAAGCAGGCTCCATGCACTGGGAGCCCGACGTGGGATTCGATCCCGGGTCTCCAGGATCCCGCCCTGGGCCAAAGGCAGGCGCTAAACTGCTACACCACCCAGGGATCCCTAAACTGTTTTTTAAATCAGTGATTTACAGTGGTATTTATTATACTTAACATGCAGTATATCAAATTCTTATATATTAACAGGATCTATTTCTAGACTAATAACACTATGTTAAGTATTTTAGTTTTACAATAGAAAACTAGATTCTTCTACACTGCTGTGCAAATAGAAAATGTTGTCATTGATTTGGAAAATAGTCTAATAATTTATTGTAAAGTTACACATGCCCTTACTATATGACCCAACAATTCCATTCTAAGGGATTTACCAAAAGAAATGCAAACGTGTCCAAGACTTACAGAATGTTCCTAGAAGCTTTATTCACAATAGCAAAAAATGAGAAACAGAAAGGTTCATCAAAAGGTGAAGGGATAAACAAACTATAGTATAATCACACAATGGAATACTACCCAGCAGCAAAGAGAGAACAAACTATTGATGCATGCAACAAAGTGGACTGATCTAAAAAGTAGTATGTCAAGCAAAAGATTTCAGATACAAAGAGTACATACTGTATATGTTTATGAAGTTTATGAAGTTCTAGAACAAGCAAAAGTAATATATAGTGATACAAATCAACAATGACTGCCTGAGGCACAGAGAGTTAGGACACACTGCAAAGGAGTCTGGGAGAATATTTTGGGGATTTGGAAGTGTTCTATAGCTTGATCAGGGTGGTGGTTAGAGGGTATATTTTCATAAAAGTTCATTAACTGTATACTTAAAATGAGTGGTTTTATTTTGTTGATTACCTCAAGTAATGTGATTTGAAAGTATATGCTCTATGATAATAATCTGAATAAAATGTATTATCTATATACTGTATAAAATGTACATTCTATATTCATAAAAAGAACAGTACTGGTGGCAATTTAATGTTGCAAATTTTCTCAAAAGTTAACAATGACTGCTCAAACTGAGCTTTTTCTCAGTCCTTATACTTCTTGAACTCTAGGTAGTATTCAATACTATAGTGTATTAGCATTTTTTTCAAACTTCAGCCCACATCAGGATCTCTTTCAAAGTTTTTGAAAATGGTTGCTGAACTTCATCCCCCACAGTTTCTGACTTGGCAGATCAGAGAGAGGTCACAAGAATTTGTATTTCTAACAAGTTCCCAGATGATGCTGATCCTGTTGGTCTGGGGCCCACAGTTTAAGCACTACTGCATTAAAACAACCCCTTTATTAAAACTTTCCACACACTAAGCTTTTCTTAGCCTTTCCCACCTTTTTTGATAGATCATTCTTATTTCTTTTCTCTGCTTCCACTTATACAGAACTGCAATGTCATTAGAATGAAACACCTAATCATCAGGGAAATGCAAATCAAAACCACACTGAAGTATCACCTCACACCTGTCAGAATAGCTAAAATCAAAAACACAAGAAACAAGTGTTGATGAGGATGTGGAGAAAAAGGAACTTTCATGAACTGTTGGTGGTAATGCAAACTGGGGTAGACACTGTGGAACAGTATGGAGGTTCCTCAAAAAATTAAAAATAGAATTACCACATGATCCAGTAATTTCACTACTGGGTATTTACCCAAAGAATATTAAAACACTAAAATGAAAAAATATATGCACCTCTGTTTACTGCAGCATTATTTACAATAGCCAAATTATGAAGTGTCCACTGATAGATGAAAGATATGTGTATAATATGGAACATTACTCAGCCATAAAAAAGAATGAAACCTTGTCATTTACAACAACATGGATGGACCTAGAGAGTATAATGGCAAATGAAATAAGTTAGTCAAAGAAAGGCAAATACCATATGATTTCACTCTTATGTGGTATTTAAGGAACAAATGAACAATGGAAAAGAGAAATCAGAAAAAGACTCTAAACTATAGAGAACAAATTGATGGTCAACAGAGGGGAGGTAGTGGGAGGATGGAGGGAAAAAAAAAAAAGAATGGAACTTGACCATATTATCATCAGCATCTGTTCCCTAGGTAGCTCACCTGATACCCATACATTTCTATCATTCCTTCCCAGCTTGTGGATTCAAGTGTCACCATTATTGCAGAAAACTATGAAATCAATTCTTTCCAACCCAGCTTATGTCCTCACTTCAACTGCCTGTTTGGCATTTATTCATCAAATATTCCCTTCATCACCCATACCTTTGTTACCTACTTCCATGAAAAACGCTACCATTTCTCCATGGCCAACTTCAATGTCATCAATGACTCTCCCTCTCTCTCTTCATATGTAATCAGTAAGCAAAATCCTATTGATTACACTGATGTATTATCTCTCGTAGATGCTTCTGAGTAGCCTGATTCAGACTTTCATGATTATTTACATGGATTATGGCAATTTTCTCAAATGGCTTCCATGACTTTACTTGCACAGTTCCCAAATATATGATACCAAATAATTCTAAACACATCAATTTCCAGACTGAAAACATTAATTTCCATTTATCCATAAAGCTCAAACTAAGTAGCCTGTCAGTCAGTATCCCCCAATTTAGCTTCCAACCTTATCTCCTTAAACCTCCTTCTTCATGAACTATGCTCCAGACACTACTGTCTCTTTTTATTTTTATATGTAAAAACTTCTATATTCTCTGCCTAGAATATCCTTCTCCAGTTCACAAAAAAATTCTTCCTATTTTAGGGAGATGATATACCCTTCATAAGACCTTCTAACACATTTTTGTGAAGTCAACACTTCATTTTGTACCTGTTATAGAACATACTACATCCTAACATGTTATTTTTTCAGTTAATCTCTAGAAGTGCAATTCATACTATAACCCTAAAATTGCCTGGAAGAGTACTTTATTATCTAGTCTTCCTGAATAAATATGTTGAATGAATGTAGTTAACTAAGATATTATTTGTGTAATTTTAAAGTATATGTTAAATAAAAACCTCTCAAGATTACAAATATGACTTCACAAAAAAAATTTTTAACAGTAAAAATTCTTTGATGGAAACTCCTTATGGTCTACACTACTACTAGCCAATAAAAGGAAATCTAATGTGAATCACATATTTCCTTTTACTTACCAAAAAATAAAAAATAAAAAAATAAGGTAAAAATTAAAAGGAGAAAATAATTATTTAACCTAACATATCTAAAACATTAGCATTTCAACATGTAGTCAATAAAAAAATTATTAAAGATTTCTTATTTCACACTATGTTGTTAAAACGTGGTATACGTTCACAATTAACAGCATGTGTCAATTAAGTAGCTAATTTTTCATCAGAAATATTTGATCTGGGGTACCTAGGTGGCTTAGCCAGTTAAGCACCTGCTTTAACTCAAGTGGGCTCCCTGCTCAGTGAGGAGCCTGCTTTTCCCTTTGCCCCTCAACCGGCTCATGCTCTCTTTCCTGCTCTGAGATATATATTTGATCAGTATTTAGATTTCATAAAGTTTACTGTTAAAGGTAGATTTACATACCAAAATTGTTCTGTCAACTCAATCAAGCATAAATTCTGAAAATTTAAATTAATTTTTAAAAAATTATAATAAATAAATAAATAAACAAACAAACAAAAACTTAATTATAGGGATGCCTGGGTGACTTGGTCAGTTAAGAGTCAACTCTTGATTTGGGCTCAGGTCATGATCTCAGGGTCGTGAGATTGAGCCCTGTAGCAGGTTCATGCTGGTGTGGCGCCAACTTAAGAATCTTTCTCTCCCCTTGGCCCTTCCTGCCTGTTCCCTCTAAAAAACAAACAAACAAACTTAATTATGATACAGCTTTTCAGTCACACCAGCCACATTTCAAGTGCTCAATAACCACAGGTGGCTAGTAATTACTATATGGGGCCATGTAGGTATAAACCACTTATAAGAGATCAACTATTTTAGCTATATGAAAGAAAAATATCACAAAGACTTTTAACTCCTAAAACCACTAAAATTTTAGCAGGGGAAAAACCCTCTCGAGCAGCCATAAAACAGAATTTATACCATTAATTTCCTAATATTTTGGGTCTGCTATATCTTAAACACTATTCTAGGATTTGGGATATAGCAGTGAAGAAAGTACACAAGGTTCCTACTATCAAAAAATTTATTTACATTTTATATTAGGGGTTGCAGGAGGAGACAAAAATCAAATCTACATATAATCTAGTGGGGTTATAGTCTGAAACTAATTGGGGATCAGTCTGGGGAAGGTGCCCTGAGAAAAGTTAAATTCATTTATAGGAGTGTGAGGCTCCTTCCCCATATTGTTCCATTTGGCCTCCCTTGACCAACTCAAGCTGAAAAATTCTGCAAGAATCAGACAAGGCACAGACCAAGGCAGAATGGCTAGCCTTTTTAGTATTTTAATATTTAACATAGTACTAGGCACCCTAGGCACTTTATATTGCTTTGAGTAGAATTAAATATGTATGTATTACACATACATACAAAAAAGAATAATACAGCCTTGCTGTTTGACTCTTTGGTGTCTCTGAACTTCAATTTCCTTGTGAAAAGTTAGAGTTAACTATGCTTATTTTCCATTTTTACAGTATCAGTAAAACATAAAACAGGTCAATGGTGAACTCTAAAACATTACATGAAACAGAAAAACTTATCAGAGGTATTTAAAAAGAGCTTATTAAACATTTCATTTAACGTCCCCTTCTATTTTTAAGAAATCCCCCAATTTATAAG
The DNA here is from genome assembly GCF_048418805.1 of Vulpes vulpes. Classification (NCBI taxonomy): domain Eukaryota; kingdom Metazoa; phylum Chordata; class Mammalia; order Carnivora; family Canidae; genus Vulpes; species Vulpes vulpes. Next base: position 143,533,980 of record NC_132792.1, read on the forward strand.
GCTGAAGCTACTTTCCACTGTAGATTTACCAGCTTCCCTTGCAGCTAAGATGCAAACAGATGAACCAGACTTATTAAGGAGCACACCAACCCCACATATAAATGACAGCTAGTGAGAGAAGAGGTACTGCAGAAAATCTATCCTGAACAGCATGAGCAACTAAATCTAATTCCCAATATCAGTGGTCCTGCATGTCAGGTGTCGGTCAGGGATGTAAGTTATGGAGAGGATCAAAGTCCTGCACAGGAGTGTCTTCACAGACTGAATTTTAAGGTTGTGATACTCCAGACTATACAGCTGTTGTGTGAAGCAGAATAGTGGCCTCCCCAAAATGTCCATATCCTAAACCCCACAACCTGTGAATATGTCACCTAACACTGTGAAAGGGACTTACATTAAATCATTAAATTAATTAAGGATTTTGAGATTATTCTGCATAATCACAAAGATTCTTACAAGAGGGAAGAAGCAAGAGAGTCAGAAAGAAATGTGATGAAGGAAGCAAAGGACACAGTGATAGGATTATTGGTTTTGAGGCTGGAAGGAGGCTATAAGCCAAGGAATGTGAGCTGCCTCAAAAGCTACAAAAGGCAAGGAAATGGATTCTCCTCTATTACCTTCAGAAGGAAGTACACCTAGATTTTAGCCTAGTGAGGTGCTTTTCAAACTTCTGACCTCTAGAACTAAAAGATAATAATTTGTGTTGTTTTAAATCACCAAGTTTGTGGTAATTTGTTACAGCAGCTGTAAAATCTAGATCTCTAGCCCTTTCACACTTAAATGAGCCAATTGTTTCTCTTGCTCACATACCTGATATACTCCTCTAATTCTCCCACCCATAAACCTATACAGCTTACTAGCATTTCTTTAAAAAAAAAAAAAAAAAAAAGATTTTATTTATTTGAGAGAGAACACACACAAGTGAGAGGAGGGGCTGGGGGAGAAAGACAGGCAGAGAATCTTAAGCAGATCCCACTCTGGAGTTCAAAGCCTAACATGGGGCCTGATTTTATAACACCGAGATAATGATCTGAGCCAAAATCAAGAGTGGGACCCTCAACAGACTGAGCCACACAGGTGCCCCCATTAGCATTTCTTAAAAGGACAATGCCACGGTTTTTGCTTCTTCTCATTGCCTAAGTGTGCTTAGTTTTGTTTACATAGCAATGGAGAATAATACTGATTTTCAGATTTTACCATCTCTTTAAGACTAAGATATGTCAACCATTCTGAGAAATTAACATATATCAAAATGTATGCAGTAAATATGATCTTAGACATTTCTGGTCGACATTTACTGACTGTCAGTATCGCTCTAAAGTTGTTACTAAGATAATTGAGAAAGCCCTCCCCTCAGATGCTAACATGGGAATAAAATGGTGAACAAACACAAAATAATGTTAACCAATGAAAAGTACTGAGAATAAAGAGAAACATCTGGCCATTTATCTGACAAAATTCTAAGATGATTCAAAGAAAGACTTTCCGGAAGAAGGAACTTTTCTTTAAAGATTTATTTATTCATGAGAGACAGGCAGGAGACATAGGGAGAGGGAGAAGCAGGCTCCTTGCAGGGAGCCGGATGCAGAACTCGATCCCGGATCCCAGGATCATGCCCTGAGTCAAAGGTAGACGCCCAACCGCTGAGCCACCCATGTGTCCCTAGAAGGAACTTTTCAAGGATAATGAGAAGTCACATGAAAAGAAGCTAAGACTGTGAGAGACAAGTAAAGGAAGGTTGTCCCTTTTCTGGAGCTAACCATAGTCTTACTCTCCCAGGATCAGCTAACTATGTGTTGAAGCAGGCAAATGGTAAATTCAAAGATGTCAGGCCATGTATGAAAGCTTCAGTAATTTGCTTTTAAAAATTCACACTGAATTTTCCTTCTGAAGCAACTTATTACCTAAGATTTGAATTTCATACATGTAAAAATTCCATCCTTAGTGTCATGCGGATACCTGAACACCTCTATGTAATAAGTCATAGGGAAAAGGCAATCTTCATCTTCTTTCCTTAAGTTATAAAGCTGGCAAGTCATCCTCCACTTGTCCTATTAGCCCAGGTGGGTCAGAACTATTTTTCCCCATAGTAGCTAGTTCTCAATATTTCCAAAGGTTTTGGAAAATATACTGTATTTATATAGCAATATTGAAGGCAGAAACTGCAGGAAAAACAGCAGGCCAATTATTCAGAAAGATAGTTCAAAGCAGTCTATATTAATTTATTACAAATAGAAGAAAAACAATCTCCCCCTTCTTTTCCCCTTAATAAGTTTCCTGGCAGAACTACCCTGCCCTCTCCCTTAATTTTCTGTAAAAAATAAATGCATTAGGAAGCTTGAGAATGATGAGAAAGTCTGTTCAGATCATATATACTACATATATTTATGCATAATAAATGTTTTATAGAAATGCCTTATCTAATATAAATATATAAATAAAATAAAAATAAAATCCTACAATCCAAAGCAAATAAGAATATAAAACTATAGAGGTAGAGTCCATATGATATATGGTTACAAGCATTCTGGAACCTGACTCCTGGCTCAGCTACTTTATGCATGACCCCAGGCTTAACTCTTCTGCTTCTTTGCTCTTCTATGAAATGAAGTCAACAGTATACCCCTCACAGGGATACTGTGAGGATCCAGTTAAAATACAATGTTTGGAACAGTGTCTGGCACAAAATAAAACCGTTGGTTTAGTCTTACTACTTAAATCAAATGCACAAACCAGCAGCCTCTCTCCACGAAGTTATCATACCTCACTGCTACTCTATACAAGCCTCAATATTAGAACTGAAAAAACAAAAGTTAGAGTAGTATTGCCAAATTACAGGGGACCGAAAGCTAATCGAAGACCCATATACCAGAGGGTCTAGAACACATATATTAAGAAGTCATTCAAACAAAAGGAGATCAAATTATCCCTAAAAATATTTTTAAATAAAATAACACACCAAAACAATTATAAAGACCATTTTTTAAAAAAGATTTTCTTTATTTGAGAGAGAGACACACACAGCGTGAGAGCACAAGCCAGGGTAGGGGTGGTGGTGGGCAGAGGAAGAGGGAGAAGCAGACTCCTTGCCGAGCAAGGAGCCTGATACAGGGCTGGAGGGCAGGACCCTGGGATCATGACCTGAGATGAAGGCAGACAATTAAATGACTGAGCCACCCAGGCACCCCTAACACAAAGACTATTAATTCAAGATTCCCTATCAAAGTTTCACAAAGATTTATATTAAAAAGTATATTTGTATGGCCACAAAAATCAGGAAATAATGCACACATCTCCCAAATGCAACACAAAAAAAAGTCTCACACAAAAGAAAGCTATTCCCTGTTAGCATTAAAAATGAGAGAAAACCTCCTTACAAATTTTTAAATCAGAGAAAAAAAATATTCATGGTAACATATTTTGGGGCACTGCCATCACTTGTAGCTTTGTACCAGCTGCCAAAAATAGTGGAAAGACTGTCATTTCACATATGAATTAACAGAGGAGGTAACATATAGGAAAGTAGAAAACTTGAAGATCATTTTATTAGCTAGGTATTACATTGTATCACTTTCAAACTCACTCTAAAATGCATTGCCCCCGGATCCCTGGATGGCGCAGCGGTTTAGCGCCTGCCTTTGGCCCAGGGCACGATCCTGGAGACCCGGGATCGAATCCCACGTCGGGCTTCCGGTGCATGGAGCCTGCTTCTCCCTCTGCCTATGTCTCTGCCTCTCTCTCTCTCTCTCTCTCTCTCTCTCTGTGTGTGTGTGTGTGACTATCATAAATAAATAAAAATTTTTTAAAAAACTTTAAAAAAAAATAAAAAAAATAAAATGCATTGCCCCAATTCCCAGGTTGTAAATTGTTCTCTCATTTTCATCTTACCTCGCTTGGGAATACGAGGATCTGACCCAAATAACATAAAGAAAGAAATTATGTCCACAATAGACTTTAAAACTCAAAGAAAATTCATTTCTTATCAAGAAAAGCACCTATTTCAACAAGATATTGTATGAAGATAAAATAAGTACATTTAGTCACTCTGTCTGCCCCTCTGTTTCTCACCTGGGCCCTCCTAATTAATCACTTCTTCCAACCGACTAATGTGGTCTTTCTCCCTCTGATTCTATCATTTTCCTGTTTAAAATCTTTCTACGACTTGCCTCAGCTTTCAGAATCAAATTCAAACTGCACGGAGTTTGATAACTTTCAGCTGACTACCCTTTAGCCTATGTCCTGCCATTCCTCCACACATACTTTTTTTTTTTAACAAAATGTATTTTTTTATTCATGAGAGAAACAGAAAGAGGCAGAGATATCGGCAGAGGGAGAAGCAGGCTCCCTCAGGGGAGCCCAATGCAGGACTTGATCCCAGAACCCTGAGATGAGGACCTGAGCCAAAGGCAGATGTTCAACCACTAAGCCACCCAGGTGCCCCTCCTCCACACATACACTTAACGTAAGTCACGATTGCCTCTCAGAAAACAAATTTGCCTTCTTCTGGAAATGTCGTGGCAGGATAATCTTCTAAGGCTCTTGGAATTGTTTCCCTTAGGACAGTTTATAACATCCATCATGGCATCCTCATATCCCAATTTCCTTAAGCACAATCATCTAAGTTCTACAAGAAGTTCTATTTCTAATTCTATAAGAAGATTAAAAACAAAACGGCCATGGGGATCCCTGGGTGGCTCAGCGGTTCAACACCTGCCTTTGGCCCAGGGCATGATCATGGAGTCCTGGAATCGAGTCCTGCGTCAGGCTCCCCATATGGAGCCTGCTTCTCCCTCTGCCTATGTCTCTGCCTCTCTCTCTCTCTCTCTCTCTCTGTCTACCATGAATAAATAAATAAACTCTTAAAAAAAAAAAATGGCCTAAAAAAAAAAACCGAAATGGCCATAAGTCAAATGCACATGTACTCACAGGTTTGTCCCTGATCCAGGGTTCTTATCACAGTCCCAAAACTTGGAATATACAGTAAGTTCAAATAAAGAAAAAAACTGAAGAAATCCATTAACAATAATATAGGACAACTGCTCTGTAAGAAACAATTGTGAGATTTTTATATACCAAATAATACACCCCTACTACTAAACATTAGTAACAATAACTGCATTTATTGCTTTTTCTTAAAACTAGGAATAAGGTGTCATGTTACCAAATTTTACTGTTATCTCATTTATTCCTTGTCAAACCATAAGAAACATAGCTCCATTTTGCCACTGACAACACTGGAATCAAAGAGGTCTGTAACTCATTGAAGATCACACACTCAGTATTCAAACCCAGGGCTATAAGAAAACAAAGGCCATGCTCTTAAAACACTGTACTTTTCAGTGCCATATCTGGCCAATGCTCTCATTTGGAGTATCAGTCTAAACTTTCTGATAACATAGCACTACTTTTAAAAGGAAAGTAACACATCAATAAGGTAAATCCCCTGAGATAACTGCTTTCCATATAAAGAATCCAATGTAACCCAACATTTCTAAATTTATTTTGCCTTGGAAACACTGAGAATCCAAACACCTATGAATTTCTCAGAGAATTCATGTTCAATGGAATGCACTCTGGAAACACTAGAGGATTGGATAGATTTGCCCATGTGCATGTAATACAAAGACATCAAAGAGTCTGCTTCAGAAAAAACAAAAAAGGATACCTGGGTGGCTCAGTGGATGAGTGTCTGCCTTTGGCTCAGGTCGTGATCCCAGGGTCCTGGGATTGAGTCCCACATTGGGCTCCCCAGAGAGCCTGCTTCTCCCTCTGCCTGTGTCTCTGCCTCTCTTTGTTTCTTATGAATGAATAAATTAAATTTTAAAAAAACAATTAAAAAAGAGAGAAAGAGATGCAGGAAATCCTCAGTATGGGTGAGGATGTAAGAAAACATACTTTTAAACACTGTTAGGGCAGAAATAAACAGTGAGAACTTTCTGGCAGTATCTACTATGTATTATCACTTGCCACTTGCCTTTTGTTGCTATAATAGATTACCACAAATGTAATGGCTTAAAACAACACAAAATATTATCTTACAAGTCTGAAAGTCAGAAGCCTAAATGGGTTCCAGTAGACTAAACTCAAGGTGTCAGCATGACTATGTTGCTTTCTGGAGGCTCTAGGGTTTTGCCTTTACCTGGTTCTCAAGGCTGCCTCCATTCCTTGGCTTGTGATCTCCTTCCATTCCAGCAGAATGCTCTATTTCCAGTGATCCTTCTATCTCCCTCTTCCATACTTAAAGGACCCTTGTGATTAAGTTAGGCCCACCAAATAATCCATGATAATCTCTTCATTTTATTTAAACTCAGCTGATTATTAGCAACCTTAATTCCCCCTTTCTGTGTTAACATGCTATTCAGACTCCTGGGATCAGGACATAGGCATATTCTGGAAGTCGGGGTGGGGGTAGTGCTATTCTCCCTACTACATCTAACAAAATATTTTTAAATGTGCATACACTGTCATTCAAATAAGCATACACAGGGATATGTATGTACAAGGATGTTCATTATAGCACTTTTCAAAATAACAATAAAAGTACTGGGAATAACACAAATTTTCACTTTTAGGAAACCAGTTTAGAAAGCTATGGTATTCCCATACAATAGAACAATATACTGAGGTTTCCAATGATGCTACAGATAATATAATTATAACTATGTCTTTAATAAAATGTTAAGTGAGGGTGCCTGGGTGGCTCAGTCAGTTAAGCGTCTGCCTTCAGCTCAGGTCATGATCCCAGGGTCCTGGGACTGAGTCTAGCATCTGGCTGCCTGCTCAGCGGGCGGGGGGGTGGCGGCTGCTTCTCCTTCTTCCTCTGCCCCTCCTTCCTGTTTGTGTTCTCTCTCTCTCAAATAAAATCTTTAGAAAAATAAAAATATATTAAGTCCAAAAAAAGCCAGATTACCAAAATAGATGATATTAAGACAAGCCTAGTTATTAAAGAATATACATAGATTCAAATATATGAGTATGTGAATACATTACCATACATATAAAAAAATAACTGGAAGGCTATACAATCCAGGATGGTAGGATAACCATATATTCCTGTGTGCCTGGAACAGTCCAGATTTAGGCCTCCTGTCCCAGCAATGATTTGCACTCTCTTTCATGGTCATATGGTCAGTCTTACAATTTTCTGGGGTTTGTTTTGTTCCATTTCAAACAATGGATGCCAAAAGTGGCAAGGATCAAATGTACATTAACACCTAAAATTTAAAAAAATTAAAGTAACTTAGGAAATAAACTTTTTAACGGAAATTTTCCACCACTAATTGTGAGCCATCTAAATTACATACCTTACACCATTTGACAGCATTGATGGCAAATATAGACACCAAAAAAGAAAATTCACTTTTAAGAGTACTGCCCAAGTACATGCAGTGGATAAGAGAGAGCAGACTAAGGGCCAATCCCAACTTCGCGAATAATTAGGTATCTTAAGTCTTGTTTTCCTTCTCTACAATATGCCAATCAAGTGAGCTATACAACTTAGTGTATACAATAGCTTAAGAAGACAAGTATATAGAAGTATTTTGAAACATATAAAGCATTAATAAAATTTTTGACAGTACCCTTGAGGAATAAAGTAGCCCACTTCAGAGTAAAGATCACTAACCACTCTATAGACAAACAATTGCTCCTACCCAATTGAAAAACTACCTTAGCAAGTTTATAAGTTAAATATTGATACATTCAGAAATACAGAAAATGAATACACTGAAGAAATTAGGCTCTTTACTATGCTGTTCTATATACACATTTTTTTTTTCATTTCCTAAGAATTATATCATTGTCTTTTTATAGAAAGGAAAATACAGAGTAGAAAGCTAAAACTAGAGAGGTTCAAGGTTACATTCCTTATGGAGCAGGGCTGGGATCTGAACTCAGGATAATATAAACACAAATTAGGCTAGACTTAATTTAAAGGCTTTGTTTCATTCACCACCACCCTGCTTTCTTAGAAAACCAAAAAGACCCCTGAGAAGGAGTTATAAACAACCCTATCAATAAAAATTTTTAAATTAGAAAGCAATTAATACACTAACATTTTCTTTTCCTTTCCTACTGTAAACCAGAATTTATGACCAACATGCCTTAACATTGAGTTCTGCTTCTTAAATGTTCTGACTTTTTTTCCATTACAACAAAACTCACGACTATTCCAGGCAAACAAATTTCATTACCTTAATTATTTAAAATAAGCAGAGTTTAAGAAATAGGTATTTTAGGGACGCCTGGGTGGCTCAGCGGTTGACCGTCTGCCTTTGGCCCAGGGAGTGATCCTGGAGTCCCAGGATCGAGTCCCAAATCAGGCTCCCTGCATGGAGCCTGCTTCTCTCTCTGCCTGTGCCTGTCCCTGTGTCTGTCTGTCTCTCATGAATAAATAAGATCTTAAAAAAAAAAAAAAGAAGAAAGAAACAGGTGTTTCACAGAATTAGATACTAAACACAAAATTTTCACTTTAAAATATCTTACACAAACTATATGTGTGCACAAGCACAAAATTCTGTAGATGCCCTTTTTATACTTAAATTCATCCTGTGATGGTTCTTTTAACACTATACTTTTTATCTTTTCCCATCAGCAATAAAAAAATTTCAAATAAGTATACATTTTAACTCATTTCTTCTTTGAATATCATCTTCCACTTGCATTTTACTCTGATTATCTTTTCACTGATGTCTCATCACTACATAGTATCTCACCTGATAAAAAACTACATAAAAATTGATGACCTTTCTAAGAGTAAAACATATTCTAATATACTGTGTCCCAACTAAGCACTGAAATAGTAGGCTTCTGGGAAGAGGAGGGAAGGGAAAAATACTCAACTAATGTGGTTCAGTGAACCGGTAGAATTTTAGGAAACAGACTGAGAATATTAACACATTAAGTACAGCAGGTATTTAAATATAAGAGATTTTAGAATCATGCTTCTCACTTAAGACAGACATTACAGGAAAAAAATGCCATCAAGGACTGTGAGAACAAAATATTAATCATCAAAAACAGTCTCAAATGTTTTGTTTTCTTTATGAAGGACTTGAAGAAGTTCAATCTGAAGAGACTTCACTAACTTAAGGTTCTGGATGTTTTTCCCCCAATAGTCTTTCTTCCCTCATCTACACCCTTATTCCATCTCTGGACTCAACAGATGAAGATTCTAGAAAATAAGTCCTATCAACTCATTTTTTTTTTTTCAGAATTACATGTATTCACTAAAACTTTCATCTCCTACATAATAATTTAATAATGTTTCAAGTAGCTAATTTTTTTACCTAAGATGAAGTTACTTTCAAAGCTAAGGAAATTTAAATCTTTATGTATCTCAAAGAAAGGACTATAGGCATTATATCAGTATCTTTCTCTTGTGTCTCTCTATTCTAGTAGGAATATGTACAACAAACATCAGCCATTCAAATATAAATTATTCCCATAAGATTAATGACCAAATTTGTTGAAAAACAAACAAAACAAAACCTTAGACTCCAAAACAAAAGCTGAATTAGGGCAAATAATCTCTGTAACTTATACCCCATAACCTGACAGTCTGATCTGATCATGGTATTTACGTCAACCAAACTCTCAAACGTTCCTAACACCACACTTTATTTAGAGTTCCTCAAACACACTGCCCCCAGGCATTTCTTTACTCATTTTGTTCCTCAGTCTACTACATTCTTCCCTTCATTCTTCATCCCATTAATCCTACTCATCTTTTAAGACTGAGCTCAGAGATTCAACTCTGGAAGCTTTCTCTGAACTCCCCTGGCAAGAAAAGGTCCACTTCCTTCAGTACACAGTATACTCTGGCATCTCTGAAAACATTTAACATAGTTATTTACCACATTATATGGATATATCTGTGTAACATCCATCTCCCCGAGAAGGCCACTATCCTAAGGAACAAAAATCAGTTCATTCATTCTTATATTCTCAGGGCCTAACACTGGCATCTGTAAGTATTCCATAAATGTTTTGCAAAAACAAAAAAGCATGAAAACTATTGAATACCCATTACGTACACTGTGTACTTAAAAATACTGAGACATGGTCTCTATCATACCCAGTCTAGCTGCAGAGATAATTCACTTATATAAAAAAAGAGATCATTACAAATTTAAGAAATTATATATACCAACTGACTAAGAGACAGGAAATACTACAAAGTTCAAAGAGTGCAGAAATCACCAGAATAGAGAAGTCTTCACAGAGAAGGTGAAAATTAAGATAGTGCAGGACAGTACTTCCTACAGGGAAAATGGTCTGGGAAGAGAGATAAAAGCAAGAATGGATGGATAAACTGTGTTTAGAAGGCAATGAGAAGATTACTTTGGCTGGCAGTGTCAGTTCTTATGAAAATGTAACAAGATATCATGTGGCAGAAGTAGATAAGGATCATTTTATGGAAGACTCAGAATGCCAGACTAAGGAGTTTAAATAATGGAAAGTGACATACAAATGTTTTGCAGGAATATTAATGCAGAAGCAATGTAAAAGATCAACTGGCAGGGGGACAGGTGGATTGTGAAAGAGAACCAAAATTTGCTGAACATATGTAAACCTTTATTGTTTTAACACTAACATCAATTTTGTAAGATCAATGTTCCATTTTAACAAGAAAGAAATCAAGACCCAGAGATGTTGTTAGTTCAAAAACAGAGACTACTGGGTGATGTTTAAAAACCCTAATCAATGTTTTCTTCTTGCTACTTGCAAGAGTTGTAGGCAAGGAATCAGGTGGAAGACTATTTCAACAGCAGGGGCTTAGAACTGACAGTGCCAGACATGAAACAGGAATGCATCATTTCCAAAAGCAGTTTATGTATGGAATAGTCTGAGGGCACTGGAAAAACTCAAAGATGACTGCAAGACTTTAAACCTGGATGGGAAGATGGGGAGTGGCAACACCAAAACCAAAGAGCAAAATGAAGAAGCACGAGGGATATGGGCAGAAAAGTAAAGATTAAGTGTTGAGTTTGCTACAACAGAGACTTCTAAAATTAGGAATGTCCAGAAAATAGATATGCAAAATTACCAGATTAGTCAGTGCCCGAGGCTAATTTTCAGGCACTATCCATAACTAATGCTCACATTGTGCTTACTATGTGCTAGAACCATACCAAGTACTTTGCAAGTTACCTTGCTTGAGCTTTATAACTCAACGAGATAAAGATTATTATTATTATCTGGAAACTGAGGCACAGAAAGCTTAAGGAGCTTATCCAAGGTAACACAGCCAGTTAAGCGGTAAAGCTATGATTTGAATCCAGGCAGCTCTGCCCCGGAGACGATGCTCTAAACTACTATACTCAACCTACTTTGTTATGTAGTATTTTATGTCTGTGCCTATTTCATTAAATAGTTTTTAAAAACTCTCTGAATGGCAGACATGATATCTTATTCATGTGTCTCCCCAGGACCTAACACAATGATTTATACTAAACAAACACTTGATAGATTTTAAACAATGATGATGTGGTGACAGCAAGTGGATGGGATATCTGAGGAAAAGAAACATTGAAAGAAGAGAAAAAGAGGCATAGGGCTATGCATTTCTTTTTTGCCACTGATGAGGCAAGGCAAACCAAGAAAACAAAATAAGATAAAAGGCAGGATATTCAGAATCATGGAATCTCAGTGCTAGAAACAATAGACTTCAAGAACTTCCCTAAGGCCCCTGTGTATAAACCAAAGCATCAATGAACTAAGTGATAATTACGTACTTGTTTGTGGGGCCTAGTAAAACTACTTGACAATAGATTCTCTTTTTATCCTCAGGGACCTGGGATATATACCTTGGCCCAAACTGAATGTTTACTTGTGGCAGGGATGAATGGATGCATACGAGAGGGACACAGAGAAACAGAGAAAAGGGAAAACGAAAGTGTCAGTATAAGAGAGAAAAAAAAAAAATCAGTGGTTGAATCTGGCCATTAGTTCTTTGGCACCTTTGGAAATACCAATCCCAATAAGGTGATAAATTAAAATAGCTGAATTATAAAGGATTAAGGAAAGGCGGATGGTAAATAAAAGTAAAAACAAAGTATAAGGCAAACCTGAAATTGGTAGCCATAAGAAATATTTCTGGTTGTCACAAATGGAGGTGAACAATACTGGCATTTAGTGGGTAGGGGCCAGGGATGCTACTAAAACATCCTATGATGTGCAGGACTGCTCCCCACAACAAAGAATTGTCTGAACCCAAAATGTCAGTAAGTGCCACAAATTAAGAAACACGAAATGAAGAAGAAAAAAAAAAAAAAAACTGAGACAAAACTGCTACCTAATCTAGAGACTCCTAAAATTTTCTTAAACAATTTCTTTAATATCTACTCTTCCTAATGACTAAAAATTGGGTCTAAGGGAGTGAAAACAACCTTCCTAAGGAGCTCCTCTTACATGTTAACAAGAAAGGAGTGGGTTACAAGTTCTCACTTACCATGTGTGATAGGTTTGCCAAAACTCCATCCCTGTATATTCCTGCAACTGATTAGCCCTTCTTAGTTACAATCTCCTAAACCACTGATAAGTCCGTCCATAACAATTCAACAACTAAATTAGTTTGATTATAAAACTTAAATGACATGTGATGACTATCTGCCAAAATACCCACATAAAGATGAGCAATCCACTACCCAAAAGACATATGCTCAACAGTTTATTCTCTGAACAAGATCAATGAGGTCAACAAACATGCCTGAACTTTCAGGTACTCATTCATGCCACTAAAACCAAAAATCTGAAAGGCTAGACAGCATTAGAGATGTAGTTGGAGGCTGCAAACAGTATTAATCCACTATAAAACAAACTAGCTCTTTTAAAGTCTGAACCACCATCCACCCCAATATTGCCTCGAGAAACTTGCTACACTAGTGAGTCCAGATCTTACTAGAGCATCTTAAAAAAAACAAAACAAAAGCTCAGCAGTTGTTTCATCTACCATGAAGGTAGAACACAGCAGCTGTTAGACAGCAACGAAACATAGTCTAGGACAGGAAGTATACATTTTGAATCCAACTGAAACCACAAGGGAAGCAGAAATTAACTGCCAAAATAATTTAGCCAGTCAATATTCAAGCAGGTAAAATGCTATTAAAAAAACCATTGTAACAAAAAAAAAAAAAACAAAAACAAAAAAAAAAAAACAGAGTTATAAGCCGAGAGAGAGAGAGAGAGAGAGAGAGAGAGAGAGAGAGAGAGAGAAATTTTTTCTCCAACAGTTTTACCATGTTTGGTAAATCAGTCATGTTTGGCTGATTTTTCTGGGACCAAAGATATTTTATTTTAAATCCTGTGCAGGAAGGGGCGGGGCTGGGGAGACTTCTTGACCACGTGAATTAGAAACAGCATATGCTATAGGATTCGTGCGCGCGCTACAGGATGTCTTAAAGCTTCTAGAGTAAGTGCATGCCCAGCCTAGAATTACCAGAATCTTCCAGAACCTACTTAGTATACATATTCCTCCAAACTGCTCCCACTAACTTTCTCTGCTCCTCTCCCCAAGCTAAAAGGCTTTTTGGCTTGCTACTTTCTCCAGCCTCATCTCTACCTTTTATCTCCCCATGCCCCAATATTTAGATTAACACTTTTTATCTTAACAACTTACTGGATATTTTAATTAGTATATAAATGATAACCATTTTTCTGCTGTTTCAGAAAACCACCTTGTGGCTGTTACATTATTTCTACCTCTGGCAACAAAAGTTTCTGACAAAGAAGTATGCCACTGGAATGCAGCCTCTTTGCTTACAGAATTATCATGTAAAAAAAATTCTAACAAAACAATTTGTAGACATTCCTTGTAAAGAGGTCTAACCCCAGGGATCGACCTGTAAAACCTACAGCACAGGAAGAAATTAAAGCAAAAAGACAAGAATAGGGAAGGAAGGAAAGGAGAAAAGCTGGAAGGAGTACACAGTACCAACTGCTGTCTCCCACAACAGCAGCAGATGTCATTCAGTGCTACCTGTGCCATGTTTTAGAACAAGATTTGACCTATTTGACTGGTATTCCCTCTGGCTATGATTATTCTAATTTCTCAAGTTCCCTAACAACTTTGATAATGTCTTCCCTGTGTGGTACTTCAATACTTTCTCCATACCTGCTTTTCTAACTTGATATATGAATTCCCATATTTCTATTCCCTAAAATACTATTATTTATTTTTTATTTTTATTTTTTAAAGATTTTATTTATTTATTCATGAGAGACACAGAGAAAGAGAGAGGCAGAGACACAGGCAGAGGGAGAAGCAGGCTCCATGCAGGGAGCCCGACGTGGGACTCGATCCCGGGTCTCCAGGATCATGCCCCGGACTGAAGGCGGTGCTAAACCGCTGAGCCACCTGGGCTGCTATTATTTAAAGCATGATATACATCACTCACTCTCTCATCCATGGTCATCGTTACCTTTCTCCCACTCCTATTAAATGAACAATATCCAATATACCCTTTTCTTCTACTCAACAGAGGTGTCAAAGTCTTTAAAATCTATTTTTCTTTCTTTTTTTTTTAATTTTTTTTTTTTTATTTATTTATGATAGTCACAGAGAGAGAGAGAGAGAGGCAGAGACATAGGCAGAGGGAGAAGCAGGCTCCATGCACCGGAAGCCCGATGTGGGATTCGATCCCGGGTCTCCAGAATCGCGCCCTGGGCCAAAGGCAGGCGCTAAAATGCTGCGCCACCCAGGGATCCCTAAAATCTATTTTTCAGGACACCCGGTTGGTTCAGCGGTTTAGTGCCTTCCTTTGGCCCAGGGCGTGATCCCGGGGCCCCAGGATGGAGTCCCATGTTGTGCTCCCTGCATGGAGCCGGCTTCTCCCACTGCCTGGGTCTCTGCCTCTCTGTCTCTCTCATGAATAAATAAAATCTTTAAAAAAAAATCTATTTTGTCATAAATGGAAAGAGAAAACATTGACTTTTTCTTCAATTTGAGTAATAAATTTCCAATGATATCTAGTCTAGAACCCTCATATTTAAGACCATTTCTTACTTTTATAAACGTGGGTAAGTATTCTCAAACTTATTCATTTATATAAGAGTCTTGTCCGTCTATTTCAAAATATGTTACTTCTCAAAAAAAAAAAAAAAGACAATTCTCTTTCAACAAAAAAAAGTCATCACCCTGTCTTGCCTAGAACATCACCTTCTTTCCCAAACAGAAGATAGGTTTTTCTTTCCTTTCATCTCCGTTCTATTTCTACAACTCAAGACTAATTCAGTCCCCTTTGACTTTAAATACCCCCTCTATCTTCATCTTACTGATGCTTTTTACTTATCTCACTCTTCTAAAACTGCCATCTTACTCCCTGGTTTGCCACCACCCTGCCATTTCAACACCAGACACCCCAGCTCATTTACTCCAACAAATTAATTCAGCTGGTACAAAGCTAATTTTCATCTACATAAGATCTGTGGCTATGCAGCTTAAAAATTGCTCAGTCATGGTCTTACACCACTGAGAAAGGTAGGCAACAAAACTCTCCCTAAAGTCAAGGTCACGAAGAATAATTGCTATTACCCCAACCACACTTGTTCAGCAATACCTAGCATCCTTCCCAAGTTGTCTAAAAACCAAAGATTTGGTTTCCACAAAGAAAGAAAGTGAACATGAGGCTTCCCTGAAGACATTCTCTAGCCTCCTCACAGCAGACTTTAAATGCAATGATTATCTGAAGAGGAAAAGGGAAATTGGGGTTGATGCAAGTCTTTATTACCTCTTCCCCTCTAAGTCCCAGCCCTAAGACTTGCTTTATTTACATCGACTGGCTCTCAGGAATCCTTAAGAGACTCCAGGTCCTATGCCTGTTCAATTTTGCTTACTCAACTTTAGCTGGAAAATATAAGTTATTTAAACATGGTTTCATTCTTACTCTTTTCTCCCTCTTCAAAGAACTCAAATCACCTCAAGTGGACTACCAATGATTTCACAACCTACGGATAAGTCTTCCCTAAATACCATGATGATTCGTGAAATATAAAACAGATTAACAAAGAAGCCTCTCAAAGCCAACCAATCTTCCCATTAAAATTATCACCTCTCTCAGTCTGCTTTTCATACCTTTCTATTCCACTATCTCTAGTCCTAACTGCTCATTATCGCATTACGTAGATTCATCTCCCTACTGCCTATGAACACGAGAATGCTCTTCTAACAAATTATCTCAGATTCTTCATTGTTCATCCATTTTAACTATAAACTACAGATCATGATTCAAGACTCTCAAATATTATGGGGCACCCGATCTAATAGGTCTTCCTTGATCACCATGTCTACATAAAACAAGATAACCATATCTTGCTTTTTCCTCCTAGTTCTTGTCACCACCTGACAAACACGGTTATCAGTTCATATGTTTATTGATTGCATAATTATACTAGAATATACCTTCCTATGTTTATTCTTTTGTTTGCCATTCTACCCTCAGTGCCTAGAAGAGTAACTGACATATAGTTAGCTCTCAACACATATTTGTGGAAGGAATGGATGAGCCCAGACATGTCACACAGTATGGCTGATACGGAGTTGGAAGAGCTACATTTGAGTTACAGAGCTTCCATGTACCAGCTATATGGTCCTCAACAATTTTTCCTTCATTGTGCTATACTTTCCTCATGTGTAAAATGAAGGGGTCACACTTCATCTATAAAAAAAAAAAATGTATTTAAGTTTTTCCAGGTGCATCACCCTATATTGTTTAACTAGACTAAACACCTTCCCTGGCCTTCCTATCTTCATATCTCTGTTCAGTTTCCTTCCATTTGGATTCCCCATTCTCAATCCACAACTGTCAGAATTATACTTATCCTTCAGGTAACTTAAAATGGTTTAAGTGCCATTCTCTCCTTGAAACCTAACAAACTATAAACTGTAAGGAGAGGGTGGAGTTCTTTTCTATTCTCAGCAGTTGGGACAATGCCTCCCATATAGGTGATCAACAAAATGACTGATGAATCATGAGTGTATGAATGAACAAATGAACAAAGGAAGCTTTTCCCGACTCCCCAACCCCCCAACTGCTCAGGTAATCTCCTGCCTTTGGACTCTCATGACACTTGGCGTCTTTTTGACACCTGCCATATTTTGCTCTGTGCTATTATTAATTTACTTGCCTAATACGCTAAACTGCAAATTCCTTAAAATTAAATACTGTCCTGATGGCTCCCATATCCCCCCTCTACAACATCTACCATAGACGTTTCCCACAGTTATATTTATTAAGTTTACCTGATATGTTAAACAACAAAAGGATAACAGCGAAGAAAAAGGACTGTGATAGAAAGATAGCATTCCAACTACCCTAAGGTCATTGGCCACACGTGTGTGGATCCTGTCACTGTTAAACTCAGGCATTCAAGTATAATCCAAAGATCTCATCATTCTCCCTTTTCCACACTTTGCTTAAGGCAACTATTACTACTTTCATAAGTAGAACAGCCACCCTCCTGTACACTTACTACTTACCTTCTCTTGCAATATGCATATAGATTATGCCAATCACACACATCAATACTTTTCACTTCACTACACAGCTAAAGTGACTTTTGTGCGCATTTCAGACTTCTACACCCCATTCAATTCCCTCCTCTACAAGGTATGAAACCATTGTTTTAAAGATCTTCCCATAAGCCTGCCTTAGTTCTGCTCCTGAAAGACAAAAAGGATCCGTTTTAAGATCTTCCTTCCCCTTTTTCTAAGAAGTAGCAATTCTCCCGAATTAACCTTGGGCTCTAACAACCTTTTAGTTGTCTGACATCAAGGTTTTTGACCCTCTTGCACCTCTCATTCTGCTTCCATGGAACCTTCCTGGCTGCACAATCGCTGGTGTCTTTCCTTTCGGTACGCCCTCACCACCACGTACCTGGTCCCGATGTACCTATCTGCCCCTTCCTGAAATGCTGGTCAGTCGCTCCCTTTACACCACCCCAGACCCACATCCCATACTCACACGCTCGGCACCCGTGCGTCACTCCACCTCCGACACCCAAGTTCCTTACACCACTCTTAACGAATGCACACGACTCTCAGAATGGTATCTTCCGACTACACTAATTCTAACTCAGTTTCTTCTGGGGAACCCAACAACACCGTCCATAGTACCTCCCTCTTTCCTCACTTCCTCGTCCATTACCCCTCTTTATGCTCTCACCTCCACCCCGCCAACTAACTACAGATGACATTATTCCTCAGCACTTTCAACCTAAGCATAAAGACTCGACTGGGGTTTCCAGCGGTCTCCCCCCCCACCCCCCACCCCCACCCCCCACCAGGTGTGCGGACTTCCACCTCGTCCTCGCCCCACGCGCCGCCCCACCCCACCCCACGCTCCCCCCACCCCCGGGGGCAGACTCCAGACCCACCCCCACTCGGGGTCGCGGCCCCCGCCCCCGCCCCCCCCCCCCCAGCGAGCCTGCGACCCCGGGGGGCGCGCGCGCACACACATTCTCACGCTTCCCTAACCTCCTTCCCGGCACCCGGACGAGCTGGCCGCGCTGGAACTCCGCCGGGCCCACGGGGGCCAGGCACTCGGGAGTGTGGGAGTGTGCCCGCCCCGCCCCCTCCCGCGGAGCCCCTCGCAGCCCCCGCCTCCCCACCGGGGAAGGAGAGGACACGGCAACTCCCCCGCCGCCCCGCCGCCCCGCCGCCGTGTCTGTTGCTCCGTGCCCCGACCCTCGACCTGCTCCCCCCGCGTCCGGGGCCGGCCTCTGCACTCACCGGAGATACTGCGCGCTCTGCAGGCTCATCCTCCGCCGCCGCGTCTTCCCGCGAAGCCTCTGTGGGTCTCTCAGGCTCCTCGAAGCGGCCCCGCGGCACCGCGGGTGCTGGCGGCCGCCGCCATCTTCCTCTCCTCCGGCTCCTCCTCGCTCGGCGGGGGGGTGGGGGTGAGTGAGGCGAGGGGGAGGGAGCGGGGAAAGCTGCTCTCGCTGCTGCTCCGGCCCGTGGGGCGCAGGGACACTCCGACCCGGGAGGAGGGAGGGGGAGGGAGAAGGGAAGGGGGCGGGGGGAAAGAGGGGGGAGAAGCCGAGGACGGAAGTGGGGGTCCCTCTCGCGAGATTTCAGCGGCGCCCGGCCCTCCCGGTGACTTCTGCTTCTCTGTGGCGCTGCCTCTTGGGATCGGCTAGCCGTGAGGCCCCCGTTCGGCGGCTGAGCGGCCTGCCGGAGGCGCTTGGCGGCTTCCGGCCGGTCCAGCCCTCTCCCGCGCGAGGGGCCAACCCCGGCCTCGCCGGGCACATCGAGCCCAAATCACCCGGGAGTTACACTCAAAGTCTTCCCCCGTCTTTCCACTCCACCCGATTCCTCGCTTCCTCTTTCCGCTCCTCCACGCTTCCCTACCGGAAACGCTGTCCGTCCCTCCTACAGTTCCGCCCGCCAGTCCCTCCACTCTAGTCTCCCCTCGCGCCGCAGAGAGTGACGCTCAGGACCCCCTCCCCCGCTGGGGGGCCCCTCCCCCTGCACGCCTGGAGACTGTTGAAGGGGATGGGGTGGAGCCCGGGGAGGAAGAGAAAGGGAACCAGTCGGATTGGATCAACAGCTGCCATGGCAACTGGAGGCTGTGGTTGTATTGTCATAGTAACCAGAGTGTGCGGACTGGGTGACCCTCCCGGGGCGAATGGATTCCCGGGAAAGTGCCCGGGGTTCCCCCTTGGCTTCCCTTCCGCCTGAAAGCCTCCCCCAGGTCAGGAATCCGGGTGATCTCCCGGGCGGTGAAGTTCACTTCCTCTTCCCTTTCCCCTTCCCGCAACAATGGGGGCGGGGTGGGGGGCGGGGGAGGAACCCCGAGGCGTTCGCCGCGGGCTGCTCCACCCGCCTGCGGGCGGGAACCACCCCCGGCGTCCTCTCCTCCCCGTGCGGGGCGAGGAGAGGCCCGGGGCTGGAGGCGGGCGGCCGGGCGGGCGAGGGGCTTCCCCGGGACTGCGGCGGGCGCCGCGGGGCGGGGTCCCGGCCGGCCGGGGGCCCTGAGGGGGGACAGCGGCCCCCGACGGCCCGCGTTCCTGCGCTGCCCGGCGGGGGCCGCCCTTGCCGAGCCGCCCACGCCGCAGCCCGCGCGCCCGCTGCGGGGAGGCCGGAGCGAGTGGGCGAGCGCGTCGCGGAGGACTCGGCCCGGGGGTTCCCGGCGGGAGAGCCCGGGACTCGGGGAGACGCCGCGGGCGGAGGCCGCCCCCCCCCCCCGCCCTGCACGCTCCGTATCCGCCGGGTCCCAGTAGTGTCCTGGAGACCCTGGGCCCTGCCTGGCGCGAGCTTCCCATGAAAGGCATCGAGGGAAAAGGGGAAAAAAAAAAATCCTTTTGAAAGTCTGTTATTTGCATTTGGTATCAGATTTGGGGCTAACAAGCAGAAATGAAGAATGGGGGGGGGGGGTCAGTAATGCTGTGGATCCTGATGCGTTGAAGGACGTCCTGGGTGGTTGACGAGTCGGGTCTTCGGTGCGTCCTGGGGCGCCCCGTAGGCAGCTTTGCCAAGCACCTGCGGGCGTGCGGGCGTGCGGCTGTGCAGCCTCCCCGGGCGGCCGCCACATGGTTAACGTGGGGTTTACCCGGCTGTGCGGTCTGCGCTGAGTGTGGGTCAGACTCCTGCTGTCTTGCAGACTTTCAGGATCCTTCCCCGTGACCACACCTATTACAAGAGGAGACCAGTGTCTTTCTGAGACGTCGCGTACATACACGCGTTTGGAGGAAATACATTCCCAAGGATAGATGATCATTAACGAAACGGCGAGTGGACTCTGCCCTTGGCGTGCTGTGTGCGGCTGGGGGCCCCGTGATCCCTGGCTGCGCCCACGCGGGGGAAGGAGAGCCACCTAGTGAGAGGGCCGCGGCTCCGCGGCAGGTGCGTCTTTCCTTCAGCTCTGGAGCCCGAGGATGGAGAGGGCTACCGCACGGCCCCTAAAATACCCTGCGTCTCCTTCCGGAAATGTGTTGGTCAGGTCTTTAAAAAAAAAAAAAGACTTTAGCCAGAATAAAAATTCTGTTGGGTAAAATAATGATTCCCTTAGTAATCCCCGCAATAACATCTTTGATGTCTGGCTTATGTCGCCAATAAACAGTATTTGAGCGTTCGTCATGACACCCCTGCCAAGGGATCTAGGAGAATATTACTGTCTGCTCATTTCAGAAATAAGGGAGCTGGGATCCGAAAGATGAATCCCGGGGGCACCTGGGTGGCTCAGTTGGTTAAGTGTCTGTCTTTGACTCAGGTCATGATCCCAGGGTCCTGAAATCGAGCCCAGTGTTTGGGCTCCCTGCTCAGCAGAAATCCTGCTGCTCCCTCTCTCTCTGCCCCTCCCCCTCACTGGTTCTCTCTGTCTCTCTGTCTCTCTCTCCCCCTCCCTCCCTCTCTCCCCTAGCTCTTTCTCCATCTCTCCGGCTTGCTTGCTTTCATTCTCTATCTCAAATAAGTGAATAAAATCTTTTTTTTTTAAAGATTTTATTTATTTATTCTTGAGAGATAGAAGGAGAGACAGAGCCAAAGACACAGGCAGAGACAGAGCCAGAGACACAGGCAGAGGGAGAAGCAGGCTCCATGCACCTGGAGCCTGACGTGGGATTCGATCCCGGGTCTCCAGGATCGCGCCCTGGGCCAAAGGCAGGCGCCAAACCGCTGCGCCACCCAGGGATCCCTAAAATCTTTTTTTTTAAAGACTAATCCTTTTCTTTTTTCTCTAGACATTTACTGAGCATTTATTATATTTCAGGCACTGTTCAGTTTACTATGGACACCATGGTGAAAAAGGGTCCTGGGGTCCCTGTCTTGGAGAAATCCACCTTCTGGTAGACATAGCAGTGAGTGGAGAAGTGATAAGAGTGCGGTATGGTGGGTGCTGTCATTAAGGTAAGAACAAAGTACTTGGGGTACACAGAAATATAAATAATCTTTATATTTTATAGCAGCTTTCCTAAGAATTTTATGCAGTTCTTCAGTAGCCTTACGATGTCCCCACAAACTGGATAGAATAATAATATCAATGCTCATCTTGAAAATAACTTTTGAAAATCAATAACCTCAGAAAAATTATGACCTAGAATTTACATATTGCTTAAAGTACATTTTCCAATCTCACCTCTTTCTACTGCCCCCATCAAAAGACTTATAGAGTACAAGTATCTTTATGCAATAGAGTTTATTCACTTTTTTCCCCGCAGATACACATTACATCTAAACGGAAAGAAATTAAAGAGAAACTTACTTTGTCTATTCCGACCTGATTTTAAGGGTTTTTTGTTTGTGTCTAAATGATTTTGTGGAAGGAGCATAAGCTAGCAGACCTGAGTGTGCATTCCACCTCCGCCCTCCTAGTCTCTAACCCTCAGTTTCTTCCCTTTTTTTTTTTAAGATTTTATTTATTTTTTTTAAATATTTTTTTTAATTTTTATTTATTTATGATAGTCACACAGAGAGAGAGAGAGAGAGAGAGGCAGACACACAGGCAGAGGGAGAAGCAGGCTCCATGCACCGGGAGCCCGATGTGGGATTCGATCCCAGGTCTCCAGGATCACGCCCCGGGCCAAAGACAGGCGCCAAACCGCTGCGCCACCCAGGGATCCCAGATTTTATTTATTTATTCATGAGAGACACACAGAAGCAGAGACACAGGCAGAGGGAGAAGCAGGCTCCATGGAGGGAACCCAGTGTGGGACTCGAGCTTGGGACTCTGGGATCATGCCCCGAGCCAAAGGCAGGCACTCAACCGCTGAGCCACCCAAGGGTCCCCTTCAGTTTCTTCCTTGACCAAAATGAAAACATTACCTATTACAAGGTTTCTGTGAACTTTATTGATGATATAGGTGACTGAGTATAACTGACATATAATGCTGGCACTTGACAAATGTTAATTTTCTTTTTGCCCTCTTATTTTTATATCAAGCTATTATTGTTTTTAAATTGTAGCTTATCTACTCTTTGTAATATTCATAGGTCTGACCATGCACCCAAATCTATTCTTTTTTTTTTAAGAATTTTATTTATTTATTCATGAGAGACAGAGAGAGGCAGAGACACAGGCAGAGGGAGAAGCAGGCTCCATGCAGGGAGCCCGACGTGGGACTCGATCCCAGGGCTCCAGGATCACACCCTGGGTAGAAGGCAGACACAACTGAGCCACCCAGGCATCCCCCAAAATCTATTCTTATTCAGTGCTAAAAGATTTCCTCTCTGATCACAGAAAAGACTACAATATCAGGGGCCACTTCGGTGGCTCAGTTGGTTAAGTGCCTGTCTTTGGTTCAGGTCATGAACCCAGGGTCCTAGGATCAAGCCCCGCACCTGCTTAGTGGAGAATCTGCTGCTCCCTCTGCCACTCCCTCTGATTGTGCTTGTATGCTCTTTCTCTCTCTCTCTCTGTCAAATTGACAACAACAACAAAAAGAATACAGTATCAGGATGTTGTGAGTCCGATTCTGGAGGGTTGAAATTTTTAAGTAACTGTTTATCATTAAAAATAGGCTAATATAGGGATCCCTGGGTGGCGCAGTGGTTTGGCGCCTGCCTTTGGCCCAGGGCACGATCCTGGAGACCTGGGATTGAGTCCCATGTCGGGCTCCCGGTGCATGGAGCCTGCTTCTCCCTCTGCCTCTCTCTCTCTCTCTTTCTCTGTGACTATCATGAATAAAAATTTAAAAAATGTTTAAAAAAAATAGCCTAATATAACTGCATTTTGGCCCAAGTAAACAGTGTCCAGTTTTCAACCAGACACCAAGTACTTGCTAGGAAGCTACTCTTAACATTCCTACCAAATTTACCCAGAGCTTCAGTAACCTGGTAATTAATACATAGCAAGCCTCCTCCCTTTTTTATAATAACAGACATCTCACCCGACCCATGAAACTATAATGAGCACTAATTTATTTTAATATTTAGCCTACATATTCTGAATGTTTCCGAATCATGTACACAATTAGGTACTTAATAAATTTGTTTCTATTTTGACGAACAGAATGATTTATCAACTGTAGCATTCAAGTATACAATGTTTGTGAAGCTAATCCCTGCTGTCTTCAGTACCACACCTCAGACCATGGAGCTAAGTGATTCAATCAAAAAGAAATGATTCATTCTTTTCAAATAGTGAGTCAGATATAAACTGACATTTAAACTCAGGTCTCCTATTGCTCAAGATTTCTTAGACCAAGGGTCAGCAGCCTTTCTCAAACAGTTTGCCAAGTATATATATTATTCACTCATTCCTAAGAAGGAGTCACTGAGCCTAAAAGGAAGCCTTGCAGCCCAAAATCCTAGAGAAGAAATTTGTGGTTTGAGAGGCAGTGAGGTAACAGAATGGTAGTCAGAGCTCGTTCTCCTCCTCCATTCTAATATTCACTGAGAGAAACTTTATTAATCTTCAAGAATTTCTCCCAATTCCCAATCCCTGGGAAAAAACATTTTAAAATCTTATCTGCTAATTTAATAGACACAGACCATCTGGAGAAGACAAGAAATGCTCATAGGAAAAATGGGAGAGTATTAAAATTAAAATGTTAGCTGCTTATAGTCTCTGTGGTCCAAGGGCCTTAGTGTTCATGGAACTCTGTATTACTACAAGTACAATGTTTCTGAAGCCATCTTGATGTACCTAGTTGTGAAATTAATGTGTTTCATGTAAAAATCTGTTGTATTACCCAGAAGCTGCCATTTTTTTCTTAAAATAACCAACTAAAAGAAAAAAAATCTTAATATTTTATTGTCTGTACTTTCCTAATTTCTCTAGGATAGACTATATTTTTGAGAACAGAGAATGTGGTATATTCTTTGTCATTTAATCTTCTTCAAAACCCTGGGAAACCACAAATGAACACATACCCACATACAGACCTTCTTCTCTCCCTTTCTTATTATCTTACCACCTCTATTTGCAATTCAAGTTAAGATATGATATAGATGTAAAGCAGAGAAACTCAGGATATAAGTTTGTCACTTGAAGACATACTAAGGATACATACCCAAGGACTCTTCTGCTTTGCTTAACTATTCTAGGATCTTTTCCACATACCAGAAATTTAGAGTTTGTCCCATATTAATAAAAATTCTTAGTATCATTACTAGAGATAAGAGCACATTCCAGAACAAATTAAATGGTAAATTAATATATTTTTGTACTCTACATTTTAGTCATAGTAAGCTTTTTAAAAACTTTTATTTACAGAGCACCTGGGTGGCTCAGTGGTTGAGCATCTGCCTTTGGCTCAGGTTGTGATCCCAGGGTCCTGGGATCAAGTCCTGCATCAAGCTTCCCACAGGAAGCTGTTTCTCCCTCTGCCTGTCTCTCTCTCTCTCTCTCTGTCTCTCATGAATAAATAAATAAAATCTTTAAAGAAAAAATAAAACTTTTATTTCCTGGCTTAAATTCTCCACTGATTTTTCATTCCCTTAGAATAAAGTTCCTAATCCTTAAGATGGCCTATGTGATTTGATCCTTGCCTGCCTCTTATCTGACATTTCCTGGCATCACCACTCTTGCCACACTGACCTCTTAGGTTCTTTAGTAGAGTAGCATTCTTTTCTACCCAAAGACTTTACACAAACTGTTCCCTTATTTCTCCTGGACCAATCTTCCCCCTTCTCATGCTTCAAACCTAAATTTGAAATTCTTTGGAAAAATCACCTCTACCCACCCTCACCCCCAATCAGGCTGGATTAGCTACGTCTATTACATATTCCCCCAGCACCCTTCCCTTCTTCATAGCATTTTTTTGTTTGTAATTCTTTTTGTTCAATGTCTGTTACATCTAAATCGGCTGTAAAGTCTGTAAGGGTAGGCACAGGAACTGTTTTGCTCACTCCCCTAATTGGGTGCCTGATATAAGGGGTGCTCAATAAATGTTTGTTGAATCAATCCTAGGGAAAAAAAAACTTTGGACCATGGCTTTCATATAAATATTTAAAATTCCTGACCACCTAACTATGGAATATAAAAGTAATCCCTAAGCAATAAGAAAAGAACTTCATTGGGCCTTCAACCCATCTGGGGAATTGAAATCTGCAATGATATTTAACAAGATGGAAGTTTTAATTAAATGAAATTTACTTAGGCAATGAGTAAAGAGCATACTTACAAGATTATGGATAACTTGTCAGTGATCTCACAGCAAAGTCTCATACTTCAATGTAGGAAAAAACTCTTCAGTATCCAAATCATTTTTATTTAACTTTTATGTTTCTGATTTGAGACTTAGGGAAAGCAGTCAACCCTTTTATTGTGTGGCAAAAACAAAACAAAACAAAACAAAAAAAACATCGCTGCTGGATGGCAGGAGAGAAAAGAGGCTATTAGCTAATCAGTAAATAGGGTAGAAAAAATAGATTTAAAAATTCAGAAAGAAAACTGAATCAGGGCAGCCCGGTGGCTCAGCTGTTTAGCCCCGCCCTCAGCCTAGGGTGTGATCCTGGAGACCCAGAAGTCCCCACATTGTGCTCCCTGCATGGAGCCTGCTTCTCCCTCTGCCTGTGTCTCTGCCTCTCTCTGTGTCTCCCATGAATAAATAAATAAAATCTTGTCATAAAAAAAAAAAGAAATCTGAATCAGAGTAAATAATGGAAAACTCACTGAAATTGTATCTCTCATCAGAAAAGTGTCTATAAATTTCTGTCATTATTACTACTTTTTTCTCCTGTGATGAGATAGGGCTAAATAAATTGAATTTAAGTTTGTTAAGGAAAGGGCCACATACAATTTCACAGTAAATGGTACATTTAAATTGTTTCTGGAGACAGATTCCTCAAGCTCAGTTAGATAGTGTATGTATCATACCTAGTAGTACTGGGCATTTTGTAGGCACCGACATGTTGTACCAGTCTTATTATGCATATGGGGTGAATCACATCTTCACTCGTTCAACTTCATCCTCTAACATAGGTTAAACGTGTTTTTTTTTTTTAAATTAACACGAAATGTAGAATCACATTTATAGAAAGAAACACACTAGTACACTGCCTCTAAATCATATGACCATTTGTATCATATGACCAAGTATAAATTGCCAATGGGGAACACAGCTTTCATCTTCTTACAGAGGATGTCTCAGTTCATTAGCAGTTTTATGCTAGAATGAGATGAGATCTGAGTCTGTCAAAGCTGAAGAGGATAAGGAGGCTCATAAGGAGCAAAACCAGCTGCTTATACTTTCCCCTACCCTCTCATTTCTTTTTTAATTTTATTTACTCATTCATGAGAGACACAGAAAGAGATAGGCAGAAACACAGGCAGAGGGAGAAGCAGGCTCCATTCAGGGAGCCTGACGTGAGACTCAATCCTGGGACTCCAGGATCACACTCTGGGCCCCAAAGGCAGGTGCTCAACCGGTGAGCCACCCAGGTGTCCCTCCCCTACCCTCTTTCAAACTGAAGTCTCTAGAATGGCTCTCTGGCTCATTCTCTCACTCTCTCTCTCAACCATTGGCCATAAGCTTTCTATTATATATCTCCCTTCCTTCAAGCGATCCAGTCCTTTGTCCAAGAGGACATGAATCATTTTAGTTCCTTAACAAAGTCCCTGAGGTAGGACTAAGTCCTGTAGTGCATGCCAAATATTGAATGCCAAAGTTTCCAAAATGTAGGCAGCAATGGTCTAGGTGATATAGGAGGTTACTAGTGGTAGAAAGAAGTTGAAATTAATTTTCTCTAAGTATTTGTGGGATAACCAAATTTTAGCATTAAAGGGAAGTAGAAATCTTAGAGTTATGTTTAGGGTCTATGAAGAATGTTCAACTGATGAGCAATTCTTAGCTTTCACTGCTTTTTCAAGACAAATCTGAATCTAAACCAGTGCTTTACTTCTGGGAATCTTAATCTGGATATATCCTGATAGGAGAAAGCTTGATGAGGTGTAGATCCTCTAGAATTTTAGCATTTAGTTAGTTATTCTTTCATTCATTTAATCTTCAAAAACATTGAGGGGGCATCTGGGTGGCTCAGTCGGTTCAACGTCTGCCTTCAGCTTACATTATTATCTCAAAGTCCTGGAATCAAGCCCTGTGTCAGGCTCCCTGCTCAGCAGCATATCTGCTTCTTTCTCTGTCTCTCCCCCTGCTAGTGCTCACTCACTTTCTCTCTCTCTCTCTCTCTGTCTCTCTCTCTCTCTCTCTCAAATAAAAGAATAAAATAATTTTTTTTGTGTGTTGGATCATATGCTCATCACCGAGGAAGTGATGGTAAACAATAACAGTCTTGCTCTCAGAGTTTAGAGAACAGTTAAGGAAAACGGCGCTTATATTACAGAGTAATAATCTGTGGTAGAGGTCTTTGGAACCATTCCACCTTGAGATCAAGTGCAGGCGTGCAACCAGATAATTCACTTAAGTGTCCCACCCACTTACAAAGTCCTTCAGAATGAAATTTTACAGAGTTTATTGTTTCAAATTCTGTTGCTTAGCAGGAAAAGTAATATATCCAGTTCCACTGTCCAGAAAAGTAATGGAAAACTATAGCCAAAAACATTTTAGACTAAAATATACCTGAAAGATACAAAATTGTATCAAAATTCAAAACATATGAAGTATAACTACAAAATAAAATTGCATAGAAGAATGGTCAGAAATACAGTAAAGTATTAACAGCAGTTGTTTCTGTGAGGTGAGCTATTTATGGGTGATGCTTATTTCTTGTCTTTTTCAACATCTTCCACCAACCAACGAGCAAAGTAGATTAGTTGGTTGTTGTTGCCATTATTGTTAGGAGTTTCATTTTTTGCCATTGTTTTTTAAAGAATGCCTGAGCTATCGACCACAGTACAAGAGTTTAAAAGTAACATTGGAAATTGAAAAGGAAATAGATGAAAGATAAAGTAATAACTTCTCACATCCTGGTGATTGGAAAAAAGATCTTATTATCAGCAATTCTCAAGGCTCGCCTAATGGAATATCCAGGTGCTGATATTTTCATACAACCAAAAACTGATGGGGGCGGTCATCTTTGAAGGCATCATTACTGACCCTCTTTGGTAGTTTTGGATCTAGTGGGAACCATCACTACCTGAGAAAGATGGAATGCCCTAGATGGGATTCACAAAATAATCATTTTAGGTAATAAAAATCCAAAATTAAATCTTTACTTAACCTTTCTGCCGGGATCCCTGGGTGGCGCAGCGGTTTGGCGCCTGCCTTTGGCCCAGGGCGCGATCCTGGAGACCCGGGATCGAATCCCACATCGGGCTCCCGGTGCATGGAGCCTGCTTCTCCCTCCGCCTGTGTCTCTGCCTCTCTCTCTCTCTGTGACTATCATAAATTAAAATTAAAAAAAAAAAAAAAAAAAAACAAAAAACCTTTCTGCCTTCTTTTCCCTTGTTTTTTCTTTTTTTTTTTTTTGAGATTTTTCATTTATTTATTCATAGAGATACAGAGAGAGAGAGAGAGAGAGAGAGAGAGGCAGAGACACAGGCAGAGGGAGAAGCAGGCACCCTGCAGTGAGCTTGATGTGGAACCCCATCCCAGGACCCCGGGATCACACCTGAGCGTGAAGACAGGCTCAACCACTGAGCCACCTAGGCATCCTTTTACCTTTAGGTTTCTCTTCTCTTCCCTCAACTTTAGGTCACACCTCTGACCCCTCCCAGTTATATGACAACCGCATTTCCTCATTTCTCAGGAATGTCACCAGTCAGGAATCCCAACATTTGTGCTTTTTTGTTTTTTAGGGGGGGCAGTGAGAAAGAAAAAGAGTGGCTGGAAAACTGAATTGAGAAAAAAGCAAGAGTAAAAAAAGAGAAAAACAGACCATAAAGTCTGGAGCAAGAGGAAGAATTGAGGGATGAGCAAAGAAGTATACTTCCTGGTGGTAGTAATAGTTCTTAGCCACCTTCTTATTAGAATCTACTTTCCATGGGAGATATTAAAAAGAGATTAGATACCCAGTCCATCTTAAAAACAGGAAAGGGACTTAGTGACTTCTAAAACATACTTCCAGACTCAACAGTCTATGTCTTCTGAATAAGACTATATCTGGTGTTACTGCCTATAACCTGTGACAGTTGGACATGATTCTATATAATGATCTAGGTCAAGGAGGCTGGTATACACCTTAAGAAATTTGTGTATTGCCATTTGAAAGACTGATATTCTCCAAAACAAAAGGTATCATCTGAATTTGGCCTGTTGGTACAAAGTGGAATATTACCATACTCTTACGCATTTGGGTAAGAGTGAAAATACCATTTAAAGCAAAACAATACAGGGGCGCCTGGGTGGCTTAGTTGGTTAAGCATCTGACTCTTGATTTTGGCTCAGGTCCTGATCTCAAGGTCATGAGATTAGACCTCGAGTTGAGCTCTGTGCTCAGTGTGGAATCTGCTAGAGATTCTCTCTCTCCTTCTCTCTCTCTGTCCTTCTCTTCCATGAGCACACACTCACTCTCTCTCTCTCAAGTAAATTTTTAAAATCTTTTAAAAAAATTTTTTTAATTTTTAAAAATAAATAAAAACAATACAATAAAAACATTACAGTCCAGACAGTTGTTGTTAAACTACTATATACTCTACAAAAATTCCTTTTTTACCTCTCAGGTAACAGATTACATGGAACCTTCTAACTAAATCTAACAACCTCTTGTAAATTTTTCTGCTTTCAGACTTTATGTTTTGTTGGGCAATATGAATCATATTTTCTTTACTGAAACTATTTTTTATCCTAAATCTAATGATGTTTTAATTTTTTAAAAGAATTTACTTAACCTCATCTTTGATTCATTATATTGCTATGGCTCTATTGATACCTAATAATGATTGGCTATAAACATTCCTTAAGTGGAGATATAATGACAAGACTTGGCCACTTATTGGATATGACAGAGGGAGAGGAAGAAACCTAGGCGACTCCTGGGTTTTTGCTTGGGAAATTGAATGGAAATAGAAAACACAAGAAATTAGTTGGAGAGATGTATGGATGTGAAGATAAGAATTTGTTTTAGACACATTGAACTACAGTTGCCTGGGACTGAGAATATCTTGTAGATCTGGAGAATTTGTGAGAAATCTGAGCCACAGTTGTAGATTCAGAATTATCAGCATGTAGATGGTAATTAAAGTTACTTGAGGGTTTTCAGAAAGCTTGCTGATGAAATGGGAGAGCTAGGAGAGGTTTTATATTTTAAAGAAGTGGAAGACTTCAGTAAGAAATGATCCAGGATAGAAAACTAATAGGTAAGAGAGGCTAAGTAGAGAGGAGCATGGCTTCTGAGGAAACAGGAGAAGATAGATTTTCAGGACACAGGACAGAGAGGGGAAATCTCTTTCCTAGTAGAATAATAATGATATTGTATTAGTGGGGTTTTCCTCCCACTATACTCACCCCTGTTTGTTTTATCTCATGCCTTTATAGATTTCAAAACTTAAGGTTATAAAATCATGTAGACTAAAGAATCCAGGACAAAGATTGATGACTTAAGACTAAGGCTTTCAGCACCAGAATATATATATAATTCCTCTAATTGCATACAGAAAATTAGAGAGGAGAGCAAAAAACAAGGAGACTTTGTACCCTGCCTCCCATCTGAAACCAGAAGCCCTGAGGAGACTTATAAATATTCTAAATAGATTTCTGGCATTTGAGAATAGAATAAAGACTTCAATCCCCATTACTATATAAAACCAAAGAAGGTAGAAAGACCATAGAGCTCCTCATATCCACAATGGCACTGGAAAATAGTTAAAGTAGTATTGTGAGCTCATGCTTTGGATTTCTTTGTCTTCTCCAAAAACTTCAATCATAAAAACATCTTCTATTTTTCATTATAAGACATCTCTGGGGGATGCCTGGGTGGCTCAGTTGGCTAAGCATCTGCCTGTGGTTCAGGTCATGATCCCAGGGTCCTGGGATGGAGGTGGGACTCCTCACTCAGTGGGGAGTCTGCTTCTCCCTCTCCCTCTGCAGCTCCCCTCTGCTCATGCCTGTGCATTCTCTCTCTCTCTCTCTCTCCAAATAAATAAAAAAATTTTTAAAAGATATCTCTGGATTATTAACAAGATAATTTTTTTTTATTAGCAAGATAATTATCTCGACATCAGAGGATGAGTGACCAACGCAATTGAATTAGTGAGGATAGAGCTGTGGCCCTGATATATTGGGTCCAAAAGCAGGTAGAAGTTGGCTAGGACTTTGAGTCCTTCAGAGTAATGGAGATCCATGATACCCCATATAGAGTATGGTCCTTTAGGTCAGACTCACAATGAAATGAGGATTTGGGAAAAGCTATAACTTGCACCCTGAGCTAGAGTTTAACAAACACAATGAACAAACATACCAACTGCTGCTTGTCCCTGGTAGTGGAAGGAAGCAGAGAAATCAAGACTTGTGCCACTCTGTTTTCCAGCTGTAGTCCCCAATAGCCCTGATAAGGAACAGGAGCCCTGAGACACCTAGTTCTAGACTGGAGGTGAGGGTCAGGAGTCTCAGGATCTACATGGAGGCTATACTAATTAGTAGGTAGATAGAGAAAGCTACCACTTAAGATGAGCTGCAAATTAATACAAAAAACATAGTGGATGCTTCAACTTAATTTTTGTTTCATTGATCTGTTAGTTTCTAATAAAGATATATTTAAAATTCCTAATATACTTGTTCTACGTATTTTTTCCTGTAATTCTGTTGCTTTTTATTTTTTATTTATTTTTTTCTGTTGCTTTTTTAAAATTTCATGGTTATAGGATTAGCTAGATAGAACTTCTTGGTGATTTTTTATTATTTTTTATTTTTAATATTTTTAATCATTATGTGATACTATTAATACTTATTAATTTACTCTGTCTGATATTGATATTCTACTCCAACTTTCTTTTGGTTAGCATTTGCTCACTATAACTTTCTTTTTTAAAATTTTTATTTATTTTTTTAAAAAGTTTTTGTTTATTCATGAGAGACCCAGAGAAAGAGGCAGAGACACAGGCAGAGAGAGAAGCAAGCTCCCTGCAGGAGCCTGATGCGGGACTTGACCCCAGGACCCTAGGATCATGACCTAAGCCAAAGGCAGACGCTCAACCACTGAGCCACCCAGGCACCCCAAATTTTCTTTATTTTCAAACTTTCTTATTATTATTATTTTATTAATTTTATTACTGGCAGATCTTTTGTAAACAGCATGTACCTGGGCTTTTTGTTTTTCAACCCTGACAGTCTCTTTATTAACTGGGAAGTTGAATTCATATGAATATGATCTATTTGAAATTCTCTATCATCGCTGATGTGTACTCTTGATTTTATGTTTACAATGTTTTCTCCTTGGTTTTTTGTTTGTCTTTCCTGCCTTTGTTAGATTGAAAACTTTTTTTATTCCTTTTACCTCTGCTGATTTGGAAACTACAGATCATATTTTGTCTGTGCTATAAGCAGCTACTCTTAAATTTTTGAGAACACCTAGCCATGTATTTTCCTAACAATTTATAGTTTTAAAATGCAACTATCCTACTGTTCCCATAAGACTATGTTTAGCTACCAAATGTATTGGGCATTTATTGGTATCAAAATTTTGGTTCCATATTTCTTAAAACATAACATAAAACAGGCATAATACAGGGGCACCTGGGTGGCTCAGTCAGTTGAGTGTCTGCCTTCAGCTCAGGTCATGATCTTGGGATTGAGCCCCAGGTTGAGCAACCTGGTCAGCGGGGAGTCTGCTTCTCTCTCTCCTTCTGCCTCTCCCCTGTTCGTGCTTTCTCTCTAGCTCACTCTCTCTCAAATAGATAAATAAAATCTTAAAAAAAAACAGGTACTATACAATCAATGTATAATTATTTTTATCAATATAATTCCTCAATTTTTGCATTTAATATTTGCTTATTTAATATCATACTTTCATTGTGGATTCACTTTACTTTTTGCTGAAATACATGCTTTGTTAATTCAGTCAATAAAAATTTATGGTTGTAAACTCTACTTTGAAAGAAAAGTTCTCTATTTCATCACTATTCTTAAATTATAGCTTAGCTAGGTATAGAATTCTATGTTGACAGTTATTTCCCTCTCAGTGCTTTGTAGATAGTACCATAGCAGCCTCTGGTATTTGTTATTGATGAGAATTCTGGCATCTAATTGTGATTCTTTTATGGGTAATCTAGGTTTTCTCTTTGATGGCTTTTGAAATTTTCTCTTTATCCTCAATGTTAGACATCTTCACTATAGCACATCTAGGTATGAATTTTTTTATTTATTTATTTATTTATTTTTATTTATGATAGGGACACAGTGAGAGAGAGAGAGAGAGAGAGAGAGAGGCAGAGACATAGGCAGAGGGAGAAGCAGGCTCCATGCACCGGGAGCCCGACGTGGGATTCGATCCCGGGTCTCCAGGATTGCGCCCTGGGCCAAAGGCAGGCGCTAAACCGCTGTGCCACCCAGGGATCCTAGGTATGAATTTTAGTTTCATTGTTTTGCACCTAATATATACTTTCATCTCAAGAACTTTAGAAAATTCTCAGTATCATCTCCCCAAATATTACTTCCACCAATTCGTTTTATTCTCTCTTTCTAACATTGCTAATTAGGTGCATCCTTAATGTAGTGTGTCAGTGTGTTGCTGTGTAACAAATCATTCCAAAACATAGTGGCATGAAACATTAACCATTTTATTATACTTACAGATTCTGTATGGTAGGAAGTCAGGGATAATTTGACTCAGCTTCATGATGTTCAGGGTGTCAAAAGACTTGAACAGCTGGTAACCTGACAGGGTTTTTTGTTTTGTTTTGTTTTGTTTTGTTGTTTTCTGTTTTTACTCCTATGTCTAGGCACAGTGACAAGGCTGGACTCTACTGGAGCTGTAGGTTGGAGTACCTACAGAAAGAAATTAGTAATAATGATTGCCCTTGGAGAAGAAAATGAAATCACTGAGGTACAGAAAAAGGAAAGAAACATAGTTTTAATGATACTTGTTTGTGCCCTTTGCATTTTATTTCATGTGAATGAATTATCTATTAAAAAGTAAACAAAAATTAAAAACAAAAAATCCCCAGCCATGCAAATAGCCATTTATTTATTCATTAAATGTAAATAGACACTCTCCCATGCTTGATGTTATGTATATATGAAACACTGCACCAGCAATTCTAGGACTATTGAAAACAAATACAGCACAGTCAAGCTGCTGCTGCTGCTTCTTCTTCTTCTTCTTCTTCTTCTTCTTCTTCTTCTTCTTCTTCTTTTTTACAGTAGGCTTTACACCCAGCACAGAGTTCAGGGCAGGATCTAAACCCAGGACCCTGAGATCAAGACCTGAGCTGAGATCAAAATATAGACACTTAACCAACTGAGCCACCCAGGCACCCAAAGCATAGCTCTTTCAAGTCAAGCATCATACTACAGATTGAGTCCCTTCACGTGAAGACAAAAAGTAACTCTCAAGTGGTACAATCTATGGATCATTAAAGATCCATCTAACTCAAAAAATTTCCTCCTGCTAACTTGCTCCAGTTCTGAAAACCCCTACCTTGAATATTCTCTTTTAGGGTAAAGGCATATTTTCAGCAAGTCCCTGTTATGCTGCACGTATGTAACCTGGCTAACCTGATAAGTTTATTCACAGTTTCCCTGTAGTGGAAAGTTAACTTAGAAATAAGGTTGGTTTTGGTGGGAGGGAGTTAAAAAACTCTGATACATGCAACCCTGCAAAGGATCATACCTTTGAGATTTGCCAAATGAGATTTTCTGTATAGTAACAAGCATAATGAAAGTACTGAGCATTTGGGAGAAATGGAGAAAAGTATGCATCTTTATGGAGTGCCAAATACAAGCCTTACTTAGGTTCTATAAAGCAATGTCTGGCTATATAGTAGAGTGAAACCCTACACTGAAATTACATGAAGGTCAAAAGTCAGAGTAATTGACTTTAGGTTGACAATAGACTTATGTCCTCATTGTTTTTAACCTGTAAGAATAATATAACCTGTTATAAAATGGTTTCATATACATCATCTACACCAATATTAATCAATGTATGTCCTGAATAATGCTAGCCTCTTTGGATCTTTATAGATGCTGCTAACGTAATGTATTTCATGATTAAATAAGTTTGAACAACAGTAGTTTAAGCAGGATTTTTTTCTTGGTGAGACCTCTCAGAGCCTATAACATGCAAGTATATATTTCCCCAAAAGAAAAAAATATTATGCAATGTGCCCAAAATTATCTTCCCACAGAACCCTTTTTTTAAATCACAGCACACACACATTATGGATTAATGTTATATAGGACACTTGGGAGTAGCTGATCCTTTCTACTTTTCTCCTGGTCTCTGTTTCTATCCTGATAATTACCTTCATCTTATCTTACTTTACCCTCCCTCAAATCATTACACATCCTCCATTATGATGTTCATACTTAGAAAATGATGATGACATCAAAAGTAATGATGACCTTCATGCAGGGTCTTCCTTACCACTTGTTACCATATCCCTAGACATGAGTACCAGCAGGAGGCTCTGCATTTTCTAAAGTAACTGCAATCTGTAGCAAGACTCAGAGAGATCCATGTCAGATAGTAGCAGACTTGAACGCAGTATCTCCCTGTAAGTGTAATCCTATCCTTCAGGTGTCCTGATGCTCTCTGTAATCCAGTCTTGCCTTCTCTTAGAGCTCAAAAATTGGGCCTAGGTCTTGGTCTTAGGCCTCCCTGAAGCAATAATAGTGATTTTTCTACCTTTCCATGTAGATTCAACTAAATTCCAAATCCTTAAAGTCTTAAATTACATTTCATTAGAGTTAGAAATTTCAGACCATTATGATTTACCCATCTCTGGCCAACATATTCTCCAAGGGTAAGAGATAGCAGTAGATGGTAGCCCACTGATTATGTTCCTCAAGAAAGTCTGATTATATATAAGTAAAACCAAACTAGGGCTTGCTCCAGCCTTAATGTTCATCTGAACATTTCACCTCATCCAAAAGAATAATTACAAATCCATCTTTAAAGAGCTTTGAAAGATCATTTATCTTCACTGAAGTCTTGAAGTAGCAAAGTAGTGAATCACACCACATATCTAGAACTTTTTTTTTTAAGATTTTATTTATTCACAAGAGACACAGAGAAAGGCAGAGACATAGACAGAGAGAGAAGCAGACTCCCTGCAGGGACTCGATGTGGAACTCGATTCCCGGGATCCCACATCAGGGCAGACACTCAACCACTGAGCCACCCACATATCTAGAACTTAATTAAAATCCTTATTAAAAAAAAAATCCTTATTCATTTCCCCAAAGCCCCACACCACAGAGCAGCTGCTGTCCAAATACTCCTTCTTTGCTTTTCAATCACTCACTCCCTCATCTCTATCCTACTTTCTCTGTCCCATTCCTCTTCCTTCCATAGCTTTTCCACTGTGGGCAATTCCTTATCTTTTAAAAAATTAATGTAAATCATTTTAGCTTCTCCAGTTCTTTCTATCCCTTATCACTCTTTTTCCCCATTACTTTCCCCCACTTACCCCATCAACTCAAAAAGAAAGCTGAGGGAGAACACAAGTGGAGGGAATATTCTTACATGTTATACTTTTTCTCTGTTATATACATATATATAACACATATGTATATCATGTATATAATGTTATGTAACATGTCCAGCAAAGCCTCAATATATAGTCCTTGCCCATTACAGTCTGTCCTATAAAATTGCTAGATTAATGCACTAATCAGGTATTTTGTTCTGATTTCCAATAACTAGTTCTCTCCAAAGATTGTGTAATTGAGCTATGTGAGATTGAAGCAAATGGACAAAATATCCAGATATTGGTCATTCATATGAATAAGGCTGCCTATCACCCTCTGCTCAGATGGTCTGAGCTCACATGGGAAGACCCTTTTATGTCTTACTTGTGCTAAGCGAGATAAGGAAACCATTGAGTAGGAACTAGGTCATCTGCCTCCCACTGCTTATCACAGTCATCAAAGCAATTTCTTAGCTTAGAAGTTTCATGTCTTTTAAATGGATTCTCTGTTCTCTTTTCTTCTCTACAAACCAGGACTTGGCTATTCATCCCACCTTCAAGCAAGTTTATACATCATTGTGTGTGTATGTATAGGTTTGTGTGATATTTCTCAGCTTATAATTTTTTGACTTACATATATATTATCATTTACTGGACAAATGCTTCATACGTAAACTGTGCAAAAACACATATCCCAGCTGGGTTTAAGATTTTAGAATCAGAAGTAAGAATTTCAGAGAAACTAAACTTGAAAAAGAATAGAAAATGTCAGCATATACTCCCCAATCCTCCTGCTGCTTGATATTGGTCAGAGTGAAATCAGGATTCAGTGGTGAAGACCACATCCTGTTACCATGGAAATTATTGTACTGTCACAAATTTAGTACTATGACTTCATGGTGAAGAGGAACAGATGGTCTGGAAAAGAATGGAGGCCTAGGGTTAGCAAAATTGTTTGGTGAATAAGCCATCTTATATCTCTTCTGGAAGTAGGTAAGAACATAAATAATAAGCAAAAACTACTTTGCTGGAGCTTCACAAAAGCCATCAAACAAGGAGTTTAGCCAGGGTAAAACTACAAAGCTCTTTTCCAATAAGAGGAAAACAAGCATTTTACTATAGGATGAAGCACAGGTAGGAATACAATATAGCTTACAATAAATCCGTATTCCAGTTACCCCTTCACTCTTGCCTGCCTCTCATTTGACCACTATTGGAGTAATATCTAGAGCCCTCAGGATCATCAGTAAGGCCACACTTGACACACTTTAACACTGTCACATTTTTAGGTATTTCTGGCTTTAGTGTTGATTTGGCTCCTGCATCCTGGGTCATACACTTCCAAACAGCCACAAGAACATAACCCTGGGTAGGTGGGAGGTGGGGTCACAGCCTGTCATGGGGCTGTGTGTAGCTCGCTCATCTTGTCTGAGTGGTCACAGTCCAGACCCAGTTCCTGCCTAGCCATGTTGGTACAATATAACCAAAGTATGCCAGCAACTCAAAAATTGAACAAATACTAATTTTTAGGACTGTTTGCCTAGTAACTTTCCATCATGATATTGTTCATTTAAGGGCAATGGAATTTCCCAAGCTTATGAATGCCACTAAAATCACTCATCCTTAGAAACACTTTATTTGGAGTAGAGGCAATGAGAGATTTCCCAGCATTATCTCCCTCTGGGGATGATTATCAAGTAAATTGACTAAGAGAAGCTAACATCAGCTAACAACTAGTGTGTGCTAGTCTAAATGCTTAAAAAATTTTGTTTTTTAAATAAGGTTAGATTTACAGGAGAGTTGCAAATACAGTACAGAGAACTTACTGATATCCTACATCCAGCTTTCCCAAATGTTAACCTGTTATATAACCACAGTACACGACTGACACAGTGAAATTAACATTGGTACAATACTATTAACTACAGACTTCCCTCTGATTTTACCAGTTTAATGACCTTTTTTGGCTCTGAAATCTAGTCCATATTACATTGAGTCATTGCATCTAAGTCCCTTTCAATCCATGATAGTTTCTCTGTCTTGCTGTTCATGACCTTGGCAATTTTGAAGTGCATTGGTCAAGTATATTGTAGAATATCCCCGAATTGAGGTTTCCCTGATATTTTCTCATGACTAGACTGAGCTATGGATTTGGGAAAATGACATCACAGAGGCAAAGTGCCCTTTTCATCACATCATATCAGGGGAACCATGATTTCAATATGAC
Organism: Vulpes vulpes; assembly: GCF_048418805.1. Taxonomy (NCBI): domain Eukaryota; kingdom Metazoa; phylum Chordata; class Mammalia; order Carnivora; family Canidae; genus Vulpes; species Vulpes vulpes. The sequence goes on from NC_132792.1 coordinate 143,573,610, forward strand.
TTATTACTAATGATGTTAACTTTGGTCACTTGTTTAAAATGGTGTTTGCCAGGGTTCTCTAATTGTAAAATGACTATTTTCCTCTGTCCATGCTATTTGTTAGAACAAGTCAGTAAGTCCAGTCCTCATTCCAGGAAACAGGACTCAAGCTTCTCCTCTTAGAAAGATGATTATCAAAGAATTTGTGGACCTATAAACATTTGAACCATCACTAACATTTTTTGGTGAGATACTTTGAGACTGTGCAAATATTCTGTTCTAATTTTAGGGGATCTTGACTGCAGCAGTTATCACAGTGGTATGCTCATGGTTATTTTCAATATCCCTGATTCCTCCTACATTTATTATCTGAAATTCTTCTGTAAGAAAGATTTGGTTCCTGCCACACACACTCTACTACCACTAATTTTATTTATTTGTTTGTTTCCTTCACTTACATCAGTATAGACTCATCAATATTTATTTTATTCTTTGGATTATAATCCAATGTTATAATTACTTATTTTGTTGTTTGGATTGTTCCAGTTTTGGCCTTGGGAGTAGTTTTAGGTTAACTCCTGTGTCCTTTTGATATGCCCTGTACAGGAAAGAGTTAAAATAGGTCAGAGGCTGCTATGTTTAGAAGGGTCAGCCTGCAAGTTTGTCCTTGGGTGACATCTGGGAACTTGGCTTGTGAAAAGATCCCCACACTGATAAGAAAAGTTCTCAAAAAAAAAAAAAAGAAAAAAGAAAAAGAAAAGTTCTCTACACTGCTGAAGTTGTTTTACCCACTTAACACTGAACACCTGCTTCCTTCTGAGATACTAGGATTTTGGTAGTTGCCAGGCAGAGAATGCCAACACTACTAGCCCCCGATAAAAACCCTAAACTCTGAGTCTCAAATGGACTTCCCTAGGAGAAACATTTAAATACATGCCACTGCATTTTCACTATCAGAAAAGGGCACACCTGGTTTGCCTCTGCCTGGGCTGGGAAGGAAAGTCTGTGGATGGATTTATCCAAGTTCTGCCTAATGCACCTTTCCCCCTTAATAGTTTGCTGTGTAACCTTACTGTGTCATTGTAATAGATTTTCGCCATTAATGGAACTGAATCCTTTGAGTTCTTCTGCTAGCACAGCACTGCATTTGTCAGTGGCCTTGGATACCTCCAAACATGTCCTGTCCCTCCCTCCATTTATTTATTTATTAGCACTTCCTATCTTTGTGGCACTACAAGAAGTTTCGGACTTGTATTTTCCTTGTCCTGGTCATAAAATCAGCCATTTCTTCAGGGAGACATGGTTTCTTTTATTGGAGGATGATATTTAGAAAGCAAGATCTGGGCACTCATTGCTAATGTGGTATCATTGCTTCTAGGCCCTTTGGGCAAATAGACAAACGAATGTATGTTTGCTAACCTATATATACACATACATATTAATACTTATTTCTATGTCTTTCTGCTTGTGACAATGCACACTTAGTGAATTCATACTGATACCAACTTTAATCTAGAACCACAGGGATCATTCTAGCCTTCTCTGCTTTATTTGTAACTTCTTTCTTAGAGAAACCTAGCTTCAGTTAGCTACAATTTGTTTACTTGTTTGTTTAACACTACTATACATGCAGAGTAGTTTCAGAATTGCTGACTTATACCCCTGTGAGAACAAATTCACCAACTTAATACCCCTCTGGTAAAGCATTTATATACAGTTGCTTTTGCTTTTTAGCCAGTCCAACACATCCTCAAAGTTACTAAGGTCAGTCCTTCCCCCATCCATTTCAGATCGGTTATTTCTAATACAGGTAGGTTTGTTAGTTTGCATTCCATCCTGGGAATCCCCCACATCCTCATGGATTTTTAAAATTTGCATACGGTAAATTTTACTCTTAGTTTTGTAGTAAATTATACCTTGTTAGAATAGGTGTACCATTGATGGATGTTGACAAATGCACACCATCATGTATCTACCGCCACAGTACCATGCAGAACATCTCCATCACTTAAAATCTACCTTGTGCCGTCTCTTTGTAATTAACCTCTTCCCAACTCCTGGCAACTGCTAAGCTGTGTTTTCTGTCTATAGTATTGCCTTTTGCAGAATGTCACATAAATAGAATCATACAGTGTGTAGTCTTTTCAGTTTGGCTTCTTTCACTTACCAAATGCATTTAAGATTCATCTTTATTGTTGTATGTGAATGCATAGTTAATATTTTTAAAAGTTGCTGAGTAGTATTCCGCTGTGTGGATATATTACAATTCATTAATCTATTCACCTCCTGAGGATATCTCAGTTGCTTCCAGGTTTTGTTTATGAGTAAAGCTTCTATAAATATTCACTTAGAGGTTTCTGTGTATAGAAGTTTTCAATTCACTTTAATAATTACCTGGGATTCAGATTGGTGTACCATATGATAAATGTATGTTTAATTTTGTTGAGAAACTGCCAAACTAGCTGTACCATTTTGTATTTCCATAAGCAGGGACAGGGAGTGGTTGGTTGCTGCACCACACCTTACCCAGCATTTGAATTGTCAATTAAAAAAGTTTTTTTAGCCATTATAATAGAGGTATATGTTATGGTTTTCATATGCATTTCCCTAATGATTAATGACTTAGAGCATCTTTTTATGTGCTTTTCTCCATTTGTATATTTTCTTTGGAAAAGTATCTGTTGTCTTTTTTATTTTAATTGAGTTATTCATGTTCTTACTGAGTTATAAGAGTTCTTTATATTCTGGCTACAAGTGCTTTATTGGACATGTGATTTGCAAATATTTTCTCCACCTCTTTCTCATTTTTTTAAACTTTTTTTTTGCAAAAATCAAAGTTTTTAATTTCAGTTAAGTCTAATTTATCAATTTTTTTCCTTTTATGGATTGTGCTTACGGTGTCATATCCAAAAACTAATTACCAAACCCAAGATGATGCAAATTTCTGTATTTTCTTTTGAAAATTTGATAGGCCTACATTTTACATTCAAGTATATGATCCACTTTAGTTGATTTTTGCATAAGGTGTGAAGCATGTGTTAATGTTATTTTTTCCTTTTTTTTTCTTCCTGTATATGTATATTGAAATGTTTTAGCACCATTTGTTAGAAAAATTATACTTTCCCCATTGAATTGACTTTGCACCTTGTCAAAAATCAGTTGACTATATTTTGACGAATCTATTTCAGAGTTTTTCTGCTTCATTGATCTGTGTCTCTCCCTTTGCCAGTTCCATACTATTTTGATTACTATAACTTTATAGTAAATCTTAAAATTCAGTAATATGACTCCTCTCTCTCCATACATATACTTAAACATAAATATATATTTATACATACATTTATTTCTGTTTATATTTATTTACATATACTTATATATAAACTATATTTACTTCATACATATAAAATATACATATGTTATATAATATGTAACTATAAACACATACAAATATATTTTATTATAAAATTTATAGGAAAATATGTGTAAGTAAATATATTTTTATATATTAAATATCATATATATTATTCCGCGATCTAGTTCTAACATCTGTATCATATCTGAGTTTACTTATGATCATTGCGTTGTCTATTCAGCTGCCAGCCTGGATGTTTTAAATGCATTATCTCAAAGTTTTCAAATGCATCTGTGAGTTCAAAGATGATTTTTAAAATGTTGTGTCTATATTTTATGATCATCTAATATGAGATTATTCTGGATCTTGTCATATAATGTTAGTCCTCATGTTTGTTTCTAGCTGAGTTTGTACCAATGAATATCTAAAGTAACAGCATATAGTATTTAATGAATGGAAAAGCATGTCAGACTCCTGGAAATTTGCACATCTTAAAGTCAAAAGGACACTAATTTTCCTGCACATGCTGCTGTAGTCATGTTGATTAATTTTACCAGTTATGTAGACAAAAACTAAGCTTTGCAGTGATGATAATAATTGGAAAGACATTTTCATAGAAAAAATACTTTGGCTTAAGTTATTTAATAATTTGAAATTTTTGGTAAACATAATGAAGATGACTTAGTGCCAGCTAATGAGTAGTGGCTGACCTAGTATGTAAATTTCTTACTTGCATCAAGTGAAAGCTAAATTATGTCATGCAAAAGAAGTGCCTCTATTAGTTTAAATAGGGAAGTAGGAAAATTAATCTGCACCATAACAGTTTCATACTATAAGTAAATTTTTGCTTCAATATTGTCTTTGTCAACCCAATTTTAACAGATTATTAGCAGAAGTATGGTAGTATGAACTTAAAAAATAATTTTGATTTAACTAATATTTTCCTCAGAAGTATATTTTGGGGTGCACTGTTGAATAAATGGACAGTTTAATGTTGTATTTGGAGTTAAAAACAAATTCGCTGTTTAAAATGCAAAGCAATTATCAGTAAAACATCCTGAATTTTAGCCAGTCAATTAAAAATCAGAGTAAGTCAACAAGTGACAAAGCAAAAGGAGCTTTCATTGCCCTCTCCTTATTTGCATTGTCAACTTCAACCTGAGCCCTTTATGCAAAACCAGCCCTCCCATGTATCTCATAAGGGGCGAGTTGGTGAAGGATCTATTGATAATGGGACCAGGGCACCTGGCAAAGGAAGTGGGACCTGAAATTCATCTAGAGGAAGAAGTATCTTTTCTAATTTATGCAGAGATGTCAAATGGGGTAATGGTGCCCTAGCTGAAGAATCCTTTCCTTTGCCAAGTTTGTTGTATTAGTCAGGATACATATAGCCGCAAGTCACAGAGCATATGACAAAGAACATCTTAAGTAATTAACTCATTTATCTGGAGATAGATGGTTCCAGGTTTGGGAGGTGGCTCAATGATGCCATTAAAGTTTTGTTTTGTTTTGTTTTGTTTTAATCTTTCCACTCTGACATCCTTGAGTGTTTATCCCTGGATGGTCATCTTATGATAACAAAATTGTTGCGACAGTTCCAAGATCACATCTTTATACAATTGTATGGAAATCCCACCTCTGTTTTTATCAGAAATAAAAATTATTTGCATCCTCCCACCCAGCCAACTTTCCCTCATGTATCATTGGCCAGAACTAGGTCACATAGCTACATTGGCTTTACAGAGAGGTGGAAATGGCTGCCTAAAAAAAAGGAAGAGAGTTGGCAACCAACAGTGTCTACCACACCCATAAAAGAAAAGGCTCTTTTTTACTTTCTGTTTCAAAGGCAGGCTCCATATCTAGTAAGCAAAGAGCATCTCAACCACCCTTTTCTTTGACTGGAATTTTTTTGAATCGCTTTGTAATCTCTATACTACCACAGTCATTCAGACTAAATGGAAAGAAGATAAGTCTTAGTTGGTTTGAAATAAAAAAGGTTATAGAATAATTTTAGTAACTTGTGTGTCTATCACTTTAAACTGCACCTTCTCTATAAAAACTGGGCTAGCTGGAAAAGGCCAAGAATGAATCCTTTGGAGGGAGCTTTGAGGAAAGAACATTCTTTGTATATAAATAGATCTACCAAGCTTCTTTTTTTTTTTTTTTTAAGATTTTATTTATTTATTCATTAGAGAGACAGAGACACAGATGGAGAAAGAAGCAGGCTCCATGCAGAGAGCCAGATGTGGGACTTGATCCGGGGACTCCAGGATCACGCCCTGGGCTGAAGGCAGGCGCTAAACCACTGAGCCACCCAGGGATCCCCTCTACCAAGCTTCTTAAACATTGTTTTTCTGCAACCCTGTTTAGCATATATATTTTTTGTGTATGCAGAATGGAGGAGTGGCTGATCAAGGGAGCAACTAAAAGAAACGCAAAGTAACAAATGTTGGCTTTTCAATTTAGTTTCCTAAATTATAAGGAATCTTGGTATTTAGAGAAATCCTATTTGTGACACCTTCTCTAAAACAAGAAATCAATCAATAGTCAAATAACCACTCCCTAATTACCTGTTTACATGTAAACATGGATTTGCATATATGAAGTTTGGCTAAAATATAATATGCTTTTCTGTCTTGGTTTCCCTTAGTTATATTATTTTCAATAGTACTCACATCTCTTATAACAAAAATTTCCCTGGAAAATTAAATTTTTGTTTTTATGCTCCCCAATCAAGACACTTCCCTCTCTCCACACACATACATCAAACAAATATACCAAACCCTACTTTACACTTAGAAAAAGTCCATCTGAAAGGAAGGAAGGAAGGAAGGAAGAAAAGAAAGAAAGAAAAAAGAAAAGGAAAAGAAAATCCATCTTGTCCAAACTTGCCTATTTTTCCTTAGTGGAGCTTTTAGGAGAAGGTGTGAGCAACCTTCATTCTTCCCCCTCTGAATTCCGTGCCCAAGATTGAGAAATTAAAGCTGATCCAGGTCTTTTTCCTGTGAAAAGTTCTTTTCTTTCAGTGTTTGTCCTAAGGTTACTAAAGTGCACAGTGGTAAGAACATGTCACAATCAGCCATGAAGGCAGCTTCTTATTCATTGCATTGTGAGACTGCCTCCTTTTCCATAGCATACTTCATTTTAATCCATGTTGTGACTCCTGCATTTTCCTGGGGAGGCTGAGAAAGCAAAAGACTCATCATTTCTAATTATACAAAGTTTGATTACTTCAAAGAACCCTTTTGATGCTATTTACATGAAGAAAGGAACCCTTTACTATTTGCAAATAACATTTCTTCTACTGTGATGAATTTGCTCAAATCATCTTGTAGACCACCTCAACATATGGGGATCTAAAGGAAGATTTTAAAGTATTTTTTACCAAAACCAGCCCATGCTTTCCTTCTGTCAGGAAGTCTTCCTTAAAAGATGTCCCCTGGGACTAAGGGATCCACCAACTAGGAGAAAGTTCAAAGACTCGCTGAATCAAAAAACTTTCAAAGTCTCACAGCTGAAGGGGAAGAGAGCCTCAGCAGAGGTGGGCTGGTGTGGGAGGAAGCAGAGCAAAGGTGCTGGTGGTCATAGGCCATGAATGCTGTCTTACCTACCCCACGTATCACTGGAATTCCAAGTCCTGGGACTCTGGCTGGCAATCGTTTCTGGATAGGTTGATGTGGTTGGCCTTTAGCTGGAAATGTCACTGGGCTACAGAGTGGGCTGGCATAGCTTTCTGTCTCTGTCCAGCCTAGCTATCATGTTTGAGAGCCAAAAGACCCTTACCTACCTCATTGTCCTGTGGCTGATACAGGAAGGTGTGTACCCTCATCTACAGTCTCCCTTCAAAAAGATAGTCTGAAGCTTTGAAACAGGAGTGGACCCTGGACTCTGAAAACACGGGTTAAAATTCTGGCTCTGCCATGTGTAGTGGCTGAATGAATGATCTTGAGCAAATCATTTGATACCCCTGACTTTTTCCTCATTTGGAAAGTTGTGAGAACCATTCCTGCCAACCTCTAACCCCCTCCACACACCCAGGTTTAGAGTCACATACAGAAAACATGACTTTTAAGCTTACCTCAAAATGTCCTTTCCTCCCTTCACTTAAAAATAAAAGGTGTGGAGAGTGAGAAGAGCTCCCATCCAGAGGGATGGCAGGAGAAAAATTGGTAGCCTGTGCAGACTAATGGACATGCAAGGCAAGGGCAGTTCAAGAGAACACCATTAATCACACACAGCCATAAAGGTGAGTCATAGAATGTACACCCCCACCTTTACAAAGTGAAAAGTCAGACCTTCCAGAGTTTAGGACCTCTAGGTGCATCTTCTAAGGTTAGTTCAAATAGCTACATGGCCATCTGTCAGCATTAAAACTGAGGGTGAATTGGATGTGTTCATTAACTTGGTTGTGGTAATTATTTTACTATATGTGTGTGTTTCTGTATATATAATAAAATCATGTCATTTACTTAAAATATACACAATTTTATCTGTGAATTCTATTTCAATAAAGCTGGGGAGGAAAGACTGAGAGTGTATTTTTATGGATTCCCAACATTCTATAATGTCCTTGCACTTTGCTTTCTAGAGTGTATCTACCAGTAATTTTAAAAACTGTCTGTACACACATATCCATGCACAGTAGCTCTCAGTCCCAGGCTCTCCCCTCCTTCTTTGAGTTACCCTTTAGTCCCTCCTCCCTGAGAAACAGCTGCATGCAAGGTGAGTTCTTTCCTTCCTGCTTTCATTTTCTCTTCCACCCAGGGCCAGGGCTCAGATAAGCCTAGGGTGACTATTGCCTGCATTTGCTGAGACAGGGACTAATTAGTGCAAATGCCACCAGACCTGGCAAAAGTAGGGAAGCTCTATAGTCTCCCAAAGTCTTCTCCACAAATTCCAAGGTCAGATCAGCTGCATCTGTATTGTATCATGGGGCCGGTCAACCCAGGGATGGAGGACTATCTTCCTTTCACCAGGTACTATAGTGTCCTTCAGGTGGAAGAAATAAATCATAGAGCCAACTCCTTTTGGTTCCCCCATGGCTGCTTATTCATCCTTCCCTCTCTGAGGCCACTTCTGAGCAGCTCCTACTGCCCTGGTGGAAATAGCTCTCTCTGTCTCCTAACAAGACCCCTTGCTTATCTGCACCCTAAAGGAGGATTGGCCCACATGACAGGAAGTGAAAGAGCTGAGGGGAAAATGAGTGGGAGGCGGTTACAAACACCAGGGGCCCTCCGTGTCCTGTTCACCTTAAGTCACAACAGGAGCAACCAAAGAGTGTTACCTTACAAACCAAAACTTAGTCTCTAACTTCACCCCAGTACCTTTTCCCGTGATGAGTAATAAGTCAGTCAGACTTATCCTCTTTGATGGTCTGAAATCTTCAATTCTCCCTCATTCTCAACCAAAACTAATTGCTGTAGCTAGCAGCCTGGAGGTTCTGTTCTGGATACTTACTCGGCTACAACCTTGAGGAAGTCACTTAAACTGCCTGAACCTTGCTTGCTTTCCTCATGAAAAATCCAAAACAGGGCCTGTGAACGCTTAGCTCACAGTACCATTCATTGTAAGGATCCCATAGAATAACATATGTAAGAGCACTGTGTGTGCTAAATGGCTCTATATACGTAAGCAATTATTAGATCAAACTCTTAATAACATCTTAATCACAACTGTGCTCTGTTAGTCCCTTGCAGAATCCTGGAGTCCTCTGCTCATCTATCTCTCTTTTCCCAATCATTATCTATCATTCTGCTTGATTCATCTTTCCCACATTCTCCCTTCCCCTACTCATGAAACACACATGCACAAAACCTATAATTCGTTCACCCATTATTCTAAGTCCTGTCAATCAGTTTCTTTTTCATTGCATATTTACATTTCCAAAATAACCACATTTACATATAATTTTCTCTTGCCCACACAAAAAGTGGGTACAGCTAGATACGGCATTTAAGGGGGTGTGGCAGATTTCAATTCAGGAAACAAACAACTGTAGGTATTTTAAGCAGAAAGGGATTAAAAACAAGGAATGAAGTGCTTACGAAATTCACTGGAAGAGCTAACTAAGTTGAAGTTAGGGGCCACCACTGAGGTCTAGATTTTAAGGGCATACCACAACAGCTGTAGTCCAGAGGTCAGCTGTCTATTTGCCTCTCAATACCCATGACTTCAGTAACTAGAATCTGGGGACTACTGGAATGTGGGTTGACCTCATATCAAGTGTTGCTTAGCAGCAAGAGCAATAGCAAGATGGCCTTTACCTCACTGCTGCCTTCCAAATCTCATACAAGGGCATTGCCCTGGCAGACTTTAATTAGTATCCAGAAATCTCATTGCAAAGGACTCTGAGAAATGTCATTTCTGACTTTCTAGGGCCAAAAGTTCAGGGATGTACACACAGGGCTTTAGAAATGGATGTCTACTTCATGTGACAATAACCTACCTGCTCAAGACTGACTTCATACTCCTTACAGAGTAAACACCATGATCACCTAAAAGAGAGCTTGAGGGAATGGGGGAAGAAAAGGTACACAGATCTTGTAGTTGTAGCCTTTACAAATACCTGTTGGGATTTATTTGGGGGCAGTCCTCTTCTTGGTTTTTAAGACACGTAGCTCAGAATAAGAATTAAAAAAATATGCAAAGAGAGTCAGCCATAAGCAAAAATTATTCCACATTAAGGCAAAAATGATTCCACACTTACCATGGGCCACACTGTGATAGATAACTGGGGACAGAACACTGAACAAGACAGAAGCTGTTCCTGTTGAGACAGAGGTATTAGAAGTGTCTGGTTGACTGCTCAGGTTCAAAGCCTATCTACGTCACTTATTAGCTGTCTGGCTTGAACAACTTCTCAGTTGTTCAAGTCCCAGCTTCCTCTTGTGTAAGCCAGATGTAATCAAAGAACCTACTTAATTGAGATATAGTAAAAAGAAAATGAGACAACACATGTAGAGTGCCAAGCATACTGCCTGGTACATCATAAGGTCTAAATAAATATTGGTGAAGGGTATAAGCAAATCAAAAGGCAATTACAGGACAGGACACTATGATAATGAAATGATACAAGAAAAAGAGCACATATGAGGAGAGACATTAATTCAGGCCTAGGGGGCTCACCAGAGACTCAGGAAATAAATTAAGTAAATTCTGGGTTGGTATTTGCTGGCTAGGAGAGAGCATTCTACATTTGATGACTAAAGAAAGTTCAGTGTTGCTGGAGCAGAGGGAGTGGAATGAGATTGGAAGGCAATTAGCCAGGTCATGAGGGGACTTGTAAGACTTTTAAGAGTTTGGGACACTTGGGTGGCTCAGTGGTTGACCATCTGCCTTTGGCACTGGGAGTGATCCTGGAATCCCAGGATCAAGTCCTGAGATTGAGTCCCGCATCGGGCTCTTTGCGTGGAGCCTGCTTCTCCCTCTGCCTGTGTCTGTGCCGCTCTCTCTGTAATGAATAAATAAAATCTCAAAAAAAAAAAAAACTTTTAAGAGTTTGAATTTTGGGGTGCCTGGGGGGCTCAGTTAAGTGTCTGCCTTCAGCTCAGGTTATGATCTCGGGGTCCTGGGATCAAGCCCCAAGTTGGCTTTCTTTGTTAATTTTAATTAGGAAACAAAAATCCCTTAACAAATTTATCTTCTAAGATAACAGATCAATGCTATCATAGTGGCCTCCAGAAGCATATGTGCCATATTAGTTATTTCACACAGTGGAGATGTTCATATTGAAATTTTCAGGCCATGTGGAAAAAGATGGAGCAGGGACTATATTTACATCCAGCTTTTGTTTTGATGTGTTTGGGGTAGTAGAAGTGGGACAGGGCCCCCTTACAACTCCAACTGAATAAATGGGCAGAAGCAGATCTACTTTTTGGCCTCTGATGAGTAGACTAAGATAGTTGTTACATGACTCAAGCTGAGCTAATAGAATTATATCTCTACAGCTTGTACTAAGGCAGAGAAACTGGGGTCAGTGGATGTTGGGGATTGGAACTCATGTATAGTCTGTGTCAAGGTGTGGCCCATGAAAATCCAAATCACTCTTACAGAACAGCAGGAACCAAGATCCCTTCAGAGAACCTGGTATACAGAGAGAGAGGGATGACGCTGATGCATGGCACAGGCAACAGATCACATGGAGGAAAGAGAGAGGGGAAGGGAGAGAAACAAAAGGAATTTAAAACTTCTGGTTGCCAGGCAAGGACATCTTGGAGAGTATTTAGTTTTCATGTTCCAAAGAGTATTTCCAACATTCTTCAATCCTTGAAAGCTACAGCACAAACATCCTGGATTCATCTAGGGTTATGTTTACCTTGGCATGCTTTGCTCCTTTCCCACCAGCTTCTACCTTCCCACCAGTCAGTAAGTCTCAGCTTACACCCTACAAGAAACTGGAGTTCTGATTATTAACAAGACATGCTCTTGGGTTCAATCAGATTATTTAACTACAGGTCTACACTATATATTTTCTTCTTATAGCAACTTTGACGACATAATTTTGCCAAGCTTTTCTACTGTGCTCTATAACAATCCTGCCCAGCCGAGCATGAATGGAATTGGCCTCCTTCCTGTTTTCCTTCCCCCTTCGAACCCAGCATGGACAAATGACCCAGGTTGGGCCAATTAGAATACTTCTCTTTCTAATCACAGTGAGTGATCAGGAATGGGCACAAGATCAGTACAAGATAATCAGCGTCTTCCTTAAGACTTTACTGGCATTCCTTGGAAGGATGCGTCCTTTTTTCAATGGGATTATGATCTGTAAGGACAATGTCATTTGAGGCTTCCAGCAGCCATGCTGCTTTCATGTGAAGAGTACCCTTCTGAAAAAAAAGCAATCACAAAGGAAAGTAAATGGAGAGATGGTAAGAGAAAGAAATGGAGTCATAATGATGATATTATTTGAACTCTTGGATACAGATTTCTCAAAAGCTAGGTCTGCTCTTTAGGCTTCTGTTATATATATGAGATATTATGATGTTTCGGTATCTTAAAAAACTTTTCTCTCTCTCTGGGGAGAGCCTTCCCTGAGCTAGCCAATTCTTAGAGATAGCAAAGTGCTCAACAAAGGGCATACCTTTGAAAGGCAAACTAATAGAGTCAGACATCCTCTATCTGACCCATAAACTCCAGGGGGCAATATCATCTGCCTTAATTATCCTAGGGCCAAAAATACCAGGCAACCAGGGACCACACCTAGAGCACAAAGCCCTCCAAAATTATTCAAATTAGCCTTCCCTAAACTACCTACTCTGCCCTGCCTTGCCTTTTCTGTGGAAATAAAGGCCCATGGCCTAAGCTCTCTCCTCACTCCTATCTTCCACCTCCTAATCATCCTGGTGTTTCTCTCTGTGGCTGGGAGAAACATGTCATGCTTCCAGGCTCTAGGACCTGTGAGGATAATAAGTTTTGTTTTCTTGGGTCTCTCCTGTGTCTCCTCTTCTGTCCCTACCTGGCTGACCATCTCATAAATGACTACAAAACAACTTCCTTCACATAGATCAATAAATTCTCTCTTTGTTGTAAGCTGGTTTGAATAGAGTTCATGTTATGGATTTCTGAAATAGTCCTGAGTAATCCAAGCAACTTATAAAATCTAAAAATGGCAGCTACCACCTTGAGCCACCTCACCTCCACCAACAAAATGAATACAGGTTGTGAAGACTGAAACAGGTCCAAGTGGAGCAAATTTTTCCTATGCTTCTATTTCTTCTGAAATCAGTTAAGTTAGTACTGGCAAGTTCTAAGAGTAGCTCAGCTGTACCACTGTTATTTTCTGCATTTCATAGGTTTGGGGAATCACGGGAATGAAATTCTAGGTCGATCTCACTTAACTGAATTGTGAGGTATTGACAATGAGAAAAAATATTTTGTATTTTAAGTGGTCTATCCTTTATTTAACACTCCCTGGAGCCAAATGTGTTTTCCATTTGGGTGATGTAAAGAAGAGAAGCAGAGATATTCTCAGATGTCATTTTAGTGAATACATATCTTCTTTTTTAACTTTTTTTTTTTTTTTTGAGAGAGAGAGAGAGAGCATGAGCATGGAGAGGGGCAGAGGGTGATGGAGAGAGAGAATCTCAAGCAGACTCATGCTCAGCACAAAGCCAGGTACAGGGCTCAGAACCCTGAGATCATGACTTGAGCCAAAATCAGGAGTCAGATGCTCAACTGGCTGAGCCACCCAGGCACCCCAATACTTATCCTTCTTATCTTTCTTTCTAAGTCTGCTAGAACTGAATTTCTACCTCCTAATGTTGCTTTTGGGAAAACTTCATAAGTTGTGAGATCTTAAGTCTCAAGATGAAAATAATGATTTATTTTCTCCTCCTCCCCATCTGAAAGAAACCATGATGAATAAATCAGCAAATATCTGAGCTAGCTGAAGAAATTTATTTTTAATGGTATACAATGTTTATCAGTTATTAAAACCTGTGGTGCCAGCAGTATTGCTGTTTGTAATTGATAGCCAGACTTTAGATTTTAGAAACATTTTTAATTTGTGAAAATTGATTTGAATGATAAGAAAAATTATAAATCTGAGTGAGGTTTTGGGGATTTAGAGCCAGAGGAAGGGGAATCTTGACCTAGGGACATTTTTCACTTCACAGTTGTACAAATACTTGCTTCTGGAGATGATGGGGAAAATAATGCTAATCATTTTAGCTGTATCCCTGAAGATGTTCATCTCAAAGAAAAGTGGAAAAGGCAGAGAGAATTATACAAATGTACAGGCTTGTAGAGAATCCCAAGGAGTCATGGTTCTCTCAGAATATTTTTTACATTACAGGAAAACATTAAATATTCACTTTCTGACTTTATGACAAGGACTAAAGGAGCCACATAAACATGTGTGCCTTTCTGCTCTTCCTTAAAGGATGACCCCTAATATTAGCTTGTAACCAGCTTTGTAAACATGGAATAGTTTCCCCTTGATCTGTGGTATAAATGGATGATTAATCTGGACTACGTGAATAGGGAGAGAAAGGAACGTGTGTATCCACTCTGCTAGACTTCACATGTGTACATTTCAAATCCGACCCAATAGACACTTCTACCTACCCTTCAGAACCAATATTGACAGCAGGGAAAGTTCTGGGTTGGACTGTCCGTCTTGAGCCATTTGGAAACTAAACTGGCTAGAGCAGATTGCAAGATTTAAGCTGTGGGAGAATGACTCTGGTACCTTTTCAGCCTAAAGCAATTACCCAGCTGTTGGAAAGTTGAAATATTGGACCAAATTATATTACCTCAGTTAAAATAAGTATTCCCGAGAATAGATCACTATATATATTAAGGTACATGTATTATGCAAGAGTTGACATTCCCATTTCTATATCTCATGAACCAGCCTTGGAATCCTCCCCGAAAATAAATTTGTTATTAGTATCTTTTTGGCTATTTGCTTTTGTTGGTTAATATATACACTACTGGCACATTTCCAAAGCTATTACCCTATAATATCAGAACTTCCAGAAACTTCTTTGACAAAGCCATCAATAGAAACAACTAAACACTTAAAAGCAATAGGAGTTTTGTAGGTAACAACTATGGAGTTTGACCAAAAGCTTACATTATGCTTTTTAAAAAGTCAGTGACTCACAGATGGTGCTATTTGATCCATATAGCATCCCTTAAAGTACACAGGGCACATTTTAAAGTCGCTCCAGGTGACAAAACAGAATCGGCAATAAATGACTTGCCCAAAGCCAAACAATTAACAGGTGGCAGAACCAGAACTTGTTCTCCATGTCTTTATTATTTTTTAAATTTCTTTTTTAATTGTAAGTAGGCTCTCTCCCCAACGTGGGGCTTGAATTTATGACCTTGAGATCAAGAGTCACATGCTCTACTGACTGAGCCACAAGACACCCCTCCCAATGTTTTTATATTCCAATTCCAGAGCCCTCTTTGGGAATACAGAAATTACATATAAGCATAAGGAAAATGACAAGAGACAATTAGAATCACAACCAATTAATCTAACCAACAGAATTTAAACTATTACTTAAGACATAACCTACAAGACTGAAAATATTAATTGCATTGTATAACACACTCATGTGTCATTGTTACTCTCTGGGCACTGGGCTGGTAAAAAAGGTTTTTGATCTTAATTCATCAGTAAATATTTACTGACCACTCTTGTGTGTGGGAATCCTGAATTGGATATTTTCTTTTTTCTTTTTTTCTTTTTTTTTTTTTTTTACTAAAATTAACTTGTAGAATTGAGTGACCAGTCATTCCAGCAAGTTAACACTGAATTTTGCTCTCCACTCTTCCATTTCTCCTGGATAAAGAAGAGAAAAAAACCTAAGATGTGGTAAGGCAATTCTCAGTCTGTTCTTCATACCTCTGCTAAGAAGTCCCATTCTCTCATTTATAAAATAGGTATCACTTATTGACCACCTACTATATGCTATGTATTCCACATCTATTATCAGTAATCTTCACATCTCTGTGGCTTAGTGGGTATAGTTACCCTCATTTTTACAAATGTGGTTAGTATAGCATAGCACATTGAAACACAATGAGATATGGGTCAAGAGCAGGTCCTTTGATAAAAAACTATTAGAGTTTGAATCTGGCTCCATACATACTAGTTTTCTGAACTTGGACCAGTTCTGTCATTTTTCCGTGCTCCTTTGTCCCTCTCTAAAATGGGATAAATTACATGAACTTATTAGAATTATATGAACTCACAATTAGAGTTATTGTGAATGTTAAATGAATTCACATCTGTAAACAGCTTATAGTGCCTGGGCTTCTAGTGGTACTCAATGAATGTTAACCACTATTATTAATTTGATGTGCCCCACGGCTGAATCTGAGGGACTCTTTTCTTCTTTATACATCTGTTACTCCCTAGATGACCTCATTTAATCCTATGGTTTTAAATATAGAACTATACTGATGACTCCAGAATTCATATCTCCTGCCAAACCAATGCTTTTTGAGTGTTAGTCAACTCATGTCACTTCTCCACTCAAAACCCTCCAGTGACTTCCTATGTCTCTCTGAAAAAGCCAAAGCCCTGGCCAGAGCCTACAAGGCCCTATGTGTCTGTCCTACTTTTCTAGTCTGTCTTCAACTGCTTTTCACTTTCTTTCATTTCTCCAGCAATACATGTATGTGTGCTTCTTGAACATTCCCTAACACTCTTGCTCATCAGACTCTTTTCACTTACTATTCTGCACATATAGTCAAACGACATATTCCTTCACTTGCTTCAGGTCTCCTGCTCAAATACCATCTTAACAAAGATGGCATCCCCAGCCACCTTGTGTAAAGGAGGATTTATTTCCCTTTCCTTTTCTTCTTACCCTGCTTTATTTTTCATTGTGGTATCTATTGTCATTATGCTTATTCATTTTTTTTTATGGTCTGTTTTCCCCCCTAGCATGTAAACTCTAGTAAAGTAGGGACTTTGTTTTATTCACAGTCCCTAAAGCAAGTGCCTTGCACATGGCAGACACTCCATAAAATATTTATTGCTTAACTATAATTATGCTAATTGCCCAGCTAGTGTCAGAGTTCCATACCCAAGTCAGCCTCCCTTCAGTATCTCTTGCACTTTCTACCCCCACTAACCTGCATCACATGCCAGGGAAGATACAAACCCCATTATAAATATACATCAATTCATAGGACTTTTGTATCTGAACCAGAAATTTTGTGCATATTAGGGCTGATTTGCTATTCAGCATAACTTAGTAAATATTTACTGCAAATATTAGCAAAATTTGGCAAATATTTACGTGATCTTGAATAAGAAACAACAACCCACTAATATAGGGTAGCAATTTATTCAGGAATCTCAAAGCCTAGGAAAGGTAAATATTTGTACCTGTGGATCTCTAATTTCGGAATTGTTATGTACACCTAAAACTAAGACAACTTATGTGTCAATTATACCTCAACTTTTCAAAAGGCCATTAAAAAACAAGAATTAATAGATATCACAATATAACACTTGGTTATCCCTCAAACTTTCTTTCCCCATTTTCTCAATTTCAGCCCACTTCTTTGCGTAAGCCAAATTTCTAGACAAGTTCTTAGATCTCTCTTCACCTCATCCTTCACACCCAACCCATGTGAAAGACCAGGAATTCTATCTACCAAACAAATCCTGAGACCATCTGCTTTTCATCAACTTCACCTTTACAAATCCTAGCCCAAGGACAACTCCCCTTACCCTAGGTTACTAGCAGAATTTCCTGAACGTTTGCCTCACTCTCTCACTTTTTGCCTACCAGCCAGAGTAATCTTATAAAAATGTAAATTACTCATCACTCCCCTACTTAAAGCTTCAGTGGTTTCCTTTTGTTAGTCCTCTTTGAGTTATTCCACTTAGAAAAACACCCTGTCCCTATCCTAGCCTCCAAGCCCTACTTCATTCAGTCCTGAAGGACAGTCTAATCTTGTCTCCTAGTGCTTTCCCCTTCATGCACTCTAGTCACGCTGGCCTTCTTTCACAACTATGAGCACAATCAACCCTTCCTTGTCCCAAAATATGTGTACTAGCAGTTCCTTGCCATTTAGGTTGCAATCTGAATTTCACTTCCCTGGAGAGGCCTTCCCTGACTACTGGATTTAAAGTGGCTCCTCTCCCCCATTCACCTTTAGTTCTATTAGAGAGTGAAGGGCATCCTTATTGTGCACTGCACAATTACCATCTAATATTTTCCTCCCTTATCACCTATCTCTCTCCATTAGAATGTAAACTCCATCAAGAGGGTGAGTTTGCTTTATAGGCAGGGTTTATACACAGGGCCTCACACATAGTGAGCATTCAAGAAACACTTGTTGAATGGGCAAATCTTTGTCTCAACTTTGGGAGCTTACATAAGATCACAGTAGCTTCCTAATACAGCTTCAGTAACTCTGCCCCATATCTGTTCTCGGCATCGCTTCAACCCACAAAAGGTTCATTATTCCAGGGGAAGGATTCAGATTCCCCCTATTTCTTGGCAACCGCTAGGTGAAGATCTGGACTCAGTTCAACAGTCCAAAATCACCAGATGAGGGGAAAAAGAACGAAATTAGCATTCCTGACATGAACGATTGCCATTTCTCACTTAAAATTTTGAGGAAGAAAAAAAAAAATTCGTAAGATCAAACACTTTTGGAGTTGGAAATGTTAGAGAAAGTAGATGTGGCCAGAAGAATGTTAGCATGTGGGAGGAAAAGTCAGAAGGAGGTAAGAGAAAGAAAGGGCTCACACCATGCTGTGAGGATTCATGGCTCTGGGCTGGGATACTGTGTCTTGCCCTGCACCTAAACACTAAGGAAGAGCGTGATGGAGTGAGGCGGGTGGGGGCGAGGAGCGGGAGGAGAGGGAGACCAGGACGAGGGACGTGAAAAGGGCTAGAGAGAAAACAGGAGGACGGAGCCGAGCAATACAAAAGCAGCCTCGGCTTTCGCCGGAGCTGCAAGCGTTAAGGGGAGGCGGGGAGTGACGCGGTTTGCGTCTGGAGCGGCTCCTTGGAGTCCACAGCATCCACCGCCGGAGCCTCGCCTTCCTTTCTCCCTCTGCAGACATAGCGAGACACAAAAAAAGAGGCGACCCCTGAACCAGCGCGAGGGACCCGCCCGCACCATGACTGAGACCACCAAGACCCACGTTATCCTGCTTGCCTGCGGCAGCTTCAACCCCATCACCAAAGGGCACATTCAGATGTTCGGTGAGTCCTCCCGCCCGCCCCCGGAGGCTGCTTCCGCCTCTCCTTCCCGGCACCTGTGTTTTCCAGGGCGCCTGAACAGTAAGGCGCGTGCCCGCCTGGAGGGACGCGCCGGCTGGTGCCTCGGGTGGGAGGTCAGCCCCTCTAGGCCGGGCCCCGGGAGGGGCGCAGGCTGCGCTTCCCGGGCGTCCCCGGCTCCGGCCAGACCCGGCTCACCGGGGGCCGCCGGGTGGGGGAGGGGACGGGCCGGGGGACTGTGGGTCTGGGCCGGGCGGGAGCTTGGGGTGCCAGACCTGGGGCGCGGTGGTGCCGTAGTTTGGACACTTGGCCGGTGAGGGTCGGGGTGGGGTAGAAGGAAAGGCGGGGTGGGAGGTGGCGTGCTGCTTGTTTAGGACGGGGGGGGAAGCACGAAGGAGTTAAATGATGTATATGCCTTGCCTTGGAGACACAAACACACGCACGCACGGAGCACACCACCAGCAGGGCTGGAGCTTCGAGCTTCGAGGGGCTTCATTCGCGGTTCGGTCAAGGGCTCGGAGCGGCCCAGGGCGGATGTTCTTGAGGGTCGTGCACCGTGTGTCGGTCGCGCGGGGTGGATGGCGAGTGAAGGGGGCGGGGGCTGGCCAGCCTGGGCTTGGCCGCTGGACCCGCGGCCCGGGCGGGAGGGGCGGGGCGGGGCGGCGCTGCGGGCGGCCCTTCTCCAGCCGGCGTTGACGGATCCGGGCCCAAGTTGGCTGAGGCGCTCTGCCCAGGGCGGCGATGGCACCGGAAAGGCTTGCGGCGTGCGAGTGCGAGTGTGAGTGCGAGTGCGAGTGTGTGAGTGTGCGTGTGCGTGTGCGTGTGCGCGAGCGGGGCGGGGGCAGCGAGCATCGTCGCGCGTTTGTTTGCTGGGGGCTTTGGGGCGTGGAGAGAAAGGGGCGAGCGGTGGTTCCCGGCTGCTGGCCCGGGATTGCGCGGGGGGCACGGGGGGCGCGACGGATGCTTGTCGGAGGTCTCGGGCCGCCGGTGGACGCGGCTTCTCTGCTGCTCCGGTAGGACCCAGCGGCGCGGGGGCGAGCGCGGGCAGACCCTGAGGACCGACCCCAGGTCACTCCAGAAGCAGGCAGAGAGTAGAGGTTGGAAGTTGGGGTGCTCTTTTTTCTGTCATTGAAGGAAACAAGAAGGGGGGGGGGGGAGCGCTGGAGGTGGATGAGAGACCGGGAGGCCTCGCCTGCGCCAGCCCGCGGGCCGGCGAGGCGCTGTCCAGAGGCGGTGGTGCTGAAGCGCAGGGCGCGCCGAGCTGGCTCTGGACACACGTGTCCACCTCCAGCCCGAGGACTGTGTGAGCCCTGCAAGGGCTGTTGAATGAAAGAAACATCATACCGGTAAAGACCGAGCGAGGTGGCTTTGGCTGAAACTACTCTTCTCTTAGACGCAAGAGGTGCGTTGAACTGGGCCCGCTTATTAAAAACCTCATGAAAAGAATATAGAGCTACTTTGAGCCGAGGCCAGATCAGATAGGCACATTATAGGATCCAAGGAGGGAGACTGAGAACTAGCCATCCCAACCTCACCATCCCTTCAGCTTTTAAAAGTGTCTTATTAGGAGCTAATGCTAACTTACCTATCAAATAAAGACTTTTACTTAAGCACTGGAGTATACCAGAGCATCTCATCATTCATCTAAGGGAATATCGGTACCCTCGGAACACTCTGCTTTTGCTGGTGCCTTTACCCGAATCCTGCTTTTCTTCTCTGTCCACGTTTCCTCTAGCCATTTCACATCACTGTAATTTATTCTTCTCCATTGCCCAGGCAGGATTGGGCATTCCTCTGGAACTCATTGGCTCTAGAAATCTTTAGTGAGCCATGAGGTTCTCCTTCTTTTCTCCCTGGGTCTAAAGTAGTCAATTCTATAGCTTTGGATTGGAAGAGGGGTAGATTTAAATCAAGAACTGAGGATTCTATCTTGCAGCTGAGAAGAGTTTGCTAACAGCGAGAAAGGCTTTTGTTAAGTCAATACGGATCTGCCAATTCTCCATGAGTTTAGGGGAGAGAATGTGTGGAAATAGACGTGGATTACAGCACACGGGTTTAGACATAGAATTGGGTGAAAGTAGGCTTTCTGACAGTAGTGACTCTTTGCTTGATAGTGGAACTGAGGAATAAGAATATCTATCAACAAAGCCTGTGAGTGTCCATTAGTTATGTGTAATCCAGAGAGCCACGTGGGAAGAGGATATGGTTTGCTCTCTGTGGTTTTAAGGAGCTTATAACCTAATGAAGGATTTAGCACATATACATATGAAAAGGAAACAAGAACAAGAACACAAAATACATATTAAACTATTCTTTGTAGAATTTCTTATGGGAATCTTTGAGCTCGTGATAAATTTTGTGATTTACTTCTGTAGTTTCTAGTTTACCAAGCCTTCACATCTCACTCATTCTTAGTAACAAGCTTACCAGAAAGGCATTGTTATCTCCATTTTACAAATAAGAAACTGATGTTCAGAGGTGAAGTGACTTTCTTAAGAGGCTTAGGTGACATGAAGAGTGGGTGGCAGAGTTGAGACTTGAAGCCTACATTCTTGATTCCGCTTGCAAAGGCCTTTGCCCTACACCAAATGCAGGAGCAAGTGCTCACTGATCTGACTGCATAATTCCATGAACTCTATTCCCTTCAAACATATACTAACAGAGATTAGAATTAAACTGGTCATCAACTAAATGAGATTCCTAAATATGCACTTTAAGAGCTTTTTTTCCATCTGAAATGAAATCAGTTAGCCATGAACTATTTTCTCTTTTTAAATGGCTTTTATAATCTTCTCCACAACCGTACAGAAATAAGATAATAAAGTTATCAAACTTTCTTTAAGGTTCCTGAAACTTGTAATCAAATTTTTAAAAAAGATTTTATTTATTTATTCATGACAGACAGAGAGAGAGAGAGAGAGAGAGAGAGAGAGAGGCAGAGACACAGGCAGAGGGAGAAGCAGGCTCCATGCAGGAAGCCTGATGTGGGACTCGATCCCAGGTCTCCAGGATCACACCCCAGGCCAAAGGCAGTGCTAAACCGCTGAGCCATCAGGGCTGCCCTCGAATTTTTTTTAAAGATCCGAACAGGACTTTGAAATTAGACATCTTTAATAGAGTTCCTATATTTGAAATCCAATTGCTTACCAAAGGAAAAAAAAAAGGACTATAAACAAAAAGAGATGTGCCATTCAAAACTAAAAACCCACTCTTTGTCTCTGAGAAGTGTATTTGTACAGTTCTCAATATTTGTAAATTTTTTTAAAAGATTTTATTTATTTACTTGACAGAGAGAAAGAGAGCAAGAGTAGGGGCAGAGGGTGAGGGAGCAGCAGGTTCCCCACTGAGCAGGGAGCCTGATGCTGATACCTGGCTTGATCCCAGGATCCCAGGATCATGACCTGAGCTGAAGGCAGATGCTTAATGGACTGAGCCACTCAGGCACTCCTGTAAAATATTTTAGAATGAACTTTTGATATTATTCCTAATTGTGGCTATAGAAACATACAGAAAAATTTAATATTTGTGATGGAGATATTTGACACTTAAATGCTTAACTATAACTACTCAAGGATGAGTAAATTTTTGGCAAAATAAACTCATAAACTAACAGTGTATTATTTCATGGGTCTGCCTTATTAATTAAGAGACTAACATGACATCTGAAGTTTTTTTTTTAATACCTAAGATTTAGTTATTAAGTAGGTAGAGATTATATTTCAGTCTAACTTTCTTTGCATTTATATTACTGTTTGTCAGTAAATTCACCCCTGGGAAATTAGATAGTAAGTTTAAATAGATAAGTAAGAAAGGACTGATCAGATAAGTTTTGTTGTAAAAAATAAAGAATTGAAGAACTTGATTACAGCTGAAACTTATTCTGGTTTTTGATGATTGCAAAATAACTGGATTTTTCAGTTTTTCTACTTCAAAATATTTTTACTTTGAGCAAGTGGGTCCTTTGAAAAAAAAAAAAAAGACAGGATCCAGTTCTGTCCCTCTTCAGGGGTAATGAAGAGGGCTTTTTACTTATTGTGGAGTTGGAAATGCAGCCCCTATTGCTACAACTAGAAATCATAAGAAAAATGGATTTCAGTTGCTACTAATATAGAGAAATGTCAAGAAACTATTTAATATGCTTGAAATGCCTGTAAAAAAGTAGTATTAAGCACAAAGTACTTTATACTTTTGGCAGCATTATCTTATGTGATCCTACCCTGCAAGTTAAATTGGGTTGGATAATATTATCGTTTCCCTTTTACAAATGACAAAACAGAGGTATAGATATAAGTCATTTGGTCAAGGTCATAAGCAAAATGAAAATAACACTAGTTTTCTGATATCTAGACTTTGTCTCTCAACCAGGATGCCTCAGAATTCCTTTAATCGCAACAATACCTATGAAAAGAGGAGTTACCTAACTTTAGTTATTAACAAAGGGTAATGAGAACCTTGTGAATTTTTGTCCTTGGTAACATGGGCCACTAACAAAATATATTCAACAAGGTATCTGTTCCCAATATCTTATCCTATAACAAGGAAAGGCTATTTCTTTTCTTATTACTCATATATTTTCCAAATAATTGTGTTGCTGGGACATTTTTTCCACCAGTCTCCCACTTCCTCCTTCCTCCCCACTCTTCTGTTACCACAACTAACACCTACTTATCCTTCAGATTTTAGCTTCAATGGTACTTCCTCAGGGAACCTCCACTGACTTCTAAATTAGTATGGTTACCCTGACATTTAATCCCACATCACCTTATACTTTCCATGTCATAACTCTCATCTCATTATATGCTTAATGACTATTTTCCATGCTAGACCTTAAGCTCTAGGAGAACAGAAACCATACCTGGCTTCATTATTGATTTCTTTCCTAGTACCTAGCATGGAGTAGGCCTTCCATAATAGTATAATATAATAATGGATGCAAATAGCAAGTCTTTCCTCCATCATAGTTGTTGAGTAAATAAAAAAAATAAATGAGTCTATAGAATCTTGTTCCAGGTAAAGGGCTGGGGTGGTGAGATAGAGAGCCATGACATATTAGAACAAAGGATGGTTCAAGGAGAAGGGGAGTGAGAGATAATACTGGAAAGGGAGATGGAAGTCTGATCGATTATGAAGGCTTCTAAGTCATGTTAAGGAATTTAAATTTTATCCCAATGACAATGAAAAAACATTGCAAGATTTTTAAAGGAATGTCATTGTAATATCTCTGAAGTTATGATTTAGTCAAATTTTGAATATAGATTGGTGAAAGGCAAGAATAAAAATGTAGTGACCAGCTAGGCACCTATTTCAGCAATACAGAGCTCAAGTAAGAGAAGATGGTCACCTCACCCAGGTTGGTGGTATCTGGAATGGAGAGTGAGTATATTTGAAAATATTTTGAAAGGTAAAAGGGATGTTTATTTGATGACTTGATAGGTCAGTGGGGGCAAAGTAGATCAGGGTAACTCTCAGGTTTCTGTCTCAGGTAGGTGAATAAAGAACATTGGAAGAGAAGCAGATTTAGCGTTGGTGGGGAAAGTGAAGATTCATACTTACTCTAAAATTTTGGAAATATGTATTCTAACCAAGCACTGATACAAAAAAAAAAAAAAAAGGAAATACTTAAATTCAAAGTGTCTTTGTAGCTAGGACATCTGAATCTTCTAATAAAAGCTCCCAGTAGGTCCTAGTTGGATTATTCAAAGTTCCTCATATGAGAAAGAACTGAAATTCATTAATATTATGGATGTAAAAAGATAAAATGAGTGTGCTGCTTTTTTAAAAAGTATGAACTTGGAGAAAATCAAGGTCCTAAAATTGACTCTTTTTTTTTTAATACTAGGATTGTGAAATTGGGAATAGTTGGTACAGTTCATTCTAGAACTTGCCCGCCACTGTGGTGATGGCTGTAATAATTTCAGCTGGATTTGAGCATTCTAACTCATTGATAAATTACAAGTCCACTAATGAAAGCTTATGGATCGATCATGATAGTTTCATTGGCAGGAACTATATCTGCTCATGACGTGAGAATAATGCCTGGAAAAGAAAATTTGGACATTTTTGTTCACATAAACAGGTGTTTGGTTTACTTTTGCCTGGTGAATTGATTACCTGAGCTTCATGTGGAACAAGCTAGCTATGAGAGGCAAATATCCCATCTAGAATGCATCCCAAACCAAGGGATAAGATAAAACCAAGAGGCTTGGGATCCCTGGGTGGTGCAGCGGTTTGGTGCCTGCCTTTGGCCCAGGGCGTGATCCTGGAGACCCGGGATCGAATCCCACATCGGGCTCCCGGTGCATGGAGCCTGCTTCTCCCTCTGCCTGTGTCTCTGCCTCTCTCTCTCTCTCTCTCTATCATAAATAAATAAAAATAAAAAAAAATTTTAAAAACACCCAAGAGGCTTGATGTTCTAATAATTTTGAAGTGAAGAAATATTAATTTTTAGTTTTTCTTCTCTTTCTGTTTTACTTGATTTTATTTTACATGTCTATGGCTTTTTTTTTTATTAGAAGATATGCTAGAAAAAAAAGAAGATATGCTAGAATTATCAGAATTAGAGGTTCATATGCCTTTTAGGAAAAAGTTTAAATTATTACTTAGTAGGAACATGCTTTAAAATATGAGTCTCTTTTTGTTTTTAAAAGATTTTATTTATTTAAGAGACACAGAGAGAGTGAGAGAGAGAAAGAGTAAGCACAAATGGGGTGAGGGTAGAGGGAGAAGCAGACTCCGCTGAGCAGGGAGCCTGATGGGGGACTCCATCCCGGAACTCCAGGACCATGACCTGAGTTGAAGGCAGGTGCCTAACTGACTGAGCCACCCGGGCACGCATCGAGAGAAACATTTCCAAACGCATTTCCAATGTTAGACCAAGGCAAATGAACAGCCTAGAAGTATGGAGGCAAACTAAAAAACATAGTTTTTAGTTCAAACTTGGACCTCTCAGTTTCAGAGATATCTTCAGACATGAGAGGAACATGCAAAATTGGATGGATTATCTTTATTTTCTGTTGTTTTTCTATTGATAGGCAATAGTTGTTGAAAGTAGTATATGGATGACTGGAAAAGAGAATAAAAGCCCACTTTTAAAAATGTTTCTTTAAAAGGTACCTGGCTGCTCAGTTAGCAGAGCATGTGACTCTTAATCTTGAGTTGTATGTTTAAACCCTATATTGGGTATAGGGATTACTTAAATAAAATAAAATCTTAAAAATAAAAAGTGTTTCTTTAAAAAAGATTCAAGTATAAATTTTATAATATCACCAAAGATACAATGTTCTGAATGTAGTGATTGTTTAATCAATATTTAATGACACTATAAAATACACATCTCTAGTAAAGTTCTTCTTCATTTTTTATTTATTTATTTGAGATACAGAGAAGGAAAGCACAAATGGGGGGGAGGGGCAGAGGGAGACAGGGAAGCAGACTCCCTGCTCAGCAGGGAGCCTTACAACATGGGGCTTGATCCCAGGACTGAGATCATGACCTAAGCTGAAGGCAGATACTTAACTGACTAAGCCGCCTAGGTGCCCCTCTTGTTCATTTTTTTTTAAAGTTTTCAAATCATCCTGAATTGCACAAAAAGATCCTAAGGATACAAAGAAATGCATTAAATATTTTTCAACACCACCTTTAATTTTTAAATTTTTTTTTTAATTTTTAAATTTTTTTAATACCACCTTTTTAAAAACAATATTCAATGCGCAGAATTTTGTTAAGGCATTTAAAATAATTCCTAAGGATTCAATGTAAAAGACTAAGAACTGGGATATAGGAATTTATTTGATAGAGAATTACATAACTTTATTTATGGACACATTCCATATCTCAACATATGTAAATGCAGCATTCGTTTACAAGGAAGGAAGTTTTCCATTGCCAGAGGTTTTCCATTATAAGCATTCAGTTGCAAGGAACAAATTTGCTTTTTTTGGATACAGTTTGGCAGATAGCCTCAGAAATATTTTAGCCCAAAAAAAAGTTACATGGTTTGACCAAGGCCATCCCACTGACGTTGCTATCTTCCCTCCCTCTTTTTTTTTTTTTTTAAGATTTTATTTATTTATGAGAGACACATAGATAGAGGCAGAGACATAGGCAGAGGGGGAAGCAGGCTCCCCACAAGGAGCCCAATGCAAAACTCCATCCCAGATCCCGGGATCACACCCTGAGCCAAAGGCAGACCTCAACTACTGAGCCACCCAGGTGTCCCTCCCTCCACCTCTTGTACTGTATGATATATCCATGACCTATGAACTCTGCAGCAAAGGCAAATATTCTAACCACTGCCAGCATGAACATCTTCCACATTATCATTTTAATAGTGGCACTACCTTCTTTAGGCTTCTGTAAACTCTACTACCATTAAACTGTTTTCTGTTAAATTTATTGCACAATTCTCTTTAGTTCTGGACAAGTGAGCCATTCAGGAAAATTGTTATAATTCTGGGGATATAGGGGTAAAAGGAAGAGGTAGAAAAGAGCAAGACTTAGAGGCTAACCCATGGAAGTGGTGGCAGCTTAAATAACACTCTTTTTTCCTACTTTATTCTGTATCCGGTTACCTCCACATGGATAACCATGCTGCTACATGTGGACCTCATTTAATATTTACCAAACAGTAGGAAGAGGGTGAGTGAAGTATAGCCCCTAGCTAAGGCTAAATGCATATGGTTTTGCTTCTGTTCCAATTGCTTAGGTCATAAACCTTGAACTTTCTTGATCCTTCTCTCTTTGCACAACCCATCTATGTCAGCAAATGATTTTGGATCTCTCTATCTTCAAAATACAAGTAGGACCAACCTCTTTTCCACATCTACAACTCTGATATAAGCCACTAGTATCTTTCATCTGCATTATTTCAATAGCTTCTTAACTGATCTACCTGCTTCTACCCTTGGCCCCAATACTCAGTCCTCAACAAAAATAGCCAAAGCAGTCCTTTCTAAAATGTAAGCCAGATCTAAGTCAGATCATGTTGCTCGTTTGCTCAAAATTCTCCAATGGCTGTCTATCTCATTCAAGGTCAATGTCTTTAAAATGACGTACAAGGTCTCCATGATTTGCAACCTTGCCTCTTACCCCCCTACCTCTACATGGCTCTTTCCACCCATTCTTAGCTAACCTTACTGACCTCCTTGCTTCAACCTTAGAGCCTTTGTGCTGAATGTTCTCTCTGCCACATATTCCATGTCTAATTTACCCTCCTTCTCAAAGTTTTTGCCCAAATGTAACTTTTTCATTGTCTACTTGGCAGATCCTATGCCCCTGATCACATAATTTAAAATTGAAGCTCACACATTCCCAATCCCCCTTTTTCTGTTCTTATATATTTCCCCCTTACCTCTTATTACCTTTTAACAAAGCATGTAATTTCCTTATTTGTCATGTTTGTTATTTAATGTCCCCAGCTAGAATGTGAGCTCTTAAGGGCAGGGATCTTCATTTACTCTGCTTACTAATGTATCTCAGGCTCCTAGAAGAGTGCCTGGCACATAACAGATGCTCAATAAATGTCTGTCGAATGACTAAATGAATGAAATGTTAGAATTACCTACCATTCTCACCTCATATTTATATTCTTTTTGTGGCAGGAAAGATAGAGAGTCATGAGAGGACTCAGGGGCAGTTGATTCGTTCAACAGCAGTTTATCCAGTTAGGAATGTGCTTCAGGCACCATGCTAGGCCTCAGGGATGTGAAAATTAAAGTCACTCTTTCCAATGCCCCTGGGAGATCATCTGCCATACAGGAGACAAACAAGCTAAACATAGCAGTTCAAGTCATAAGTGCTATAAAAGAGGTGAGAATGAGGTAGAGTGGGAGCACAGAGGAAGAAGACAAGGTAGGAAGACCATCAGAGACAATATTAGTGAGAGTGAGCTTGAAAGTAGGAGCTGCCCTGTGCACAGGATGGAGAAAGACATTCTGGGAATCTCCAAGGAGCTTGCTAGATGCCTGTGTGGGTGGGGACAAGTAAGGGCAGGAGATGAGACAGCCAGAAAACAGGGTTGGGTGGAGAGAAGAGGTGGGCAGTTCCAAAGGGTTCAGACTTTACCCAACACTTTTAGTGAGCCCCTGAAGGGTGAGGGGCAAGGGGCCTTGTATACCAAATGTCAATGTTCCTGTCATTGTGGTTTTATCTGGTTATTTTGAAGTTCTTTTTTTTTTTTTTTTAAGATTTTATTTATTTATTCATGAGAGACAGAGAGAGAGGCAGAGACATAGGCAGAGGGAGAAGCAGGCTCCCTGCAGGGAGCCTGATATGGGACTGGATCCCAGGACCCCAAGTTCATGACCTGAGCCAAAGGCAGATGCTCAACCACTGAGCCACCCAGGCATCCGGAAATTATTTCTGTATCACTCTTTGAAATAAGGAGGGCTTTTCTTCTCTTAAAATGTGATTTTATTTATCTATTATTTTCTGAAATGGAATCATTGTCTATTGCAAAGTCATATCTACTGAAGGAATAAATAAATGAAAAACAATACTACTGTACAACCCACCCAAACAACCAACCTCTTCCTTAATTGGAAGTTGTTCTCACCTACTTTCTAAATGTATGTCTTCCGTTAATGGGATGGCCTCTCATTGTTCAAATACCCTCAGATTTGGTGAACTCAGTTCACTGTAGTTTGATCCTCCATAATTTTGTAGAATTTGGATCATATGCTTGCTCTCTTCCACAGGCTTAATTGTCAGGACAGTAAGGACTATAGAGATATTTTTTTCCTTGACACTTGTTTTTAGCTCATATCCTTTTAGGAGGTCTTGAACAAGTATATTTCTGCTCTTGCTATAAAACTATGGGTTTCCGGGCCGCCTGGGTGGCTCAGTGGTTAAGCGTCTGCAATTAGCTCAGGTTGTAATCCCGGGGTCCTGGAATCAAGTCCTGCATCGGGCTCCCCACAGGGAGCCTGCTTCTCCTTCTGCCTATGTCTCTGTCTCTCTCTGTGTCTCTGAAGAATAAATAAATATAATCTTAAAATAAAACTATGTGTTTCCATGACTTTGAAATTTAGTATTTTATCATTTTAAATCCTCAAGTAAGTGACAATTTCAGTGGGGGGGCTGGGTCTCCCAATGCTTTATTCTCCAACAGTTTCCAACCCTTTGTGTTGGTACCCACAGTGAGGTAGAATACGCATTCCATGCAGCACTCAGATTAAACTACATCAATAACTATTCATATTTCTCTTGAAATATTTATGTGCTGATAAATATTTGGCAGTGTGTGGTTCATTGCATGGACTACAAGATCTTTAGGCAAATGTTTTTTTGTTGTCGTTAGCTTAGAAACTGCTACCCATTATAAATTAAGACAATAAAATATGATACATATAAATTTAAGCCATAATGGCTTCATTTACCAGGAACCAATCTGCCAAAGCACAGTTTAAAAATTATTTACTTATTATACCCTGGGACTCAAAATTTATAGATAACATAGGATTTTCCCATGCTGTGAGTAATGTTGAGAAAGAGTGGGTAAATGGCTTAGTTTTTCCTATCGCTTCATTATTTCTCTCTATATGGACATTAATAAACTGAATTGCTATTGATTTGGGGATATGCTTAGTCTCCTTTGGTCTTTGTTTTCTCCTCTGTAAATAGAGTGATTGAGATAACCAAGGGGTCAGCAGACTGTATAACCTGCTGGCCAGATGTGGCTTGCAAGCTAAGAATGGCTTTTATATTTTTAAATGGTTGAAAAAGTGTAAAAGAAGAATAATACTTTGTGACATGTGAAAATTATGGAATTTGAATTTTAGTACTTATAAATAAAATTTTATTGGCATCCAGCCACACTCATCCATGTGTGTATTGTCTATGGCTACTTTCATACTACAGCAGCAGACCTGAGCAGATGCGATAGAAACCTTATGAACTACAAAGCCGAAACTGTTTACTATCTGGCTGTTTACAGAAGAAGTTTGCCTATCCCTGGTATAACCTACCCCTGGGGGTTGGAATGGGAAGTGCATCTAAAGGTTTCCAAAAATATAAAGTGCAGTTGAAGTCCATTACCCAATGGAACTCTTTAATGAACACTTTTCAGTCTAAACTACATCTCCAAAAAGATTTGTTTAAGCAGTAAATGCTGTTTCAATTTCATAATTGTAATTTTTCTAGCTGACTGAGTAAATGATTGTGTTCACAATGGGGATGAATTTCTGGTGTTTGGTTTACATTGGACGTTGATTAGCCCCTCTGGCTACTGTTGGACATTTATTTGCCATTGAACATTAGTTATATTTTCCCAGAACATCCTTTTCCTGATTCACAGTTACCTCCTTCTTTAAATCTAATAATTTATATACTTTATGTTTGAGGATTTTAAAAGATTCCCAGAACATCCTTTTCCTGATTCACAGTTACCTCTTTCTTTAAATCTAATAATTTCTATACTTTATATTTGAGGATTTTAAAAGATTAGCACATCAGTTGCATCAGGCTTTTGCAGGCTGCTCTTGCAGTCACATCTCGTTTTTCTGTAGCATCTTGCCTCCCTGTGAACTCTGATAGCACTTGGTTTGTACCTCTCTTATAGCACTTAGCACATTGTGCTGTGGGGTGTAGCTATTTCTGTCCATGTTTCATATTCTCCATCAGATTTAGATTTAGGTCCCTGTCAGGGTCATATGGCATTTTGTATTTGCTAAGGTGCCCAGCAGAGTGCTCTAGGCACATGGAAAGCACTATAAATATTTACCAAATAATAGAGAAATTGAACTATTAGGAATATTTAGAATCCTAATCTGTTAGGAATATTTAGAATTCTCAGAGATAAAATAGATGATCAGAAATCAGACAAGAATTTGGGAACCAGCAAATATGGGAAAACAGAAATTCAAATATGACAGAGTCAGGAAATCGGACAAATAATAAATACTCAGGGACTTCAAAATTGAGATGATTGTTGTCCCAAGATGGGAAGGCTCATGTGTCCTAGGTGGAATCCTATCCCAGAGTATAATCTTTCCAGATATCCATAGTGGGAACCTGCAGGTCATTTGGGGGAGCTATTAAGTACATAACTTGGCAGGAATGAAAAATATGGGGTCAAGGATGAAGGTGAATCCTGAAACTGTCCTCTGGATGCTGTAGTCAGATGCATGGTGCATCTAGGAATGCTTTCTCAGTGAGGTGAGAGGGTTGGAGGATGGGCAGAAGGGTTAAGTTTTATTTTTATTTATTCACAGTTTGTAACAGGTTTTAGGCGCAAGGCACCTGGCAAAGGAAGATTTGTATATTGTTTACTTCAAACAAACAAAAACACCCAGAAAACTTGGTTTGTCAATTGTAAGTTTTCATTTTCAGAAATCACAGAATACCCATTTGAAGGAGATTTCAAAAATCATCCAGATACTCAATACTGAAATCCCCTTTAAAACGTCTTCACAAGCGTTTGTCCAAATTCTGTTTGCGATCTTCCCAGGCCAGGGAATGCACTATTGTCCAAAGCAGCCAAAGAGCACTTGGCACAATTTTACTTTTTTCAAGATTGTTCCTTCTATTAGGCTGACATTGGCCTTCCTGAGACTTTCCTACGTTGGGAGTTCTTTTCCTGTTTCTTTTTCCCTGGGATCTATGGTAGAAGTCTAATTTGTCTTCTACTTGTGAGATACTGAAATAGCTGAAGACCGCTATTCTGTCCTCCTCACCAGGCTTCTCTTTAGGCTTAAAAAGTGCTAGTTCCAGAGCACCTGGCTAGCTCAACCACTTGAGCATCTGCCTTTGGCTCATGATCCTGGGGTCCTAAGATAGAGCCCATGTTGGGCTCCTTGCTAAGAGGGGAGCCTGCTTCTCCCCCTCCCTCTGCCACAACCTCCCCCCCCCACATACACTTGTGCTGTCTACCCCTCAAGTAAATAAATAAAATCTTTAAAAAAAAAAAAAGAGCTCTAGTTCCTTCAGCTGGTCATCCATTAGTGTTTCTGGTCTTCATATCACTGTGGATTATCTTTTTTGATCATAACTTCATTGTCCATATTCCTCTTTAAATGTTATGTCCAGCTCATGATACAGCATTCTATTGTGGCCTGATGTGTGTTATTTTATCTATTACTGGGCTTACCTTACTGGACACTCCCTTTATTTAAATGGCACTCTTTCTAATTAAATCAGGTAAGGGAAGCTATTGCAACCTGCATGCTAAAATGTCCTGACATGCTGAATAACCAATCAATTTGGTGGACTGGGCTTCTAAACTAGTCCAATTTATTTAAAGATCTGTCTAGTAAAAAACAAACAAAAAACCTGACTGATATATTATCAAGATGTAATATCTTCTGGAACTTTACAGGTTAATGCACATGCCTGGCTGTGTGAGATGTCAACCATGCATTGGGAGTGACATGCTGCCTTTAGAATAAGGAACTTTGCAGGTTCTCAGACAGGGCTGAGACCTGAAGTCTCTGAATTCTTGAGTTATTAAGTTTCTTGAATTTTGTTGCAAGGTATGTTCATTTTTTAAGTGGATTCTGTTGAGTGGTCCAAGTAAACTCTCATCCATGTTTAAAAGTCCTGATTTGGGGACTGAATTCTGAACTTTCTTCTCATCTTGTCTTCTAGTTCTTCTGGTCATGGTTATGGCATTGGCACTGCCCTATTCCCAGGGCTTCCAAAAGAGTGGCAGAAATGCTCTTGTTCCCAGCAACGATGACTTTGTCCCAACAGAGGTGGGCAGTGGCATGTTTAAATTGGGCAGGTGGAATTTAAAAACATAGAACAAAAAGGTCATTTTTCTTTTTTCTTTTTTTTTAAAGATCATTTTTCTTATGGCAATATCCAAACTTGAGAAAGTAAACAATGATACTCCAAAGAACCTTTCATGTAACTTCAATAATTATCAATTCTTTGCCAATCGTAGCAA
This sequence comes from Vulpes vulpes, assembly GCF_048418805.1. Taxonomy (NCBI): domain Eukaryota; kingdom Metazoa; phylum Chordata; class Mammalia; order Carnivora; family Canidae; genus Vulpes; species Vulpes vulpes. Next base: position 143,607,523 of record NC_132792.1, read on the forward strand.
ACCTTTTGAAGCAAATCCCAGACAAATCCTATTGTTTCAAAGTGAGAACCATTCACTGAGTACATAATTGCTTCTCTGTCTATATGACCTCCATTAACAGACTGGATCTTTCTCTTCCCGGGTTCATGTTTGTTTGCTTGACATTTCAAGTTACAGATGGGCAAATAGGGGGACAATGACTAATTTCCATCTTTGAGCAGACATAATAATGCCTCCACCCCAGTCAACAGCCACAGACGCTTTATCATTGGCATTACCTTTACAGCAAGGGATTTATGGCCTTTCCCATCTTTCTCCTATCATGTGGGGCCTGGAAGACTCCCCTCCAGAGTCGGACTCCCACTGAACACAATAGGCCTTTCTTCCATGACATACAACATTCAGCTCTTTATCCCTTGTCGTTCAAAGCGATGAATGTCTGTGTTAGAAGATGTTCCTACATCAGTGGACCCCAACTATGGGGACTCTGAACTACCAGGGCTTCTCATAAATCAGAAGATAAGTCTGGGAACTGCTTCCAGAAAGCATATACATTCACCCTCATTATGGCACAGGCTAAGTCTCAAGTTTCTGGGCTTTGGATTATATTGTTATCAGTTTGATGAGGTAAGCCCATACCGATCAGGAGTCCTGCTTGGTAGTTATAGATTTTATTGATGAAAACAAAAAAAGACAGTGGGCGGGGATTTTTTTTCTTCCACTTCTTCATAAGAGGAGGAAAATAATTGACCAAATTCTGTTTGGTGACAATTTTGCTGCTGGGATAGTATTTGAATTCTGGGCTTCTGTTTGGCCTGCCTTTAACCTCTGTAGAAAATTAAAATAAAATCCTTCTTATTGGTGCCTTAATCCTTCCCTTGCAGTGTTTTAAATCAACTTTTCAAAGTGTATTGTCATGCAGTTTTGTTATCATTTGCATTTAAATGCGGTGAATAAAGAACTCCCTGCTGAATCCCTTGGGGAATGTGAAGCCCAATATCCCAGTTTGCCTGGTAAATCAAGCAGTTCTGAATATTCATAAAAGAGGCTTGAATGACTTCTCCATATGGAATTTGCTCTTCCATCTGCACTTATTTTGCTAAGATTTGTTCTTCATGGTTTCACTTGTGGTGGTATAGAGCTCTGACCATGGACAGGGAAGAAATGATGGGAAGCTGGTAAGGACAGTTTCCAGAGTGGGGCCTCTCAACATGGCCATCAGGGTACTCTAATGTTTTTCCGGCATGCTTGCCTTTACTAAGTCCCATCCCCCATTCAGTACAAACCACAGTCATTTACACATATGCATTTCTTTTAGATGCAAATAGGTTAATTTCAGCCTATTGGGATCAAAAAATTTTTTGTTTGTTTAAAGAAATGTAGAAACACATTGTGCTTGAAGAGGAAAAGGAATGGGAAATGAATGGCTTGTGAGGAGTTGTTTTATTGTGTGGCAGTGGCTTTGGGGTAAAGTCTGAACTTTGGAAATTAAAGGGATGGGGAAGAGGAAAGAAAATTCAACTTGTCTGTGTTGTGATCTCTCAGCTTCCTTTCTCCTTCCTTCCCCTTAGGCGTGAACTATCCCCAGAAGGTTAATGACCAAAGGCTTTTGTGGGAGATGAAACCACTTAAAGGGGTTCTCCCTGGCCTGGGGAAGCAGGAAGCAACAGTGGCCAGACATTCTTAACACCAGGGAATTTTTCTGTTTGGTCAATGCTGTGACCAACCCTCTTTATACTCTGCAATGAATAATCACTATAAACTAACAGGAGCTAACGTTTATTGAGCACTTACTTTGTTCCAGGCACTGTTTTAATGCCCTTCTTGTTTTACCTCATTTAATCCTTACAACAATTCTATCTTTTTTAAAGATAGTATTTATTTATTTGAGAGAGAAAGAGAGTGTCTGTGTGTCCAGGAGTAGGGGTCAGGGGTAAGGGAGAGGGGCAGAAAGAGAGGGAGAGAGAGAATCTCAAGCAGACTCCCCACTGAGTGTGGAGCCCCATCCATGGCTCAGTCTCGGGAACCTGAGATCATGACCCCTGAAATCAAGAGTCCAATGTGCTTAACTGACTGAGCCACCCAAGCGCCCCTTTGCAATAAACCTATTTTCATTCCCATTCAGCTAATAATCATAGAGGTTAGGTAACCTGTGTCAGGCCACACAGCAAAACCATAGTGGATAAAAATGTAGTCCCAATACTCTGTGACTCTTGTTACTGCTTTAACTACTATAAGTCGCTGCCTTGCTCATTTGTTGAGTGAGAAGGGATGCTGAGCACTGTATTAGAGGCTGTGATGATGCAGATACGGGCTAGGCCTCATCTGACACTTGCCTCTACGAAGTGGGCCAGTGCCAGGGTTCATGTGCAGAGAGGCCATCACTGCTCTGAGGATCCTGCCCAAGGCAGCCAAGTGTGGATTCTGCAGAACACCAAGGAGACCTGTGGACAAGTCCAGAGGACAGAGGAAGAGCAAAAAGAAGGGCTCAGCCCAGAACCAGGAAACACTGGAGGGAAACAGGAGATTGGGAGCAAATCAAAAAGGCCCCTGGGTGATAACTAGAGTGAAATAGTCATACTCACCTTTCTGTTAACTTAAAGGCACAGGGTCAGAGCGGACAGGTAGAAATATAAAATTCTCTCCGTTTACATTGTCGTTGGCAAGACTGTTGATAGATAATTATTCAGTAACCTCCCTCCCCTCACACACTGTAAAATGAATATAATAATACCTACCTTACTGGGCTCCTATTGTGAGCATTAAATGAAATGAGGTGAATATATTGTAATAACACCTTCTGTGACTGCCTAGCTTTCATTGTGGGTCCCAGTACATTATTTTATCCCTTGCAAAATTACAGATCCAATCCCCTAAGGACTGAGTAATGTAGATTTTTACTCCATATTTTACAAAGAGATAGAAGGGGTTACAGTATAAATCACCAACAAGTTCTAAAATGTCACACTCAAATCTAGGGAGAGAAAATTTGGTTCTTCCCCTTATGGTAACAGATTCATCTCTCTTCTGCCAGCAATTGCCCCCCTCCTTCCATGTCCTTCCCACAGAATGTTCTTGTTTCCTCCCCACCCATCTGGCACTTAGCTTCCGTGGGTCAGCTGCCCCTCCATCATCTTTCCCACCTCTCTCAATCCCTTGGCCAGCCTACCTACCCCACTCGGTATACAAAAGCAACTAGTCAGATTCCACCCAGCAACAAGCATGTCCCAGTCATGTATAAAGATTATAGCCCATCCTGTCACATATAGTTTTTAGCAAACTGGCCCACAGTAAGTGATGGCTAAATGTGGGCAATAGTAGCAATTGTTTCAGTGTCTTTCCCATGATGTCTTGCTAGGGCCAACACACAGTCACCCAGAGGTTGGATTGCCCATATTATTGGGGGATTTGGGAAATGACAGAAAGGCAAAGGAAGATGGGTAATTGACATCAGTGGCTGCTGTGAGCCGAGTGCAGAAGTATGGACATTGCCAGTGAGCATCCAGAAGTCACCAGGGAGGCAGCCTCCTGTCCAGCACAATTTGGTCTTCTTCTTTTTGTAATCACTAGTGGTTTACCTGTCAGTGAGAATAGAGTGAGTGCTGAAGGCATCTGGCCGTACCTGCTGGGCAGAGCACCTCGTTTAGATGAGAGCCCTTGGTAGATCTTGCAGGGTGAAGATCTGTGCCCCTGGCTTCCCTGCAGAACAGTTAGCTGCTGCTGCTGGAAAGATCTAGGGCCAACAGTCAGGTGACTGCTCAGCCTCTGTGAGAGCTGGCAAGAGGACCAGGATTTGGAGCCAGGTGTTTGTGCCTGTCCTCACTACATCACCCATTGGAACTAATGGTGACTTTGGATAGAGAGAGTCTCTGTAGAATGGAACATAATCAGATTTGGAAGAGTTGGAAGAGATTTTAGAGGTCACTCAGTCACTTATTGAATACTTTTCATGACAGAGAGCTCATTTCCAGTCTGTCTCTTTGCTGGCAGCTTTATTAGAAAGCTCCTTTTCAAGAGCAAAATCTGTTTCTTATAACTTGGAGCTGTTTGTCCTGGTGCTAACTTCTGAAACTGCCAACCAGGCTCTGTTTAGCTTTAAGTTCACCCTCAATTATCTGGGTATCTAGATTGGGAATCTTGCACATCTTTGTAATTCAAATGTATAATTTTGTAGTATCTCCACCCAACAATTTGAAGCACAGTCCACCCTACCGCCAGAGGAAGGATTTGTGGGTAACATGTTAATGAGTTATTGTTGGATATCTCTAACATTAGCTCATCTGCTCTGCTCCCCATCAACCTCAATTCCTTTCATAGAGCTATCACCCCCTGACATATTTTAGGGGGTGTTTAGTTATTTATTTGTTAATTGACATCTCTTCTCTAAGAATAGACTCCATGAGAACATAACCTTGTCCTGGTCTGTATCGGCCTTTACTGTATGCCCAGTGTTTAGAACAGTGCTGGAACATAGGAAGGACTCAATATTTCTTAAATAAACCAAGAGCCAAATTAGGATAGTGAAGATCCCAGATGCTGTTGGTATTCATTTGAGCACTCTGGAGAAGGACAAATTGTCTCTTTCAAGATTGACTGCTATAGAAGCAATAGTCCCAATCTTAGACTCAGGGGACTGGGGTTTTCATCCCAGTTTTGCCCTCATTGGCTGAGTGACCCTTAAACTGATGTTTAACTGCACTAGGGTTTATCCTCCTCATCTGTAAAGTGGGATCGACACTCTCTGCTTTGTTCAATTTCAGAGTTGTCCTGAGGATGAAATACAACCATATGGGAGAAAGAATTCTATAAACTGGAAAGCACTATATAAATATGAGTTATTACTGTTATGATTATTATGATTGAAGGTGTATAATATTCATATAGCAAAAGTATATTTTGCCTTAGAATGAATTTATCTTCCTCTTGAGATGAATTAACTTCTGGAGCAGCTAGGGATCATACAATTTCCAGAGATTCTCTTTATGATTTTCTTACCAACATCCTCACTACCAATACTTATTTAAGTACTTACTGTGTGTAAACAGAGGTACCTCAGAGAACAAAACAGTTAAAAATCCCTGCTTTCATGGCATTTACTGTCTAGAGGAGGCAGAAAGACAATAAACAAAATAAATAATTATGTAGTGTGTTAGATTTATAAGTGCCATGGAGTACAACATAGAAGAAGAAAAGCACAATAGAGAAATGGAGACTACCAGGGATGGGGGTTCCAATTTTAAAAGCTAGTCAGTGGGGATCTCACTAGATGATGACATTTAAGCAAAGACTTGAAGGAGGTGAGAGATTCAGCCATATGGATTCTGGGGGCAGTGTTCCAGGCAGAGGCAACAGCAAGTTCAAAGGTCCTAAGGTGAGTGCTTCTCTCAAACACCCAAGAGAAAAACAAGGAAACCAGTGTATCTAGAGTAGGGAGAGATGAAGTGGGTAGATGAGGTTAGAAAGATAATGGGTGGCCAAATTGTATGGGGCTGTAAAGGACATTTTCAGGACTTTGGATTTTATTCCAAGGGAGAAGGGGAGCCATTTGAAGGCCTGGAAGAAAAGTGTAATATCATCCGACCTCCACTGAAACATTCTGACTGCAATGACTAGACTAAACCATCAGGGATGAAAATAGAAACAGGAAAAACAGTTATAGAGTTATGCCATGTAGTCTAGAAAAGACATGATGGTAGTTTGGACCAAGGAGGTTAAAGGTAGGAAGAAGTAATAGGATTCTAGGTGTACTTTGAAGAAAGTTCCAATAGGATTTATTAATGGCTCTGTTTTTGATGAGAAAGAGAAAGGAATCAAGGATGAGTCGGGGTGTTTGGTGTGAGCCACTGGAAGAATGACATTTCCATTTATTGATGTGGTGCGACTGTAAGAAGAGCATGTTTGGGAGGAAGTATCAGGGGCTGAGCCTTGGACATGTTACTTCTGAGAAGATGATTAGATATTCAGATGAAGATGGTGAGTAAGCATATACCAGCAGGAGCCCAAAAATATAAGTAAATAAATAACTCAAAAGTCATCAGCACATAGTTGGTATTTAAAGCCATGAGACTGGCTGAGAATATGGAGGGAGGAAGTGTCCCCAGGGCAGAGGTCAAGGACTGAGTGCTGTGGCACTGCAGTGGTTAGGGACTGGGACATGGGGGGGGGTAGGGGGGGAGGCAGCAACTTTGAAAGATAGCCAGTGAAGCTGACTCAAGCATGCTATGAAGGCTCACATAGGAGTTGTGTCTTTCCACAATGTCAGTTTTATTCAATCATAAAGCAAGGTTGAAGCAGGTTCAGGATTCCAAACTCAATGACATTTTGCTATGCATTTAACTTGGCTTCATTCACGTCACACAAAGCAAAGCACAACACAAAGTCACACAACAAACAAGATATAACAAAAAGGATAGGAAGTTAATGAACCGAATGTGAAGAAGTCAGTCCGTGGGTACACAGTTGAGATGAGGCCATGGTTCGGGTCAGCTCCTGACATACGCAGCTTATTTTGTTCAAGCCGTGGAGATTCTCTGTTATGGTCAGAGATCAATCAGGCAGAGAGCATTTAGTGGCAGTTGCATTTTTGACATGGTCAGATGCGAAAGGGTCAGCTTCTGGGGAGTTTACCATTTGCTGCAAAAGTCCTCCCCTTTTAAAGGAATTTATTCGGCCTTGGCCTTTTGCAGACCTCCTCTGATTCTGTTGGTATCAGTCCTGGGTGCTGTCAGCCTGTGCTGGTTCTGGTGATATCTGGTCTTAGCTGCAATGCCATTGGCTACTAACATCATTGTTTAACATGAGTCACTGCTTGACATGAGTGACTCCATCTTGCTCTCTACAGAGGCAAAGGGAAATCAAGACACTGTGAAGTCCTGGAAGCCAAGTGAAGCTGGTGCTTCAAGGGGTGGGGGCAAGATGAACCACATCAAACATTGATGAGAGGTCAACTAGGATGAGCCCTGAGAACTGATTGTTGGTGTCTCAAAGCAAAGGCCATTGAAGACTTTGACAAGAACAGATTTCCTGGAGTGGTGGGGGCAGAAGCTGGATGGAGTGACCCTAACAAAAAAAGGAGAGTAATTGGAGAGAGCAAATGTAGATACTCTTTTGAGGAGCGTTACTCCAGAAGGGAGCAGAGAAGGATGGTATGGCTGGAGGGAGACATGAATCAAAATAACGTCTTCATTTTTTTATTATTTTTGAGGTGGGAGAAATAACATCATGTTTGTATACTGATGGGAATCATCCAGTAGATACGGAAAAACTGATAACACAAGAAAGAGAGGAGAAGAATCTTGGAAGAAGGTTCTTGACTAGGTGAGGGGTTGGGTCAAAATAGAGGAGTTGGCCTTGCCTCAGGGCACTGAAAATTCACTCATAGAAGAAGACAAAGCCAGGAACATGGAGTCACATGCAGGAAGGTGGGTAGATATGTTGGTGAAAGTGTGCAGATTCTCTTCTGAGAGTTCTTACTTTCTCAGTGAATAGCGAGGAAGGTCATCAGGTGAGAGTGAGGATGGGGGAGCAAGTACTGGAGTTTGAAGAGAGAAGAGAAAAATGTGACAGGAGCAGGGGCAGGACATAACTGACGTGGTGCAGGTGTTTTTCCAAGGGCTTTTGCACTGCGCTCATGTGAGAGCTGCTCGGTGCTGCTTTCTGCTGCAAAACATTAGCTATCCCTGTCTCTCCTTCAGGATTTCCCGGTCAGGTTTTTATCAAATTTTAGGCATAAGTTTTGAAACCAAAACTCATTGGCGCATCATTCAAATGATTCTAGGTTGTGGGAGCTATCAGAGCTGTCACAGTCTTTTCAAAAACTGACTTCATACAAAGAAACAAGGAAAAGTGTTATGCTCTGACCCAAGCTGACCTTCAAAATGTTCCAAATTTATGCAGCGTTTACATGGCTTAACTTTTCCTTCACATCATTAGGTAGGGAGTCAATCCTGGCCTGGGAGAGGAATTCTTTATTTCTTTTGTTTCAGATAAATGTGCTATCCTTTGCATTTCTCCCTGCCAAAGTGACTTTGGTTTATCTGGCCAGGCATTCCTAGCTTGAGTTACTTTATCTTTTTAAAAATTCTAAATGCTCCCTTGAATCACTACCTTTTAGACAGCAGCCAAGAGTGTTCAGTTCTGGCTTTCAGTATAATTTGTACAGCTACCATTAGAATCAAGTAGCTAACAAGTATTCGTAAGGCAATTATGATGCACCAGCCAGGAAATTGTAATGTGCGATGATAGCTTTTCCATACTTGGCATTAACAATATGCCAACGAAAGCAGGATAGGGTGCCTTCTCGGGCTCAGCCACCTCATAATAAGGAAACTGAGGACTGAGGAAGTGCTGACAGGATCAGGGTGGGAAGATGACCTTGGCACGTGACATTTTCTCACCAGAAATACTAAAGCATATTCATTTGTGTCATAGAGATCCACGTGTCTCCCCTCTCAGTGCTGGCTGGTACCATGGGTGTGTTTGAGTAGCTGTTTTCATAGTGCTATGCATGCAGTTCCCCCTATTTGGTCACCTCTGACTTATTGCTTACACACAGAGAGAAAGCAGCAATGTTCCACTACCTTCTCTCACCACTGCTGCCCACAGGAACTGCCCTGTGCCGTGGCTGCCCTCTATCCCTGGGACCACAGAAACAATGTTCTAAATAATGATGAGTTTCTATGTTGGATTCGGCTAAACCTCAACTCTCCGTGTTCACGGATGCTTTTGGATAGTTGAGAGTTTACTTCAAGGACGGAAAGAGAAGTAACATTTTCTTTAATACTTACTCTGTACCGGTGCTCCTGTCTATTTTGTCCCATTTAATTCTTATGGTAGCCCTGTAGAGTTGGTTTTATCCGCATGTTTACAAGATGTGATGACCAAGGTGGTAAAGATGTGATGTGATTTAATTGAGGTAGCACAGCTATAAAATCAAAGACTTAGGTTCAGGGACGCCTGGGTGGCTTGGCTCAGGATGTGATCCCAGCATCCTGGAATCGAGTCCTGCATCAGGCTTCCTGCAGGGAGCCTGCTTCTCCCTCTGCCTATGTCTCTGCCTCTCTCTCTCTGTGTGTCTCTCATGAATAAATAAAAAAAGTCTTAAAAAAAAAACTATCTTTTTTTAAAAAAAGACTTGGGTTCAAATTCAAGTCTTTGCATGTGACAGGAAAAAGTAATCAAGATATTTGAAAAAAAAGAAAAATGACTTTTAATGTTCATATTTCCTTCTAAGGAGCATGGATTTCAAAGGGCATGTCTTGCTAAATAGGGACCACAGGTGTGAGGAGGTACACTAGAGATCCTATGTTATTCAGGGCCAAGGGGAGCACAGAGATCCAAGAGGAAGAACAGCTGGGGACCTGCCATGCTGGAGGGGGGCAGTGTAAGAGGGTAGAGGGATGGCCAGCTGGCAAGCCAGGAGCTTGCTGTGCACAGAGATGCCCAATGGAAATTTAGGAAGGAGCAAAATGCTGTGCTCTGTGTGAGTTTGCTTCTCTCTTCCATCTCCCAACCCCCTCTCCAGCAAAACCCTTTCTTTTCCTTATGCTTCGGGACATGCACTTGCTTCCAGGGTAATGGAATAGTATTGATACACTAACTCAGGGTTGGCTGGCATGAACAAAAGCTGCCCACAAGGGTCTGGTGAACATTTTCAAAGTCTATTCTTTTTCAAATATTCACTTCATGAATATTTACTGAGTTCTTTCTTTGTGCCAGGCTTTGTTTTAGGGTGCCAAAAATAACAGTGATAAACAAGGATGAAGTCTCTGCCCTTATGTGGCTCATATATATACTAGTCGGGGGAGATAGACAATAAAAAACAAACAAGGAAGTGCTCTAAGGGAAAAATACAAGAGAATTATTTTTAAAGTGTTGGATAGAAATCATCCTGCAATATTTTTAACACGTGTCTGCTTTATTAAGAGAGAGCCGAGAATTGAGAACTAATGGTTTATGACATTTGTTTAACAAAGTTTTATTGATTAATTACCATGCGCAAAGTCCAGCTCTAGCTCCTATAAGAAGTGGATTGAACATGGATTCTCAAGGATCATCTGGCTAATAGGAGAGATGTGACGGGTTTGTTGGTAATTTAAAAGGTGAGGTGGTAGCCAAACTGCTATAAACTTTCCAGTGAAGTTGGCAGGAGTGCATTTCTTTAGGATCCTGAACCTGGTCTAGAGTGGGAGAAAGCCTTCCATTGACTCCACTCTGTGCCTTCACTTTCCTATATCCCTGCCTTCTTGATGCTCGACGTTTGCTTCACCCCAATAAACATGTGACACGGCAGAATGATCCAGTGCATGGTATCTAAGCTCTGTCACTTAAAGCGTGTCACTAGGCTGTAGTCTCCTTGTCTGTAAATGGTGGATGATATTGTACCTGCTTCATGGGGTTCACGTGAAGATCAAATTAATTGATTTATGTAAAGTAATTAGAAGAGCACCTGGCACATAGCAGATTTAGATTTAGATTTAGCAACTATTATTCTAGTGTTACCTAAGTGTTCATTATTATTATTTGAACTGACCTCACTTACCCTCAAGACCAGCCCGTGATTCCCAAGCAGAAAGGCCACCAGTGCTGAGGCCTTGGCACTTCAGATTTTCAGAAAGGAGGTCTACTTTTCCCTGAGACATATGAAACGACAATGCAGTGGTTATTTGAGATGGATCTGGGAGATGGGGAAGATGCAGATATTTGGGAATGCCAGAGAAGGAAGGGGAGAGCTATCTAGCCAGAATTCCATGAGCGAAAAAACAGAAGCCAGACTCAGGTATTGAGTCACTGGGTGAGGTAGTTTACCTGAAGACTGGATGCATGAGGTCAAGACCAAGAGATAGGTGTAGAAACATTAGCAGAACAAATTGCAGAGGCACATGAATGTTATGGTTGTTGGTGTTAGACTATGCCCTACAGGCAAACAAGGAACCCTTGTGGATTTTTGGGAAGCCACATTTATTCTTTGCTATAATGTAGGTGTGTAGGTGTAAGGACTGTTTACTCCAACATTAATAGCCCAAAGCTACTGTAATATTTTGAGTTATTCATTTTTACCCACTAGTTTTATCTATTGGATGCTCCCAGGGATTCACCAAGAAAACCTGAGTGAATTAATTACCTATAGCATATATTCCAAATCAAGGATATTCCATATTTTCTCAGTAAGAAGTTGTAAAAAAATAGGGATTTTTTCCATACACAAACCTTTAGGGCTGTAGATGACATTTAAAACAACATTTAATTCATGTACCTATTTATTCTTGCATATTTAACATTATATACCATATGACATAGTATATTCATTTATAAATATTGCCTGTCTTCATGCATATTTCATCAGTTTCATTCAAGCTCATCACAGGCATTCAAACTCATCAGCTTCCATGTCTTTGTCACTGCTAAGTGAATTTTAGAATCATCTAATAGTTTTCCAGAACATAATATTTTCATGTTTGTCTAAGTGGTTTGATATAAAGCCCTTTTTTTGCATCTGTGTATAATAAAATTTTATTCTAAGCTACAAGTGTCCATTTGCATAACAGAAGGGTGGTTTTGATTTTTCATTTTTCCTACTGCTAGCTACTCATAATTTCCACAAAATAGCTAACACTGTATTGCTTTTTTATTGGGAAAAAATTTTAATTTAATGTGAAATTTAGACACAATAAGGTCAAGTGAAAATGGCAGGATACATAATTATATAAATATAGTATGACCCTCAGCTATGAAAAAATACCTAGGACAGTTCTATTTTTTTTAAAAGATAATTGTTTTTGAAGATTTTATTTATTTATTCATGAGAGACACAGAGAGAGAGAGAGAGAGATTGAGAGGCAGAGACACAGGCAGAGGGAGAAGCAGGCTCCATGTAGGGAACCAGACGTGGGACTCGATCCTGGGACTCCAGGATCATGCCCTGGGCTGAAGACAGGTGCTAAACCGCTGAGCCACCCAGGGATCCCTAAAAGATAATTTTGAAAAATCTTGTATACAACATCCAATCCCAGTTATCATGAAGTTATATCCCCAGGACTAATTATTAGACATGAGTTAAATTTCTTTGCCTTGCTTTTTACCAATTTCATCAAATATTTTCTGCAAGTACCCAAACTTAACATAGACTATGATTGTTTTAGGTAAAATAACTTCCCCCTTATAGTACAATAGTACATGGCTGTTCAAAATAAAGTAATTGAAAAGGTGCTTCAAAAATATTAGAGACTGTAAGAATTTATACATAAGATAAGTATATTTTCAGACACCATATATTTGGACATATATAGTCTCTTCTTTCCCATTGATAATGTCTCATCTTGTGATCCTTTTGCTCACAGGCTTTTTTCTAGGTGGGTATAATTTGTGCTTAAAAGATAGTCCCTTAACTGGTACTCAGGTAGCCCTGCATTTAGGTTATACAGCGACATCATTATCAATGCAAGAAGCAATGCCTAAAGCTGGACCAGTTAGGCCATTCTTCTCTGCTGACATTGGACAAATCACAGGGGAGAAATTGGATAGTTTCTTACTGCTATTTGGACTTGTCTGTACATTAGGCTTTCTGTTGCAAAGAATGAGAAAAGCAGTTTTTTGGAATTATTGAAAACCTAGAATTTTAGCCTTAATAAGCCTTATAGTCTGTTGTCTTGGAATTTACTCATTTCTCTTTATAAACAAACATCTTTTATCAATATAAAATCTTAAATTATTAATATTTAAAAAAAAAAAGATAGTCCCTTAGATAATAAGATGCTACAGCAGAGTTAGACAAACAAAAAACAAAAAAATTTCAGTTTCCTAGTGATGTGGGAAACAAAGGCAGAGGAATACTTGTTAAATTTCCTTACTATCTACAGCCCATTGACAAGTCTTTGAAACAGAACAAACTTCCTCTAGGGACTCAGCTGCCTTGGTGTTAATACTTTGCTAAGGGCATAAGGTAATCTTAGCCCGACCCCAAGACCCTGTAAGTCTACTTTAACATATAAAAACTCCTTTGGAAACTTCCTTTATCTCTACCCCCACCATCCCAGTTATATGTTGGCAATCATCCCCCAAGCATATGACCCACCTATATACATCTGAAGGGTCTTATGACTGAGTTTTACTAAACAGTAATAAGTGAACTTTCCTAAAAATAACTAGTCCTCTCAGGATCCTGGAAATCTTTCCAAAATACCTGGGACATTAAACTATCCCTAACTCCTTCCCAACTTGAAAGTCTGTAATGCGCCACTCCTCATGACCCCCATACAGGTCTTTCTGCCTACAGGTCTTGTCCTCATGCTTTAATAAAACCACCTTTCTGCACCAAAGATGCCTCAAGAATTCTTTCTTGGCTGTTGGCTTTGAACCCTAATGTCTTTCCTACATCACCTAGTACAGTCCTCACAATGGACATGAAGTATGTCTTCCTTCCCAGAGATATCCCTGGCTTGGTATCATGCCTCTGTCTTCTCAGCACCCAGCACTTCCTTCCTTGAGTTCCCATCATTGGCTTCATCTACACCCATTTACTTGTCTGGGTCTCTAACTAGACATTAGGTGTCTTGAGGGCAGAGACTTGTTCACGACCTCAATCCTTGGCACAGCGCCTGAAGGAATAAATTAAAAATACGTGTCACTCATCCTTCCTGTAATAAAGGATCATTCCAATATCTTAGAGAGTTGGTTCAAATTTCAAATGATGCCATATGCAGACTTTAATGTTTGTTGATTCCAACTATATACACACATTCAGATAGTTCCCATCTGTCGTCTAAATGTCTGGGTGGCCAAATCTCATACAGGAGGTGATGAATGGAGGACAGGCAGTGCCTGCATCTTAAATGCAGAGGCTTCTCTGGAAAAAAAAAAAATCCAGACTCGAAGTGTTTTTCTACATTGCAGGGCTCTGGTTTGGGGCCAGGCCATACCCCTGTCTTCACAGAATATGCTCCAGTTCAGCATATCTGTGGACCTGTAATCTGCTTTGAGTTTATCTCAACTAGACCTTCGCCTGCCTTCTTCCAAGGTTGTCTTCCAGAGGTGTATATTTAGATCATTAGATAGTTGGTGGATGTTCTTTTGGGAATTTCTGCCATCCGTGGTTGTAGGCCATTGCTTCAGCCAACCTCCATCATCCATTGCTCACGGTTTCCACACAGGCAAGTACACTCAGGCACATATATACCCAGGGGCTTTGATTCTTGCAAGATTTTTGTTGCATCAATTTCATGCTGTTGTGGTCTTGATCACAGTTTATATACTATGTCTTGCCCGATGCTTGGCTTGTCGTACCTCATGATTGGCAGGGTACCAAATATGTATCATAGATGTTCATCTTCCATGCCTTCTTTCACATTTCTGTTATTCTCAGCCAGGAATATCAGCGCTTTCTACCTCAAGGCAGTGAGAGACACTCCCTCTCTGGGTGAGGATGTGATTTGGGGAATCAACATTAGAGTATAATGGCACAGAGCCCAGACTCTGGAATCAGATGCTGGGTTTTAATATTGATTCTATCATTGACCATCTTTGTGATCTGGAGCAAGACTCTTATTCTTCTCTCTGTGCCTCAATTCTCTTATTGTTGACTGGGTATATAATTGTTCCAACTCCTGCAATTCTGTGAGGGGCTTAGAACAATATCTTATACAGAGTAACAGTTAATTTTAAGTGGGAGTTACTATCATTTTATATACTTCTTTTTTATTGAGATAAAATAGTAGCTGTTATTATTATATATGGTACTGGCTGTAGTCAACCAGAAAGGAATTGACTGCCATGACCAGCCCAAATTGAGTTATCCTCCCCCAAACCCTCTCCTCTGCAAAGCAGGATTTAGTTTTTTGTGCTTTTGTAACTTGTACTTCCTCTGTCTGCAGAGGTTGGGAAAGGGAATACCAGGGCCTGTCAATCTTCTGTCCAGAACATGAATCATGCGAATGCCTGTCCCCCTGGTCATGTACATAGTGAATTTCTTTCTCACTCATATCCTTACAACTAATTCTTTGACCTTTCCTAGAGATTTCCTATCACTGGGCATCCCATTTCATCTCCCTTTGATCCTTACTAATGGCTGGACCAGGTTCTTCTTATCTCTCTCCTGAACCATTAAAGAAGCTTCCCCACCGTCTTCTCCACCTGTAATTCTGACATTCTCATCCAGTTTTCACACTGTTTCCAGAGTGATCTTTTTTCTTTTTCTTTCTTTTTCTTTTTGTTTTTGTTTTTTTTAGATTTTATTTATTTATTTGAGAGAGGGAGAAAGCACAAGCAGGAGGACTGAAAGAGGGAGAGGGAGATGCAGGATCCCTGCTGAGCAGAGAGCCTGATCTGGGGCTAGATCCTAGGACTCCAAGAACATGACCCCAGCTGAAGGCAGACACTTAACCAACTGAGCCACCCAGGTGCCCCTGGAGTGATCTTTCTTATACAAATCTCTATGTTTCTTCTCTGCTGAAAGCCTTCAATGGCTCCCTATTACAATCACAATCATGTAGGAAGACACCATTTGGCTTTCAGAACCTCCTACAACATAGCAGAAAGCTCACTTCCCCTGACTCCATTCCTGCTCACCTTCTACTCCAACCAGACGGAACCGGTATCTATATATCTCTGCTTCCTTCTTTTAACTCAAAATATTTCCTTTTCTAAATAACCTCTTCTGCTACTTCTATCTCTTGAATTTCCATCTTTAAAATTTAAGGTGAGATATTAGTTTTTAAAATGAGACTTTTCCCCCAAGCTCCTGCATCCCCCAATTCACTACCCCTCCAGTCAGAATTTTTCATCCCCTCTCATACTACTATAGTAATTTGTTACTGTACATAACAGTATGTAATGTTACATACATTATCTTATGATAATGCTCAGCACAGCCTGCTTTGTGATATCCATTTTTACCTTTACTTATTTCAAACTGTTTTCAGGCACCTGTGTGGCTCAGTGGTTGAGCCTCTGCCTTTGGCTCAGGTCGTGATCCCAGGGTCCAGGGATCAAGTCCCTCATCAGGCTCCTTGCAGGGAACCTGCTTCTCCCTCTGCCTATGTCTCTGCCTTACTCTGTCTTTCATAAGTAAATAAATAAAATCTTTAAAAAAATTTTTTTTCAAAACTGTTTCCAAATGGCTAACAAAAATGACATGGTAATATTTGTCAAAGCTCATTGAATAGTACACTTAAAATGAGTTTATTTTATTGCATGCAAATTATACCTCAATAAAATTGATCTTAAAATAAAAACACAGTAAAAGCAAAGCAGAATAAAAATAAACACATGAGAAAATTGAGATGAAGGGAAAATAAGGATGGAAAAATAAAATAAATTTAGAGATAAAATTAGTATTAACATGCATGCCATACATTTCCATGGGCTAAAAAAATTTACCTCTGATTAAATTTCCCAGCAGCCAAAGAAAGTAGGGAATTATGGCCAGAGAAATAGAGATTTTCCTAGTTCTGAAACTTGAGCAAAATCTTTTTCATGGTTTCTTAAGAAGAGAATGCTGGCCTTAAGGCAGGACAGCTTTCTCAACAATGACCTATGTTAAACCCAATAAGGAGTTTATAGGACTGTTTGTTACAGCATCGCGCAGTTTAAGTTGCTGGCGGAACAGGAAAGTACAATGAAGAAAACAGTCCTGTAAGGGACTAAAGAGTGAAGTTCAAGTGTACGGCTTCCTAACGGTTTGGCTAGATTAAGAAATAAAGATTTTTTGAAGATTTTTTTATTTATTCATGAGAGACACACACAGAGAGAGGCAGAGACACAGGCAGAGGAAGAAGCAGGCTCCATGCAGGGAGCCTGATGTGGGACTCGATCCCGGGTCTCCACGATCACATCCTGGGCCAAAGGCAGATGCTCAACCACTGAGCCACCCAGGTGCCCCTGATTATATCTTTTGTTAATATCCGAGAGCATGTAAAAGTATAGAGTCTGTGACTTTTGTTGCCAAGGACAGACCCTTGTTTTTGAAGCTGTCTTGTTAGCTGCATACACATTTATGACTGTTGTGTCTTTGTTTTGAATTGACCTTTGTATCCTTTTGTCATGTCTCTCTTCATCCCTGATAGTATTCCTTGGCCTAATACCTACTTTGTGTGAAGCTGAGATAGCTACTTCAGCTTTGTTTTCATTAGTGTTTGCATAATTCTTCTCTATCCTTTTACTTTTAGTCTATGTTTTTATATTTTATATTACATATTTTATTATATTTTAAGTGGGTTCTTGAAGATGGTATGGAATTGGGTCTTTTAAAGATAATCCAATCTGACAATGTCTGTCTTTTAACTGGTATGTTTGCATCACTCACGTTTCTCTTTTTCTTTTTAAGATTTTATTTTTAAGTAATCTCTAGACCCAGTGTGGGGCTCCAACTCACAACCCTGAGACCAAGAGTTGCTTGCTGTACTGACTGAGCCAGCCATGCTCCCCTATATCACTCATGTTTAAGGTGATTATTGATATGGTTGGATTCAAACCATATTACCAAATTATCTTGCTTCTTGATTTCTACCTGTTCCAATTGTCCTTTGCTTATATTTTCTTTTCCTACTTTCTTTGGGTCTAATTAGAATTTTTTTGAAATTCTATTTTTATCTCCTCTCTTGACTTATTTATACTGGTGATTGTTGTAGGAATTATAATACATATTTTAAAATAATCTGAGTCTACCTTAATATTACACCACTCCAAGTGAAATATAAAGATCTTATAACAGTATATTTCCAGTTCCTCCTTCCCATCCTTGGTGGCATTCTTGTTATATATTTCACTTTTACCTATGCTACAAACATTGTTACTTTTTTACATTGTTACTTTTTAAATTTTAAACAGTCAGATGACTTTTAGGACAATTAAAAATAGGAAAAAAAATTGTTTTTCCTTTTTCATTTCTGTTTGTTGATTCAAATTTATTCTCTTCTTCTTTAATTTTTTTAGATTTTATTTTTAAGTAATCTCTACACCTGATGTGGGGCTTAAACTCAGAGCTCCAAGATCAAGAGTCACATGCTCTACTGACTGAGCCAGCCAGGTGCCCCTGTAGATTCAAATTTCCGACCCATATTTCTTCTGCCTGAAGAACTTTTTTTTAAACAAGTCTTGTAGAGTGGCTCTTCTAGTAGTGAATTCCCTAAGTTTTTCTTTATCTGAAGAAGTCTTTATTTCTCCCTCACTTTTGAGAACTATTTCTGCTGAGTATAAAATTAAGAATTGGTTTTTGGTTGCGGGGTTTTTGTTTGGTTTGGTTTGGTTGTTGTTTTGCTTTCAGCACTTTCAAAATAGCACTCCCACTATCCTCTTGCTTAAATGGTTCTGACAATAAGTGTAGTGTAACTCTTAGCATTGTTTCTGTGTAGGTAACGAGGTAATGTGTCTTCTCTGGTTGACTCCAAGATTTTCTTTTTGAGCTTTTTGGATCTGTTATGATTTGATGTGTCTCACTAATTTTGGAAAATTCTTGGCCATTATTTCTTCAAATATTTCTTTTGTCCATTCTTTTTCTTTTTCTCTTTTTTGGATTCTAAATACACATATACTTAATATTGTGTATTTGATATTGTCTCATAGCTCTCAGATTCTCAAGTCTGTTTGTTTTTGTTTGTTTTTTTTTCACTCTTCCATTATGTTCTTACTCCTCCAGATGTAATGCTGCAGCCAGCATGTATTTCTGCCCTTCTACCAGAGGTAGAATTTCCCCTTTTTTTCCCCTATTCCTTTACCCCAGCTTCTGTGAGTTTCCACCAATGCTCTGACTATTGTTTTGCTATCCTCCCTGCCCAAGATCTTCTTCCTTAGAAAAGAAAGGGAGATAGAATTTTAGCAGCGGCTCTTGTTCTCCCTCAGCCAGCACCATGAGAGGAGCGTTCTCCCTAATCTTCTTTGGAATACCTTGATGGGGTTCCTAGAGAATTTATAAGGAAAACCTCATTTTTGACAGTCAGCTGAGCAGAATTGAACTTTTATGAAAGTTAAAGATTCCAAACCGTTCTTAGGCCCAAAGAGATTGTCACTCTACCCCAGCATGAAGGGGCTGCTGGGGCCCCTGAAGGTAGGGCCATAGTATTAGAAAATATATTCCTGGGCAGCCCCGGGGGCTCAGCAGTTTAGCGCCACCTTCAGTCATGATCCGGGAGACCCGGGATCAAGTCGCACGTCAGGCTCCCTGCGTGGAGCCTGCTTCTCCCTCTTCCTGTGTCTCTGCCTCTCGCTCTCTCTCTCTCTCTGTGTGTGTGTGTGTCATGAATAAATAAATAAAATCTTAAAAAAAAAAAAAAGAAAATATCTTCCAGAGCTTATCTACTCTCTAACACCACACATCAAAATGCATCTTCAAAATCATAAAGTTCTATATGGGAAACAGTGGATTCCAGGTTTGGAGTTCATGGACAATATAATTAAAACAACAACAAAAAGTCATCAGAAGGATCAGCATTGGGTTCTCAACTTTTTATTTTTCAGACAAAAAAGTGCTCATTTTGCTATCACATCATTTCAGTATGAAAGAACCACCCCTACCACAACTTCCCTACCCCAAACTACAAATGATGTAGTCTTGGAATACTGACTAATCCTTTACTTGGAATGCATTTAACCTTTGAAAAACTCAGTAAGGTGAACTTAACTTTTTGTCTTTATCATCATAGATCAATGGCTGCTTAGTTATGGATCAGCACAAGCCCTCAGCCTAGTTCTCATGGGCTTGCTGCAGAGCTTGGCTGACTTTTCATGTAGCTGTGTTTTCTGTATCTTTGTTGTGACCTCCTGGAAAGCAGGATCATGTCACATTCACTGTTATTTTTCTAACTTGACCCTCAAATGTAGCCTATGCAATTGGCGTTCAGCTAATCATAATGATAAATATTAATATTAATTATTAATACAATAATATTTGTGTATATACATATATGGTGCTATATATGTGTGTGTGTATATATATATATATATATATATATACATGTATATACATTGCTAATAAATGTTAGCTGAGCTGAACTAACATCCTGTCACGCCCTGTCTAGCACTCCTTAGATCCTCTCCATGTGCCTCCCTAAGTCCACCTGGAAGGATGCAACATTTACTTTTATTTCTTTTCATCTTAATGGCATTTAGTGAGTGCCCACTTTGGACAAGGAGGGGTTTTTTTAGATGCTGCAAGAGATAAAAGGATAAATAAGACCAGAGTTTTGCCTTTAAGTGGTTTATAATTATTACATACAGAGGTAGTTATAATACTTCACTGGCCATGGGAACAGTGAAGAAAATGTTCATATGCCCATTTATTCTTAAGTACTCTGAGTGGTTGCTTTGTTTTGGACTTAAGGAGAGGGAGGAGAATAAGCATGAGTTGTTTTGATGGATGGTTGTGAAGAAATAATAGTGCCAAGGTGTAAAGGAGTAACAGATGTGGAAGAGCATGGTTGGTCAAGGAGCTCTGAGAAGGGAATGACTACTTCTTACTGGGGAGGAGGGAATGACAGGTGGTCAGACAAGTGATTAATGCTGACTTGGGGAAATCTGATAATGTTTCATAGTGAAAGTGGCACTCGAATTGCCCTTGAGGCTGGACACAACTTAGATGTCAGGTTGTGGAGGAGAGGAGTTGGTCACACAGGAACAGGCTGGGCAGAGGAATAGGGGAGGACAAGTATAGGTCAGGAACAGAAAATAAAAAGCCATAATGTGGAGAGCAAGGCATATAGAGTGGAAGGAACAGGGACTAGAAGGTATGACTGGAGAGGCTGGCCAGAATCAGAGTGTGGCTGGCAGGGAGCAGTGCTTAATAAATACTTGTCAAGTGATTGGATAAGAGAATGACAGCATCAGATATGGGTTGTTGTTATTTTGTTTGTTTTTTTATTGCAGTAGCTAATGGTGATGAATTTTAAATAGGGAAGTAACATGATCACATTATGATGGCAGCTCTGTGGAGGACACATGAGAGACCAGACCAACCATGGGTGGGACCTGAGTTAGGAAACCATGGTGATTGTCCTAAATGGTCTCCCTGCCCCCAGTCCTGGAAGGCCTGATTTTCTGCTTCTGTGAAAAGTTAGGCTGGAATGCTTCCCTCTTTTGAAATGTTTATGGGTCAATGAATGTAGCGCTCAAGTTAAATGCAAGGCCTGCTTAAACACACACTGGGAACATCAACACACATCCTATTCCCAGGGAGGGGACTAAGGATCTCCTGGTTGCATTTGTGTCAAGGTTGACCTGGCTCCCAGGGAGGAACTGGGGAGGTGACATGTAGCATGACTGTCAGCCCTGACATTTGTATGTGTCTAAATGTCCTAGACTTGATGATTCTCATTTCTACCTCCTAGAGGGAAGATGGAAAGCCATCTGATGTTTCTTTCTTAGCACTCCTCATCTATTCGGTATTGACATCCATAAACAATGAAATCAAAGGATTCAGATTAAGTAAATCTATTTTCCTTGCATGTGGTACAACACAGTTTGAAAATAAAAAAAACAAATCAAATGCTCTGAAAGCAAAACTAATGCAAATTAAGGTCTGGAGAAATCCGTCAGCATCTGAGCATTTATTTTGCTTTTTCTCCCCTTTAAATTAAACTAACACTATTTTCCAAAGCTCAGATGTGAATCACAGCCCCTTCTGGAATGAATGATTATGACTCTGGCCTAGTTTAAACAGATGATCCCCCACAAATGTGGGGAGAGAGGCTCTTCTCCATGGGGTAGGAGGTGCTCAGGCCTTGGCCTCTTGTGGGCAAACTGCCAGATGTGGAATTGCCCCAGTAAGGTTGCCTGAAACTAGGGGAGTGAAAACAGACCCAGGCAGAGTCTGTCTTTCTTTTTGATGAACTCATCATTTGTGCTTTTTAAAAATTTAATTAATGCTTGTCATTAAAAATTTTCAATGGTACTATAGCTTATAGAGAACTAGTTCAGACCCTCATCCCTAGATGTGTGACCTTGGGAAGGGTTACTTAAATTCTCTGAACTGCAGTTTCCATCCCTATGATTTGGGGGCGGTAACACCCAGCACCTGGGGTATTGCAAAGGGTTATATGAAATAATACATGAAATCCATTTAGCAAAGTGGCACATAGTGAGCACCTAAAAAAGATAGTTTTTTTCTTATTATTAATAAAGAGTGCAGTTCAACTATCTTAAAGGAAAAGGTAGAAATCTTAGAATAATCATGGATCCTTATTCTAGACACTTGTGCTTTCCTTGGTGACTCTGGAACTTCATGGTTATTCTGGAGCTTTCCACCAGCAGTTCTTGCAGAAGAGGCCAATGGGGGGCTAGTCAGTCCTGCGACTGCCCCAAGACCTTGAGATCCTGTTACATCTATGCTCACATTCTCCAGTGGGTCCCTGGAGGGAGGAGAACAGAGGAGAATCTGGTGGTGCATTAAGCCCACGTAAAGCGTCCCTTTGCAATCAGGCCCCACAGATAGGACTTCAGGTACTTGCCTCACATAGACAGTACTGACTTTTTTTTTTCTAAAGATTTTATTTATTTATTCATGAGAGAGAAGGAGATGGAGAGAGGCAGAGACACAGGCAGAGGGAAAAGCAGGCTCCACGCAGGAAGCCTGATGTGGGACTAGATCCCGGGACTCCAGGATCACGCCCTGGGCCAAAGGCGGGCGCTAAACCGCTGAGCCACCCAGGAATCCCGAGAGTACTGACTTTTTTTTTTAAAGAAAGAGAGCCAGGTGCTTTATTTGGCAATGTTGCCTGACACTTCCTGTCAAGGGTTACCAGGAAATGATCACTTGAAGTGTGCAGTGGGTGAGCAGGGAAGCTGAAGTGTGCAGTGGGTGAGCTGGAGGGAATGGCCCAGGCTCTTTTCATCCAACCTAGGGCCACGTACCTCGGCAACCATCCCAGGCGTTCAGGCCAAGTAGCTGTTTAGAGTCTGTCCTCCAGGGGTGGGACATCTGGGCCCCAACTCTGTGGTGTCCCCAGAAGAGCTCTTCCTTCCATATGGAATCCAGAAGATGAAAGACAGTTGTGTCCTCTGGTTCACAAGAAGAATCTGGGGAGGTTCTCTCCACCTCCGGGGCTAACCTGGGAAATTAACCTTCAAGACTCGTTCCTGTCCCATTTACCAGGCTGAGTTCCTGAGACAACACCGGGGTCCCCTTCTTTCTTGATGTCACAGAGTATCCTATCCCTATAATAACATCCCTTCAAACCCAACTGTTCAGCTTCGTCATTTCCCAGGATCCCACGTCTGAATTTTGATTTGCAGCATCCCCTTGGAAATTACCTGGCCAGCAAATGAAAAGGAGGGGGTGTATTTGCTGTTTTGTTTGCAGAAGCAAAATATTCCAAGGGAAGGATAAGGAACCGAGCAATTCTGCAGTAGGTTCTGAACTTCAGTCTCACTAAAAGGTCTGTTTTATTTTGAGGAACAGGAAGGACCTGGCATTCCATCTGCTGTTCCGCACAGGTGGCCGCACACAGATGATGTTTCATTTTCTGAATCTGAAGGCCAAGGCTTGTTCTCCGTCTTTCTCTTCCTGCTCTGTCCGGACCCCTTGCTCTCACTCCCTCAATCACTGTCCACCCCATGGCCTTGCTGTTCCCTCTGTCCTTTGACTTTCTTCCCTGGCTTTCTGTACTGTGGAGTTTATTTCTCGGCCATCACCGTTGCTGCCTCTGCCTTATTGCTTGTATTTCTGGTTTGCTAAGCATCTCTCTCCTAATTTGCTTCACCAGCCCATGCCCAGCAGCCTGGTTCCCTGAGAAGCTTGCCTTTGTTACCTGTTTCACACGTCCTCTGGACCTGCCCCTTGTTTCTCCAGCACTCACCTTTTGTTTCTTTAATCTCTCAGCTCCTTGCAAAGGAGGGAAGAAATTGGGGGAGCCCAGCTCCCTCTTTCCTTTCCCTCCAGCTGCCAGCAGACTCAGCAGAGCTCAGAACACCCCAGAGTTTCAGGCCTTTTCAGCTCCTTGTATTTACATTTTTGAGAAGTTTGCCTCCTGCTCCAGGTGGCTGAAAGCATCAATCCAAACCTAATTCACCTCTGCTTTCTCCCTCCCCTCTTCCCCATGGAAGGCAAGGGGGAATCCATCCTAAAATATTGTTCTAAGCAGTTTGCTCTTCTTAAGTAAAAATACGTGCTAGGCACTGCTGTCAGGTGCCACGCACTTGCTCACTTGCTAATCCAGTGGCTATTTACTGAGCACCCCCTGTGTGCCTGCACCCCAAGATGCTCTGGGCTTCTGTGGAGAGCCCACTGTGCTCTGCAGGAGCTGTCCAGCCTGCTGGCTGACTGAGGGCTGGAAGTTCAGGCAGGGATTTAGCCTTTCTCAGCATCAGGATTATTGTGGGCCTTCCAGCACCCCGTTGTTCTAGTTTTCCTGCCAAAACTTGAGATGCAGGAGGCGGCACATATTTTTCTGGGGATGTTATTTCATTCCCCCAGGATTAACAAGTCTCAACCACTCCTCCTCAACCATACCTCTTCCCCTTCCTCATTCTTCTCTCCCCAGCACACTTGCTAACTTGAGCAGCCAAAGACTGGCTGGGCTCCAGTGTGTTCATGGAGGGTTTTCAGTTTTCTCTCTGCAGAAGGTGAAGCGGAAAAGGAAAGGGATGGGAGCTCACAATGACTGGGTTTCTGTTCCAGGTCAGGGATTGTGCCTGCTTGATGATTGACTGTGCCTGGAACCCAGGTATCTCTGAATTCCAAAGTCAGAATCTAGCCACTGCAGCCTCTGTGCAGGTGTGCGCAGGTGGTGGGATGTACTAGGAGAAGTTAAAGTGAGCGATATGGACCATCCAATTTTTTCCCCCTCCCACCTTGAGTCCTGGATCTGAAGAGGCTTGGCAATCTTCTGCTTCTGCTCTGATTGCAGCCATGTGTCTTGTGCGGATGGGGCATTAAGGACACGAGGTCTCTGGCTGTCTTCCCAGAGAGACTTCTATTTTCTTTCACATGGCTTCGTGGGCTCCAGGGCTAAAATGCCCAAGTTCTAATCCGAGCTCTTCTGTTTGCTCTCTGTGTTACCTTGGGTGAAGTACTTAAACTCTCTGTGCTTCAGTTTCCTCTTCTGTAAAGAAGGTAATCATAAGAATACTATCCTCATTCCTAGAGTAGTCAAATTTGTAAAGAGGGAAAGTATGATGGTGGTTGCCAGGAGGTGGGGAAGGAGGATCAAATGGGGAGTTATTGTTTAATGGGTACAGACTTTTAGATTGGGAAGATGAAAAAGTTCTGAAAATGGATGGTGGTGATAGTTGCACAGCAATGTGAGTATCCTTAATGCCGCAGAACTGTACAGTTAAAAATGGTTACAATGGTAAGTTTTTATGTTGTGCATATTTTACCACAATAATAATAAGAAAGAGGGGTGCTCGGCTTGCTCAGTTGGTAGAGCACGTGACTCATGA
This sequence comes from Vulpes vulpes, assembly GCF_048418805.1. Lineage (NCBI taxonomy): Eukaryota > Metazoa > Chordata > Mammalia > Carnivora > Canidae > Vulpes > Vulpes vulpes. Next base: position 143,632,864 of record NC_132792.1, read on the forward strand.
CCGTAGATCATGTAACTCTTGAGCTGCATTGGCCATATTGCTTATATATATATATATATATTTTTTTTTTAAAGCTTTAAAAATGTAAAAAAAGAATCTTCCTCACAGGATTTGGGGGAAGCTTGAATGAGATAATGCATGTTAAACACTTAGGACAGAGCCCATAGCAAATGCTCCATAAATGGGAGCTCTTTTGTGCTCCAGCTTTGCCTTTTCCAGGGAGATCCTTGAAGCCAGGGGCAGAGCTTTGTAGCATACACCTGTCTCTTGGCTCAGGGTTGCATGAGAAGGGGATCTCACTGCCAGCGTCTGGAACAGTTCCCTGTGTGTGATTCGGCAGCTGTCAGGATGGGCTGGTGACTGTGCATTTTAATAGAAGAGCTCTCACTGCCCATGTCAAGCACCAAGGTTATAAATGGAACACTGCTTGCTAAATTGCCCCATTTTGCACTTACTCACTCCATGAGTTGCTAGCTCTGACGTGCGGCTGAATTTGGTGGTTAAGGTAGAACAAAAGAATTACGAACCCATTGAGGACAACTCCAATTAAATGGCATCAACACCACGGTGTGTCTGAGAAGAGAATGGTGTTTTAATGTTTTCACTGGCCTTGCCCACAAATATTTATGGAATGTCAAAAGGGAGAGAGGAAAGCAAAGCTCTGAGAGTTCAGATCAGGAAACAGCTAACAAGGTGTTATGGAGCTAGGAAAGAAAGCAGTCACACACAGTAGAATGCCCCTGTGTCATGCTGGATCTGGGGACAGGAGTCCTTTTAGACGTCCTGCGTGCAATTCCCCCCAGACACCACAGATCAGTCCAGAGCAACAGCATTTATTGTCATGTATAGAACTCAGTAAGTTGCAGACAACTTGGGCTAGGGCAGGGGGTGGGGAGGGCAGTTTGGAGAAAAGGCTCCTTTATCCTTGTGTCCTTGTGTGGGCCCCGGAAGACCCTTCCTACTTCACTGCAGCCATGAGGCTCACCCAGTTCTGAACCCAGATGACCCTGCCACCTGCAGACAGCTTTCCAATGCCCTGCTAGCTCAGGGCTCTAAGACTTACCGTCTCTCTTAGCACTTCCCAGCCCCTCTATGGTGAAAGATCAGGTTTGTATTTTGTTTCGCTTTTTAAAAAATTTCCAATCCATTGTGGGTAGATGAAGTACAGTTAAAATGAATTCCTAAACTTATTTATCAGTAAATAAAGAAATACATTGGAAAAATGAAATAAGAAACAAAGAGATACAAAATACAAGACCACTTTTTAAATTATTATAGCCAGCAGATATGAATTTGCCTAGTCAAATTGCTATAAAAGTTACTTACTCTCCATTTTTGTGCTTATTGTGTAACAAAATGACTGTGCCCCCCACGCTGGTCAGGGGACCCCATTTAAATTGCGTTGTTCAAAATCGCTGGTCTCCAGAATGATGTGCCAAGACAATCCATTGGAGTGCAGGAAAAAAGACTTCCAACCTATTTATATTTTTATCTCATCTTCTTTTGATTTTTACTTTAGTGTATATTTTGAACACACACAACACAATTGTAAAATAGGACACATACATTTTATAAGCAAAAAAAAAAAAAAAAAAACCCGCAAATTGTGCTCAGAATCTTTTTACTGAGTTATGTGATCAAAAACATTTGAAGTCTGCTCAACCATTCATGTGAAAGTTAATGATATCCCTCTTTGGGGCATTGCTTATCCTGCATTGGGCTCCTATTACTTAAGATTTCATATATTTGTGCTGTCTTAAAGTTATAAATTCTCTGAGGACAGGAACTATGCCTTAATTATGTTTATTAAGCTGAGAAAAAGCATGAATGTGATTCCAGCCGATGTGATCCCAGCTGGGATATAGGAATATAAACATGACTAGGAATCGGTCTCCTTTCTTTAGGATGTACTTGTCTAAATTGAGGACAGAAACTTTCAAATTAATAACTGCTTTTTGTGTAATATGTGCAATCAAGTAAGCATACATCAGTAACAAACTTGAAGCATAAAGAGTGGATAACTTCATTGGGGCTGGTTCTCAGATACCACCCAGAAGAACTGATACCTGAGAAGATATTGAGGGATGACCAGGCTTTGCATGGGTGGCAGAGGAGGATATTTTGGGTAACATTAGCATGCAAAAAGGCATAGAGGTCTACATGCCCATGAGGATAGCTATTTAAAAAAGAAAGAAGATAACAAGTGGTGGCGAGGATGAGAAATTGGAACCCTTGTGCACTGCTGATAGGAATGTAAAATGGTGTGGCCCCTGTTACAAATAGTATGGTGGTTCCTCAAAAATTATACATAGAATTACCATATGGTCCAGCAATTCCACTTCTGGATATATACCCCAAAGAAATTAAAAGCAGAAACCCAAACAGGTACTTGTGCACCCATATTCATAGAAGCATTATTCACAATAACCAAAGGTGGAAACAGCCAAAGCATCCATTGATAGATAAATGGAAAAACAAAATGTGGTCCATACAGTGGAATATTATTCAGCCTTAAAAAGGAAGGCAGTCCTAACACATGGTACCACATGGATGAACCTTGAGGACATTATGCTGAGTGAAATAAACCAGCCATGAAAGGACAGATATTGTGTGATTCCACTTCTATGAGGTAACTTGAGGAGTCAAAATTATAGATAGAGAGTGGAATGGGGTTCCTAAGGATGGGAAGTAGAAGGAATAGGGAGTTGTTATTTAATGGGTACAGAGTTCCCGTTGGGGGAAATTAAAAAGTTCTGGAGATGGGTGGTAGTGATGGTTGCACCAACAAGGTGAATGTATTTAATGCCACTGAACTGTATGGTTAAAAACGGTTCAAATGATGAATCTTATGTTTTATATATCTTACCACAATTCTTTAAAAAGATATAAAGTAACAAATGACACAGTGTATTCAGAACGTGGCATTTTCTGCACTTGACTATGGCTGGATGATAAACTGTGAGGAGAGAGAGGAGAGGTAGGAGGTGCTCATGTTCCTTCTATCTTAGAATGAAGCAGAACACTATTCTTCCATCCCGCATTCCCCTCCAGCTGCTCACTCCCTTCTCTCCCTACCTGGATTGCCAGGTTTTATATTCTTACCTCTCTGCAGCTACTTCACCTCCACATAGAACCACACTCACTGAAGACTGGACGTGGCCCCTCATCTTCCCTGATGGCTCACAATGGCTTCTTGACACTACTAACTGCATGCTTCTTTTTTTTTTTTTTAAAGTTTTATTTATTTATTCATGAGAGACACACAGAGAAGAGAGGCAGAGAAAGAGGCAGGCTCCATGCGGAGAGCCCGATATGGGACTCGATTCCAGAACTCCAGGATCACACGCTGGGCCGAAGACAGGCACTCAACTGCTGAGCCACCCAGGCATCCCCTAACTGCATGCTTCTTATTGAAACTCTACTCCATGCATTTCTTGGTTGTCACTCCAGAGATTTCCTCCTACCTACTCCTAGTTCCATCTCAGTTTCCTACACTGGTTTCTCTTTCTCCTCTTTGTCTCTTCATGAAGATCTTTCCCCAGGGTTCCATCTGGGATGCCCATCTCATGTTTTGCAGCTTCCTCTCACTAGCTCTCATTTCCTCCTACCATTGTTGACATATCAGTGACTCAGAAATTGATGTTTGTATTCCAGATCTCTCATCTTAGCATAAGACCTGGATATTCATCTGTCTTTTAAATATCCCTCTGTCAGCTTATTGTATCAATGGCATCAGTGTTTTCCTTGTACTCTCATCACACTCTTCCCCTTTCTCACCTCTGAGATCTTTTTTATTGATATCTGTTCAATGCTACCTCCTTTCCACGTCTCAGATGCATTTCCTTTCAATATTAATAATGATAATATTTTTTATAAGATTACTATTTTCCACCACTGCGTGCTCTTTTTGATCTTGGAATCTCCAGGCTAGCAGAGTACTGAGCCTGCTGCATAGTACTAAGATAAACAAGTAATGATGACAAAAATATATAATTCTAATATGGTGCTCAATATGTGCCAGGTACTGTTCTGAGCATTTCACATATAATACTTCATTTAATTCTTTAAAAATTTTTAATTTAAATTCAGTTCAATTAATATAACCTTTATTATTAGTTTCAGAGGTAGAATTCAGTGACTCATCAGTTGCATACAACACCCAGTGCTTGGGGCAGCCCCGGTGGTGCAGCGGTTTAGCACCGCCTTCAGCCCAGGGCGTGATCCTGGAGACCTGGGATCGAGTCCCACGTCGGGACTTCATGGAGCCTGCTTCTCCCTCTGCCTGTGTCTCTGCCTCTCTCTCTCTCTGTGTGTGTGACTATCATAAGTAAATTAAAAAAAATTAAACAACAACAACAACACCCAGTGCTCATTACTTCAAGAGCCCTCCCTAATGCCCGTCACCCAGTTACCCCATCCCCCCACCCCCCCTCCCTTCCAGCAACCCTTGGTTTCTTCCCCATGGTTAAAAGAACTTCACTCAATTCTAACAAAAATCCTACAAGGTAGATTATTCTTTTTCTGTCATCCTATTATTCTTTTTACAGATGAGAAACTGAGGCACATAGACGTTAAGCAACTTGCCCAAGATCCACAGCTAATAGAGGCACAATGCTGAATGAATGAATGGGAGAATAAATGTACGAGGCCAGGAAAGAGATGCTGAGTTAGTTGCATAAGGATAAGTTGTGCCATGTGAATAGTCGGTAGATTGGAAGCCATTCCTGGGTTTCTTTCTAAGGAGGTGCTAAATGTTTCTTCTGGCAGTTGTAGTTTGACCCAGAGTATAGTGGTACATTGGAGAACTTGATATATGTGATCAAGATAAATAAGGGGACAAACATTCTTGATGGAGAGGGAAGGGAAATTGGCTGGTCCAAGGTATGATTTCAGTTGGAGATGTGAGTCAGGGGTGGTTTACCTGCAGTCTGTTCCTGCAGAGTGATATTGGCATTCTGCTCCATGTAGCCCTCGCTACACAAACATCGTGACCAGCATCCCCCAGGGAGCCCTGTACCTGGGATTCATGTGGCACAACGTCCTGGGCACCTCCTGGGGGCTGCTGGCCACCTGGCATTGTTACTTATTTTAAAAACCCATTCTTTATACCCACATCTCCTCTATCACCCTGAAGCCTGGTTACCACAAACTATTGATTGAACATTTCGTGATCTAGAAAAATTGTGCTGCCCCAGACCTGTTTGCTGTCTTCCCAGTTCTTAACCCTCCCAGAGCTTCCTTTTCTGTTTTCCTAGGGTTCAGTGCTGCAGGTCGGTGGTTCTGCCCTGACCACTGAGAAAGGAAAACAATGAAAAGGGTCCTTCTCCCTCCTTTGCTGCCCTCAACAACCAAATAAGCATCAAGACACCTCCATTTTTCCTGCTGTTCCTGTTTTCTTCCTTTCTCCCAGCTAAAAATAAACCCATGAATAAACTGCCCACTCTGACAGGCTGTCAGAACTATAAGGAATCTTCAAGACCTGCTAGCTCAACCTCTTCATTTTAAATATAAGCTCAGTCATTTAAACATCTGCCTTTGGCTCAGGTCAATGATTCCAGGGTGCTGGGATCGAGCCCCACATTGGGCTTTTCTGTTCAGCAAGGAGTCTGCTTCTCCCTCTGTCTCTTCCCCTGCTCATGCTTGCTCTTTCTCTCTCTCTCTCTCAAATAATAAATAAAACTAACTAACTAACTAACTAACTAACTAAATAAATAAATATGCGCACACAGAAATCTAGAAAAGGTTGAGGATCCTGTCGTTGGGCACAGTTTAAATGAAAACCCTTGTTAGGGGATGTGGGAGATAGAAAGAATTTAGGCAAAGGGAGAATGCTTTCTATCTCCCACACCCCCTAACAAGGGTTTTCATCTAAACTGTGCCCCACAACAGCTTCTACTTATGTGACATAATTACACTGTAAGTAGATTTTAATACTTTCCTGTGACTTCTCCTTTAATTTCTACTTAGAAAAATAACTTTAAAAGTCTATCATATATAATTTCTTCTCTTGTGGTCCTCTTCTCCAGAGTAAGCCTTGACATCAAAAAATGAAAGCATGTGTATGTTTTTTCTCTCTTCCCTTCTAGTGGCTGTATGCAAATGGAGGGATTGCCATTAGGCTACCAAGGAAAGGTAAAACTTCAGTGTCTGCTATTTTTGCAAGCCCTACCATGTGTACTCCCATGATAAAAATCACTTTAGGGCAATCACTGAAATACATATTATTGGTAAATATCTGTATATATACTCATTTTACCCAAAACGTGATGAGCTCTTTGAAGGCACAGACTATGTCATCTTCCCTTTTGTATTTCCACTATATAGCACGGTGTCTTGCACATAGTACATGCTCACTAAATGATTGCAGGATTATGGCTGAATAGAGTTATCAGTCTGGCCACACTCATTCAGGACCTAGACTCCTTTTATAGAGAATCCTACTTAAAGATAATGACCCGCAAGCAGAGCTTTAGTGCAAGGACAGTGCATGATAGCAGGAGGAAGAAGGTTGTTTTTATGCACATGGAACAAGCCAGACAAAGGCTTGAAGCAGGAGACTAAAGTTACTAGGTTGTCCATTAGGAAATTAAACAGCCTGTCCATTCATTAGGGAAGGAACAAATGACAGGCCTCATGCATTACCAGACTGTTAATAAGCAAGAGCCAGACTTCCTTTTTATGGAAAGCCAGACTCTGAATGTCATGTTACCCAGCCTTCTCAGGCTACCCATTCTTAAAGTCTTGCTATTCAAAATTGTGAAGATTGTATAGAGTACTGGTGTTAGAATAAGGGGTTACAATCCTTCTTTTATAAGTGTCTATGTCCTTTTTTTAAGGCTGCTAAGATGGTTTATATTTGCTCAGATGATCTCATGCAGAGATCAGTGGGACCATGTCGCCCTCCACCCAAAAGGAAAGGCATTGTTGTGTGTGTATGTGGAGGGGACCTCATAATAAATGCCCTGACCTCTTCAAATTGGAGGACTTGCCCTTTGAATTTCAATTCACTCCACTTGCCATGTTGAAATTGGTCCACCAGGGTCAAATACATCTTCCTAAAGGAAAGCATGTCCACAGCAAGGGTAGGGTGATGAGAGAGTCTAACACATTTTTGAGTGTCTATTGGGTACTCCAATCTGTGCTTGATGCTTTTGCATCTCATTTGTTCCTCATAATAGCCCTCGGAGAGAGGTTTGACCTCTTTTTTATGGATAATAAAGCTGAGGTTCATAGAAATAAAACACTCTTCCTTGAGTTCATGTAGCTAAGTAGAGCTGGAATCAAATACAGGTCAAATACAGGTAAACCTGTTATCCTTCCAACATTCCATTCATTAAACAGCTGTTATAAAAATATCTGAGGCCAACAAATAACCCAATTTTTAAAATGGGCAAAGGGTTTGAACAGACATTTCTTCAAAGAAGTTATGCAAATTTCCAATAAGCACATGAAAAGAAGTTCAACATTATTAGTCATTAGGGAAATGTAAACCAGAACCATAGTGAAATACCATTTCACACTCATTAGAATGGCTAGGATAAAAAAGACCAATAATAACAAGTATTGGTGAAGATATGGAGAAATTGAAACTCTTGTACATCACTGGTGGGAGTGTAAAATGGTACTACCACTTTGGAAAAGTCTGTCAGTTCCTCAAAAAATTAAACATTGATACCATATTTTACTAACAATACCATTCCCAGGTATATACCGAAGAGAATTGAAAACATATGTCCAGGGGTACCTGGGTGGCTCAGTCAGTTAAGCATCCTACTCTTGATTTTGACTCAGGTCATAATCTCAGGGTTGTGGGACTGAGCCTGGCATCGGGCTCCACACTCAGCAGGGAGTCTGCTTCAGATGCTCTCTCCATCTCCCTCTGCCCCTCCCCCCACCAGTGCTCTCTTTCTCTCTCTCTCTAAAGTAAAGATAATGTTTTAAAAATTTAAGAAGAAAACATATGTCCACACAACAACTTGTACCTGGATATTTATAGCAGCATTGTTTATAATACACAAAAGGTGGAAACAGCCTCATATGTCCATCCGATGATAAATACATAAATAAATTGTGGTGTATCTACATAACAGAATATTATTCAGCCATAAAAAAAATGAAATACTCAAACATGCTACAACATGAATCAACCTTGAAAACATGATGCTAAGTGAAAGAAGCCAGTCACAAAAGGCCACATACTGTATAATTCCATTCATACGAAATGTCCAGAAGACAAATCCACAAAGACAGGAAGTAGTGGTTGCCAGGGCCTGGGAGAAGGGAGGAATAGCCAGTGACTGCTGAGAAGTATGGGATTTCTCTTCCAAGAGATAAAAGGGTTCTAGAATTAGATAGTCATGGTAAACACACCACTCTGTAAAGACACTAAGAACCATTTAATTTTACACTTTAGGGATGCCTGAGTGGCTCAGTGCTTGAGTGTCTGCCTTCAGCTCAGGGTGTGATACTGGAGTCCCAGGATCAAGTCTCACATCAGACTCCCTGCATGGAGCCTGCTTCTCCCTCTGCCTGTGTCTGCCTCTATCTCTCTGTGTCTCTCATGACTAAATAAATAAAATCTTTTAAAAAAATTGTACACTTTAAAAATAGGGGTGAATTTTATCATACATAAGTTGAATGTTGATAAAGTTGTTAGGAAATACGTATCTGAGGCCAGAGAGTTGGTTTAAGCTAGTGTCAGATAACCATACTTAGGAAAAACACTAACTTACTGGGCACTTGGTACCAAGATTTAGGATTTAACAATAAAATGACCAATAGTAGGGAGTGTCAATCCATGACATGCTTGGAAATAAAGTTCTTGATAAACAACCAGAAAGGTGAAAGAATGTCCCTTTTGCTTGTAGTGTGAGATATATCACTCATTAAAATAATACTAACATATCTCTCAGAGATTAAGGTGCTAGGAGTATGCAGTCAATAGGAGATATCTTTTATAATACATCTTTTATATACATATACATATATAGTAAAATATGTCTTTTATAATACAATGGTAAAATAAAGGTAAATGTGGTGCTAGGACCACTATTGCTACTTTCATTTATTCACTTATTAAAGAATACTTATCCAACGTCTGGGATGTATGAGATACTTTGCTGTTGTGTTAGAATTTATCACGTTTATTATTCACAGACATCTCATAAAGTCATAGTCTCCCATTTTACAGATGAGCAAACTGAGACAGAGGTTAAGAAAACTATACAAAGGGGGGAGCCTGGGTGGCTCAGTGGCTGAGCATCTGCCTTTGGCTCAGGGCATGATCCCGGGTCTGGGGATCGAGTCCTACATTGGGCTCCCTGTGAGAAGCCAGCTTCTCCCTCTGCCTATGTCTCTGCCTCTCTCTATATATCTCATGAATAAATAAAATCTTTTTTTTTTTTAAAGAAAACTATACAAAGGTATATAGCTAGTGAGTAATAGAGACAGAATTTGCACCAAGATTTGTCTGACTCCAGAGCTAAGAGCCAGAGGATTGGTTTGGAAAGTAGAGAGCAAGTAGTGGCTGGCCATCTATGGATAATATTGGGATGTGGAGGATGAGCACGGTGGTGGAGCAGAGTTATGTCTAGCCCAGACCCTGGAGTCAAATGCCTGGGTTTGAATCTTGCCTCTGCCATCTCATGGGAATGGTATGCAGATTTAATTAGTTATGAATGCAAAAATGCTTACAACAGCGTTTGGTACATAATGAACATTCAATGTGCAGAGTATTTATTATTATTATTATTACCTCTTCTACACACATGCATGGTCATGGCTCTGAGGTTAGGGACTATCACTTAAAGAGTAGAAAAGCCTCTCACAGATTTATAGTTAAAACAATGGTTATTTTTGGGGAGTGTCAAGAAAGAGGAGGGGTGGTCTCACTCTCCCTTATTCTTATATTTTGAATTTTTTATAATCATGCATTACTTTTTAAAAAAAGATTTATTTATTTATTTATTTATTTATTTATTTATTTATTTATTTATGATAGACAGAGAGAGAGAGAGAGAGAGGCAAAAACAGGAGGAGGGAGAAGCAGGCTCCATGCAGGGAGCCCGATGTGGGACTTGATCCCCAGACCCAGGATCATGCCCTGAGCCAAAGGCAGGCACTAAACCGCTGAGCCACCCAGGGATCCCCAATCATGCATTACTTTTTAAAATAAAAGAAAAGATAGCTAATAATAATGCTTTCGCCAATAAAAGAACACTTGTACAAAAAAGAAACCAAAACAAACCCAGGACATCTGTATTTATTTTGCTTCTTGGGAAACTCAGAAAGTCAGTCTTCTATATGCAGCTCACAGACCAGAGTCTTTGTAGTGAGGGGCACAATGCCAAATTTAGAGATTCATTACCTTGCTCCTTCAGCTTGTTTTCCATTATGGGCAAATTTGCTGTAATTTGATCTTGATAGATGACCTGGCAGGCGTTTCTAGACCTTAGTTCTGCAGGAGGCACCTCTCTGATGCTCTCCTGACAGGTACTCCCGATAGGTAATGTTTACAGGAGTCTACCCCAAGGCCTTCCTCTAGGAGATTGGAAGGTGATGGTGAGACTTGTTTGTGGATGTGGAGTCTGAGAATTCAACTGTGGGTGGGATTGGGGGCTCAGGAGAGGAAGGAAGAAGAAGAGGCAGGTAGTCACATCTTCCCAGATGTGAAAAGACAAGCTATGTCCATCATCTCACCCCAGGGAGCAGATTGGCTGTGCATCTCAAATTTTCCATGTCAACTCTACCAGGCTGTTTTTCCTTGGTTGAAGTGCGGCTTTCTCATTTGTGAAGTGGGTTTCATATTTCTTCTTTTCCAAGGGTTTTTGGAAATCAAGTTAGCTTTGCTCTGAAATGTATCATATAGGCTTCTGGGAGCAAAGCAGAAATGATACAGAAATAAGGGACAGTGGAGTGACTCATCACTGGTTTGTCTTTCTACAGGAAGAATAACTAGAGGATTTAAACTTAACAGCCCAGGAAAGAGCCCCAAACCAGCAAAACCAGCAAAACCTCAATGTTTTACAGTTACTTTTACATAAGGATAAGGGTATGGTTGGGACAGACAATAAAGATACAGGAAGAAAGTTACTAGAATGTTGGAAGCAAAAACACTGTTATTATCTTACAGGTCTCTCTGCAGGAAGAGTAACTAGAAAAATTTTATATCCAGGCTAAAGTTCCCAGAACAAATGCCTTCCAGTGCTTCCTGCCTTTAAACCACACCTGTATCCTACTTCTACTGGACTCTGTCTCACACATCTCTCCTTTGTCCCTCTCCCACTGCTGAGCCAGATCTTGTCAAGAGGACAGGAAGGAGACAGCCCCAAGGGAAATGTTCCCACCAGCCTTGAGCTGACTCCATCTCCTCCCTTACATATGACTCAGATGCCCTCTGTCCTGTTCTCCCATACTTGGAAAAAGATGTGCCCAGTACAGCCTCACACAGAGGAAGGACAGAGTTCAGAACTCACATGGCTCAAAATATAAAGTGATCCAAGAAACTAAGAAACAAAGACAACTGGCATCTGCTTCCCAGGGCTGCTCTCTGTTCTCATCCCAGAGAAACCACACAGTGAAAGATGGGATGAGCTGTCATTCCAGCTGACAAACAAATCTGGTGGTTCACATACCATTATGTTTTCTTCTCTTGCCTATCTCTTGGAGAGGAGATGGGGAAAAGAGGGGATTTCCATTTCCAGAGAGTCTTTTGTCTCCTTATGGAAGGATTCCTAATGGCAGTACTACGTGTGTGTTTTTTTGTGTTTTTTTTTTTTGTTTTTTTACTATGTGTGTTATAAAGAAGTTCTTATTTCCTAACATAATCCATTGGTAATGTGCCATTGAGGAGGCCTGAAGGAATCAGGAGATGCCCTACCCCCACTTCCAAAATAGAAAGGATATATTTTGGGAACATAATAGAATTATTAAAATCACATAATAAAAGTAATTAATGAAATCAGTTTCACGTGTTCTGTAATTGGTATTAAAAGTCACACTTTTTAAAAAAAAATCAAGATAGGGCATTTTATATATATTTTTTAAGATTTTAATTATTTATTTATAGAGACACACAGAGAGTGGGGTGGGGGGGGTGGGCAGAGGCACAGGTAGAGGGAGAAGCAGGCTCCATGCAGGGAGCCTGATGCGGGACTCGATCCAGGGTCCCCAGGATCACACCCTGGGTTACAGGCAGCGCTAAACCACTGCGCCACCAGGGCTGCCCAGCTTTTTATATTTAAACAACTCAACAAATAATGACACTTTAATTATACCATCTTTGTCCAGCTATTCTCTGCTAGTCTGCTTGCACAAGCTTTGTTCACATGAACACCTGCAAGTTCTGTATTGTGAGGTATGCACATTCCTGCTCTGCTTCAGAGACTGACCTGCTACTATTATATTCAAGTAATTCAAGCTCCTCCCTTCTACTCCCAATCCTTAAGAGTTTTGTTTATTCTATCCCATTAAATCTTGTTTTGATTACGTGATTCTTCCCTTCAGGAAGAAGAGATTAGACCCTTTCAAAGAGAAGGCAAATCATAAAATGGAGGGGTGCCTGGGTGGCTCAGTCAGTTAGGCCTCTGACTTCCACTCATGTCATGATCTTGGGGTCCTGGGATGGAGTCCTGCATCAGGCTCCACACTCAGCAGGAGTCTGGTTCTCCCTCTCTCATTGCCCCTCCCCCGCACTCATGTGCCTGCACATGCTCTCTCTTTCTCTCTCTCTCTCAAATAAATAAATAAATAAATAAAATCTTCTTAAAAAGTGATAAATGGAAGGAGTCAGAACATTTTGTGATGGGAAAAGTCTTCTGAGACCACTTTATCTAATCCTCTTGTTTTACAGTTGAGGAAATTGGGGACCAAGAGGTTAAGTCATCTGCCCAAGGTTACAGAGCAAGTGGTGGAGACACCAGAGATCATTCCCCTTCCCCTACACCATCAGGATGCTTCTACCTTCGGATCATTCATGCATCATAGCCTGAGTGAATTAGGAGAGGTTTGGAAGGGGGCATGCACCAGCTTTAGGGTGTGCCCTGGACCTTTTGATGTAGTGCCATCTAGAAAGGAAGAGCCGAAGGTGAGAAGGCTGAAAAAGAGGACAGCTGCACACCTTTGGCATGCTGGAATATTCTAGAAATATTTTAGTCTCAGCATACTTAAGAGACTGAAATCATCAGTCCAAAGGATGAGGGAGGAAAAGTGATGAGATACATATAACCCACAGTTCTCTCTGGCAGTTGCCACTCCCCCTTATGCCCTGGTTTGCTTCTAGGTCTTAGTCTGGTCTTCTAGGTCTTAGTCTGGTCACTCAGCTCAAGATGTTGCAAATACATTTCACCTTTGCACCTTTGCTCAAGCCCTCCCTCTTTCCTCCTCACCCTTTGTGGCCCAGCTCAGAAAACCGTGGTCTTCATGAGGGCACCCCTAAAATATTCTTAGTTTGATGTCTCTTTTCCCTGAGCTAATTGGTTGTGGTACCTAGATTAATTAGCTGCACTTTTTTTACTCCTAACATCTTCCATACTCTACCCACCCCCACCCTCCACCATAGCTATCCCAAGTCATCAATTATAGGCATTTTGAGAACAAATGTGTGTCTTATTATTTTTTATATTATCCATAGAACATGGCATAGGCCCAGACCACTGTGGGTACAGAAATTGAATAGAATATTGGCTATGAATTGTAACGGTAGGCCTGATTCTGTTAGTGAAATGTTGTTGGGGTTTTAGAGGCTCATTTTCTGACAAATACAGTTCAATCTAGAAAAATCCATCTTCCACTACCATAAATAGCCCCTGGCAGCCCAAAGACATTTTAGCACCTTTCAAAGGTGAACATTTCTCACTTCCTTGCTAGTTAACTCTGCTTGTTTATATACTGTGAACACAGTCACAACCACTTGACTCAAGCCCATGGTTTATCCAGTTGGTCTTATCTCTAGCCTCGTGTTTGTGGGGTCCATGGTCTGATGGGAGTCAGGTCTGAGCGCAAGTTTGAACAAAAGATTTGAGATCCAGGACAAATGCACATGGTGATGATGCTAGGTTTTTGCACTCTGTAATGTAGCAGGTACATGCTAAACTATACCCTTGGCTAAGTGGTGTGCTGGCATCCTAAGGCCCTCCCCTGCATTGCTGAGTGGAAAGCCTATGGTGCCAACAAGCTGCTCAGATGCACCCAATAGGCTTGCTGTTTGCCCCAGAAGCAGCTCTAAGAGTCTGTGACTCTCTCTAATGGGGAATAGCATAGTTAATGGCTAAGAATCAGGAGTGTTTGGACAGAACCAGGTTAAGTCCTGGTTCCACCATTACTAAAGGAGTCATGAAAGGCAAGATACTTAATCCCTTTAAGGCTATTAAAAATATATATATGTGAAATGGAGTAATAGCCCACTTCATGGGATTGTTTTGAGGATTATATGGAATTTTGCATTTCTTTGTAGTGTCAGACACATAGAGCTCAGTACCTGCCAACTTTTGGGAGTTAACTAGCCCCATGTGCTTGGTAATAGATGCCCGGCCTCTCTGGCAGCAGTTCTCCATTAATTCTGGCTTTTAAGCAGGAGGTGCTGCTCTCAGAAGACTAAGCTGAACCTCAGCTACCCTCAGTGCAGCTCTAAGAGTCCCAGAAGAAGGATTTAAAAAAGGAAATAATGGTAGAACTCTGGTTGCCAAAAACCTTTCCTCAAGTATCTAAGGCTGGGAGAGGAGCAGCAGATCTGCTGTCTCTACATCAGGGCCTCCATAGGATACAATAATAGCACAACCTATATGGCCCAGAAACATGCTGTGAGCAGAATCTGGGCTGGGATCTGGCTAGAGGGTTAGCCATTAAAGTCTGTGGAACAGAGCAAGCTTCAGGAGCCCATGCCAGGGCTACATTTCTGATCTTGGCCACAGTAGCATTTCTCCCAATGACCCCATGTAATGCATATTTATTAATTCATTCACTCAACAAAATCTTATTAAAGCCTTGCTCCGTGCCAACCACTGACCTTATGGAATTTTCATTCAAGTTGGGGAGACAGGTGTCAATCAATTTGCACAGGAATAGCAATATAGCACTGTTTCTCAAAGCTTGGTGTGCATCAGAATCCTCTGAAAGATTTGTTAAAACACTCTGGTTTCTGGTTCTGGAGTGGGGCCCAACATTTACATTCTTAATGAGTTTCCAGGTGATGCTGGTCTAGGAACCACACTTGGAGAACCACTAATGTATAATAACAAACTGTGATAGGTTCTCTGGGGCAAAAATATAGAGGGTTCTGGGAGATTGTAGCAGAGGGGCCTAACTTAGATCAGTAGAGTCCTAGAAGTCCTCTCTGAAGAAATGGCATTTAAACTGAGATCTGAACAGGTGGGAAAGAATGGGGGAAAGAGCTTGAGGGCCTTGAGGAGGAAGGGAACATGGTGAGTTAGAGAAAGGTCAATGTGGTGGGACAATGAGGCATGGGGAAAGCCGTTCAGCCAAAGTCAAAGGGACAAGAGTCAGATCATCAGGACCTTGCAGATGAGCAGAATGGTTGTGGTTTATATGTTAGGCATGGTGGGGAGCCTTTGTTGAGCAGAAAAGTGACTTATTCTGATTTGTAGTTTTAAAATTCAACCTACCAACCCTGTATGAAAGATGGATTGGATAAAAGTAAAATTGGCAGTAGGAGAGTGCTGAGGAGGCTGTTATACAAGTCTAGGCAAAGAGAAATGGTGGCTTGGACATCGATGGTATCTGTAGGTATTGAGGGAAATAGAGAAATCAGGGATATTATTTGGAGGTAATATGGCTAAAATATGGTGATGGCTTGGATATGGGAGAGAGGAAAACAGTTAAGGATGATTACAGGTAAGTAGGATGAAATTATAGCAGTGGAATGGATCTGATGATCTTCTTGAGAAAGTGATGAAAATTTTGTGTCCATATCCACTGCCAGTCTTTATTTGGTCTTACACCTCATCCTTCTTCCCCCTTCCCCTCATCTCTTTGTCGTCAAGTCAGACCATACCCATCTTCTATTACTTTTTTTTTCTAAGATTTTATTTGTTTATTCATGAGGGACGCACAGAGAAAGGCAGAGACATAAGCAGAGGGCAAAGCAGGCTCCCTCTGGGGAGCCTGATGCAGGACTCAATCCCAGGACCTCAGGATCATGACCTGAGCCAAACACAGACACTCAACCACTGAGCCACCCAGGCACCCCTCATTTCTTTGGGCTAGTTAAGCTATTTGCTGTTGCAGTAGGATATCTGAAGATGAGGGTAAGGCTCTGGTAAATTTTCAAAACCTGTGGGCATTGGTTCCCAATCTGACTAACAGTGGGGAGAAAGGATTGTCTATGTATACATATGCTTTATCCTTTCAAGCTCTATCTATTAAATTTTTGAAACATTTCTTGGAGAAAGCTTAATATTGTCATCCTTATTTCACCGTGGCAACACTGAACCAGGTGACACTGAACAAGGCAACTTGCCTTGTTGTCTGCCAGAGAGGAAAGGAAGCCAATTCCAGAGTGGAGGTTTGGGGCTTCCTGGCTCCCAGGTATCTCAGCAGGGCCTCTTGCTCAAGCAAGTAGAAGTAGGTCATGAGCTGCAATTAGGGACAGGAACAGGATGTTTCCAGCTGGAGGCTTGAACACCAGTGAGTCAAAGTGGAGGTTCCCATGGCAATGGAAATACTATCTCTTTTTTTGAGACCAGCAACCTAACAATATGGGGGTGAGTCAACTGCTACTTTAAAAACCTGTTGTATTTCTCCACTTTCATGTCTCAGATTGGAAATATCCGTGATGACTTGGTTTGCAGGCATTTGATAGAGTTTCAGATGGTTTACCACATGGTGATACAGCCTTAGTTCTGTACCATCTCATAATGTGCCTTTTTCCTTGTCCACAGCACCATCCACAGGGAATGATAGACTTTGGGGCTCCAATGGTATGAGATTTTTTTTTTACTAGCTTAAAAGTCTTCCTCAGGACATTACAACATTTTCCAATTTTTCTGATTTTGAGAAATATCAAGAAGGGAAGGATGAATGGAAAAGATCCTGCTGTTCCTAAAGGTCTCTGAGAACCTTTGCTCTGGCTCTTCCATCTCTTTAGCAGGTTGTTTTCATGAAAAGATGGCCAGGGCCTCCTCTCTAAGCCCCCTCATCTGGTCAGAATGCATGCCCAGGCCACGCAGGCACACTTAGGCTCTATCTCAGGAGGAGTCAGACAACTCTTGACTCAGAATAACAAAGCTGGAAAGGGCTTCAGTCAGAAAGGGAAGAGCATGGAACTAGCTGAGGCTTTAAGACTTCATTCAGGTGAGGTCTCTCATAGTGTAGGACCTTGGTGTGGTCACTGTGTTCCTGAGACCAGTCATTTGTTCTATAGGTCCAGGTTTCATAGACTGAGTCGTAATAACCAGGTTTGCAATAAACTGACATATAAACTTGAATGTCTCTATATAAATTTTGTAGTGGGGGATATCTCATTTCTGAGACCAGATTTCTCAGGTCTTTATCCAGTGTCAGAGTGGATAAGGGAGATAGAACTGATAATCAGGAGCTTACTTAATGATTAAAGCTTTAGAGCAAAGTGAAGTGGATGGCCCTGAATGACCTTTCATCTGGGACAGAAACTCCTGTTGAAGTGTCCCTGACCAACAACACACACTTTTGGGTTAAAAAAGAATGTTCACATGACCCTGAGCTAGCAGTTCCCTTCCTAGAACAGCCTTGGGAAAGTAAATACTGATAAGTTCTGCTCCTTTTGGCATATCCCTATCAGTAACATATTATATTTCATTGGGTTTCAACTGTCTCAATGCTAAAATCATTTGCAATTATGTCCACTCAAATCATACTCTGGTCACCTTGTCTTCCTATTTATTGATGTTCTCTTAGGATGGGTTGGCTGTTAACAGTGCCCCTTTCCAGGGGTACCCAATTTCTATATTTTTACAAGGAGCCCACTTGGGCCTCCTTCAGGACTGTAGAAGGACCAATAGTTCTTCCAATCCAACACTTTAAAACACAGACTCGCCTGGGGCACTTGGGTGACTAAGTCAGTTAAGTAACTTTTGATTTCAGCTTGGGTCATGATCTCAGGGTCATGAGATAGAGCCCTGCTTTGGGCTCTGTGCTCAGCAGGGAGTCTGCTTGAGATTCTCTTGCTCCCTCTGCCCCTCCCTGCCTCCCCCCTCAAATAATAAATAAATAAATCTTTAAAACACAAATTCCCCATGCCCTATCTCTAGCCCACATTGACTTGAATACTGCCAACATTGCAGAGCTCACCACCCTCTGGGGGCTTAGTTTTTTCAACAAAGACCCTAGGCTAAAAAGGATGAACCAATGAGAGGATACTGTCAATGGTCTGTGTATCTAGCACCTGCTTTGGGGACGAAGTTTTTTCTCCAGGTGCTGCAGGGGATACAGAGAAGAGTAAATGACATCAGGAATGGGTAGCTGGCATGTTTCAAAAGTTCCACAGAGAAGGGTCCAGACCTTCACAGGCTTAGCAGTTTGTGTCCTCAGCATCCCTGGAGCTCATTCAATCACTTAGAATGATTCCTATCTATCCAGGACTCTAAGTGTCTGCTATTTTGATGGAAAAAGCTGAACCCTGAGGCTCATGAAGGGAATAGTCTACTACTAGGGCCCCATGAGGTTTGTCAGAGTGTCTGAAAATCCCACCATGGTCTCGCACCCTAGTTTAGGTATAGCATTGTCTCCAGAAGGCTCCTTTTATAATGCAAATCATTTTACATGAAATCGATAACAGATGATGACATCAGTGGCTGAGCAAAGAACAAGACCAAATGGGACCCAGGTGCTGAAGCATTGATCTAGAGTATGGGGAGCACTGTTCTAAAGGGGAAAATGGAAATTCTGAATGAAGATTGGTTGGTTGCTAACAGTAATGGGACATGGCTCCCAAGGACCCCCATCTCCACCACAAACCTCAAAACAAGATTCCACAGTGAGATTTCAGTGCTATTTTTTGCTGACCCAATTCTGGAACTGGAGAATTTTCCCTCCAAATTTATCTTGAACTCAGTAAACTAGCTTATTGTTCAAATCCCAGCTGTACCACTTAATAGCTTTGTAATCTTATGTATGGTACATAATTTCTCTGAGCCTTAGTTCACTCAGCTGTAAAAAAAAAAGAAAGAATAAAAGAAAGAAAGAAAGAAAAAGAAAGAAAGAAAGAAAAAAGAAAAAAGAAAAGAAAAGAAAAGAAAAGAAAAGAAAAAAAAGAAAAGAAAAGAAAAGAAGAATACCCACCCGGAAGGACTGCTTGTGAAAGTTTAAATGAAATTACATGTAATGTGTGGCATGTGGTAGACATGCCATAAATGGAAATAATTATTTCTCCTCTTATTTCTTGTAGCAGCTCTCTTTAATGTGTCCATAAAGAATTCCTTCTACTCCATTTCCGAGAGTCTTTTCCAGATGTATAATCATTCATTCCAGGGGCTGAATTGTGATCAAGCCTAATAACAAAAGTGAATTTGGACAAATTAGCGTTGGCCTTGGGAAGTCAGACATGTATATTCCTAACTGAAGATAACTTATGGGCTTTGAGCTATAAAACCGTGGTAATAAATGGAGGGTCCCATTTTTTCCCTTCTGTTTTCCGATGTTTTTCCTCTTCTCTTTATCATGGATATCTTCAAACTGCATGATATATTTGAATGGATTGATCTCAGTTGATCAATTGGGATCAAAATTGATCTCAATTTTCCCTCCAAAACTGACCAAGGCTGACAAGGACAACTCCCTGATCTCAAACTGGTGAGCAGAAGAGGGGACTTAGTGAGTGAGGGTGGGGAAAAGCAGGAGGACCCTGACTATCAGGTTATTCAATTTATTTATTCCTAGCATTTAGCATCTTCTACAGTTATGCCCCTTGGGACAGGAGCTCCACCTGGGACTGTGTGTATCTCATTTACCTTTTTTTTTTAAAAAAAGATTTTATTTATTAAAAAAAAAAAAGATTTTATTTATTTATTTATTTAAGAGAGGAAGGAGGGTGTTTGGGGGTTGAGGGCCAGAAGGAGAGGGAAAAGCAGACACCCCCCCACCCCCCATCCCCCCCCTCCCCCTCCTCCCCGCTGACCAGGGAGCCCAATGCAGAGCTCCATCCCAGGACCCTGGGATCATGACCTGAGCTGAAGGCAGATGCTTCACTGACTGAGCCAGCCAGGCGCCCCAGGGACCTCCTATTTTGATTGAGACATGCATCTTCTAGCAAGGTCAGCATTGGGATAGTTTCTGTGTCTTCTTCCCTAAGAAGTGTAAGCCTCTCCATTCTCCCCACCCCACCCCAGGCTCCCAGTCTGCAGGCCAAGGTAGATTTCCAGCAGAAAATCAGTATTTGACGTTACCTTCCTTCCCTAGCATTTACATTTGCAACCTTGGCAATCTCATGTCCTCTTCACATTTCTCCCTTGGCTTTTACATTCTGGGCCCGGGCCACCCACTGCTGCAGTGGATTTCAGGCATATTATTTTCTGCTTCTCTGAGTGCCAACAGCACACTCCACACTAGACACAAACATGCAAGGACACAGCTCTTGCCTGCCCCAGAGGCTTGCTGGGTAAGTTAAACAGACAATAAAATGCAGACTTCAAAAATGTCAGCAGAGAAGGCATTTAAAATTCTCAGCGGGGGCTGGAAGGAGAATGCTTTTAAAGTCTTTTCATTTCTTTCTCTTCCCTTGCCTTCAGCCTGCGAGCTGCCTGAGAGCTGTCCTGCCCCTTCTCAGGCTGTATGACCATTTAAGGATGACTGGTCCTTTTGTGAGCAGGCAGGGAGTTTGAGCTGTTGGCTCGGAGTGCAGACAGTCGCTCCTAGGCTCCTCCTAGGCCTCCTGAGAGAGCAGAGGCACCTAAACCCGGCTGCGAACACTTCCTAGCCCACTTTCCACTCTACCGTGCAGAATGCTGTCATGAGTTGATGATTCAGGATTGCAAGTGAGCAGAGCTCTGTCCTTTGGGGGAAGCATGATCCATGGGACAGGTTTCACTTGAGCTCTTTCTCACCAGAAACCGGTGCCCAGGACAGTGTGGATCAGAAAGCAGGTAGGCCGAGGCCCACGGGTCAGGGGCCACCTGGCAGGAGTTTCGTAGGTGATGCTCCCACTGCTTGCCCTGGTCCTTGTGACCCATGTTCCCAGGGCAGCATGAGTCCTCTCTGAGTTCACACTGGTGTTCCTTTCCCCTGGCAAGGACCTAACCTGCGTCATCTGCTCTCCTAAGCAGACATGAGGAGAAACTGTAATGACTTCCAAGGATTCATTTCCTGGTCTTCTGCAGAGGCTGTCTTTTCTAGGAAAAGTTGTGCTCATTGGCTGATGAAGGGATCAGGATTCAAATAGTGAATTCAGTGGGTCCAGCATCAAGATCTCACCAAAATGCATGGCCTCGGAAAGCGTAATATCTTCCTTGCATCTGGAATGTGTGGCAGGGACAAGTGAAGAACAGTTTGGGGTTTTGTTTTGTTAAAGCAAAAGGACCCTGCTGAGATGTCCCTTATCCTGCATGTACCATGAAAGACCTTTTGTTCCAGCAAATCTCCAGACACAGTCCCGGGCTGCAAGGCTGGTCTGGTGCAAAAGGCAAAACGTATGCATTTTCCCTATCATTCTCCTTTCATCTCCCTCTCTTATTTTGTTTCTGGAATATTCACATCAGTACACAGGTCTTAGCAGCAAAGAACAGAAATATCCTTTGTAACTAAAATTGTTGGGGTTTGGTGCTGCTCCTTGTCTACAGGGGAGCACCCTGGAGCACATTTATAGTGAGGGGGATAGTAATGATTTAACAGCACTCCCTCCCTCAGCGTTGCTAGGAAAAATCACTCCCATCCCCCTGCTGCCTATGCACGCACATACACACTCATGCATGCGTGCGCCCGTACACACACACTGATTAAGACCAAACAAACCATGTTGCTTATTATTTCAAGGGACTGAAAAACCTCTAAAAGATGTCTTTGTTGGATTGCCACTGGTTTTTACAAAACCTCAGGCTCTCGAAAAGAAGAGAATGTATCACCCATGTTGGGAAAATAAGGGAGGAGGGCATTTTATGTACAGGTCCTGACTTTTCAAGAGAGGCCAGTGAGGACACACTTTTCAAAACGGGGTGATGGTGGTGGTGAAGGGAGGTATAGCGGGAATTCTCTTGGGAACAATTTTTAATATACATGGTCTCATTCATTCATCCCACCCTGAGCTGCTATTGAATCTAGCCACATTTCTGAGAGGGTGTGTCATTCTCACAGTGTTGGCCTAAAAATAAAAAGGTCAAGATCAACTCATCTAAAAGAACAGGGTGGTTCGGGGCTCACCTAAAGGCAGAGAATAGCAGCGCTGAAGAACAAATAGTTTACATTCAAAGATCTGCAATGTAATGGGAACCCCTGCTATATGCTGCGCAGTTATATTAATCTTCAAAGCACAGTGCTGTTGCAGTCATTCATATGTTCAAAAATATTTTTGAAAATTCCTATGTCCATAGCACTGTGCTAAGCGCTTCAAAGACACAAAGCTATAATTAATAACATTTTTAGAATGCTTCCTATGTAGTAGGATATTTCCCAAGCATAAATTTCCATACAATAATTTATTTAACTTAATCCTTTCAACAGTCCCAAGAGAGAGGTATTATTTCATTGTATAGATTATGAACCAGGAGTTTGTTCTCCACAGCAAGGACAGAACACTCACAGGAAAAAGTGATAAAATGCCAGAGGAAAAGCTACAAAGGATGTGCTATAGTAGTTTGTAAGAAGGAAAGGTCAGTTCCAACCAGGAAGATGAAGGAAGGCTTCATGGAGGAGGTAGCATCTGAATGGACTAAAGGAATTCCATCCTGGAGTTCCGTAGTCACAGGAGGGCCAGAGGAAAGTGCTGTTTAGTTTTATTAATGGCAAGTAGTGGTCAAATTGTATGGAAAATGAGATCTATTTCACTTTAAGATTTTATTTATTTATTCATGAGAGACAGAGAGAGAGAGAGAGAGAGAGAGAGAGAGAGAGAGGCAGAGACACAGGCAGAGGGAGAAGCGGGCTCCATGCAGGAAGCCTGATGTGGGACCCGATCCCAGGACCCCCACTTGAGCCAACGGCAGATGCTCAACCGCTGAGCCACCCAGGTGTCCCAGATCTATTTCATTTCTATTAGTACCGGTATGGAGGTCAAGAGAGAATCACTTCTTAATTCTGAGATCTAATTTTTTAATTTAAGCAAGTGGGGGAGGGGCAGAGGCAGAGAATCCCAAACTGAGCAAGAAGTGGATGCAGGAAAGAGAGGTCCAATCCCAGGACCCATGAGATCATGACCTGAGCCAAAATCACGAGTCAGATGCTTAACCAACAGAGCTCCCAGGTACATCTCTGAGATCTATTTTAATGTTAGGGTCACAGTTAGAAGTCAGCCCTCATGAGACCATGAGTTGCTCACAGTTTGGGCTGCAGAGTCAAGTTAGTTCATGAGGATTAGGTTCTCAGCTGACATTCATTTTTTATCTACCCTAACACAGTGGTCCTTAATCCAGGGCAATTTGTTCACCCAGGGAACATTGGACTTTTTTCATTGTGAGTAGAGGCCAGAGATGCTGCTAAAACATCTATTAAAAAAAAAAAAAATTTCAGCTGACTAATTTAAAGATCCAATTAGCTTTTTCAATAGTTCATGAATCGAGGAACCTCCCATCTAATGGACAGAAGGGAGCACCAAGGAGCTGTACAAAATGGAAGGATATTATAGGCAGACAAGGGGACAGGACAAGAAAGTTATTAGCAAAAGAAACGAAATGATTTGGGATGCCTGGGTGGCTCAGCGGTTGAGCATCTGCCTTCGGCTCAGGGCATGATCCCAGGGTCCCAGGATCAAGTCCCACGTCGGGCTCCCTGCATGGAGCCTGCTTCTCCCTCTGCCTGTGTCTCTGCCTCTCTCTGTGTGTGTCCCTCATGAATAAATAAATTAAAAAAGGAAAGAAATGATTGTAACATGCAAGGTCAATGAGTAGAACAGGAGGTTTTATCATGCAGATGACCTTACTTGTGCTGATCTGGAAATTCTAGACTGATTGGTTTAAGATTCCACTCCCAGGAAAGGCTGGAAGTACAGTTGAGTTAGGGATTAAGTCTTGGTGAAGTTTAGCAAAGATGATTCCATTTGGGGCTTATTGTTTCTTTTTAACATATTTTACAGGAACGCCTGGCTGGCTCAGTGATTGGGTGTCTGCCTTTGGCTCAGGTCATGATCCCAGGATCCTAGGATCGAGTCCCCACATCAGGCTCCACTCAGGGAGCCTGCTTCTCTTTCTGCCTATGTCTTTACCTCTCCTGCGCCTCTCATGAATGAATAAATAAAATCTTAAAAAAAACCAAACATATCTTACAATGCATAGGATGGCCTCCACAATCTAGTCCAAAGTATCAACAGTGCTGAGGCCAAGAAAGCTTACATTAATGCACTTACTTATTATTCATAAAGCACCTGGGGCACTTGGGTGGCTTAGTCATTAAGTGTCCACCTTTGGCTCAGGTCATGATCCTGGGATCCTGGGATGGAGCCCCATGTCAGTGGGCTCCCTGCTCAGCAGAGAGCCTGCTTCTCCCCTAACCTGTATCCCTCCACCCCACTCATGCTTTCTCAAGCTATCGCACTCTCTCTCAAATAAATAAGTAAAATCTTAAAAAAAATAATAAAGCCCCTACTAAATGCCGGCCTTAAGCAAGAGCTGAGGCTATAAAGATGAAAGGCAAACTACTGACAGTACTGTGAGGAGACAGACATGCTCAATGATATGGAAATAAGATGTGTGTTATCATAGGGGGGTACATACAAAGACCAGCAGGAACAAAGGCAAAGAAACCAGCTTTTGAAAAGGGGTCTCTTTGGAGTTCGTCAGCCTTGGATTTGAGTTCTTGTGATGTAGGGAAGATATTAGGGTTCAGGGCCGATGGCCAAGAAAGAATTCTTGAGATATCTTTGGTGCAAAAAGGTGATTTTATTGAAGCACAGGGACAGGACCCATGGGCAGAAAGAGCTGCACTGGGGTCATGAGGAGTGGCCTATTACATACTTTCAGGTTGGGAAGGGGTTAGGGAATAGTGTAAATCTCTGGGGAATTTTGGAAGCAAGGTTTCTAGGACCTTGAGGGGGCTATCCAGTGTTGGGAAAGGGTTATTTATTACTGTCTAATAAAACCTGAGTCATGAGACCCTTCAGATGTATCAGTGGGCCATGTGGTTGGGGGATGATTGCCAACATGTATGTGGGGAGGTAGAAACAAAGGAAGTTTCCAAAGGAATTTTTATATGTTAAAGTAGCCTTATAGGATCCTGGGGTTTGGGCTTAGATTGCCTTTTGCCCTTAGCAAAATATCAAGATGGAGGCAGCTGAGTCCCTAGAGGAATGTCACTCTGCCTGTTTCAAGGATTCGTCAGTGGGCTGTAGGTAGTAAGAAACTGTAATTTTTCTTTTGCCTTTGTTTCCCACATCACTAGTTCTATTCCTTACTATATCACCTGGGGCAAATTGCTGAACCCCTATAAACCTCAATTTCCTCACCTAATAATACAGATAATTATGCTGTCCTTATTGTGCTGTGTGAGGATTAAATGAATTTAGCACAGTGCTAACACACAGTAATTGGTCAATAAATGGTAACTAATGATAATGTTGAAGATGGTGCTGTTGCTGATAATGGTGATGATGTTTGCCTGATTTGGGGAAGCTTCACAGAGTAGCATTTAATTTGAGGCTTGAAGGATGAGTAGAAGTTTTCTCAGTAAGCAACAAGAAACCTTTAGACCCAGACAACATCATGGGCAAAGACTCTGAGAGAGATTATATCATGACTTGTTTGAAGAACTACAAATAGCTCAGTACCAGTAACCTTTACAGAAAGGAAGGGTGTTGGCTGGGACTGGGGTTAGGGGCTAATGGGATAAGAGGCTGGGCAAGTAGGTGAGGCTCCACCATGAAGTACCTTTTATTCAAAGTCAAAGAGCTCAGCTTTTGCACTACAAATTGTGAGGAGCCACTGAAAAATTTAAAATGAGAGAATGACAAGGTCAGACTTAGGAGTTGGGAAAAATAAATTTTTTTTTTTTAAGTCTGTAGGGTAGATCAGAAGGGACCAGTAAATATATAAGGAGACTTTTTTTTTTTTGCAAAAGTCCTGTTTTTTTGCAAAAACCCAGGAGGAAGATACAATAGGAACTAATGCCTTATCCCAAAGCCTAGTCTCCATTTATTCAGATAACTTTTATTGAGCATTTACTAAGTTCTTGGTGATTGGAGTGCCGTGGTAAAGACAAAGTCTCTGATATTACATAGACTGCCTTCTGGTGGAATAGACTTAGAATAAAAAAGAAAATAAGTGAAGGGGTGCCTGGGTGTGCAGGCCGTTGAGTGACCACTCTTGATTTTGACCCAGGCCATGATCTTAGTGTCATAGGATGGAGCCCTGCTTCGGGCTCTGTGCTCAGTGGGGAGTCTGCTTAAAGATGCTCTCCCTCTGCCCCTCCCCTACCTGTGCTCCCTGTGTCTCTCTCTCAAATAGATAAAATTTTAAAAGAAAAAAAAAGAGAAATATCTTAAAGATCTGCCCTCAGAGAGTTAACACACAAACAAGGGTGTGCACGTGGTTCAAGGGTGTTCAATCTTCCTCCAGCCTATTTCAGGAAGGACTTTAGGAAGCTCTCTTCAGGGACTATTAGTGCAAGCCTGAGAAGGATGGAGCCACTCCTGGTGAGATTTTCTGGCAGTGCGAGAGGTTTCTCAACCAGAGACACTGCTTTGCAGGTTTGGGCCACAGCAGGGGCAGCAGGTGGGGGCCTTAGGTGACAGAAGGGGAAGCAGAGAGGAGAGGAAGGAAGATAAAACAATCATGCAAATACAATTGGTCATAAGGAGCCCCCCCAAAAAATTCAGAGATAGGATTTTACCCCATGTAAATGTCTTTGGGGCAAACCATCCAAAAGGAGTGGAGTTTGGTTTCCATCAATTAATTTGATAATTGTGTGTCCAGACAAAAGCTCTTAAACAAAATTGAGGGAATGGAAATGTATTGATATATTTTCCGGTGGGCTTCTGAGATGATTTTTCTCCTCTGAGTACTCTTGATGGAAATCAATCTTAAATGCATGAGTCTGGAAAGTAATCTGAATCGAAGGAAACAGTTTAACGTATTTAAGAACAATCAACATTTATTGGGTCCCTACTATGCATGGTCAGTTGTCCCAAAGCACTTCACTTACCCCGTTTGAAAATATTACGGTTGCCATTTCAGAACCAGGGCAAGTGAGTGGCAGGTACCTAATAGAGACTCTGAGTTCCTAGAATCTTGAAGTGAACCACAGAGAAATGCCTTTTTCTGACTCACAGCATTCAGTCTTACCAACTTGAGCAGTCCAGTGTGCCACAGGGGAAAGGGCCGAGGGCACGGAGTTAACAGAGCTAGGATCAAGTTCTAGCTCAGCTGTCCATTAGCTGCATGACCTTGGGGAAGTCACTTAGCCTAACAGAACCTGTCTTCTCAGCAGTAAAATGAGGACAAGGATTGCCTTAGCCCACAGCTTGTCATCAGCATCTAATGAAATAACACAGGTGGAGCCTCTGTGAACAGCCTACCCCAGGTGAAGGATATTATCCTAATAACCACTACGTGCCCTCAGTAAAAATCCAGGCAGTTAGGTGGGGCTTCTGGGTCACCATCATTTTGCTGCCCTGCCATTAGGCCACTTGCCGGATGCTGTAATTAAACCAATAACATGGTAGATCGTCCTTGGGTTATGCTTCCTCAGCCCAGGCTGGCAGGCCTGGAAGGACAGTCACCTCCTAGCATCCTGGAAGGTATCTTCACACCTAAGTCAAGGACGCATCTGGAAAAACGTTCCCAGTCTGGTTGTCCATGAGAAGCACTAACCAGAGGAAACAGTGTCAGGATCCAAATGACCAGCAGGACCAACCACTTCACCTTCTCATTACCAGTCGGCTATGTGTGTTGGAGGATGTGCCTTCCGTGGAAGCCAGGGTGAGAGGCCCGATTTGCTGGCACCGCTGTTTGCTCTTTAACACTTTGACCGCTTGTGGGGAGGCCCCATCCGGGAAGGGAGAAGCCAGGGAGTCTGATTCTCTGGTCCGAGGCCCCTCGCAAGGCTGGCTGGCAATGGACCTTAAGGAAGGTGATGGGACCAGGCTCTGTGCCCATTGTAATCATTCTAATCAGCCCAACTGGCTCTTTAGATGGTCAAGAGGACCATTCCTCTTTCATGTGTTTGGGTTTTTAGGACACTAAACCTTAATAGTAGTAATGGCCCCATCTCCCTATGTGTTCCAGGCATTAATGAGTGCTTCCAATCCTCCTCTCCTCACACTAACCAGACATGCTCCTGTCAGAGCCTTACTGGGCCACCCAGAAGGCCGAGGTAAAGGTGCTGTCTCGAAAGCAATGTCACTTTACAGCTCGTGGTACGTCTCCAGTTGCCAGAGCAGTTATCAAAAATGCACTGTGTGACAACTGAAACAATCCATGTCAAGCGCTTAGACCCAGGCCCAGCACACAGTCAGTGTTTAATTAATATTAGTCACCATTATTGCCTTTCTCACAACACGTTATGAAGAAATATTGTTATTAATTCAATTTTAAGCAGGCGAAATTGGAGTTCAGGGAAGATGGATCTCTTCCCAAGAAGCTTCAGCTTGTGAATGATGTCCTCGGGACTTGAACTCAGGACTCCTCCGAGCTGTGCTTCCTCCCACACTGAGCTATTAACCTCAAACTCTTTCCAAAAAAATGCTGAAAGGGACTAAAGCAGTGTTGTCCAAGCACTTACTCTGGGCATCAATCCCTGAGGACTTAAAACTGTGGTCTCAGGAACTGGAGCTGCTGTGTCTGCTGTAATGGGACGCTTGTCCCTAGGGAAGCCCTTGTGGAGGGACCAAGGGGAGAGGGGCTGCTGGCAGGACCCTGGGTACTCAGCCAACTGTGAAATAGATAGAGGCACTTGGTTCTGATCCCCTGAGACCTTTCCATCTCTCTTTCCAGCCCTGCCCTCCCCACCTCACTTCACCCCAAGTGTTAGCCTGAGACTGGCAAGGCAGTCTCCAAAAAAGGTTGCCTGGCCAAATTCCCTGATGTGGGCCAGTTTCTAGTGGCTTCTTGCCCTAACCCAGGGCCTCATCGTTCATAGCGCTGTCAGGGTCAGCTGCCCTCCTCCCCCGAAGCCCCCCTGAAGCCGGATGCTGCTTCCTAAGTCACTAGTGGATAAGAGAGCCCCCCGAGGGCAGCTGAGTAGTCTAGAGGCAGTCTTTCAGGCTGATGGAGTGCACTCAGGAGACCCGAGTTCTACATTTAGCTTCTCCGTTTACCAACCTGGGTAATAGTAAAACAGACACTAAGTCGGCATTGACAAAACAGCCTCTCACTCCCTGTTTCATTTCATTCTCCTAAGACCGGCTGAATGGTCAGGACAGATTCTCTGATTTCCATCTTACATGGAAGGTGTGATTAAGAGCAGCAATCCCAATGGTATGTGTCCTCATTGACACTCCTTCTCCCCATACCCCATACACACACAGACACACACAGACACACACACACACACACACACACACACACACACACTGAAGCTCAGTGTTTTATGTGTGAAGTTAAAGTTGCCAAAAACGAGCTCTGAGGTAGGTCCCTCCTAGCTCACACCCTGATTGCATTTATGAGACCGGTACCAGGGGTGTGATCTTTCAGACCCATTCCCCCTCTTCTAGCTATATCCTGTAACACAGCTATTCTTATAGCTCATGGAATATACTTTCTTCGGACAGGGGGCCCATTTGAAACCAATAATAAGAGAATTAGTAGTTTATTCTTTTTTTTTTTTTTTTAGTTTATTCTTTAGATTGCACTAGCAAATAAAGAAACCACCCTAAAAGCATGTGCTCATGAGAGCAGCCCCGTATGTGGGCATTAAACCTCAGAGTGCAGCTCAGCCTCTCTCCATAAAGAAGCCTGGTCCGCAACATCTTCTAGCATCATCTACGAGGCATTTAGACCTCTGGAAAATGGCAGTAATAGTGCAAATGGATCGAGAGTATTGATGGCTCAAGGTATCTAAGTGATTAAGAATTTAAAAATGGAGCAGGAAATGATTGTTGCCAACGGAGAGAAGCTTCAGCTGAATCCTTGGTCCATTACTCTTGAAGGAATAATTATAATAGCCCACAAACTCAGTGATTCTCCACTATAGATGCTTCTCAAACATACGGCATTTTTTGCTGTAGAGAGGAGGTGGTGAAGATTATTGGCAGAAAGGAAACCTAAATTCAGGACCTCACTGTTTAATAAATTACTTAACCTTTTAAAAAGAAAACTCTGTTAAAACAATAACACCAAATAATATATCAAATAGTGATGTGAGGATTTTAAAGTAAAACAAATTATTATTAGGGACGTCTGGGTGACTCAGTGGTTGAGTG
Source organism: Vulpes vulpes (assembly GCF_048418805.1). Classification (NCBI taxonomy): domain Eukaryota; kingdom Metazoa; phylum Chordata; class Mammalia; order Carnivora; family Canidae; genus Vulpes; species Vulpes vulpes. The sequence goes on from NC_132792.1 coordinate 143,663,348, forward strand.
CCTGCCTTCAGCCCAGGATATGATCCTGGGATCCCCGGATCGAGTCCCACATCAGGCTCCCTGAATGGAGCCTGCTTCTCCCTCTGCCTGTGTCTCTGCCTCTCTCTCTGTGTGTCTCTCATGAATAAATAAATAAATCTTTAAAAAATATATTAATAGCATTTTTTCCTATTTCGTTCCCACCATCATCTCATTCTATCATTGTGATAAAGATTTTTCTTCATTCTTTTCATTTTTGAAAACTAAGGTAAAATCTATAGAGTGGCAAGCTCTGATCTTAGATGTGTAATTCAGTGAATTTCAATAAATAAATACACCCACGTGACCAACTCCCTAGCCAAGATATAGATCATTTCCCCCACCCAGAAAGTGTCCTCATGCCCCCATCCATGCAGCTCTTACCCCTCCCAGACAGCTAATTTTTCTGGGTTTTGTCATTGTAGATTTGTTTTGCATTCTTGAACTTCACATAAATGGAATTACACTATACATTGCTTTGTGTTTGGCTCTCTTTGCTCAACATAATGTTACTGAGGTTTATTTGTGCTCTTGAGAGTAACAAAGTTTATTCTTTTTAAACTGCAGAGTAGTCTTTCTTCCATTGTATGAATCTACCATAATTTGTTTATCCCATCTGTGGATGAACATTTGGGCTGTTTCTGGTTTGGGGCTATTGTGCTCACAGCTGCTATGAGCCTTCTTGTAGAAGTATTTTTGTGGACACACGCTTTCATTTCTCTTTGGTAACTAAGCATTTAGGAGTAAAGTTGCTGAGTCATAGGGTAACTGTTTAACTTTGTGGAGAACTACCTAATGGTTTTTCAAAATGGTTGCCATCGTACAACCTCACCAGTTCCAGTTCTTCCACATCTCCACCACCATTTGGCTCTGTCAGTCTTTTTATCTGTAGGTCTTCAAACGGGTAAAAAGTGATGGAAAATGTAACCAGTGAGAGAAACTGGGTGAAGGAATACATGGGACCCCTTTGCACTGTCTTTGAATCTAGAATTGTTTTCAAAATAAAAAGGTTTAATAATACATTGTGGTTTTTCTCGAGAAACAGGTGTAAAGTGGTATTTCCTTATTGTTTTATTTTGCATTTCTCTGATCCCTAATGATGTTGAATACTTCACGTGGCTGTCAGGGGCCCATCTATTTTCTTTTGTGAAATGTGCATTTAAGTTTTCATACATTTTCCTTTAATTGGGTTGTTCGTCTTCCTCTTATTGAGCAGCAGGAGTTGTTTACATATCCTAGATGTAAGTCCTCAGTTATATATGTTGCAAATATTTTCTCCACTTCCTTGGTTGCCTATTCATTTTCTTTAAAGTATCTTTTGGGCACCTGGGTGGCTCAGTGGGTTGAACCTCTGACTTTCCTCACTCGGATCATGACCTCAAGGTCCTAGAATCTGGCCACACGTTGGACTCCCACCCAGCAGATTGTTTGTCCCTCCCATTCGCCCGGCTTCCATGTTTTCTCTCTCTCTCTCTCTTTCTCTCTCTCTCATAAATAAAATCTTGAAAAAAAGAAGTATCTTTTGATAAGCACAACTTTTAAATTCTACTGGAAGTTAACTTATCACTTTTTCTTTTGTAGCTAATATTTTTTTGTCCTACGAAAGCTTTGCCTATATTCCAAGGTCACAAATTCATTATCTTATATTTTTTTTCTAGAAGCTTTACGGTTTTAGCTTTTATATTTAGATAAATGTGGTATGCTTATCTCAAACTAATATTTGTGAATGTCGTGGATAGGAGTTAAAATTTTGGGGTGTTTTTCCCATACATTTATTTAGTTGTTTCAGCACCAACTGTTGAAAGGACTTTTCTTTCTCCACTGATCTGCTTTTACTGCAAATCAATTGACCATAGTATGTGTGTGGGTCTCTGGAAAGCCATCTAGTCAGATTGGATCTCCGGGATTGATCTACCTTCTTTTTTCTCTCCTATTGTTCTTTGTCTTCATGACTTACTTTATGTGATTTCTTCAGCCAAATCTTCCAACTTTTCTTAGACTTTTAATTTTTGGCTGTAATATTTTCAATTGGCAAGAGTCTTTTCATGTTCTCATATTTGCTATCTCACTTTCATTTCTGTGTTCAAATGTTACTTTCTCTGTGAGGTCTTCTCTGGTCATTGTGTTTAAGTTTATGTAATCCCTCCCTGCTAGCTCTGCCTAACTCCCTTCCCTCCTATTTTTTTTCTCTCCATAGAATTTATCTTCAGCTAGCATACTATAGTTTACCTATTTTTGTGTTTGTTTTCTGTCTCTCTCTACTAGAATGAAAGCTCCCTGAGGGCAGGGTTGTTTAAATGTGTTCTATACTAGTGCTATTACTGTTTCTAGAACCTAGACTAGTGCTCTGCACAGTTAGGCAATAGGAGATCTCTGTTGAATGAACTAACAATTGTGTCTTTGTTATAGCATTTTCTTCTTGTTTCATGGAGGCAAAATCTTATCTCTCTGAGGATATAGTATCTTTGAATTTTTTTTTCCTATTTTCTGCATTTCCACTATTTCTCTGAGTTTCCTCACCCACCTCCATTGTTTATTTTTATTTTCCTCCTTTATGTTGGATGCTTTCTTTTCTTTCTTTTTTTAAACCTTTTGTTTTAATAAATAAGACATATTCATGGCTTAGATTTTAAATCACATTTACAGATGAGGAACACTTCTAGGCCCAAACAGGTTAGCGGTAAAGTAACTACTGCTAGGAGGAATGCACGGCCGCCATGCACTTTAAGCCTAAGAGCAAAGACTTCATGTCAGAGATCACCGTACACATCCCCTCTAGGCTCAAGAACTGGAAGACTGGAAGAAGAGCGGAGACTTGGTGAAGCTCCTGTGACCACCATCTGATACCCTCACCTTCATATTACAGAAGCCGACGAAAGTTGTGCTACTTTTAGATACACTAAGAAGGAACTTTCCTGATTATATAAAGTGAAACTTTCTCTCTATTGTTAACAATTAGGATAAGGGCATTAGCTACACAGAGTATGTTGGGTGCTTTCTTCAAATGACTGGTGATCCTTGACTATTCATTCATAACTGGGCTTTGCTGAGTCAGAGAGGGATCCTGTTGACTAATGGGTTTTATGGACATGTAAGAGTGGCTCCACCAGTATCCATCCATGGTTTCTCTTGAGCCACTCAGTTTCCCCAAAGAAGGGTCTTCTGCTTAAAGAACATAAACCAGTTTGCTAGTGTTTTGGGAGCCTCATGGGAAAGGAAGCTGTGGATCTCATTGTTTTGCATGGAGACTTTCAGGTAATCCCCTTGTGCTCCAGTAAGCACTTCCTCTCTGCCCTTTACTTTGGCTTGTTCAGAGTCTAGAACATTTTAGGGTTTTTTTGCTTCAGAGGAAAATATTCCCATTTCCTGCTAGGATCAGAATGGGCCAACAAACACACTACATGGAGAAGGTCAGGGAGTGTGGAGGTCTAATGGCCCTTTATTTTATTTTATTTTTTTAAAAGATTTTATTTATTTATTCATGAGAGACACAGAGAGAGAGAGTGTGTGTGTGTGTGAGAGAGAGAGAGGCAGAGACACAGGCAGAGGGAGAAGCAGGCTCCAAGCAGGGAGCCTGACTGGGACTCCATCCCGGGTCTCCAGGATAATGCACTGGGCTGAAGGTGGCACTAAACCGCTGAGCCACCGGGGCTGCCCTCTAATGGCCCTTTATACCAATTGTTACCTATTCTGAAAGCTCTTTGCTTTCTTTCTTTTTTCTTTTTTTAAAGATTTTTATTTATTCACGAGAGACCGAGAAAGAGGCAGAGACACAGGCAGAAGGAGAAGCAGGCTCCCTGTGGGGAGCCCAATGTGGGTCTCAATCTGGGGACCGGGGATCATGCCCTGAGCCAAAGGCAGACAGTCAACCAGTGAGCCACCCAAGTGCCCCCAGCTCTATGCTTTCTAAGTTAATGTTTCCTTAAATCCCAACTCTTAGATTCAATCATGCAAATTAGCTTTGGGCACTGATGTTTGACTTTCTTTCTTCACTCTGCTCTATAAAGTACTGCTCCTGCATCTATATGTAGGTATCTTTTATCTGGTATTACCTCCCCTCCCATTTTCTTTGTCCTTAATATTTTTCCTTTCTTATTCCTTTGCTTTCATTTTAGTAGGTTGTGGGGGGTTTTTGTTTTAAGAGAGAGAGAGTGAGAATGGGGAGGGGCAGAGGGAGAGAGAGAGAGAATTTTAAGCAGACTCCATGCCCCCTACAGAGCCTGATATAGGGGTCCATCCCATGACCCTGAGATCATGACCTGAGCTGAAATCAAGAGTTGGATGCTCAACCGACTGAGTCACTCAGGTGCTCCCATTTTAGTGGAGTTTTAAGAGAGTGGAAATAAATGTATATATTCAGTCTGCCAAGTATAACAGTAAGTTGGCTGTAAGGATTAAATGAAAAGTGAAGGGGACAGTGACTCATAGTGTTGAGTACCATGTTTAATCCAGTCCCCCAGCTTGATTCTGAATTGAGTCCAGTAGGCTTAGATTTGATCATAGCACTGCTCTAGTAACATCACCATGCTGATGCTGGTTAAAAATCAACAAACAGAAGTTCACCATACTGATTTAGGGAGGCATTAAAATCTGTTGCTAGGGAATAAAGTTGGTATTAGAGGAAATCACATAAATTCAGGGAGTAATTTCTGACTAGGCTTTAGTTCTTCCCAGAAGCAAGTTTCATAGAGTTCAGGGGCTTAGCTGTGAAAGTCTCTGCCTCCTACATCCTTGTAAACCTTTTCATCTCTTAAGAACATCCTGTGCACAGCAGATGTTGTGTGCACAGCTTCTTATAGTCACATATTATTTATCCAACAAACATTAGTGTCTATAATATGCCAGGCACTGTTCAGGCTGAGGATTAAAAAATAAATTAAACCCGGTTCTAACTCCTGAGATCCTACAATCTAGTTGGAAAAACATAAAAATAATAAAGTAAATGATCTTACTTAGGGTTAACTACAAGAAGAGGTATGCTTGACTAGCATAGGAGCAGAGAGAAAGGTATGATCAAATTCATCCTGGAACACAAGGAGAGGCTTCCAGAACAATGTATGTGTTGTCCTTCTGGGAAGATGTATTTTTTTCCCCCAAGCTTCAGGAAAGCATTATACAGGGGAGAGAAATGTCCATCCTACAGACACATAGCCATGCTCTAACTGAGGATAACCTGATTGGAAACATCCTCAAGCTTGGTGCAGCAAAAACACCTATTTATGGATCACAAAAAGAGCCCTTCGACTCTGAAGCTCCTCACCACAGAAGGCGGTGTGGAGGTGATGACTGCGGTGGTGGTTCATTCGCATCTGACATTAATGAGTGAAGGATTATCTCCATCCCGCCTGCATCTGTAGCCAGAGATGGAGATTTTCCTGGGCATAGGGATGAATTAAGTGGAGAGGTATGGAGCAGCACAAGACCATGTGGTTTCTATCAGACATTTCTTTTTTTTAAAAAAAGATTTTATTTATTTATTCATGACAGACACACACACAGAGAGAGAGAGAGAGAGAGGGAGAGAGAGGCAGAGAGAGAAGCAGGCTCCATGCAGGGAGCTGGATGTGGGACTCGATCCCAGGACTCCAGGATCACACCCTGGGCTGAAGGCAGGCACTAAACCGCTGAGCCACCAGGGCTGCCCAATCAGACATTTCTATTTGGACATCAGAGTGGATGCCGTTGCTGTTAACAGAAATGGGATCTAGTAAGGAGAAGGAAACCTATTGTGTTGGTGGTTGTGGTTGTTTGATGACCTTTCACAGAAGCCCCGGAAAATGAGAATAACGGGACAGTAGAGTGAATTAAATGAGGGAGCATCTGTAAAATGCTTGGTAGGTTATAGTTACTATAGTAACTATTATTAATCAATATGGTTACGGAGTTGGGAGACCTGATTGAATCATGCTTCTGTGATAACCTAATCCCAACTGTGCTCTAGTTCCTGGATTCTCTCTACTTCGGACAATGTCATGTGACCTCTTCCTGACCCACTGACTAGAGCAAGCAGAAGTGGGCCTAGAGCCTCTCCGCTGGAGCCTCCCAAACTCCAGTGCTCAGCCCTCCACAGCTGTTTGAGTTGGAACCTAAGGTCCTAGTGTTATTGTGCTCACCTCAGCACCCCACCCGGGGGCCTATGGTCAGAGCAGGCACAGATAGGCTCTTGGGTGTGTTGATATGAATGTAGTTAAAGGTGGTTTTCAGCCTCAGGCGGCCTTCATGTAAAAAGTAGAGTACAGAGTGTGTTGAAGGGCTTGCTCCAACTGGGGCCTCAGCACATCTCCACGTGGGCTCCTGTCTGTGCAGTGAGGAAGAGAAACAAACACCTCCCCCTTGAGGAAGCTGTGTAGAAGGCCACAGAAGGTCTCCACTGACATTTGTTAACCAGATTGCACAGGTGACTGTTGGGGATGGGGTAGCGAGGACACCTAACCTGCTTGTCCTTCCAGCACCCCTCCGGGGGACGCCCTGGGCCCTGCACACCTCCAGGACAGTATTGTGTCAAGACAAACCCCAGCCTGCGCGTCATGGTCATGTGATACATTGCTCTAGGTTGGGTGGGAAGAAACTTTTGATAAGCTCATCTGCTGGAGGGGATCGTTCCCAGCGTCCTCTTCACTCACTGAGGAAAAGCTATCATGCACGTTTCTCAAAGCCCCTGGACTCTCATTTATCACTTCTTCCTTCCAGCTCTCATACCATTGGGAACAGTTAGACTGCACTGGTGGATCCCTGAGATAGCTGGAGAGAACAAATTCACAGCCAGAAATGACAGACTTAATGGCAGGAGAGGGAAGCACCAGCAGTAGATGCTCTGTGAAAAAAGCCAAGAGGAGCGCCATGTTTGAGGCTTACCCAGCAATGGTTTGGGTCGTGGGAAAGTCAAATTGTGTAGTGAGTTTATTTGTTTCCTCTTACTGCTGTAATAAGTTGCTGCAAATTGATGGTTTTAAACAACATAAATGTATTACCTTATAACTCTGGAGGCCAGAAGTCTAAAATCAGTCAGGCAGGCTGCTTTCCCTTCTGGAGGCTCTAGGGAAGAATCTGTTTCCCTGTCCATTCCATCTTCTAGAAACTGCCACATCCTTCAATTCATGGCGTCCCATTACTTCAACATCTGCTTTTCTCATCACTTCTCCTTTCCCAACGCTGACCCCCTTGCCTCTCTCTTATAAGGATTCTAATGTTACAAGTCGACCCAAATAATCCAGGATAATCTCTCCATCTCAAGATCCTTAACTTAATGACATCTGCAAAGTCCTTTGGGCCTGTGAGATAACATACTCCCAGGTTCCGGCAGTTAGGATGGAGATATCCTTCCGGGGTGGGGGGAGGCACTATTCTGCTTACCACGATAGAGATGACCTTCTCAACCTGCTCCCAAATTGAGCATTCTTTTGGTCAAAAGGGCTATCTTTGGGTTTATCTGGAGGTGTTCGGTAACACCTCTGAGTGATGGAGTATCCAGGATTCACTTTTACCAGCTCCAAGTACCCCCTGAAGGGCTCTCTGGGCATTGGCTTCCTCCTGAATATTGTTCTTTCCTCCAAAAGAATTTTGTATGGCTGGATGGAGTCCTTATCTATGGGGTTTTTAGTGGGGGCCAGATGTATCCCAGCTCTGTGCCAGCATTGCCTGGTGACACAGACATCACAACCTTGCCCAGCCATAAGACCAAGGGCGACCTCCCTGCATCTTTATCTCGTTTGCCATTACCCTGTGGTTCCTGATAGGCTGATGGCTGTCACTGTTGCCAACAAAATGAGGGGAAATGTGCAGAGGTTTCAAAAGCCATGAAGCCAGCAGGGATGGAGGGAGGGCAGGGTGCCTAGACCTAGGCCTGTGTGAAGCTGGGAGAATTTCATAGTGAGTTTGGACCTCTAGAGAAACAGTTATATCCAAGGAAGTCATGGAATTTCCTTCTGGTCCAACATGGCTTAAAAGTGACCCTGGGGTGGCCCACCTGTGCTTAGTCAGCATGTCATTCAGGCAGACTCAAAGGCAGGCGAGTGTCTTTTTGAGTTTTTAAAATTTCTTTCCCTATTTGGTGCAGGGTTGGCTGGTGACAGTACCTGCCTGCACTTCACTTCATCCTCTGTGCTCATGCGGATCCCAAAGCTCATTTCGAGCCCCTTCTGCTTTGTAGTTGTCCTCGGTTTCCCCTCCCTTTGGTCCTGGTCTACATGACGTGTGCTTTAATTTATTCAGTATTTGGTGCCTTTTACACTGAGTATTCTCAGTGATTAATAGCGTACCCTGCCTCTTCTCATTTAACTCCGCCACACCTCCTGGGTTATGGTGTCCCCGAAAGACAGATGAGATAAAGTTGTCTGGGAAAAAAAATCCCCTGTTGTTGAGATCAGTTAATACAGAAATGAGTAGGCTTAACTTTGTGAACCTGGACCCTGCATTCAAATTCTAGAAAAGGGGCAGCCTGGGTGGCTCAGCGGTTTAGCATGGCCTTCGGCCCAGGGTGTGATCCTGGAGCCCTGGCATCGAGTCCCACGACAGCCTCCCTGCATGGGGCCTGCTTCTCCCTCTGCTTGTGTCTCTGTCTCTGTCTCTCTCTGTCTCTCATGAATAAATAAATAAAATATTAAAAAAAAATTCTAGAAAAGGCCGGCTGGTCCTTTGTTTGCAGTCATACAAAGTTCTCCAACAGAACGCCAAACTCCTGGCTGGGAGGCCTGCACCGAGTTTTGGCAGAGCTCTTATCAGAGGACACGGGCTCAATTCAGAGGGTTACCAAGGGGTGCGAAGGGGGACATGCTGCTGGCAAAAGAGTCGTGTGGGTGAGTGGGAAGCAGATGGAGGGAGCCCCAGATTGTCAGCGGTGTGCATCTGGCAATCTGAAGAGGCTGAGGCCGGAGGACCCAACAGAGAGAGCAGGGATCCCTCCAGAAAGGAAGGGAGTTCCAAAAGAAAGCCTGGTGGCTTTTCATTATGGGGAGAAGGTGTTTACATTCCAGGGGCCCCCGACTCCCTCGGCCCACCCCTGGGCAGACCTGCCTCTGCTTCCTTCTGCCGCTCAGCCCACGGGTACCTGCCTTCCTTTCATCTGCTCTGTGCAGCAGGGTCCCTGCCAGCAGCTCGCCCTGCAGCTCCCTTCTCCTCCCTGCCAGCCTCCCGCTCCCCTCCTTCCCAGCTGCAAGCCACAAACAAGCACCCTCCACGCAGCCCGTGCCCCAGTGGCACTATGGGTTTTAGTTTTAGGACAACAGCTGTGATCGACATCTGCCCTCTTTCCTATGTGATCACTCTGTGCACCCCTGCCCACGCCCCACCGCGCCCCAATTTCTCGTGTTTCTGTTCCATCACTGGAATTGCCATTAGAGATTCAGGGTGGAGGGACCCTAGCTGAGTCTAGTGCTGCATCTCTGTCTGAAAATCAAACATGACCCCAACAAACCTGGCAAAGTGAGATGGAGGGAGGGTAGGGGAAAAAGATTAAAGAGAGAGCGTGCCCTGGAAAGGGAAGGAAACAGAGGAGGTTCCACATTTCTGAGAGGTTGAATGAAGATGGGAATGTGACATAGGGAACATTCAGACAGAGATTGGCAGCTCTGAGCCCTGCGTATTTCACTCTAGACCTCTGTTCCTGCTTGAATTTATCCTTAAAAATGCAGGTTGGCCAGAAAACCCAAACCCCACATCTTTGGGGGTTAATAAGAAATGCCTCATTTGTTTAGGAGTTCCTTTTCTGAGCCAAATCTATCCTTCCAGAGCTGGCGGCAGGCTGGCGCAGACTTCAGGAAGCACCCACAGCCTCCAGCAGGAGCCTGAGACACCCTCTCCTACAGTCTCTGCTTTCGGAGGTGGAGGGACTTGGCAGGTCAGCCTATGGTGCCACCAGCAATGTCATCAAGGGCATCACTAGCTCAAGTACACTTAGAAAGAAGATGGAGCTTTCCTGAGGAGGGAGGGTAGTAAGCGAGGTGATGGGCTACATGTTGAGGTAGCTCAAGCTGCAAGCCAGCATCCTTCCTACCCCCCTTTCTGTGGGTCTCCACCCACTGCTTTTGTACCACAGCCCCTGGTGGTGAGGGGCTCCGTCCAGCTGATGTCCCAGGATGGCTTTACCCCCAGACTCCTCATCAGACTAAAGGTCTCCAGAGGCTGCTTGGTTGTATTTAACAAACACACATCTAGGGTGCGCTGCCCGTGCCAGTGTTCAGCCCGTCTTACCCACATTAATTATAATAATGCTGAAACAAACCTATGAGATAGATACTGTTTTTACCTCCCATTTTACGGATAAAACGGCTGAGGCATAAAGCTGTTAAGTAGCTGGCCAGAGCCCATGCAGCTGGGGAGGGGTGGAGCTGGGCATCTGGAAGCAGATCCATGCTCTAAGTCACCAGTTATGCTACCGCTCATGCTGGCTTCCCTTTGTCTCCCTGTTCCATGCCCAGCCTCCACTTTGGGTGGGAAGAGGAGTTTGATAGAGTGAGTAGAGCACACCTTGGAGCTCAATAAACCTGATTCTAGTCTGGCTTCTGTCACTGTCTGGCCAGGTGTCCCTGTGCACCTGGCTTGAGCTCTCTGCATCCCAATTCCACATCTTCAGCTGGCTGACTTCTAGACCACTCCAACACGGAAGGCTTGCAAGGCCCTCATCCATAGAGCACTCAGCTCTGCTTGGGCCAAGCCATCCCTGCAGCTGCCTGAAGCTCACGTTGGGGATCCCCAGAGGAAGAGGGAGGGAGGGAGGAAAGCAAACACATTTGGCAGGATGGCAATGGGTGGGCAGCCTCCATTGGAAAGATGAACAACTGTAATGAGGCTCTGACAGTGTCCCCCTCACTGTAAAAGTTTGGATAATGATCTTAACAGGGAGATCCTCTTAGAATTATAACCCCCATGACGATGTCCATGGTTATAGTCCTCATGGCAGGGTTAGCAAGAAACTGCCAAGGACTACGCCCCACCAGCCAAAGGCTAACTCAAGTAGATCTCCCATGCAGGCAGTAGCAGATAGATTTCAGTTACTTCTTAATGACTTGGAGACATGTACACTTTAATTGCATTTAAATGGACCATTTTACCTAATTAAGAGTCAGGATCAGAGAGTTAAAAATTGAAGCGTCCAATTTCCTCAATGCTAAGATGCATGCTTTTCCTATTGAACATTTCTAAAATTGGAATGTCATATAAACTTATTTCTAATGTAGTGTGTCTCCCTAACACACACACACGAATTATTGAATGCTCGTGGTGCATGTTAAAATTCAAGAAATGTAATAGCATTATTGCTTTAGTCTATGTTGACGGTGGGAACAAACAAATCACTTCAATAAGAAGAGGGACTTCATTATAATAATCACAAACTCTTGTGGGCAAGAATGGGCCTCAGAGAGGCTCGAAACTCAAATTTGGAGTGCTGTGGCGATTCCTTAAAGTATATTCATCTCTCATCTTTGCCTCTTCTGTGTACCCGATTCATCATTCACTCATTCCTCTGACTTGCAGCCTCTATACCTCAAGATTCACCGCATAAAATGGCCAACCCCAGCCTCACAGAAGGATCAAATCTTTCCAACTCCATGTTTTTTTCGATCTCTCTCCTCCAGTCCCAATATTAGGGGGGAAATTCCTCTTTGTCCTTCTAGTCCAATCATCCATGAGTGGAGCGGAGACCAGGGCCACATTTTTCATGATGGCCACCAGCACCCTGTCTCTGTGGGTTCTCAGATCAGTTTAGGGAGACACCAAATTGGGCAGATATTCCTTAAGATCACCCCACAGGAGGCACAAGTTTACCACTGTAGAGCCTCATTCCAGTGGCGCCATGTGTTGGCTCTGGGAAGGACTGTAGGCAGGGCACCAGGGGAAAAGTCATTTAGATTAGAATCAGGATGACTGCAGGCTCTGATGGCAGATCTGATGGGCAGATCAGCAAAGGCCATGCTGGCTCACTCGGGGCTTCCCCGGTACCTTGCACAGATCTCCGCCGCCCTCAGGTAGGGCTAGAGGACAGAGGGACCATTGCCCAAGGACTTCTGAGGAGGGGCAGGGAGGCAGAGGTGGGGAATCACAGAAAAGAACTTGTCTAGAAAGGCTCGCTGACTTTTAGATTAGCACCACTTTCCAAAATGCCCTCTGAGGGTCCAGATTTGCTGATCTCATCCTCAGACTGTATCCAGAGAAAGCATACCCCCTCACCCCTACACACAGTCTTTGGAGGTATGGGGCGGTAGGACAGATGGAGGGATAGGAATTCAGGAAGCCAGGGTCCCAAGCTGCAGTGTCTGGCCCCTCACCTTTGTCAGGTACTTGCCAAGTCAGTCTCCTCCAGTGGCTGGGGTCCAGCTGCAGTGCTGTGTGGTCTTCAGTTCCAGGATCAAATGATGAACCCTTCATATGACACCTGCCCCTCTCATCTCTGGCCCTGAGCTCTGGCTGCCACAACCTCCCCGTCTGCCATGGAAGCTGCGGAGGCAGCTGATGTTGATAAGCCACCGACCCAGAGATTTGGCAAGAGAGCTGCTTGCTAATTTGGAGAGGATGTTAAGTGAGAAAGGGTAGTAGTGTTCAGTGCTAGCTCCTCTGAAACCCAGGGGAGCCAGGGAGAAGACAGGGGCAGGGAGGAGCTGAGAGGAAAAGCAATAGCCTTCCAGGGCAAAAGAAGAAAACCAGCAGCCAAAAAGACTATTTTTGCTTCCCATTCTCCATGCACTACTCCCCAGAGATCTGCCCGAGTGACTCACGAATGTCCTTGTGCACAGAGAAATCACCTGGTATGTGGGCACAGAGAGCTAGCTCTGTGCTGCTGAATAAATATCCCCTCTCTTCTTCAGCCACTCACCTCTACCACCCACTCCCTGGCAAACCATTCTGGGAAACTCTAGTCTCTGTGCAGTGTGCAGATTTCTGAATTGGTAAGAGTTGTTGGAACACAGACAGTAAGAGGCATCGGTACACGCCAACTGTCGAGGTAACAAGGGGGATTGCATGCAAATATGGCCCATTTGGCGTGCTGGATTGTTGATTCTTAGGCCAACCCATCTCCATAATTTGCTGTGCGAACGGAGATAAATTATCTCGCCAATATCTGTTCCTACTTTCCTATTAAAGAAAAAAACAAAACAAAACAAAAAACAATGAGCACTGCTGGGAAGTGGTAATGGTGTCAGCCATCCCGCCCCTTTTACTCCTGTGTGGGGTGACTGGAGACTGATTCCACTCTTCTCCTTATCTTGGTTCTTCCTCAGAAGAGGAAAGAACAGGGGGGAAAGGTGATGGCTCTTCCATCCACTTGGTTATCCAGGCCCTTCCCCCACCCCCAGAGCCAAATCCTCAGCTACCCTGGTAATTAGATATGGTTGTCAGGGAAGATGTGTATCTTGAGTCCATCCTCCTCTTTCCGTCTCCCTTGTCAACTCTTACCCTCTTCCATGGCCAAAGCGCTCCTGTAGCTTCTCAGTTCATTCTCCTCACAGCCCAGAGTGCTTTCCTAAAACGTGCCACCATCTTTTTTAACAATTATTTTTTATAAAGATTTTTATTTATTCATGAGAGACACATAGAGACAGAGATATAGGCAGAGGGAGAAGCAGGCTCCCTACGGGGAGCCTGATGTGGGACTAGATCCCAGGACCCTAGGATCAAAATCTGAGCCAAAGGAAGATGCTCAACCACTGAGCCACCCAGGCACCCCACATGCCACCATCTCACATCCCCTCAATGACATCATCCTTCCCTTCGGGTACACCCAACATGATCTGTCGTGTGCGGAACCACTCAGTGATGCTAGACTTTGCATGTTCTGAACACGCTGAACTTTAGCCTGCCTTAAAGTCTTTGCTCATGACATTGCCTCTACTCGGAATGCTAAGCCTCTAAATCTCTGTCTCTGGATCCCCGTCCTACTCATGCCTCAAGTGAAAATTATTTTTTCCAACCTATCTTCCCTGACAACCATATCTAAGTAGCTCTCTTCCCCTGTTCCATGTGTGCCTGATTACTTCGTTCTGTTCATTACTTGATTATTTCATTCTTCAAACATTTCATGTTTCTCAATTTGCATTTATGTGTATACTTCAATATAAATGCCAGTCTTCTCTGTCTCCCTCCTCCACGATGTAAGCTGCATGGAGCAGGGACATGTCTTTTTGCCCCACTCCTGACCGTTAGCACCCAGGCAGAGTACCTGAGATATAGCAGGTGCTCAATAAATATTTATTTACTTCTTTTATGAGCACCTATGATGTGTGTACCATGTGATGGGCAAATAGTAATGAAATAAAATAGATTGCCCACATAGGGCTAATGGTCATAACACAAGATTTAACTACTATTTGAGTGTGAGCAGGGGGGAAAGGTGATGGCTCTTTTAATATCCAAACCACACTGAAATTGCATTTTTAAAAAATGGAAACAACAGAGTGATCTGGCTTGCTCCATTGGGGAAATGATATAAGGTGAAAGAAGATTTTATTTAAAGTAGCTCCAGCCCACGTGTAATGCTTTGGGCCTACTTAGACATATTCTTTAGAGGCTTCTGGTGCACTTTCCCCAAACCATCAAGCATTAAATTAGCTTAAAGAAAACCATAAAAATTGCCCTGAGTCTCTTAAAGAACATGACACTTTTCATTTTTCCATTTTATTCATGCAGGTAAATGTATGTATCTCTCCAGAGTATTTATGGATTTTAATCCTTTTACAAGGTGACTGTGTTTGCATTCAGTTGAAAGACGGAATAAAATCCTTTTACCTACACTAAGGAAGAAATTGAATGTAAAATGGAGCTGGCTTAGGCAGAAAAGAGCACTTGGCTAGGATTTAGGAAGCTCAGATGCTGGGGTCAGTCCCACCACCAAGTAACTGGTGAGTCAGATCATCTCACAGGGCCTCAAGTCTCTCGCTTGGAAAGTTAAGGGACTGGACTTAGGTGTCCTGATCTACTGGAGGCAGAAGACCAGGATGGATAATGATAAAATGGGAGACGCTGGGCCAGCAGCCCCTAATCATCTATTCTGTACCCAGAGAGAAGAATTGGTATGATTTCTGGCTCCTGGGTAACCCCAAGGATTTCTTGGTTGGATCACAGTCACTGAACCCACATTTACCCTCTAGTAAACACTCTATGGGTAGGGGGCATTCTGGGAGTCTAGAGATCCATTCAATTCGTCATTCATCAATAAATATTTATCAAGACCTACTACTCACAGCACCAGGAATAGAGCACATAATAGTGATGGAAGGAAGTCTCAGATCCTACCATCAGGGAATTTAAGTCTGAGGGAGACAGCAAGCCAAAAAGAAAGAAAAAAGTACAATGTGAGGTGTTAAGAGGCTGGAAGCAAGGGGCAAAGACAGAGGATGACACCGGAAAGCACATAGGAAGGGGTCAAAGAAGACTCTCCAGAGAAGGTGGCATCCATTTGAAGGAGCAAAAAGGAAGAAGAGAGAGCTTGTTCAAAGGCAGGAAAAGGCTTGGAGTATGGAGGAACTCAAGGAAGGCCAGAGAAGCTGGCATTCAGTGGTCTAGGAAGAGGCTCGAAATAAGGATGGTGAAGAAGGTAGAAGCCAGACCATGCAGGACCTTCCGGGTCAAAGTAAGAGGTTTGGATCTGGATTGTAAGTAGGAGAAATAGTATGACTGGATTTACATGTCACCAGTGTGACATTTCCCACTTCGAACAGTACAGTGTACAGACACTTAATTTTGTTTATTTCCCTGTGACAAAACTCAGCTAATGAGAGTCTGTTTGCCTTGTCAGTGCAGATGACATAGTAAGTTCTGGTACTCGCTTTTAATATCCTCTCAGCAAGTTCAGAACTCTTCCCTTCCTTTTCTTTCTCCCTTTCTCCTGGGATTTGCTCAAACAAAATCCCAAGGGGCATTATGTACCTTTCTGGTTTGGAGGAAGGGCACCTGACCCATGCTCATCCTCTGCTGGCATCTGCTGGGGTTTTGTTTTTGTTTTTAAGATTGTATTTATTTACTCAGGAGAGACATAGAGAGAGGTAGAGACATAGGCTGAGAGGGAAGCAGGCTCCCTGCAGGGAGCCCAATGTGGGACTCAATCCTGGGACTCTGGGATCATGTCCTAAGCCGGAGGCAGACGCTCAACCACTGAGCCACCCAGGTGCCCCTGGCACCTGCTGTTTTAATGTAGCTTGGCATCTGGGCAATATGAATGAACGTCTCTAGGGGTCTCCTCCTCCAAGTTCTGCTTTCATTTCAGTTCTTACTGCTCTGCCCCCTCTCAGGTCCCCAGTCTGCTCACCCACCCTGAAGCTTCTGACTTTGGGACCCCTTGCACATTTTATGATGATCCTCCATCAAGCCTCCAGGCTAACCCCTGTCCCACTTTGGCACATAGGCACTGGTCAGATGTCCCCTTCATAAAGGAAGCAAAGATAATGGGGCAGGGCAGGAGGAGACGGCAGGGGAGGTAGTATCTCAGTCCCTTTCTCATTTACATCAACGGTGCATCCCTGGTTGGTGCGGAAATTTTTGTTCAGAGCTGCAGAGGCTAGTGGGGTCAAGTTCTTTCTACTCTCAGCTTCTCAAACTTCACTAATTTGGTCTCCATACCACAGTCATGGGGGAGTGCGGACAGCAGTGAGCCATGTTCCAGGCTCAGTTTATTTATTTATTTGTTTATTTTTACAAGCTTTCATTTATTTATTCATGAGAATACATGAGACACACACAGAGAGGCAAAGAGACAAGCAGTGGGAGAAGCAGGCTCCCTGTGGGGAACCTGACACAGGAGTCCATCCCACGATCCTGGGATCACAACCGGAGCCAAAGGTGGACGCTCAACAACTGAGCCACACAGATGCCCTCCAGGCTTGGCTTAAATGCACGCCCTTTCCAATCCTGTTCTCCTCTAAGATCCACAACCTGGTCATCTAGAGAAGAGATGAGTGTCACTTGGAGTATGGTGGTGGCAGTGAAGATGGAAAGAAGCTGGTGAGGTTTAGAGGCTGTTGATGTGTCAGATGGGGATGGGGAGGTTTTGGGAGAGGGAGAAAACGAGGAGACCTCCCTGGCTGCTGGCTTTAGCAACTAGGTCCTGGATAGTGTCTGTTGCAGGGAGGGAGCAAGCAGGTGGGGCCTGGTGGTGGTACAGATTTGGGGATGGATATCAAGAATCTAGTTTTGTATGTATCAAGTTTGAGATATTTGTGAGAGACATCCAAGTGAGAGATGTCAAGCAGATCGTTTGATTTCTGAGATTAAAGCTCAGGGGAGAGGTCTGCGAGGTGATCGAAATTTGGGTGTTGTCAGCAGACAGATGGTACTTAAAATCATGGGAATGGACCTTAAGTAGTCTCAAGTGTTCAGGTGGGGCTTAGGCATCGCTGTGTGGTCCTGAAGATTTCACCTCGTGATTTGGGTAAGAAGAGCTTAGGCTCCAGATGGCGGTTCCAGGGGCCCTGAGGACCCAGGTGGTGGATCAGTGATCCCCTGACAGCTGCTGCTGCTCACTCTGCAGACTTTGTTAGTCTGCTGATATGTGGGCGCTCCCAGCTGGGGACAGCGGTTGGGATGGGCCCAGCTTGGGAGGAGTCAGGGTGGGAGGTGGGAGAGGTCTGGCCATCTGGATGGGGTGGGTGGAGCAGGCTATTTCTAGGCTATCTTCCCTAAGTGGTTGCGGTGACTCCTTGAGCCTTCAGGCCCAGGGTACAGCACAGGAGAGTGAAGAGGAAGAACTCAAGACCCACTGAGCACAGCTAAGGAGCGCCTGGGACCATACACCTGAACATGTTCTCTCCCTCCAGGGTCTCACGGGCGGATGATACTATAATCCCCCATATTCATACTCTTTCTTAACCCAGAAACCCACACATTATAGTGTCGGAGCGTGTCATATTCAGGAAAGTCAGTGTGGCATTCACTTACCTTTTTTTTTTAAGATTGTATTTATTTATTTGAGAGGGAGAGATGAATGACAGGGAGAAGGAGAGGGAATCTGAAGCTGACTCTGCACTGAGCACAGAGGCCAACTTGGGGCTCCATCCCAGGATCCTGAGATCATGACCAGAGCTGGAACCAAGTGTCAGACACTTCACTGACTAAGCAGCCCAGGTGCCCCTAGCATTCACTTGTAATTTAAGAGTTATTCCATCTTTACTGTCAACGATGTTAAAGGCACTCAAATGCACGGTCCCAGTAATGTTAATTAAAATCTTAGTTCTTTTTCTATTCATATGATTTACACACCACACACAGCTGTTCAGCACCGCCACTGTCAAACCTGGCTCTCCCTCCCCCATAAATAAACTCTTCTAGGCCAGCCTCTCTGGGTGCCTCCCTCCCTGCCCTGCTCCCCCCTCCCCCCCAGCCCTTTATTATCTTTGTGTCTGGCCTTTCTGCTTGGAGGAAAGCATGCATCCTTCTTGAAACTGGGGAAAAGGGGGTTTAGGGAAGTAGGTTGAAATGACAGGACTCTCAGGCACCTGGGTGACTCAGTGGTTGAGCGACTGCCTTTGGCTCAGGTCGTGATCCGGGGGGTCCTGGAATTGTGTCTGGCATCGGGCTCTCCAAGGGAGCCTGCTTCTCCGTCTGCCTATGTCTCTGCCTCTCTTTGGGTGTCTCATGAATAAATAAATAATCTTTTTTAAAAAAGAATAAATAAATAAAATCTTTTAAAAAATGACAAGACACACTCTGGTGGAAGGAGGAATGGACATTTTGTTTCAGTGCACACTTCTGGGGTCAACTGACACCTCTACACTCTCCTTCCACCTTCCCAACAACCTTGAGGGGTAGTTGTTTTCATCAATCTGACTTTATAGAGGAGGAAGCTAAGGCTCACCCAGAGCCATGTAGAGTAAAAAAAAGGCAGGGAGAGGACTGGAACTTCTTGCCAGCAGGAAGGTGGCCAAGATGGGGATGTGCCAACAAGAGAGGTGGAGAGAGATAGTTTCTCTTCTCTTTCTCCTATCTGCTCCCCATTGCCCCCTCATTCCCTTTCACCAGCAAGGACGGGGCAGTTCCCTCCTTGGTCAGGAAATTGGGTGGGAAAAAAGGAACTGGGTGGGGACTGCTTGGCTCCTATCTGTTTCTGTAATAAAATAAAGAGGTGAGAACAGGTGACTTTTTTTTAAGATTTATTTATTTATTCATGAGAGACACAGGGAGAGGTAGAGACATAGGCAGAGGAAGGGCAGGCTCCCTGTGGGGAGCCCAATGTGGAACTCAATCCCAGGACGCTGGGATCATGACCTGAGCCAAAGGCAGACCCTCAACCACTGAGCCACCCAGGTGCCCGAACAGGTGACTTTGGATCAAATTCCCTATCACACACAAAGCACAGCTGCCTTGTGACCTAGTCCCCAAGTGGAAACCTACTCAGAGAAACCATCTTTGGATAGCCAGAAAGTCATTCACAAAGAAATTCTGATCTCTGCTAAAACCTCTCAAAGAACACCAAAAGGGTGTCCTGCTCAAAATAGAGCAACGCTTAAAAAAAAAAAAAAAAAAGACAACCTCTCTCTCCCCATGTATATTTTGAATATAACTACCTCTCAAGTACTATCACTTCCCTCCCCACTCCCAAAACCTGTCTCCAAGCCCAGAAGGTTCACATCCTTCTTCTCATCTCACTCGGGATCTATTCATTCCTCTTCCACCGACAACTCAAGAGAGTTACTTTCCAGAGGAAATCAACCCACCCCGTGTGGTTTCTCTCAATTACCCCAGTTGGGCACTGAAGGCTGTGCTACCCCGTGTTCCCCTCCACAGACAGAGAAGCGGAGAGGCTGTCAACAGAGATGCATAAATCGGTTTCCTATCCCACTGGGATGAGTCCAAGAAAACAGGAATGACAGGACGGGGATGGGAACGGTGCAGGGCAGGTCCTGGAAAACTCTCCTCCAAGGTCTGGTTAGGTTGTACCCTCGACCCCACTGCTGGGAAGGCTTCCTGACTCGAGTGGGATCAGGAAGGAGTAGGCTGCTGGTCTCCCCATCCAGGACTCCCTTTGGACTCGCCTAGAACAGTGGGAGGCGAAGGGAGGGAGGGAGGAAAGAAAGACCAGCCCTGTCGCCATACCAGGTGGGAGCAGGGGAGGCCTCCTTGGCCTGCAGTTCAGAGGCACTGCTGAGGAGGGAGGATGTGCCCTGAGATACTCTGCAAGTTTCCCATTCTGCTCTTGGTTATCCTTCGGCTGTGGAGGGAGCTGGCTCAGTCTCAGGAAAATCAGGGTGAGCGTTGGGTTTGCTCATATCTCCACGTGGCATCTCATTAAACGCTACAACCCCTTGGGTAGGTAGGCATTGCCGTGCAATAACCCATGCAAAGGTCTTGCCTTTCTCCCTCCATGGCATATAAACGACTCCAGAGAGGGACCGTGGTTTTATAAATCCTTGTGCTCCTGGCATTCAGCACAGTGCACTGGCACCCAGTGTCTGGGACAAGAATGCCCCCTGTTCCTGCAGCTGATTTTGAAAGTCCGGCAAGATAGAAGGGGAGGTCAGCAGTTGGTGGCTTGCTGGTTGCTTGTGTCCACGGGCCTCAGCAGATGGAGCCCGTGGCCTCTGGCTCACCCTAGGCGGGATGGACTTAGGACTTCCCCAGGGTTGTGCAATGTTCTGGTGCCCTCTCCTCCTGGCCCACCCGCTGCGGTCAAGACATGCCACCCCCAGATGTTCCTCCTGCACCACCCTCTTTGGGGGGGATTTCCTTTCTCAGGGAGGCCTAGATGATGACCTTGCTCTGGTTTCAGAATTCCAAAACAGAGAGGAATAAATCCTCCAGAGCTGACCTAGCTTCCAAAGACAGAGCTCACTCACTTCCTCCTTTCTTGTAGGCGTTGCCTCTGCATCGTGCCTCAAGCTGGGAGGAGCTGGCTCCAGAGGCAGGCCCTGATTCTTCATCTGGCCTGTGCTTGCCTCGAACAGCCTAGGCGAGGGCCTGGAAACAGGCCAGAGAGCTTCAGAAGAGGCCCCGTAAAGCCAAAGTGAGAGGAGCTGGGGCTCAGGCTCTGCCGCTAGGGCCCCCCTGGCCCCCTGGGGAGGTGAGGCAGAGACCTGGCTGGGCCAGGCGCCCATGCGGGGATGAGTCGCTCACTTCCTCCCCTCTGTTGGGGGAATCTGGAGCTTCCGTAGCACGGCCAGCTTCCCTCTGTCAGTGAAATAATCAGCAACTCTAAAGTCTATCACAGTGTCCAGTTCATAAAAAACGCTCCGAGATTTTGTCCATGATCACAACTCAGCACTACTGGGTTTGTCTATTCCCATGTCTCTCCCTCACACCCGGGCACTTATCCGTATCTGCAGTGCTTCCTACAGGATCCAGCTTACAGCTGCTGCGAACTAAAAAAAATTTTACTTTGGACACGAGGCAAAACTTTTGAATAGCTCCTGCCATTAACCTGGGTAGAGGCCCCTCTCTTGCCCAGTGACGAAAGCTCTGGAGTAATGGCCTTGGGCTGGGTGTTCACAAATCCCCCTCCAGCACAACAGGTTAGCTTCTGCGGTCTCTGGAACCTCACCTCTCAGTCACTAAAATTGAGGGGGAAACGGAGTCAACTCTAAAGGGCTTTTCTGCTTGCAGCAACTGAATGGGTGGCTTGACTGCAGGTGAGGAGGGGTGGGGATCTGAGACAACCTAGAAGACCAGGGCTCAGGCCGAGGGTGGGGCAGGGATGGGGGGCTGAGATACAGCAGGGCAAAGCTGGGCCTCCCTTCTGGGACAGCAGGGCTGACCTGCCTGGTCACACTGTCCTGAGGCTGCCACTTTTGAGGTAAGACCTGAGCACTCCAATCCAGAGGGATCTACCCTACCTTGACACAGATTGCTGAAATGATCATTTTATTTATTTATTTGGTTTGTTCGTTCATTCATTCATTCATTCACATTGCCTACACAGAGAGGGAGAGTCGGGGATATTTTTAAAGATTTACTTATTTATTTAGAGAAAGAGTGTGTGCATGAGTGGGTCGAGGGGCAGAGGGAGAGGTAGAAGCAAGGATCTCCACTCAGGCTTCATCCCAGCACCCTGAGATCCTGACCTGAGCACCTGATCCTGATGTCTTCAGTTTGGGTTGAATTAAACATATGGCCACACACACATACAAGACACAATTCTGTATAGACCATGCCTCTGAAGGGAATGTTGGACTAGTTACTACACATAGTACCGAACAAGTGCTGTGCCATTGGAAAACTTGGTACTTATTCTTTATTTTGTTAAAACAGTTGAGAAATGGACATGCCTGGGTGGCTCAGTGGTTGACCGTCTGCCTTTGGCTCAGGGCGTGATCCCAGAGTTCCAGGATCGAGTCCCTGGGAGGAGCCTGCTTCCCCCTCTGCCTATGTCTCTGTCTTCTCTCTGTCTTTCATGAATAAATAAATAAAATCTTAAAAAAAAAACAAACAGTTGAGATATAAATGAACCCTTTTAAAAGTAAGTACGTGGTGGGCAGTGTGCCTGGGTGACTTAGTCGGTTAAGTGTCTGACTCTTGATCTCAGCTCAGGTCTTGATCTCTGGGTTGTGAGGTTCAAGTCCCACATGGGGCTCCATGCCTAGCTTGGAGCTCACTCAAATAAGTAAACAAACAAACAAATAAATAAAAGCAAGTGCAGAAGTCTTTTATTTTGATCTGTATGTCTGCCCCACTTGATTTCAGAATCAGATACAGATCACCATCATAGTACAATGGATAATCCCATTTAAATGCTCTTCTTTTTCTTTTCTTTTAATCATCATCACCATCTTTTTGCTGAGGTAAACCAATGTTCTAGATAACAAGAGAAAAATTAATTGGTTGGAATATTCAGATGAAGTGTTCATGTAAATTTTTTTGACCTACTTATTGTTTATCTCTTGAAGTCTGTATGAGGTGATGTTAGGAAGTTAAATTCACCAAACTTAATTTTTCTAACAAGCTGCTATATTTGTATGTGAAAAATTCACCTTTAGACTGGCAATTCTAGTTTTCAAGGTATCTTCACTTTTACGCATACGTAATTCAGCCCAAAGCCGTACACATCGGGAGTGCTCATTGAGCATTACCTAGTGTCTAAGTGATAAGGAGGGGCTGAGTGCTGGAGATGCAAAGAAGAGTAAACCACAATCCTTTGCCAAGTGTTACCAAGCTGGGGGAGGGCATTCGAGGAAGAAGGAACACGTGGGTGAAGGCACCAGTGGGTGTGCTCACGAATCCATGTCTCTGGGGGGAAGGACATGCTTGAGCCTGTGGCAGAGGCGCAAGCAAGAGCTTCAGGATTCAGACTTAAAAGGGGTCTACTGGAGAGTTTGGGCCTTATCCTAGAAGCAAGGAGCTGTGGAAGGCTTGAAGGCATGGGAGAGGGTGAATAGGTGCCTCTGGAGATAAGCAGAAGGTTCCACATGGGACACGCTGACTGCTGCTTGACTTTCAGCTACAACTGCTTTTGGCAGAGGCTGCCTCTTAGGCATGAGGCCCAAGGCTGTGGCTCTGTTCTCAGTAGCTACACACCTGGCACATCCCTGGAGAGAAAACCCCACTATGTATGGGGCCAAACCATCGCTTTCTGCTTCAGGGTGTTTCTTCTAGCCATTGCCTCTGGAGCTGCCCAGTGATAGTAGTGATTGATTGATATGTGCTGTTGGCATTGGATTTTAAAAGGTATATTTCTTGGGGCACCCTGGTGGCTCAGTCAGTTAGGCGTCTGACTCTTGGTTTCAGCAAGTCATCGTCTCAGGGTCCTGAGATGGAGCCCCATGTTGGGCTCCGTACTCAGCGAGGAATGTGGTAGAGATTCTCCCCCTCCCCCTCCTCCTCCCCCTCCCCCTGTTCTCTCAAAATAAATAAATAAAATATAAATAAGTGAAATGTATATTTCTCAAAAAGGAATGCTTGAAAGTGGAAATATCTAAACATCTTGTGAAAGTGCCAGCAACATAGTAAGTATATTTTAAACATTAGCTTTCTTTTTTTGCTTCCTAGCCAAATACCCCATTATCTATGCCTAAGGAAAGAAAATACAGCTGGTTGACCCAAATCCCCAGAAGCTGGGTATCTCCCTGTCTTCAGTGGTAAATATTCAAATCCGTGCCCTGTTGCTCAGGAAGAGATGTGATCTCATGCACGCTAGGTTCTATGTAGTTGTCCTACTTTAAGGCGCAGGTATTTTAATAACCTTACGAGAAATGAAGTTTTGTTCTCTTCTGTTCAGTAGTGTGCTCATAAGTTTCTAAATGTGTCATGCTTTAATCGAACAGAAGAGTGATGTGAGTGGGTGGGGAAGGGACCCACCTGGCAGGGAGAGAAAGAAGTTAGGGAGATTGCACGTTTGATGCCAGCTCTGCCAATGAAAACAGGAGGGCCGGACTTCATAACAAAGGGCGCTGGCTGGAGAAATATTGGAGAATCATAATCCTGTATAATTACAAGGAAATGAGAAGTGAGAAGAAAGGGAGGCAGTAGCTAGCATGAAGACCTGTTGTTATTGAGTGTTGCTTCACGCATCTGTGAAACCTGTCTGTGCAAAGTCTCATTTGGTGACTTAGTTCCTTTGTGCCCCCAGCGACCTATGAGAGAGATACTAGCATTTTCCCCATCTTACAGAGGAAGGAACTGAGACTAAGAAGGTATCCAAGTCACACCACTGGAAAGTAGTGACGTCAAGATTTAAACTCAGATTTACCAGGAGATCCTTGGAAAATCCTATTCTGCTGGCCCAGACTCTTTAGCCATTTGCCAGTTGCTCAGCTGTCCTTCAACTGGGAAAGGACGAGCTTCGTAAACTGTCACTAATACGCCCTTTTGTTGGGAAACACACACTGAAGTATTTGGGAACAAAAAGGCCGAGTACTATCCAATAATTTAAAAAGTAATAGCAATGTGAATCTATGGAAAGCAAAACTGATAAAGCAAATGTGGTGGGATACTAACAAGTAGGGAATCTGGGTGAACGGTAGGGTATATGGGAGTCCTGCAACTTGTTTCTGAGTCTGAAATTATTTAAAAGTAAAAATATTTTTAAAAACACAAACTTATGAGTAATGTACTTAGAAAAAGTGATTCTCTGCCTTTTCCTATTTCAGAGTATGCTTCCAAATTTCTAAATCTGTTTGGTTAAATTGGATGGAACACCGGGATGTGGTGTGTGTGTGTGTGTGTGTGTGTGTGTAGGGGGCCAGAAGTGTGAATGTCTTACACAACTATCTTACTCTGTTCAGAGCAACAGCCCACTTCTCAGGCTCTGCATGAGAAAAGTAGTAACTATACTTCACGGCTCCTAATCATCAGGTTATAAAACAGACCCTAGTCCCCTGACCTGAGAGGCGGGCAGCAGGTCCTTCCAGGGAGCTTGGCTAGAGACAGGCCTCTCTGTCCACTCCTGCCAAGACAGTGCCAACAGGTCCCTGCCATTTGAACTTCCAGGAGAGAAAAAAAAAGTCTTTACAGCAGAGAGTGCCAAGAAACCAGTGCAATTTTTTTTTTACCTGATTATTATATAATATTTTTTGGGGCCTAGAAAACAGAGCACCGAAAAATCCCTTCGCTATGGCTTGTCTGAGTTATTCCCTCACAGCTTTTCGTAAGGAACGTGACTTAATTAGGTAGGGCCTGCAAGGAGAAGGGTCTCCCTTGATCTCTGGCCAAGGATTCTCTAAATCGCTCAGGCTGCTCATTCCAGAATCCTGTGCTCCTTAACTACTGTGCACAGAAACCATTCATTCTGTCAGCTGAGGGGGATTTTTGAAGCTTAGGTGCAGGACTCCGAGAGGCTGAGGTTTGGTTTGTAAAAGCAAAGGGAAAGGAGCAGAGAGAGAGGAAGAAGGCAGGTGAGCGGGAGCCTGTCCCAGGTCACTGTCGTTCACCCAAGCAGAGGCAGGTCTGGACGTGCAGCCTCTGTGTGAGCTCGAACCATAGGACGAGTGTCTTACAACCCTCCTGGACCACTTGGAAATCCTTTCGTCGTGTGGGGCATTTTGTCATAATAGTATTTGACTCGGTTGCTTTTCCCAGTAATAAGCCCTTGTGCTAGGAGGAGTGGAGAAGTGGACTCTGAAATCCCAGTAGCCTTCTCTCGGGGCTATGATTCTTCCACCTGTGTTAGCATCATTTCCATTTTACCTTTCAGACAGGGGCCTTGTCTTATTTCTCTGGAACATGGTTTCTCAATCTTGGCACCGCTGGACCAGATAATTCTTCATCGTGGCAGCTGTCCTGAGCACTGTAGGATACTTAGAGGCATCCGGGCCTTTACCGTAAGCTAAAAGCCAGTGGCACCCCCACTTCCAACAGCAACAACCAAAATTGTCTCCAGACGTTGCCAGGTGTCCCCTGGAGAGCAAAGTCAACCCGGTTGTGAACTGATCTAGAACCTCCTTGGGAATAGGGGTCTTCCTGGGAAACCAGAACAGGCTAAAGGTGTTCGATTCAGCTTGGGCTGATGGAACGAAGGGGAACAGCTGTGACCTGTTGGGTGAGGCATTCTGGAAGACACGGTTTGCAGTACGACTCTGGGCGCTAGGCCTAAGGTCTTAGGACTGGGTCATATTCTGCACTGGCTGTTCACACAGGAGTGTTTGAGAGCAGTCTCGGGATCAAGGCAGTACAGTAAACTCACCTAGAGATAGGATCCAGATCCAGATTGCCAGGCCAAGGTCTTTGAATCATTAGAAATACGGCATCTTAAGAATGTTTGGGAGCGTCCATCGGGCCCCGCCCAGATTGGCTGCGGATTTACCTGCTCCTGGCCTCTTTGTCTTTGCTCTGTAATTAGAACTGCCCTCCCTGGAGAAGGTCACAAAGCTCATCCTGTACATTCCAAGAGCAGCACCGTGGACCGCCCAGGGTGAATTTCCATGAGTTCTCAGGTGTCCACCCTATATTTTCAAGAAAGTGCTGGGAAGGTTCATCCAAGAAAAAAATACTTGCTGGGCCTAAAATTAAAATGAGAATATCAAGTCTGGTCTTCTAGGGGGCACTGTAACTTCAGCTAAAAAAAAAGAAAGAAACAAAACCCGCGCGAGAGAAGTATGCTTAAACACATGCATAATATACTTAAAAGCACAAAAATTTGGGACTCCCTACTTACTTAGGAATTTAGCACAGGTTTTTCTAATTCTTGGGGTCTGCTTTCAGCTCTTGTGTTGGGGGGGGACAGTACTGCTACCCATTTCATAAAAGGATGATATAATATCAGGTTGCTGCATAAATAGCCAGGTTCTGGGGAAAGGATTAGACCAGATGAAATGTGGTCCTCCCAGAAGAATCTTCATGATCAATCAGCCATCGCAAAATTTAATTCTACTATAATATTACTCTCTACTTTATGTAGGCCTTTATACTTAAAATAATATCTTACTCTGAAGCTAGGCTCAGCCCCTCACCAGGTGAATAAACATGAGGAAGATATTTATCCCAGTTTTCTCATCTGTAAATGGGGGTGAGTTGGTGCATACCTCATGGAATTACTAGGGTTAATTGAGTCAACCACTTAAGTTCTACATCTGGTAGTTCCCATTCATGTGTTAGAAAAAATAAGATGTGTGAAATCAAAAGAACAAAATAATGTTTTAGTTATCAAACCCTTTGTAAGATGCCAATCGATTACCATAGCTCCTTCAGAGGTAAGTGAGGGAAGGCCTGACCATTTGCAGGTTCATGACTGTCATTTCTCTCTTAGACTCATGATGATCACCCAAGTGGTCTCACCTCCTCCACTCCTGCTCCCCCTCCATTCATTTTCTACCCAATAGACAAATGAGCTTTCAAGTTTTGGAAAATTGCAATATAGTCGAAATTTCAAATTTCAAAATTTCAAGAATTCCAAAAAACATCATTCTGCTGCTTACAACCCTCCAGGGGCTGAAAATAGAATCACAATCTTCTTCCCTGCTCCCAAAGCCCTTGGGTTGGTCTCCCACCAACTTCCCTGACTGCAGTACCAGCCTGGCTCTTCCACCTGCAGGACTTTGGGCCTCCTGCATGCACCCCACAATCTGCCGTACTTTCCCTCTCAATCTTTGTGTGGCTGATGTCCTATCATTCCCTTCTCTGCCTCCTTGTCACTTCCACAGAGAAGCCCACCCACACCACCCAATCTCCATCCTCTCTCTTCATTTTATTTTCTCCACTGCTCTCATTATCACTGTCTGAAATTATTTTACACACATATAGTTTTATTCCAATGTCACTATACTATAGGTATTGTTCTGTGACTTGAATTTTTTCAAAGTCCTTTGTTAAATTTCTTGTTAACAATGTATCTTAGAGACCTTCCCATGTCAGACTGAATAGGCCTACTCTGTTCTTTTTAATGGCTACGTAATATTCCTTTGGGTATATATATTGTAATTTGGTGGCTTCCACCTTTATTTCTGATTTTTTACTACTACAGATTACGCTGAAGTGAAACATCCTTTTGGACACACCTCTGTGCACATATGCAGGGTTTTTTTTTCTGTAGTAAAGATTTCTGGAAGTGAAATTGCCAGGTCAAAGGCTATGCCCATTTGTCATTTTGATAGATGCTAACTGCCGTATTGCTTTCCTAAAAGGCAATCAATTTATACTCCCACCGTCGGTTATGTTAGAGTGCACACTTCCCCTTATTCTCACTGACACTAATTAGTATCATTTTAAAAAATATGTTGCCTTCAGGGATGTACAACAAAGGTATTTGATTTCACATCAGGATCCTGAAGGCCGTTTCAGGATCATTTCCTGCTGGGGTCTTCTTGGACTCATGCCTCCAGGTCAGCTTGGGGAGAAGCAGCAAAACCCTGTGTGAGCTCTGAGAGTTCCCGGAGACAAATGAAACCTTTGAAAGCAGTCTCATCCATCGCAGCAGAAAGCCCCTCTGTCCAGCCGCCTGCGGAGCGCGATCAATAACCTGGAGAGCAGTGCGCCAGCCTGACATTTCCTGCATGCAGCACTCTCCCCATCCATCATCCAAACACATCCCGGCCACTCGCTAGGATTGTGGAGAGTCCCCATCTGCCCAAGTGCAGTGTGCCCGCACCCCCAGTCTGGGCTTCTCCGGCATCACTCAGACCGCTTTGTTTGGTTGCACTTAAGGACAAAAGGAGCTCAGGGTCTGGGAATAGTCAGACCTCGGTCTCCAGAAGTGGCTTCGCAAGCCCAGAGGGCCACCTCTACTCTCTCAGTGGGAGGCACCCAGCACCGAGAAAGACATGCCACTGGGAGCACCAATAGCATCAGGACCCAATTTATACTTAATACCCCCACAGTGGCAGGCTGCATATTTTTTTTAATAAAAGAGTTTTTCAATTTTTCTTGTCCCACCTGCACTTTTGTAATAAAAAAAAAAAAATCCTTGGTTTTCCACCTTCATAGGTAGGGGAAAACTCCCTTTTTCCCTACTAGGAGTCTCTTCCCCAGGTGTCTCCTTTATTTACCCTTCATACAAAATGCTCACACTTGTGACATTTCTGGTCACCTGTTGTGCAGAGGTTTTTTTCCCCAAGACAATCAATTCTGTGTTGCACCAGCTGGGTGTCCTACATTTTCACTCAGCTCTGGCACTATCTACCTGGAGATAGCACCAGACCCCACAGGTAAGGGCTCGAACCCCCCCCCCCCCCCCCCCCAGTGTGGCTCCTGTCCCCCTGCTCATGCACACCTCAGGAGCCAGGAGCAAACCCAGGTTTGTCACCTGCAGTTTTGACCAAATGGCTATATATCAGAGGTTCTAAAGGCGCCTTCTTGGGTTTGTCGAATTTGCTAGAGTGGCTCACAGAACTCAGGGAAACACGTACCTCTCTTTACCAGCTTATTAAAGGATATGGTAAAGGATACAGAAGAACAGCCAGATGAAGAGATACACAGGGTGAGGTCTGGGAGGGTCCCAAGCTCAGGAGCTTCTGTCCCCATGGAGTCCAGATGTGTCATCCTCTGCAGGTGGTGTTGGCCAACCTGGAAGCTCTCTGAAGCCCCTACTGTTGGGATTTTATGGAAGCTTTTTCACATAGGCACGATCAAATATTAGCTCCATTTCCAGCCCCTTCTTCTCTCTCTGAGGATCGATAGGTGGGAATAGGGGGAAAAGGCTTCTAATCATGGTTCAGTCTTTCTGAGGACCAGCTCCCATCCAGGAGCACCAAGAGTCATCTCATTTAGAACAAAAGACCCTGCTATCACCTGGGAAATTCCAAAGGATGTAGGAGCTGTGTGTCAGGAATGGGGCTCAAAAACCAAACATTAGGGCAGCCCGGGTGGCACAGCGGTTTAGCGCCACCTGAAGCCCAGGGTGTGATCCTGGAGACCCCGGATCAAGTCCCACATCGGGCTCCCTGCATGGAGCCTGCTTCTCCCTCTGCCTGTGTCTCTGCCTCTCTCTCTCTGTCTCTATGAGTAAATAAATAAAATAAAATAAAATAAAATAAAATAAAATAACCAAATATTAGAACAATAGATGCACCCGATACTCTTAACACTTAGGAATCTTTTTTTTTTTGTAATAATAAATTTATTTTTTATTGGTGTTCAATTTGCCAACATACAGAATAACACCCAGTGCTCATCCCATCAAGTGCCCCCCTCAGTGCCCACCACCCAGTCACCCCCACCCAACACTTAGGAATCTACAAGGGTTTTAGGAGCTCTGTGCCAAGAGCCAGGGGCAGAAACCAATATGCATATATTTTCTATTATCTCATAAAACTTTCCTTCCCAAAGGAATTGTTGGACTTTGCCGAGCAAGACAAGTACAGCCAATGTTTCCTGGGTGCTGGCGTTATGCCGCTCTTCACACCTGTTACTTCACGACCCTGTGAACTGGATCATATTGTCTCTAAAGATGTGTTGGCAGCCAGCGCAGTGGGGTAACCAACCCAAGGTCACCCAGCTAGTCATGCCTGGAGCAGGATTTGACCTAGAGTCTCTAAACATATGCTCTGTTACCCACTAGGTGGGCTCTGTGTCTTAATTTAAGGAATTTCAAAAGGCTTAATTTTGGTTGTAGGCTATTGTACATTTCTTTACTTATAGGTTTCTTCAAAGAGAAAATTGTAAAATACCAATTAAATTACTTTAAAATCGTGTCCTTTCTGTGACCCTGAAAGAGTCCAATGCATGGTACATTTTCTGTGAGCCAATTTCCTCTCCCCACTTCTGCAGGAGTTGATACTTGTTCTTTGGTTCAGATCATGCAGAATGAGACAGAGTGGTCATGGGTCTTCTGGGCACACTGATCCAAGCGATGGGTATGGTGACCACTGTCTTCGCTTCCTATGGTTGCTACAGTCAGTCAATTACCACAAGCCTGTTGGTTCAGAGTATGCACATTTACTATCCTTTTGAAAGTCCTAAAACTCTTATCTTATACTTCTTCCTGGAAGCTCTAGGGGAGGGGCTTCCTTTCCTCTCCCGGCTTCCAGAGGACAGGTAGCTTCTTTGTCTTGCAGTCCCTTCCTCCAATCTTCAAACCTCTTACTGCTGCTTCCATTGTCACATCTTTTCTGAGTCTGACCCTCCTGCATTCTCTCTGATTACGTTGGACCCACCTGGAGAATCTAAGATCATCTCCTCTTCTTGAGATGAGATCTTTAATTTAAGTCCCACCTGCAAAATCCCTCTTGCCACGTTCAGGTGACTCATTTACAGGTTCCAGGGATTAGGACATGGACTTCTTCAGAGGGCTGTCATTGAGCACACCACACCCATCATCTCAGTTTGCTGGGGACAAAACCCCTGCCAGGTCATGGAAGCTTCTGTGTTGAAAGCAGGAACATTCCAGGCAAGCCTGGAGAGTTAGTTGCCCATAACCAGAGTTTATGTGTATGTGAGGGGGCTTGATCCAGGAAGCTATTTCTATCAATTCTTGGGAGAGTAGAGAAAGATGAGCACAAGTAAGAAAGCTGTAAGGGAAACCGTGTTTTCCCAATAGTGTTCTTAGGGGGAAAGCAACCTTTAATATTTCAGCAGCCCCGTTCAGTGGTCCCTTCACTAGACCCTCGACAGGACCACATCCTTACAAAAGGGAGCCTTCTCTGCCTCATTGTTCTCCACTTGTTTTACTAGATAAAAGCAAAGCTATTTTCTGGGTAAATTCTACTTCAGAGCCTGAATTATCCCCAAATAAAAAGCCTGTATGGTGAACCAATATTCAAAAAGGTTAATGGTTCATAAAGTGTGAAATAGCAGACGTGTAGTTAAAAATAGAGCCTGAATCCATGCAAATGGCAGAGACTTGTCGCTAATGTGAAGCCACGGTGGGTTGGTTTTTTTTTTTCATCATGTGTGCTCTTCTGTCTTTATACTTTTCCCCACACTTTCCCCTCTCTCCCCCATCCCCACCTACCTACCCACCCACCCAGTTATATTTAGTATCACAGACTGTGGGGTTTTTAAATAATTCTCCCATGTGTTTATGAGTCTCACTGAAGGAGAAACCAGTTCATGGCGTATTTTTACATATATATTTAGCTTTCTATTTCTGGAGAAATAAATAGAAAAAAAAATCGTTTTCAATAATGAGTGAACTCCAAGAAGCGTGGTTTGGAAAGAGTGAGGGATGGGGATCTGGGGAGCTTTTCCAGTGGAAAGGATTCAAATGGAGTGGCCAGACTTCTGGGGTGGCGAGTAGCAGCTGGGACACATGAGAGGTTCATCCCAGTACAGTCTGTCAGAAGTGACAGCTGTGGAACGGGGGGGTCATAAATCATCTCCCAGCTGGGAAGACAAAGGGACACACATTCTCCCAAGCTAGAGGTAGTGGAGCAAATAGGATGAGCAGTAATGAGGGAGGAATTTTGCCACTCTGTTACCCCCTCCCAGCCAGGTCAGGGTTGCAAGTGGAGGTGGCTGCAAAAGCCAGACAAATGGATGAAAATCCAGGAACTAGAGGAAATCCAGGCATGAAAGGCATTCTGGGAAGCATTTGCAACCTTCTCTGGTGAATTAAGAGAGCCTGAGGTGTGTGCACTGGGGATGGGGACAGATGGTACAAGTGGACAGATGGGCAAGAGAACCGGACGCTCTGTGTCCAGGGAGGCTTCTTGGCATTTGCAGGGCTGCTCTGCACACGAGTCTGTTCGGAGGGCCTCAGTCTGAATCCCACATGCATCCACACCCAGCCCACATCTTCTCCTGGTCAGCCATTGGCCACAGAGCCTGGGTGGAAGGACACACCAGATCTGGGCACCCTATCATTACCTCGGGAAATGTAGCCTTCCTGAGTCAGAGAGACAGGAGTAAGCAGGTGAAGAAAAGAGCTGTGCTCTCATAATCCCAAGAAGCTTCATATTTCACTGCTTCTCTTATAGTTAAGAGTACTGGGTGTGAAGGAGAGGAGAGGCTATTGCATTGGCGAATGTACATCCTGTCCACCCGTGATGGCGGGCATTTGTAAGTGGTGGGCTGGGGCCAGGGTTGGCTAGCTCCAGGAAGAGTTAAGCTAGTTGCTCCTCCTGGAAACTAAGTCCATAACCAATCTTCCCTTATAATGGGGGCCCCACAGCCCACTTGGCTGGTGGTGACCCAGGGATGGCCCGGCACTACCATGGTCTCACTCGTGGATCAATGTCGGGGACCATACTCCTTTTCATAATTACTTGAGATTCAAGTAGGAAGCTCACTTGAGCACCGTCTCCTGGCTTAGGCTGGACATCTCAGAGAGGACCTGGTAGGACTGTCTGTTTCACCCACCCAGGGGAACATGATCACCCAGCTCCCTGCTTCCCAAACACATTGGGACTGGAGGGTCTGGGAGTAGAAGGAGATCCAGAAAGGTGCTCTAGGTCATGTGGGGTGGGGGAGACACCCTTAGTGACAAGGCATGGAAGTGGTATCATTGCTTTTCAAGCAGAGAAAGCCAAGCCTTAGAGCCTTCAATGGAACCCGGTGGCTCTATTCCTAGCTCAGTCCATCTGCTCGCATCCCCTGGAATGAGTTTCTTCCTTCTGTTTTTTTGTTTTGTTTGTTTTTGTTGTTGTTGTTGTTTGATATTTTATTTATTTATTTGAGAGAGAGAGAAAGCTAGTGAGAGAGAGCATGAGCAGGGAGGAGAGGGAAAAGCAGACTCCCCACTGAGCCAGAGCCCTACATGTGAGGCTCCATCCCAGGACTCTGGAATCTTGACCTGAGCTGAAGGCAGACGTTTAACTGACTCAGCCAACCAGGTGCCACATCTTCCTTCTGTTTTAAAATGTGGGGTTGACTGTTATTTGGGTGCGGCAAAGCCAAAAGATCAGGAGACGATCATCACTGTAAAGATAGTGATATTCATAGATCCCAAGAGGAGAGGACGTGTCATGCTGCAGAGGGACCACATGGGGAAGCACCAGTCAGGAGGGACGGAGTCCTGGAAACAGGGGCCAGGGTCTTTATTGTGGTTACTGCAGGGAGGAAGCAGAGGAAGCAGAGAGGAAGGGTAATCCTCCAGCTGATTGATTAATATCGGTGGCTCTGTGACATAGAAGCTGTCCTTAGTTGTCTGGTACCTGGCCCTGGGGTGATGAGGGCAGGTGGCTAGTGGCCCTGAGCTTGAGAGCCCTGCAGAAGGGATAGTTGGGCAGCTAGGCTCTGGATTGGTTTAGTTTGCATTTGAAAAGAGTGCTCTAGGGTGAGTTGTTTACTATCTCTAGGAACTGGCCAATCCTGGGAAGGATGGCCCCTCCAGGACCAGCAAGGCCCCAGATGTCAAAGCCTCAGAAAACAGAAAAATAGAGAGACACAGTTAATACACCTTCCTCTTCTCACCTATCAGGACCCAGCTCAAGTCTCATCTGTTCTGGGAAAGCTCCCCAGGCCACCCTATCCTCCGGGGATCATTCCCTTCCCTGAAGTCCTATAGCACTTCATGTTGCTGCTGTTTAGCTTTGCATCCATTATCCAACCAGCATGTGCCATGTCCCTGTATCAAAAACCCAGGATCCTTGGAAGCGGGGACTGTGTCTTTGACTTCTGTATGTTCCCCCAACAGCACCTGGCGCAGAGCCTTGGACGTAATAAATGCTCACTAAATTTTTGTTACGGAATGCCCAAGGTTCAGTGTGGTAGGCCCCAGGGATGGTTCCTTTAAAAGAAAACCATTGATTCAACCCCTGGGCAGAAATAACCCTGTCTTGGTTTCTTCCTTCATTATCCAAGAAACATTCTAAAACGTAAATGTATAAATATTCTACAATTCAAAATGTTTACAAATCCAGATCACCTTTGTGATTCACAAACAAGGAAAAGTCCGGCAGCTCCAGCGGTGAATACAACTCAAAATTTCTAATTGCAGCTGAAAAGGAAAAATTGAGTTAGTATCGATGCCCTGACCACAGTGTTTCCTCCATTAACTCTCTGGAAGAGGAGAGTAGATTACACACATCAGTTGGTTTCACTGAGTAGCCAGGAGGCAGACGAGACATGTCTGTCTCATGAATCATTATTAATGGACAAATCATCTGTGTTGTGTCCATCCTGGGCTGGTGGGTCTAGCACAGGCTATTAGGAGGGGAGATGTACCTGCTTCAAGGGGGACCTAAAATGAGTTGTGAGACACAGTGGATTCTCAGGGTGCTTAGGGCAGGACACAGTGATGCCTCTGGTGGCCTTGGGCTCGTCCTCTGTGGGTATAGGAGCAAGGAAGGTAGAGCAAATGGAGGATAGTTCGGACCTGAGTGTAAAATGTTAGAGGGATTTGGCTGTATTCCTGGGGCAGAGCTGAGGCACAAAAATAGACCACATCTTGGGAAGCCTGGCATGAAATTAAATTCCAGGGCCCTAGCTATCACTTTGCCAGTGGACTACCTGCCAATGTCCAGAAATGCCCTTATCATGCAAAGTGGAGGTGGTGGTGCAGTTGTAGAGGGAAGAAAGCTGGTTTTGTGGGTACTCTAATGTTGCAGGGGCTGCCCAACCTGTCCTTTGTCCCTTGCTATTCAAAATATAGTCTATAGATCAGTAGCCTTGGTGTCATTGGGGAGTTTGTTAGAAATGCTGACTCTCAGGCAGGGCTGGGAGGAGTGTGAGGTCAAAGGGCTAGCTTCCCTCCAGTGCAAAATGTAAGGGAGCACCCAAAAACCCAGTAATGGAGACAAATAACATTTTTAGAAAGGCAAAATTAGTGCAAAAAAATTATGATGAATAAAATAAAATAATGTTAAATGAAGACAGGATCTGACCCTCACACTTGAACGAAAGATCCCGCCCTTCTCACTTCACCCTAATTCTGGTCCTGATCTCAGGCCCCACCCAGACCATTGGAATCAGAACCTGCATTCTAACAAGATCCCCAGAGGACTCCCATGCACATCAAAGTTTGAGAAACACTGCTTTGGATAGTACCTCCCAAGCCATAACAACCCCAAAGCTTGGAATCCAGACAGCAACAAAAATGGAAAAGGATGAGTCGAGATTCCAGAAGTTCCAGAAGCATCCAGCCCCACGAGTTTGCTGGTCATTTGCCTGGATTTGCACCCTGCCACTTATAACTGTACAGTGTTCTGTAGTTGACTGTAAACTTTAAAAAAAATTTTTGTTTTGAAATAATCATAGATTCATAAGAAGTTGCCAGGATAGTAGTACAGAGAGTTCCCATGTGCCCTTGACCCAGTTTCCCCTACTGATTACATTTCATGTATCTATAGTACAATATGGAAGTGAGGAGACTGACACTGGTATGAAGTGCGTGTATAGTTATATGTCATTTTATCACATGTGTAGAGTCATGTAACCAACTCAATTAAGATACAGAACTAACCTATCACCACAAGGATCTCCCTTCTGTGCCCTGCCCCAATCCCTAACACTTGGCCGTCACTAATCCGGATGATGGCTGCGAAGGTTCTGTGAATGGAATCATACAATAGTCAACCTTTTGTGACTGGTTATCACGTAGCATGATGATCTGGAGACCCATCCTAACTGTTACATGACTTGTTAGCTTGTTCCTTTTTGTTGCTAAGTAGTATTCCATGGTATGGATGTACCACTGTCTAACAATTTACCTATTGGAAGATATTTTATTTATTTATTTATTTATTTATTTATTTATTTATTTATTTAAAGGTTTTTATTTATTTATGAGAGAGAGAGCAGAGTGAGGGGGAGGGGCAGAGGGAGAGGGAGAGGCAGGCTCCCTTGCCATGCAGAGAGCCAGATGTGGGGCTGGATCCCAGGACCCTGAGAGCATGACCTGAGCCAAAAGCAGATGTTTAACCAACTGACCTGCCCAGGCGCCCCAGGATGTTTTATGTATTTACTGTATTTGGTTATTACAAATAAAGATGATATGAATAATCATGCACAGGTTTTTACATAGACATGGTTTTATTTCTCTTGGAAATACACCCAGAGGTACCATTGCTGGGTTATATGATAAACGTATGTTTAGTTTTTAAAGAAACTGACAAACTATTTTTTCCGAGTAGCTTGCTATTTTACATTTCCACCAGCAGTGTGGGACAAATCCAGTTTCTCCATACCCTTGTCAGCATTTGGAATTGCCATTATTTCTTCTTTTAGCTATTCTGATTGGTAAATTTTTTGTTTTAGATTTTTTTAAAAATTCATTCATGAGAAACAGAGAGAGAGAGAGAGAGGCAGAGACATAGGCAGAGAGAGCAGCAGGCTCCATGCAGGGAGCCTGATGCAGGACTCAATTCTGGGACTTTAGGCTCATACCCTGGGTGGAAGGCAGGCGCTAAACTGCAGAGCTACCTAGGAGTCCCCTGGTGGGTAAATTAGTGATATTTTCTCATGGTCTTAATTTATATTACTGTGATGCTTAGTGCTATTGAACATCATTTCATAAGCTTATTTGCCATCTGTGTGTCCTCTTTGGAGACATGTCCCTTCCTGTCTTTTGCCCATTTTCTAATTGGATGGTTAGGGTGTTTTGTGCAGTTTTTGTTGTTGTTGTTGTTTTTACACTATTGAGCTTTGAGGGTCCTTTTTATATTCTACATACAAGGCCTCAGATATGTGGAGTGTAGGTATTTTTGCCCCATCTATAGCTTGTTTTCTCATCCTCTTAACAGGGTCTTTCACAGAGAAAAAGCTTTAAATTTTGTGAAAGTCCAGTTTATTGGGTTTTTTCTTTTGTGTATTGTGTTTTTAGTGTCCCGTCTGAGTCTTCGCCAAGCCCCGTGCCCAAAGATTTTCTGCCATGTTTTCATCCAAAAGTTCATATTTTCATAATTTAAATCAATGATCCATTTTGAATTAACCTTTCTATAGGGTAAGATATTTAGGTTGACCTAGGCTTTATTTATTGTTGTTTATTTTTGTCTATGGCTGTCTAGTTGCTCCAGCACCATTTGTTGAAAATATTATCCTTCTTTTACTGAATTTTTGTGCCTTTGTCAAAATGCAATTGGCCATAAGTATGTAGGGCTATTTCTAGACTCTATTCTGTTTCATTGATTTATATGTCTGCCTCTCTGCCAATACCTCACAGTCTTGATTACTGCAAATATATAAAAAGGCTTGGAATTTGGATGGATTGATTTCCCCACTTTTTTTTTCCACTTCCTTATTTTTTTAAAAAAAATTTTTAACTATTCTTTTCCCTCTATGATTCCATATAAATTTTAGAATTATTTTATCTGTATTTACACGCGAAAAATCTTGCTGGAATGTTGATAGAAAGTGCATTAAATTTGCATATTGGTTTGGAGATTATTGATATCTTACTATTTTATGTCTTCTAATTCATACACATGATGTGTTCCTAAATTTAGTTACATCTTCTTTGATTTTTTTTTATCAACATGTTGTAGTTTTTAAAATACAAATTCTATATATGTTTTATTATATCTATACCTAAGTATTTCATTTTTTTGAGTGGTTTTAAGTGTCTTGTATTTTTCATTTCAGTTGCCATATGTTTGTTACTAGCACATAAAAATACAATTAATTTATTTTTTTTTAATTTTTATTTATTTATTCATGATAGACATAGAGAAAGGCAGAGATAGAAGCAGGTACTATGTGGGGAGCCCGACGTGGGACTCGATCCCGGGACTCCAGGATCGCACCCTGGGCCAAAGGCAGGCGCCAACCCGCTGAGCCACCCAGGGATCCCCTACAATTAATTTCTTATGTTGATCTTGTATCTTTTTATCTTACTGAACTCACTTTTTATTTTTTTTTTAATTTTTTTAAAATTTATTTATGATAGTCACAGAGAGAGAGAGAGAGGCAGAGACACAGGCGGAGGGAGAAGCAGGCTCCATGCACCAGGAGCCTGATGTGGGATTCAATCCCGGGTCTCCAGGATCGCGCCCTGGGCCAAAGGCAGGCGCCAAACCGCTGCGCCACCCAGGGATCCCCTGAACTCACTTTTTAAAAAAAGGTTTATTTCTTTATTTGAGAGAGAGAGTGTGAGGGGAGGAGTAAAGGGGAGAATCTTCAAGCGGACTCCCCACCGAGCTCAGGGCCCCACATGGGACTTGATCTCACCACCCATGAGATCATGACCTGAGTTGAAACCAAGACTGAGCCATTCATGTGCCCCCTGAACTCACTTATTAATTCTAGGGGTTCCCTTATAGATTTCTTGGGATTCCTAAGTAGACTTTTATGCCTTATGCAAACAGAGATAGTTTATTTTTTAATTTTTTCTTGTTTCTGTGCTTTTTCTTTTTCCTGCCTTATAAGCTAGCTAAAACTTCAAGTACTATGTTGAATAGAAGTGGTTCCTGATCTTAGAGAGAAAGCAATCTGTCTTTTGCCATTAAGTATGATATTTGCTATAGGTTTTTAAAAGTGTTCTTTATGTTGAGGAAGTTCCTGTCTATTCTTAGTTTTTGGAGTTTTTATCATGAATCAATGTTGAATTTTGTCAACTGGTTTCTCTGATCAGTTGATATATCATGTGAATTTTCTTCTTTAGATTGTTAATACAAGGGATCACATTAAATAATTTTTCAGATATTGAGACAATCTTCGATTCTTGGAATGCATGCCAATTGGCCATGGTGTATTATTCTTTCTATGTATAGCTGGATTCTATTTGCTAATGGTTTCTGCATGTTTTATACTCTCTTTGCCTGGTTTTGGTATCAGGGTAATACTGGCTTCATGAAATAAATTGGAAAATGTTCCCTTTTTTTCTATTTTCTTTTTTTTTTTAAATTTTTTTAAACTTGTTTATGATAGTCACACACACAGAGAGAGAGAGAGAGGCAGAGACACAGGCAGAGGGAGAAGCAGGCTCCATGCACCGGTTGCCCGATGTGGGATTCGATCCCGGGTCTCCAGGATCGCGCCCTGGGCCAAAGGCAGGCGCTAAACCGCTGCGCCACCCAGGGATCCCTTTTTTCTATTTTCTCTTAAGAAACCCTAGAATTGTTTCATTTTTAAAATTTCAGCTTTACTGAGGTATAACTGACAGTATATGTCAGTTAAGATATTTAAAGTGTACATCACGGTGATTTGATAGACATATACATTGTGAAAGGACTCTACCCGTCTAGTTCATTAACACATCTGTCACTTCACATGTTTACTTTGTGTGTGTGTGAGAGAGAACATTTTAGTTCTACGCTTTTAGCAGATTTCAATTATACAATACAATGTTATTGAAATATTATTTTTTTTTATAAATCATGTTTTTTTATAAAACATGTATCTGGTCTTTGTCCACAGTTCCTGGCCCACAGCTCCTAAAACCTTTGAAATTCTCTGAGCAGGAAGAGCAAGAAGAGCATCTTTTGTTATACTATTTTGTCTCTTTTTCTCAGTTCCTGATAGTGTTTCAGAGCCATAAACATGAAATGGGTGTCTTGTTATTCATAACAAACCCCTCTCTACCACAATGAGGTTTATGTTAATGAGTGAGTTTTGGAAACCACCTAAGGATGGAAGCTGGTGGCCAGGGTAACTGACTATAAATAGAGGGTTGGAATTTTTGGTCTCACCCCCTGATTTCTGGGGAGGTGAGAGGGCTGGAGGTTGAATCAATCACTAATGGCCAGTGAGTTCATCAATATGTCCATATAATGAAACCTCCATAAAAACCCCAAAAGGAGGGCATTTGGAGAGCTTCTGGTTTGGGGAAACAGAATGCTTCCACATACCTTCATGCTAGATCCCATATTCCATGAGGCCCCAAACTCCACAAAGGCAGAGGCTCCTTTGTTGGGGACCCTGCCCTATGTATCTCTTCATTTGGCTGTTGGTTTATGTTTTTTTAATATCCTTTGTAATAAATTGGTAATCTAGTGAGTAAATGAGCTTCCTGAGATCTGTGAACTACTGTAGCAAATTAATCAAACCCCAGAAGGTGGCCATGGTAACCCCTGACTTACAGCCAGTTGATCAGAAGTATAGGTGACAACTTGGCCTTGCAATTTGGCATCTAAAGGGGAGGAGACTGTCTCGAAGGACTAAATCCTTAACCTGTGGGAACTGATACTATCTCTAGGTAGATAGGGTCAGAATTCAGTTGATTGTATGATCCCTGCTAGTGTCTGAGAATTACTTCGTGGTGTGGGTAATATACAGACACAGACACACACACATTGGAATTGGGGGTTAGAATCATTTTAGTTATCAACTACAATAACCATGTTTTACATTAGCTCCATCTGTACCTTTGGTTTTAATTCTTCTCTATTTTTAAAAAAGATTTTATTTATTTATTTGACAGAGAGAGAGAGAGAGCAGAAGAAATGGGGAGCAGCAAAGGGAAAGGGAGAACAGACTCCCCATTGAGCAGGGAGCCTGATACAGGGCTTGATCCCAGGACCCTGGGGTCATAACCTAAGCTGAAGGTAGATGATTAACAGGCTAAGCCACCCAGGAGCCCCTTAATTCTTCTTTAAATGTTTAGTGGAATTCCCCAGTGTAACCATGTGGGTGTTATGCACTTTTTCACTCAATTCTCAGAGCAAACTTGTAAAGAAAGCATTTTACAGATATGGAAAGTTAAAGCTCAGAGAAATGAAGTGACTCACCCAAGATCTAGATGTCTTCAGTGTTGCTTCCACAAAACCACACTTTCTGCATTAGACGTCTTAGGCAGACTTCTTTTCCCAAAGATTTGGGAAACAAGGAAGAGAATAATCATACCTGTTCCTGGCCACTTCTCTTTAGCTGGGTGACAGTTCTCTCTTGCTTGACATTATATTCAAGTTAGAAGACAATCAGGCAACTAGTGGATCGCCGAGTATAAAACCTAGTACTATTAGTATAATCACAAAGGTGCAGTCTAAAAAGATTAATGACACACGCATTGACACATTCAACTGCAAAACCCCAGAAGCAAAGCAAAGCAAAATGTCTGAAGAGAGAAGGAAACCCTACTTTTTGTGAACCCTGGACATTCTCTGGGAAGTTTTGATGGGTCATCTCTCTCCTCCATCCCTTATTACCTGACCCCAAATTTCCTACCAGACATTTAAGATAGGACTTTGACTACCTTCACTATCCCTTCTATGATTTTTTTTTCCAGCTCGGAGCATGCCACTTCCCTGTTTAACAGCCTTTAATGATTCTCTATTGTCTATACTTCTCAACTTTATCATTGTTGTCTATGTATGTCTAGGGTTCTCAAACTTCAGAGAAGAGAGGAATCACTAGGGGCCACTAACTGAAAATGTAGACTCGTAAATCTCAACCCCAGAGATTTTGATTCAGTCACTCTGGACTGAGACCTAGGAGTCTGCATTGTGATAACCTTCTGGTGATTTCAGTGCAAGTGGCCCACGGAATACATGTTGACCAAACAACAGTCTCTGGCATAAAGCTCATAGTCCTTGGCCTGGCTTTCAGGCCCTCTGAAGTTTGACTCCAACTTGCTTAGTCAATAGTGCTAAGTAGCCTTTCCTCACCCTCACCCTCACCCTCACCGGGTCTGCAGACCTCCAGACCAACCTAGTGGGTAAGACTGGCAAACACATTTTGGCAAGGCAAAATTAATCTCTCTTGTCCCTTTTCTCCCTGCCTTTAGCATCTCAGTGTTAGCACAGAGTTGTTCGAACTATAGGCTACCACACAATAATAGGTTCTGACCAGCTTTTTATTTAAATTTATGATTCCTAGAATAGAATACATGGAAAATATCAGTGTGCATTTCCATAGTTAAGGGTATTGCAACATATTTGTTTCAGTTAATTATACACATACAGAGGTATGTATTATGTCAGGGTATAAAATATATTTCTTACTGTGGGTTGTACTACAACACTGAAAGCCACAGCTATAGGAACTCACCCAATTTGCCTCTCATTAGATATGTCAGTATAGCCTTCTGTTTCTCCATTATTGTGAACCTTTGGTGAATAATAAATAAAGCTATCTTTACCCTCTTATTCCTCTGGCATCCATCATGGTGTTTTGTTCCCAACAACTGAAGTGATTTGTTTGTATCATCACAATCATGACTCTTCTGGGTTTAACTACTTCAGATCAAGTATCCTCTTTTAGGGTACAGAGTTGGGGCTGTTCCTTTCAGAAATTGCCTCTTTGTGGGGCACGTGGGTGGCCTGGTTAAGCATCTGCCTTAGACTCGGGTCACAATCTTAGGGTCCTGGGATCAAGCCCTGTGTTGGGCTCCCTACTCAGTGGGGAGTCTGCTGTCTCTCTCCCTCTGCCCCATGCCCCACTCATGCTCCCTCTCTCTCTCAAATAAATAAATAAAACCTTAAAAAAAATAAATAGCCTCTGTGAGACAGAGAACCTTAGAGTATTGCCAGGAGAAGTGGCCCCTCACCTTGGCCAGAAGCAAAGGGTAACTTTTCTTTTTTTTTTTTTCTTTTTTTAAATTTTTATTTATTTATGATAGTCACACAGAGAGAGAGAGAGAGAGAGAGAGACAGAGGCAGAGACACAGGCAGAGGGAGAAGCAGGCTCCATGCACCGGGAGCCCGACGTGGGATTCGATCCCGGGTCTCCAGGATCGCGCTCTGGGCCAAAGGCAGGCGCCAAACCGCTGCGCCACCCAGGGTTCCCAGGGTAACATTTTCTAAGGCAATGAGGTTCTTTGGGGCAATGTATTTCCTCTGGAAATTCTGGAGTGTCATCTAAGGAATGGAGTGGGTGGCTAACTGGCCCGAGGTGGCTCAGTGAAAGGACACTCTAGAAGAACAAGAGTGGGGAAAGTAGCCACATGAGCCTTCTAGGTGAGCATTTGTTAAGCACCCATTGCTCAATAAATGAGTTACTATGCAGGTGCTTAAGAACCCAGAAGTGAGGGATGCCTGGGTGGCTCAGTGGTTGAGCATCTGCCTTTGGCTCAGGTTGTGATCCCGGGGTCGTGGGATCCAGCCCTACATCGGGCTCCCCACAGGGAGGCTGCTTCTTCCTCTGCCTATGTCTCTGCCTCTCTCTGTGTGTATCTCATGAATAAATAAAT
Source organism: Vulpes vulpes (assembly GCF_048418805.1). NCBI lineage: Eukaryota > Metazoa > Chordata > Mammalia > Carnivora > Canidae > Vulpes > Vulpes vulpes. Next base: position 143,707,584 of record NC_132792.1, read on the forward strand.
AAAATCTTAAACACACACACAAAAAGCCACAGAAGTGTTCAGCATGGGTGACAGACTGAACCACGTTGGGATCACAGGTCCATTTTCTTGAGGACAACAGTGTTTCAGATGGCAATGTGTCTGGTCAAGGTTGCTTGAATGCAAATCATTTTATACCAAGCTTGCTTCTCAGTATGTTAAGTGCACATCTCCTTTAGCTGTGAGTTGGGGACCTCCTGCCTGCAGCAAAGTCTCTGGCTTTGAAGGCCTCAGTGCAGGAGTGAAGGCATAAACTTCCAGAACCGATTTCCCAGCCAAGTCCCTTGAACTGGATGCACAGGGCAGAGCAGAGCAGGGCACAGCAGAGCAGTCCAGCAGGGCGATGCCGGGCAGAAGTAGAGGTGAGGTAGAGCAGAGCTTCTGATGAAAAGCTTGGGTGAGTGGAGAGTAAGGAAGGGCCACTTTTTAGAGGACGTGGGAGGAAGGGAGCTCTGACTTATTGCAGCTGAGACTCGGTGACAGCTAAGGGCCAGATGTAAATGATCTCAGTGAAGACTGCAGTATGAAGGCCAAGAGAAGAGAGGGGAGGCATGGAATTTACCCAAATATCCAAAAGGTTTCATTGTAAGGTCTTCAATTTGTCCGTGGCCTCAAAATGAGACTTCTTGAGAACGAGCAAAGTAATATCACTCTTTTAAAAAGCAGAGGTCACATACCTTATCGGAATGGCTAAAATCCAAAAAAACCTGACAGTTCCCCATGCTAGCGAGGATGTGAAGCAACAGGAACACTCATTCATTGCTTGTGGGGATGCAAAATGGAACGATCACGTTGGAAGCCAATTTGGCAGTTTCTTACAAAATCAAACGTACTCTCACCATACGATCCGAGCCACTACACTCCTAGATGTTTACACAGTCGAGTTGAAAGCTGTGTCCACGCAAAAACCTGCACGTGAATGTTATATCAGTTTTATTCAAAACCAGTGCAAATTGGAAGTGACCAAGATATCCTTCAATGGGTGAATGGATAAACAAATGGTACAGGGGATCCCTGGGTGGCTCAGCGGTTTAGTACCTGCCTTCAGCCCAGGGCCTGATCCTAGAGTCCCGGGTTCGAGTCCCACATCGGGCTCCCTGCATGGAGCCTGCTTCTCCCTCTGCCTGTGTCTCTGCCTCTGTGTGTGTGTGTGTCATGAATAAATAAATAAAACCTCTTAAAAAATGGTACAGATGGATAAAGAAATGGTGATCCATCCAGACAATGGAATATTATTCAGCAATTTAAAAAATGAGTTATCAAGCCACAAAACTACATGGAGGAACCCTAAGTGCATACTGTTAAATGAAAGAAGCCAACCTGAAGAGGCTACGTAGTGTACAGTCCCGACTTACTTGGTGTTTTGGAAAAGACAAAACTAGAGAAATCATAAAAAGATCTGTGGTAACCAGGGGCTGTGGCAGGGGGAGGGAGAGGGATGTGTAGGTGGAGCGTAGTGGGTTTTGAGTGTAGGGAAACTATTCTCAATGCAACTGCAACAGTGAATACATGTTATTAATGCAATTGCCAAAACCCATAGATGGAGGGCACCTGGGTGACTCAGTGGTTGAGCAACTATCTGCTTTTGGCTCAAGTCATGATCCCGGGATGCTGGGATCGAGTCCCACACTAGGCTCCCTGCTTGGACCCTGCTTCTCCCTCTTCCTATGTCTCTTCCTCTTTATGTGTCTCATGAATAAATAAATAAAATCTTGAAAAACAACAACTACAAACCCATAGATGGTACAACATGCTGTCTCTTCAAGAGAACTATGGCCTATAGGTAATTAATTATAATGTGTCAGTATGGACTCATCAAGTGCAACAAATAAACCACACTAATGCAAGATATTAATAATAAGAGGGAGAAAGGTGTGGGGGTGGAGATAGGAAGGTGGGGGCTGAGTATTTAGAACTCTGTGTACTATCTGCTCAATTGTTCTTTACATCCAAAACGGCGCCAAAAAATAAAGTGTGTTAATTATTGTTTAAAAGAAAGAGATTTCACATTGACAGAAAAAAAAAGAGGCAAATGGGATGAGACTTATTTTTAAATTTTAAGAGAGGCAGCAAGGAGATCCTGGAAACTTGCCTGTAAACGGCACAACCAGCCTTGCTACCCAAGGGCCGCCTTCATGTACAGGATCCTTCACTTATATAATAAGTCCACACCACATTTCCTCAGTGGTACAAGTTCAGGTCCTGTTGGGTTTGCATATGGAACCCCATTGGAAGTGAGGACCAAAATTTTCATTCCCTTCCTAATTTTCTGAATTTTCTCATGAAAGTGAAATCAAGCTTGTCTCTGGTAAATTTTTAAAAGCAGCATCAGAAATTCCTTCCAAAGGAAAAAGGCTTTTCTGTGACTGAACTTTTCTCAATCAGCTATAATGATGGCTTTCCTGTTAATTCTCCCTAATTATGTAGAAGGCCTTTTAAATTTGTTTGGTTTTTCTCTTCTGACATGAAGCAATCAGCCCACCTTTCATATTATAAGAAGGTGGCAGCTGCTTTTTCTCCTTTTCCTCTTGTTCTTCTTCCTTTTAAGTCTTTTCTCCATTTTGGAATTTCTGCAAGTGATCCAAGGTGTAAATCCCAATCTGTCCCTCAAATGGTCTTTAGTGAGGTGCTTGCTCTAAATCCCCCTGAGCCACCAACTTGTCCACCAGCCGAGGGCCTTAATCCCCTTGAGTTCTAAATCCTTTTGCTTTGGGGCCCAGGATCTCATCCCATAACCTTTTGAATCACCAACATAACTGAGAAAGTTGGCCCTTTCCATGTAAATGGCAAGAAAGCCTAAAGGCAATAAGCCCTGCAGAGCAGAACGTATTGATTTCAAAGATCACCTTTGATCCACACTTTTCCTCTTTATAATGTGTGGTTTTCTTCTCTTAATTAGAAAGAGCCAGGGATTATCTGCACAAAACTGGAAGGTTTATCGTGATTGGTGGGATTGTCTCTCCTGTCCATGACTCCTATGGAAAACAGGTGGGTTCCTCCTTTGCTTCTCTGCTCCTTTTGCTCCCCCCCCCCCACCTCGTGGCTCTCCCAGCCCACAGCTGCCCCCCTGCCATCTCAGCTACACCTCCTGGGAACACGCAATGCCCCATAGCAGGCGTCGTGCTCAGGCACACCTGAGCCAGTGGCGCTGGGCATCAGCTGGGAGGAACAGTGCCCAGGCCCGTGCCCACGCCCGGTCAGCGCTCAGTAGAAGCGGGGTGGCCGCCCCGCTGAGGGCCACTGGCGGCCGGTTGCGGCCTGGCCAAGTCTTTTCTGGAGTTTAGGAGGAAAAGACCTTTGCCTTTTCTGATCTGATTTAAAAGTCCCTTCCTTGCTGCTCAGTCCCTGCCACATGTCCAGGAAGGTCTAGGAGCCCTCCAGCGTGTCCATCCCCCCTTCCACCCCCATACCTGTCGGTGGGCACCGGGGAGGTCACGGCCAGCCGGAGCCTCGGGGCAAGGCACCATTGCGGGGTTAGGTGTCGTCCCTGTCCCTGTGCTGGGCACGCGTTGGTGGCTTCATCCAGAGGCTCGCCTCCTGACCCTGTCGGGCGTGGCCCATCCCATGGCCTGCGTTCCTTCCCGCTCGCCACTCGGCGTGTCACCATGTCTGCGTGGCAGATGGACAGGCGGGAGGCCACACCCTTGGTCCCTGCCACCACTGACAAACGGCCACCCCTGAATAATGGGCCAGCTTGGGATGGGGTCTCGGGAGGCCGTGGGGAGCCGAGGGAGCCCCCCAGTGACTGCTCTGTTGTCCCCCAGGGCCTTGTGTCCAGCCGGCACCGCCTCATCATGTGTCAGCTGGCCGTCCAGAATTCCGATTGGATCAGGTAGGGCTGGCCTGGTGACTGCCAGAGTGGGTGGCCTGGGACTCACTGGGGGTGAATGGAGAAAGAGGAGTGGGGCACCTGGGTGGCTCAGCAGTTGAGCATCTGCCTTCGGCCCAGGGTGTGATCCTGGGGTCCCGGGATCGAGTCCTGCATCGGGCTCCCTGCATGGAGCCTGCTTCTCCCTTTGCCTGTGTCTCTGCCTTTGGATTTCTCAAGAGTAAATAAATGAAATCCAAGAAAGAGAGAGAGAAAGAGAGAATGAAGGGAAGGGAAGGGAAGGGAAGGGAAGGAAGGGAACGAAGGGAACGAAGGGAACGAAGGGAAGGGAAGGGAAGAAAGGGAAGGGAAGGGAAGGGAAGGGATAGGAAGGGAAGGGAAGGGAAGGGAAGGGAAGGGAAGGGAAGGGAAGGGAAGGGAAGGGAAGGGAAGGGAAGGGAAGAAAGAAAGAGGAGGAGTCCCCTTATCCATCTGGATCCCACAGGGGTGGGGAGGCCGGAAGAGGTGTTCCTCCCCCCTGCCCTCCCCCCCCCCCCCCCCCCCCCCCCCGCCCACCGGCAAAAATTATGCAGCCTTCCAGGTGGCCCAGCCTATCCACAGCTTTGTTTCATAACAAGCCGTAGGGCCCCGCAGACTTAAGAGGGAAGCTTCAGGGTTCCTTCTGCTCTGGGACTTTGGGATCCAGGAGTATTCCTGAAGCATCACTGGATTAGGGGTGAGGCCTGGCCAGGAAATCGGAAATGCCTCTCCACTTTCCTCCTCAGTTACTTCCCATGGACTCTCATTACCTTTTCGAGAATGTTCCCTGGCCTTCCTCATTTCCCGTTCCTGAACTCGGGCTCCCTGGGGCTCCACGCTGACCTGACCGGGGGAGCGAGGGGCTGCCAGCCAGGGCTCCGGCCTTTCCCTGGACCCGGGGCACAGTCCTCACCAAGATGCAGACGCCTCGGTGATGCGCAGGCTTGCAGTGTAATTAAAGCAAGCTTCCACTAATTACGCTAATTGTGCTCCCCAAAGTTCCTACAGTTATAATTTGCATGAGAAAACGGAGCTTTAAAAAAATAATGGCACACCATTTGTACTGTAATTTCCCCCCACGGAAGAATAAGCAGCACCTAGAGGTTTCCCTGAAAGGAGGGGAGTGAAGAGAAGCCGACCTCACAAGGAGGGGGAAGAGATGGGGTGGGAGGGAGGGAGAGCAGGGAAGGGAAGCGACCATAATAACTAAATAGCGATCCTCGCCTGTGGTGAGCCCTGATTTGTGTGAGAAACACTTGCCCTTGAGAGGCTGCCTCATACAGGTGGCGACAGCTGCCTCTTCTCTGCTGAGAAACAGACCCAGAGAGCTCAAGGGCTTTGAGGGAGCACAGCACCTCTGTGGTGGCGGCCGGGAGAGAAACCAGGCCTAGTAACATTGTGGCTCAGGATCTCCTGGGGAAAACAGGGTCCCATGGGGAAAAATACCGGCAGGAGGTTGGTTGTTCCTGCTTGGATGTGACTAGAGAATTCTGGAAGAATTGCTTCATTCATTCAACGAATATTTACCCAGCTCACTCCCCCCCCCCACCCCCCTGCAGTGCTCCAGGCACTTGGGGAGAGTCAGAGTTCCAAGAACTGAGATCTCTGGGGAGGCCCAGGTAGCTCCAGAGGCAGGGGCCGGGGCCCTGGGGCTGGGGGAGCCTGTCTAGCCTCGTCTGCTGGTTTCAGGCGGGCGGGTGGTGGGCAGGGATGCGGGGAGCCTGATGCACAAGCTGCCTCTCCAGGGTTTCCAGTGAGCTCTCGCCACTGGGAAGCTTAGGTGTGTGTGCCCCGTGGGAGGTGGGCAGGGAATGCTCAACTGCTGAGAAAATGTTGGAGAAATATCCCAATTTAGCAGCTCATTAAGTTGGCAATTAAGCTCAAGCTCTGCATCAGCCTGGGCTAGGTCCCTGCTCATTTCACATCCTGGTGATGAAGTTTTGGAATATAGGTGAGGTTTGGTGGGGTGAGGTCCGGAGTCCATGACCAAGAAAAATTCTTGAGATGTCTTTGGTGCAAAATGGTGGTTTTATTGAAGCCCAGGGACAGGACCCGTGGGCAGGAAGAGCTGCTGCCCGGGCCTGTGAGGGGTGGCTGATTATATACCTGGGAGTTGGGAGGGGTTTGAAGGAGTTTTGGAAGCAAGGTTTCCGGGACTTGGAGGGGGCTAGCTGTTGTTGGGAAAAGGTCATTTATTACCGTCTAATAAAACCTGAGTCATGAGATCCTTCAGGTGTATATTGGTGGGCCGTGTGCTTGGAGGATGATTGCCAACTCGTACCTTGAGGGTTTAGAGATTAAAGTAGACTTACAGGCCCCTGGGGGTCGGGCTAAGATTGCCTTCTGCCCTTAGCAAAGTATTAACATCAAGGCAGTTGAGTCCCTAGAGGAAAGTCCCTCTGCCTGTTTCAAGGACTTGTCAGTGTGCTGCCCCGGGCTTGTGCTTTGTCCTCAGCTAGTCCTCTGTTCCCCCATCACTGGTGGACAGGAGGGGTCGACCAGTGTGTGTGGCTCTGCCTTTCAGTCTGGGGGGCACACCTCCCCTATGTGCCCACAAGCCTCCTCCCCCACCCCCCACTGTACAGGGAGGCACACAGGGGCAGATCCCCCAATTCAAATATCTGTAGCCACCACTTGAGGAAGGCCTGGCTTTTCATCCTTATCACAATCCCACAGAGCCCAGAGGAGAACTTTCATCTTGTGGGGAAGCACAAGAGCCAGACTCTGTACTAAGCACTTTCTAAACCTCATGGAGCCCTTCTCATAACCCCACAAGAGAGTTATATAGTCTGTAAAATAACAGGTGGGGAAGGTGAGCACCAAAAGACCATATAACTTTCCCAAAGCTCCATACCGTCCTCGTTTTACAGACGGGGAAACTGAGGTGTAGGGAGGTGTTTCAGGCCCACGTTTGATCTGATTTGGGATCTCGGTGTGAGCAGCTTGGCTAAGTTCCCTGAGCTATGTTCTCTGGAATTACTAAAGAAAGAGTGTGAGAACAGAATCCAAGGGAAACCTCTTTCTGGTTACCTTAGGGTGGACCCCTGGGAGTGCTATCAGGACACCTGGCAAACCACCTGCAGTGTGTTGGAACACCATCGGGACCTCATGAAGGTGAGCTGGGCCACGGCGGGGAAAGGTGGGTGGCCCCCAGCAGCCGGGCAGGCCGGGGATGGGTGCTGCTGGCCTACTGACCTGGTTCAGTTTCCTGCTTCTCAGCCAGCTGTGTGGGAGAGCAGGCCTCGAGCAGCAGGAAAGAGGGCAGTCAGTGAGGAACCCAAATAGTTCCAGGGGTTGCTCCCCATCTCGCTCCCCCTGCTTCGTATGACTTGGGGTGGTTTTCATCTTCTGACAGCAAATCCAGGGTGGGATTAAGGAGAGACTTCAAAAAGTGAGTAGGGAAGGAGACCTGGCCAAGGAAGGCAGAACAGAGGAGCTGTGGGACGAGGTACAAGCCACCAAGATGCTCCTGCCCCATCTGCTTAGCACCTGCCAGTCCCCTTACTCCAGCCCCAGGGGCTGTGGCCGAGGCACCTCACCCCTGCCAGTCATCGTACCTTTGTTCATGCTCTTTCCTCCTCACATGAGTTCTAAGGCAGACAGTGTTCTGGTCCTCGTTCTATTAGTGGATGAAAGGAAGCCCAAAGAGGTGAGCCAACCTATCTGAGGACACAGCCATTGTTTGGTGAACACAGATGGGAGCCAGTGGCTTGCGCCCAGTTGTAGCGACTGAAGAGCTGGTTGCCAGATTATAACAAGTGATCAGAGTGTGCAGAAAGCACCCTTCCCAGATCAACACCAGCCCATCGATTTCCACGGCAATAGGATGAAGAGCAGTGCCATCCACAGCAAGAAGCCTGACCGACCAAGACAAGGTGCAATGGATTCCGCTCACCTCCGCTCACCCTGTCACGGTGCCCTCCTCAGCCCCAAACAGCAGACCAGATGGCATTGTTCTAACACGGGGAGCATCTCTACCCATCTGTGTTTTCTGTCAGTGGGTGTCTGAATCCTCCCCCGGGGGAGCAGTCAGCAACCCCGGTCACCTCACGCTCCACCAGCTGGGCAGCTGTGCTTTATTTTAATAGAGTTGGAGCTTAGGGTTTCTGACCAGCCAGGGAGTCAAGAGGAAGAGGAAGAAGAAGAGGAAGAGGAAGAGGGAGAGCTCTAGCTGGGTGCCGCTTGATCGATTGGGTTGATCCCCCTTGGAATCAGAGAAAACACATCTCCCTTCCTTCCGTTTTCAGAGTCTCTCACACATATCCTGAGCCCTCTCTGGTCCCCTTGGAAGGACTCCGACATAGGGTGGCCCTGACTTGCTCCCTGGGCTGGTCTCAACAACAGCAGTGACAAAAGGCATCCCATCTTACTGTCTTAGTCAGGATAGGCTAAGATACGCCGTGGTAACAAACAGCCTTCAAATCTTAGTAACTTCCCCTCAGTTTATTTCTCACACTACACGTCAGCTGGGGCTCAGCCGGGGCCTCTGCACCTTCTTATCACTCAGGAGCCTCAGACTCCATGGTGGAAAGGAGGAATCAGGGACCTCGCAGACATGCCCGAGTCCTGGCTGTACCAGCCATGAGGCCTGAGTGCTGTTTGACCGTTTGCACGCCTGGCCTTCCCCAACCCTCCCTCCGTTACTTCTGCCCAGAGGCAAGAGTCTGGGCCAAGCAGCTCAGCTGTCACATGATGGGCAGAGGCCAGCAGAGAATGTGAGTGGGTCCCAAGGGCCCCTGCCTGAGAGTGGAGGCTGCTGACTCCCCATCTGTCCTGTTCTACCATCAGGCCGGTGTTCCTGGCGTGGAGGATAGACCTGTAGGAGAGTGACACAGGCCTTCCTTGGTCGGTGACCCACAGCTGTGCTCGGAAAGGCCTCTGAGAACGTGAGAGCCTGTGGAGGGCTGACGAGGGCAGAGTGGGGCATGCTCCTTTTCTTCTCTACCTAGAACAAGTCCAGTGGGACCAGCCATGCAAGCAGCAGGAGCAAGAAGTCCTCAGCTACCAGGACAGCTACTAAATGAGAACATGGCATTTTCTTTTCTGGAGGTGAAATAATTATAAAAAAGAAGGCAGGCTGCCTCTTCCACTCCACCAGCCACCACTGGGCAGAGAATCCCACAAAGCAGGCTAAGAAGAGCCTTTAGTAGCGGCCTCAGCTGGCTCCCAGATGTGGCTGGATGCTGCTGTGACCTCCTGCCAACAGGAGCATTGCAGAAGTGACAGGTCACCCCACAGAACAAATGCCTGTCCTTCCCTGGGCTCAGGAGGATTCAGCGCTGCTCTCTGCCTCTGCAGGGGAGGTGCCTTCAGGGGGTCACGGCAGCCCTGGGGCTTGGGGTTCTCTGGCAGCAGGACTCAGAAATCCAGAGAGAGTGGTGCGCGGAGGTGGGATACCGGCTTTCAGGGAAGGGACCTTGCATAAGCAACAGCCCTGGAAAGCTAACCTGACTGAAAATCCGTCCTTTGTTTCCCTGTAGCGGGCCCTCACAACCACAGCAGGGAAGGGGGGTTGCTTCTGGGTCAGCTGTGAAGAATGCAGCCTTATCAGCTCTCTGCTTTCTGCCGCACCAGAGGGAAGCAGCAGGCCAGATAACACAGCACAATGGATAATAGGCATAGAATTTCCGTTTGGGTCTGGGATGTGTATGCGCACTGGCAAGCTGGCGCACGAGTGCCCAGAGGCCCCCCCTTCCTGCCACACAAACACATCCTGCTTGGCCTGGCACTGCTCTCTGCCTTGGCCCCGTCATTGGCATCTCTGGCCTGGAGAGGCGGCAGGTGGCGATAGTGCCTGGTGTTTGTATGACCTTTCCCAAGCTTACGCAGCCCTTTTGCAGACATGACCTCATTCGAGCCCCGTGAAGCAGGCAGGGAGGGCAGGTATGCACGTTACACAGAGGGTTACAACATCGGCTGCCAGGTGCCAAATACTCTACAGGCAAATGCTTTGCACATGCTCACATGTGCCATCCCACCACAGCCCCGTAAGGCAGCCACGTGGCCTGTCCGTGTTCAACTCTTGAGCTTCAACTCTTGAGGTTCAAGAGACGTTCCCAATCCAAGGTCACGCAGCCAGAAGGGGGCAGAGCTCAAACTTGAACCAGGGTCTGTGCAGCAGTAGACCCCATGCTTTTCCAGCCCTGAGCTAGCTGCCTTGCCTCCTGCCAGTCTAGTGCAGCCACGTGGTACAGCTGGGTCCAGAAGCCACCCCAGCCACCACCTCCAAGTGGCCTCCCCAAGATAGATGAGCAGATGAACATTTGAAGATAACTAGGAATGCTTCTCATAAGTCACTTGGCTAATGACACCAACCTTGTACCTCTCCCTTTTCCCAGCGGGTGACTGGCTGCATCCTCTCCAATGTCAACACACCCTCCATGACGCCTGTGATCGGACAGCCCCAGAATGAGACCCCCCAGCCCATTTACCAGAACAGCAACGTGTCCACCAAGCCCACTGCAGGTAGGGGAACAGTGATGTGAAGCCGTGGTTCTCAAACTTCAGAATCAACTGGAGGACTTGATAAAATCCAAATTGCTAGGTCCTTCTCCAGAATGTGATTGAGTAGGTCTGGGAGGGAGAGGAGAATTTGCATTTTTAACGAGGTGATGTGGATGCTCTGGTCCTGAAAATAGAGCCTCAGGGAGAAATAGTCACAATGAGAGAGAGAGAGAGAGAGACAGAGAGAGAGAAACAGAGAGAGACAGGGTTGATGGGCGTGCATTTTTTTCTGCATTTAAATATAAATATAATTGTCTTAGCTGGGAATTAAAAATACAGAAGGCAGCATTTTTCTCTGCCTCTCTCAAAGGGGTTGAGGATCTCGCCCAAGGTCACACAGTGATGAGGTAGCAGGACTAGGCTTTCAAACCCAGGTGTCTGCATTCAGAATCACACACTCTTAGCCACCTCTTCAGTGGCAAAGAGCAAGGGCTCCAACATTTACCCAACGCCTAGTACTGTATGGCCGCACAGTCCTCAGTGCTTTACACGGATTCTCATTTAACGCAGCAATTCTGTGACATAGATACTGTGTTCCCATTTACCAAGGGAAAACAAATTCAGAGAGGGCAAGTGATTAGCCTAAGGTCACACAGCTCAAAAGTAGAAAAGTCAGAGTTCATATTCAGGACTATTTAATATCAAGGTCCACATTTTTTCCAATAGTATTTTTTTTTTTTTACCAACTAATTGCAAGGGACAGATCCTGGTATTACTTTTCACGTCTAGAGACCATAAGCTGTTATATTAGTCAGTTCTAAACAGGGTAGTTCACAAAAAGGCAGAATTTATTCGTTCTTACACAGCTACATGTGGGGGCTCAGAAAAATTTTCTGGATTAGGGCCCCGAGAGGTCATCAAAAACCGGATCCCTCTCAGCTGGTTGAGTAGGATGTCTCATTATTATAAAGTCGGTCTTCATGGGAAGGAATGAAGGCTAAGGCTCATATTAAAAAATGAAAAAAAAATAGCCCATATGTCTTGTAAATTCAGAATATGAGCCAACTTATGGTATGCAAACATATCTGCATAATGCATTTTTTTAATGGAGGAAAATAAATAATATACCAGTATGTTAGTGGTGGTTATCTCCAGGGATGGGGTTATGGGTGCTTTTTATTTTCTTCTTTATTTATATCCCTCTTCCGTATTTTCCATGTTTTAATAGTATATTAAACATGAGCAGAAAATAGATTCCAGTCTATGGCTCAAAATGCTTGCGACTTGGACTGTGAACGAGAAGGAATGTTTGCTGTCATATTTCTGTTCTTTCTCTCTACCCTCCTGCCTCCCACTACCCAACCCTTGCCCCCTCCAGTGCAACCCTGTTGTTTAAGTGTCCCAAATGCCGGGCTGTAAGTTGTGAGTGGTTCTCTCCCTCTGTCCCTGTCTGTCTTGCTCTCTCCCATAGCCAAGATCTTGGGGAAGGTGGGAGAAAGTTTAAGCCGGATCTGCTGTGTCCGCCCGCCCGTGGAGCGCTTCACCTTTGTGGGTAAGGGAGCAAGGACCCTCTTTCCGGGTCCTGTGTCTTCTTTGTCCCTCCCTATATTCATTCAGCAAACACCTCCCAGCACCTGCTGTGGGATGACCATTTATAGAGCCATGATGAAGAGAAAAGAGAAGTAAACAGAAATGTCCCCCGGCCTGCAGGGCCAAGCAGTTACAGGAGGCCAGAGGGTGTGACCAGCCTGCCCTGGGGCTGCTGAGGGGCCTCTGCGGTGATGTGCTCATTTCCCATCCCCCTCCACCCCTACACACAGAATGAGGCCACATGCTTAAGAGTTTTCAGGGGCCCGGAATCCTCCCTCGGGGCCTTCCAGCTCTGGCAGTGTCTGTGCCCCTGCTGATAGGCTACTAACCCACATGCTCTGCCCTTAATTCCCTGCTTCTGGCTGTTCCTTCAAGGACTCAGCATGGATGAGAGCATCCGAGTCTCTGGGGGCTCTTTCAGGGTCCCCCGATTCAACTCTGTGGAAGAGCTGAAGGTCTAGACCTCATTCCTCAGACTCTTTGGGGCTGACTTCTGCCGTTTCTGAGATTTCCAATTTCAGGCATCTTGAAAAGGAACTAAGATGGGTGACCGAGGAGAGAGGAGATGAGGGACCCAGGTGGCACCTCTGTGGTTTTGTGCACGCCGGGGACCCCCATGTGGGTGTTGCACACTTAAGAGCGCCGCGTGTCAAAGGCTCCACCTTTCTCGTCTCCCACGGGCTCATGCTGCATCTGCCGTGGGAAAAATCTCAACATGTTCAGTTTGGCCTGTTCCTTGAACCAGGCAACCCCTAAGGAGAGAGGGCCACCTCCTTGTGACTCTAAAAGCTGCTTCCCTAAGCTTAGAGGACATTGCTTTTGTGGACTGCCTCCCTAAAATACAGAAAGAAACAGAAGGTGCTCAGCGTGAGTGTGTGTGTGCTTTCGTCACTGGCTTCCCAGTGAAGCTGTCTGACTCTTAAAGCCCCAGAAATCTGAATTCCTGCCCAAGAGCACAAGGAGAGGATGCTCCCTCTCCATTTTGGGCTGGACTGCTCCCCGTTCACCGTGCACGGATGCCCGCTGTGTAGGGAAGCAATGACCCCCACTTTCCCCACACTCAACCCCATCCCACACACTCCTCTGGAGGCCCCTGGCAGACTGAGTGTTGAGGAGCAATAAGTCAGTTCCCTGATGCTTCTCCGTGACCTCTTTCCTCCCTAGATGAGAACGCCAATCTGGGCACAGTGATGCGGTATGAAGAAATCGGTAAGTGTGGCTGGAAAAGGGGGACACTTGGAGCTTCCTGCCTCTATGCGGTGGGGGAGAGGCCAAGTGGGGCAGGGGAGAGGTCTGGAGACCCTGAGTTGTGTCTGCTCTCAGAATGATTGCTCCAAACTAGATGAGAATCTTAGTTATCTCCCATCTGGCCAGTCCCCAGGAGGTAGGATGGGATGGCTTGGCAATTTTCCCTGCAGAGCCTCCTCTCCCTCATCCAAAACACATGGAAGTTAGGCCTCAGTGGCAGCCAGAGGGGCCTTTCTTTTGCCTATGACACTGCGTGAGGCAGAGGAGCTCCCCTGTCTTCTTTTTCTTCTTCCTGACTTCTGGGCTTGGAGGGCAAGGAGGGGAGAGGAGGCCGAAAGCTGCCTCCAAGGCCTCCCCGCAGCCTGGGGCAGAGGCCAAGGTGCCCCCCGTCTGTGTGAGGGTGTGTGGGCCCGAGGCCAGAGCGGGTGGACGGGGCCTCCACCGGGCGGTCAGATGGGAAGGAGCTGGCTCACCCGTGGAAATGAGCTGAGTCCTGCCGGACCCTGGGAAGCAAACCAGAAAACTGAGTTCTTCCCAAGGTTCCAGGGCGGGTGAGAGATACAAGGGTGTGAGGCTGGGAAAGAACAGACAGCTGCCAGAATGGAGCAGGAGTGGGCGCGGGACCAGGTGACAGGAAAGGTCGGTGACAACTGGAATGCTTGGAACTCTAGCGTGAGGGGCAGCCTGGTGTCCAGCAGACACGCTCGATCTGGAATCCCAGCTGCAGAGATACGCCAGGCCAGTGCCTTCCTGGTCTGCCTCCATCGGGGGCTGGAGGTCAGGTGTTCCTGCTGTGGTCCTCGGAGCATCGGGTTCTCTCCCAGGAGGCCCCGCAGATGTGACGTCACTCAAGGGGCTTCTCCGGGTCATGTCCTCTGATCGGAGGGGTTGTGGCGTACCTGAGTTGGCTCCTACTGTTTTGTTAGAACCATTTCTAAAGATTTTTCAGGAAGCATGCAAACTGGTCGTTACATGCCGCCAATGCAAAGCATTAAATTATATGAAATACATTGCATTAACAACAAAGATGCTGAGTACTCAAAACTCCTCAGTCCTGAGGTGTTCTGCCCAAACGCCCCAAGGGCAAGGAAGAGAGCAAAGCCTTACTTACACTCTCACTCCCTGCCCTTCCACACCTGGCCCCGAGCGGCCTTCCCCGGGAAGTCTTCTTGACCAGCCAGGCTCAGAGCCATCGTCAGACCTTTAACTGTGTTCAGTGTCTATTCCTCTTGTTCCTTGTCCCAGAAAGCATGTGCTGTGGCAAGCTTCAGCGTGACCCTGTTTCCCTTCCCGGCCCCCAGGGCCAGTGTGTTGGCCGCAGCTGCCTGGAGCTCCCCGGCCTGCAGAGAGGCGCGCAGATGAGCGCTTGCACAGTGTGCTTCAGGCCAGCACCCTCAGGGTCCCTTATCTTACTGCCGCCTTGCACCGGGCAGAGCTAGCCTTACCCCATCTTGCTCTTCTTTCCAAGAAGGGAAAGCTGGGAGGCTCCAGATGTTAGGACAGATTCGTGGCCTGGGGGTCTGGTGTGGTAGGGGTGGCCTTGGAGGGCAAGGGGAGCTGCAAAGGGCCCTGGGGTCTGGGCTTCACAGACCCGGGATTCCTGGGAGGGGATTGTGGTTGGGGCCCCACCGATTCGGCCTCCTGGCTCCAGATCCCTACATAGGGGTGAACGATGGGGAGGGAGGCCGAAGGGAGCTGCCCTGCTTCCAGACTGCTGTGCCGGAAGGCCCTCTGGCTCACGAGAAAGAAAAAGCCATTTCCTCCCAGCTCAGTTAGCCTCTAAGGTTCGGTTTCCATGTCCTTAAGCCCCTGACTGCTCCTGGAGGCTGCTCCAGACTCAAGGCTTTGCGGGCTGGAAAGGCCTGCGTTGGGCTCCTGCGATAAACCAGGAGGAACCGCTGCTGCCCTCCAGCGGCCACGCGTGGCATCCCAAGCTCTGCTATGGGGCCTGGGGTCTGTGACCAATGCATCTGTTCTGGTCCTGCAAGAAAAGGTGGAGACCTCACTTTTTAGCTTTCTGTGCTTTGGCTTTAAAAAAAAAAAAACAAACCCCAACCATGTACTCAAATGAGTTTCTGGCTTGGGAATAGAAAAGAGATTTATTTTCATGGCTGTAGAGCAAAGCTTTCTCAACTGTGGACCATAGACATCTGGAAATAAATAGTTCTGTGATGTGGGGGGAGCCATGTGCCTTGTAGGATGTTCAACAGCATTTCTGCCCTCCGAGTACCAGATCCCAGGAGCCCACCTCTCTCCCTGGTCTTGACAACTGAAAAATGTCTCCAGGCATTGTCAGGTCTAGATCATTCTGCCCCCGCCCCCCCCCCCCCCCATGAGACCCACTGACACAGAGAAAGCCAAGGGCCGCCACATCCTCTGGACAAGGCCACCCAACTGAAATCTTAGGCAGTCAGAACTCCAGAGCCTCGGCTTCTTTCTCTTTCTACAGAAAAAGAGCTCCAGAGCTCTGGGTGGTTCCAAGCAGGGGATGGGGAACAGTAGGATCCCAGGTATGGCCCAGTCTGGCTCCTCTCAGCCATATGAAGGCTAGTTCATCTCCACAGATGGGGAGTTGGGCCAGAAGGCCTGTGGCATAGCATGGAAGGAGGGAGACACCTCTTCCCCGTGCCCCCCCCCCTTCCCACTCCAAAAACAAAGGCCATGAGGTCCACCCAGGAGGCTCCTGGACAGCTTGCCTCCATGGCCTCTGTGGTCACTTGTCTGCTGTTCACTTATTCAGTAAGTCCCAAGCACCTACCATGTGCGGGTCACTCTGCCAGGCCCTGGGGATATAAAGATAAGTTAAGGTCCCCACACATAAGCAGATTGGGCTACGGGATGATGTGGAGGGAAGGGGAGGCTACAGGAATATTTTGTAGCTAAGACCCCAGGGCTCCATGGGGCTCCCTGAGGAAGGGCTGCCCTGAATGGAACAACAAGATGTTGGCACTGTCGTCAGCCCAGCAGCCTTCCTTCTCTGTGCCACCTGGAGACTCCTGCAGCAGGGACCAGGTCACTGTCTGAAAGTCCTTGTGAGGTCCCCGAGGAGCTGTGTGGTCTCAGGCAGGCAGGCCTAACAGCCATGTCTCCACGTCGGTGCAGGGTGGCAGTGGTTTCTGGAAGGCTCCGAGCAGGGCTGTCTCACACTTTCAGACAAGATGCCCACAGCCACGGCCTCTTGCCAGAGGGCCCAGGGTGCCTGGGAACCACACGCTGCACACTGAGTCACACCCAGGCAGAGGTCTTCCCCCACGTGGTTCTGAGAATCCTGGGATCCTTTTCTCCCCACTGCTCAGTTTTAATAAGTCAGTGAATTTGCTGCCTGTCGTGATGGGCCATGCTGGGACAATTCAGAGCAGGCTTCAGGAGGGAAGGAAAATAAGTGACAAGCAGGAAGCCCGCCTGGGAAGGAGGCGGGTGGGCTCAGCCTTGCTTCTCAAGCTGTTTGCTGAGGGCGGTGGCCCTGGAAAGGGAGGACATCTGATTAACTCAGTACCGCATGGGTACACTCGGTGTTCCCCCAATCCCCCATCGTGTCAGCATTTGTGATGAAGCCTGGATAATGCACAGCAGCATGGAAGCCAAACTCTGTTGACAATTAAGTTTGATGGGGAGCAAAAGAGAGAGCCCCTTAGATCTAAGACAAGTCACATAGCTGGCTCGGTCTCTCTTGGGATGACCAACCATCCTGGTTTAGCACTGAAGGACCCAGGCCCCCAGAAACCCCTCCGTACCAGGCAAGCCAAGACCCTCCCTGAATGATAGCTCCTCTCGCAAAGGGCAAGAGTGGTCTGTAAATGAGCCGGGGGCGTGGCGGGCAAAGGCTTCTTTACTTAAAGCACGCACCACAGTGCAGGGGAGCCTGGAAGAGCTGGGTGCTGGAACCCCAAGGGTTGGTGACTTCTGTATTAACAGGGGAAGGGCTGGGAGTTGCATGTTTTCCAGGTCTCCACTTACCCCTGTGCAATCTTTGCTCCCCCTCCTCAGAGCTGCGGATCTTGCTGCTGTGTGGCAGTGACCTGCTGGAATCCTTCTGCATCCCGGGGCTCTGGAACGAGGCGGATGTGAGTAGCAGGGTTACTGCAGCACCACACACAGCTGCCTTGGGAAGGATGGGGAGGGGGCACCTGGTTCCAGCCTTTGCTTTTTCCACGCCTCCCCTACTACCTCCCTCCCCAATCCGAGCATCCCATCTCGAGGAGCTCCCCAGAGGACGATCCATTCACATCACTATGGAAGAAAGTTCCCACCTATCCCAAGCTTTATCCCGGACTGCATTTTTGTACTCACTTTTGTATCTTGCTTCTGTAAAGCCCCTTGGAAGAAAGCAATCTGAGTCATGGAATACCTTCTCCAGGGAGTACTTGGAGTGTCTGTGTGTGGCAGTAAGTGGGGGAGGGAAGGATTTAAAAAAAGCCTTCGCCCTTTTGAGATTATGTGTGTTTTGTTTTCCTTTGATTCCTTTTGAAGAGGTAGTAAATACCACCCTAGAATTCCCTCAACAAGAAGAAAGAGGTCAGGAGGAGAGGCATTAATGGCAAAAGGTCAGTAGGATCCTTTGAGCAATTGACTGGGGAAGAGAAGGAAACAGGAAGTTAAACTTATACCACTTGGAAGCTCAATGTACATCTTTTGTTGCCAGATCTGATGTTGATGGTCTTAAATCAGCTAATTCCTAAGTTACTCACCTTTGGTCTGTACGTTGGCTCTTGCTCTTTCATTAATTCGTTCACTGGATAGCCTGAGTTTTGCTAGCTCCCAATTCCATACCCCTGTGCAAGTTGGATTCTCAAGGCAGCAATTCCAGATCTCGTGCTTTCTTTACTAACCTGCTGTGAGACCCCATGCAAACCACTCAACTCTCTGGGAATCAGATTTTTTTTCCAGTTTTATTGAGATATAATTGATATGTAACATGGTATTATTTTTTTTAAGATTTTATTTATTTATTCATGAGAGAGAGAGAGAGAGAGAGTGGCAGAGACACAAGGCAGAGGGAGAAACAGGCTCCATGCAGGGAGCCCGACGTGGGACTTGATCCTGGGCCGAAGGCGGCGCTAAACCGCTGGGCCACCAGGGCTGCCTGTAACGTGGTATTAGTTTAAGGTGTAGAATGCAATGATTTGAGATGTGTATATATTGCAAAATGTTATCAGAGTAAGTTTAACATCACTTCACATAGTACATCTTGGTTGTGTTTTTAAAAATCCATACCATGTTACCTAACACATTCTGACATTTGAAAAAATAGGCAGTATTAGGTGGCAAGACGTATGCATATGAAATTTTTTCGTGTACATACATGTATTTCTCTGAAGAGGGAGAGAAGACCTTCAGGATCAGATTCCAGCTTCCAGGTCCATTCCAACACAGCTCATGACAAAAATCTATCTTGACCTTCAGTTTTTCCCATCTCTAAAATGGGTGTAATAATAGTACCTGCCTCATAGGATTTGAGGAAAATGAAATGAGATTGTGTACGTGAAGTGCCCAGCCTAGTGCTGCACACACAGTTACATACAACAAATGTTCCTAAGGGAATTTACCTAAACTAACTCATAGACGTACACGCAGATATTCCAGGTGAAGGGTGTGAGTGCTAACGCGCTGTGGGAGGACCAGGAGGGCAGGGAGAGTTTCTCCGCAGATGAATTATACTGTGTAAGCCTTTCATCACCACCCCTGGACCATTTCTTGCGGGTGAAATTCTAAACCTCCTTTCAGTTCTGGATGAAGTGACTTAATTAACTTTCACTTTCCTCTCTACTTCACAAGGTGCTGTGAAAGTAAACAGTACTGTACCCAAAGTTGTGTACAAGATCTCAGCAGAGCTCTTTCGAGAAGCTAGGGAAATCAGGGAGTGGAGGGCAGCTGTGGGAGGGCACATCCCTTGGGGAGGCCCGGATGTCCTGGAGGGATGAAGTCAGCACCTGGGGCAGCAGCCTGAAGGGCCGCCTACAAGAGCAGGGAATCTCTGGAGCCCCCTCTCAGGGGCACACCTCCCGCTCTGTGGAGCCTGGAATTTCTAGCATGGGGACCCTGGAAGCACAGCCAGTCCTTCTCTGTTCCTCCCAGTTAGATTGCTGACCTCAGGTCCTCTGACTTCTTTCCAAAATGGTCTCTCTTGCTGTTGGCAGATCTGACATTTGAAGACCAAGAAAAGGAGACCCAGGTCTCTCCTCTTCCCTTTGGGCTCTGGTGTTGACATGACATGTTGGTTAAGACAAAAAAAAAAAAAAAATAGAGAAACCAAAAGCTGTTGATTAACTGGGAATGTAGCCATGAAGGTGGAGTGAGACCCTCACTTATTCAGCTATGTTCCCCCTTGGTTGGTGACTCTGAAGATCCAGAGCACCCAGCCCGGCTGCGCCCAGAGAGCACAACGAGAGGGCCAACAGGAACCCACATCCCTCCTGCCTGGCTGGTACAAATCCCAATCCACAGCACAGGCAGCAGGGACTTGGGTGAAGTAGACACTCAAAGCTCACGCCAAAAGGCTTTCTGGAGCCTAGAGCTCTACCTCCCCATCCCTTCTCACTCAACTGCTCTGTCCCCTAACTTAACCCACAGCCAATCTGTGGAGTCCTTAGAATTGTGGCACCTGAGGCAGAGGGGGGAAATAATCAAGGAGCTGTTTCCTTACATAATGAGTGTGAATCTCAACCCACAAAAGAGGTGTGCTAGAAATATCACCTTTGATTTATTTAAGTCAAATTAAAATTCAAGTCCAGATCTATTCCACAGGGATGATGGGAAGTTAGTCTCAGTTATTGTATTACTGATTAGCAGAACCTGAAAGGCTTCCGTCGGCCCTGAACACGAACATTTGTTCATCAGGGTCCCCACGGACGCCTTCCCTGTCTGGACGTTCGTGGCCACTTGCGGGGCTCCTGGCCCAGTCTGGAAGCCCAGCGCGGGGCCCCACCCACCAATGATCATCAGGACCCATTTTCTTCTGAGGGTTTGCCCCTGGGAGGTTTTGCTCTAGGAGGGAGGAGAGATCTGGTTTTCAGAGATCCCTAGGTTCCTTCTAGTGTGGAAATGGGGGGAGGGGGGGAATGGGGGTGGGGAGAACGCAGAACCTCTTCTTTCTGTTCTAAGGGTATCTTTCTATTTTCTTTCATCCTCGGGATATCTAGAGAAATCTCTTCTGTGAGTTTATAGCCACTGACTGTAAAACATTGATTACTGCCCTGCGAATTAGAGACTAGGGTCTTCTGGTACAGGGTCTGGTTCTCTGCTAGAAATAGGGTTGGGCTGGGCAGAGGGGGATGTAGTTAGTTAGTAACTACTAACTAGTAATTCAATGGCTTATTCCACAGTCCCTGTTTGAGGATGGTTGGATCTCAGGGTCTAGAAAAGGAAGGCCTTACTTTAATAACTTTGTATGGAGTGAGTCCTGCTTATTCTACTAGAAAATTCTACCCTCTGGAGTTTGCCTGGAAGGGGTCCATTTTAGGGTTTTTAGTTCCTATCCATGAGATTACCAGGGACAAGGCATACGGACCTACGCTGGGTTTCTTCATTACCTTGTGTCCCAAGTGATACTTGTTGCCACAGACCTCTGTTTGGTGACCAGGAGCCCAAACCCCTGAATCTGCCCATGACTTGGGGACAGGAGGTGGGGAGAAGAACCAAGCTTCTTGGGAAGGCCACAGGCCCTGGCTCCACATCCTAGCCTCCTATGTTCTTCAGAATTCTCAGGATTCTGGAGGAAGGAGAGAAGCCACTAGTTCAGACAGATCTGGGGAGAAATAGGAGTCTCTCCACCCTTCTGTAAAGAAAGCTCAAAGCAGGCTGTGGAGCAGCTTTGTTCTCCAGCTGGGCTGGGAAGCAGCTGAGCTGGTCTGTTCCACAGCAGGATGCCAAGGCTTCCTTCAGCACAGTCACAAATTCTCCGCTGAGTCGCTCTAGCTCTTTCTATTGGGATTCCTGAAGGGGTGCTCTCCATCCAGCAGTCTAATCACACAGTCAAAGGAACAACCCCACCTCCTAACACATCCCTTGGGCATTTCCTATTAGGCACAAAGATCCATTAGCCCACAGTAAATTCTGACCTCCTCTGACCAATGACACACCCTTCCCCTTACATTCCAGGGGCAGAAAATTCCATACATATCCATCAAGTTTCTCTCCATGGAATACAAAAGAGCTGCTTGTGCAGCCTGGCAGTTGGCTTTTTCATTCTTGATTCCTTAGAGAATTCAAGATCCAGGCTCCTGGGCTAACCTTGGAGATCAACCCCCAGGGACACCTCTATACCCCCCCCCCCCCCCCACACACAGCCCTTCCCATCCCTGGGTTTCTATTACAGAGTTAGTCTCCCTAGGGGACCTGATCTTTGCTGTGCTGCATCATCCTGGCACCAGCACGAAGGCAGGTATCCAAGCAAGGACCAGCATTTGTGGGAAGGCAAGGCCAAGGAATAAAGGGTCAGCCAGAGACACACATTTGTGAAGCAGGAAGCTGTTACATTCACTCTCCTCCCCCAAATAAAATCAGTTGTCTAGGGCTCTTGTGCTGTCAGCTGCTGTGTCCATCCGCTGCTTTGTCCATTATAAAAGAAGGCAGTCTGGCAAATTAATTCTGATCCAAGCATTCTTTCCTTCAATCAATATTTCTTCTTCTTTTTTTTTAAGGATTTTATTTATTTATTCATGAGAGACACACACAGAGAGAGAGGCAGAGACACAGGCAGAGGGAGAAGCAGGCTCCATGCAAGGATCCTGATGCGGGACTCGATCCCGGGACTCCAGGATCATGCGCTGAGCCGAAGGCAGACACTCAACGGCTGAGCCACCCAGGCATCCCTCAATCAATATTTCAACTTAACACATATTATTAGAGCCCAGGGTGAATATAGGCATGTTACTTGTCCTTAGAGCACTTGCGATCTAAAAAGCATCTTTTTTATTATATTCATTTTTTATACTGCATGAAATAAAGTTGTAAAAAGTTTAGAAGAGTTCCTGAAACTATAAGCACTCAATAAATGTTGGCTGTTATTCATCTATTGGTTTTAAAACATTCACTGAGTACCTACCAAGGGCCAGACATTGTTCTGGGGCTGAATGAGCAGAGAAAACAAAATAGACAAAGCTTCTTACTATGTGCACTTTACTTTCTAGATAATAAATACTTTGATATTTCTTGTGGATCAGCTCAGTTAACCCCTAGCACACTCCTGTGAAGTGGAAGTCACACAAGTCTTCTGATTCCTAATCCATAAAAGACATGAGAAGAATGAGAATGATGATAGATAGATGATGATGATGATAGATCATCCTGAGCTTGATGATGATGATAGATCATCCTGAGCAAGGAGCCTGATGTGGGGCTCAATCCCAGGACCCAGGATAGGTAGATGATAGATAGATAGATAGATAGATAGATAGATAGATAGATAGATAGATGATAGATAGATAGATAATAGATATTTCATTGAAGGCTGCAAGAGGGAAGCACTTGAGCTGGGCTTTGAGTAATGGGCAGGATTGGGTTAAGCGGGTGGAAAGAGATGGGCTTTTTGAGTTGAGAGAAGGCTGTAAAAGATCTAATGGTGGGGACAAGAGCTACTGGGAGATGGTTCTGGCTGGTTGAAATAGAAGGTTTAGCTTGGTCTTTATTTGAGAAGGTTTTGACTTTTCAGCCAACAGACAAAAATCATTAAGTTTAATGATTAAAGGTATTAGCTGTTTTCAAATGGTATTTGCATTTTAAATGAGCAAGGGTCAATAATTAACCCAAAGGAAAGAAAATCTGAAGGTGGAACTTTAGGCACCTGAGATGGGCCAGTAAGGAAATTGTTTTTTCTTTTTCTTTCTTTTTGTACTTCTTGAAACCCAGCATTCCATAGGCTGGCTCTAATTGGCTGGATCCCACAGTTTTCCAGCCAACCAGCCATGGGCTAACTGCTTCCTACATCCACCAGCTATGGGAAAACAACCAAAGAAAATAAACAGAGGAGAAGTCAGGGGCCCTAGCCACTCCAGAAGAAATCCCAGGGCGCTAGGACTCATAGAGCAAAGACAAACATTTGGTCTTTCAGGCTCAGATGGTTTTTATCAGACAGTCCAGCCCCAGCCAGGAAGCCCCATGGACACTTCCACCCCGGGGATTAGGCCTCCACACTGATAAAACCAATGTCGGATTTACAGACTCTAGGGAAGGAGGCTTAGCTCCTATCATGGAAGATTCTGGTTCTCGTGTGAAAGATACTATTGGTTTGGTTTACAAGCTTTCGACTTGAGTCTGGAATCTCTTGCCTTCCCACACCCCCAAATTGGAAGTGAGAATGGGGATAATTTCCTCTGGGAAACCCCTCTGAAGGAACACTCATTTATTAGCACTTAAGAGAGCCATTCTGGAAATGCCTTCCCACTTTCTCATCTCTGATCATACTAACCTCTGCCCTTCTTTCCCCCCAGAGAGGAACAGAGGCCACAACAAGGGTGGAGGATTCTTTACTGAAATAGGTGGGGCCTATTTCACCCCCCACCCCCCCAACCCACAGTGTGGCTTCTACTGGACACCTTGCATCTTTTGCAACCCAGATGGAAGGATACAAAATTTTATACTCCAGGGGGCGATGTAGAGTAACGAACGGAGGAAGCTCATGATAAATCTCCCCCGGGGGGGAGAAAAAAACAAGATAGAATATATTTTCAAACCAAAAAAGTTTCAAGTCACTAAAATGTGAGTCTTAAGAAATGGATCTAAGAAGTTTGATGTAGCAGACAGAGCCTTTAAAGCTGATCAGAGCGGGTTCAAATCCACTAACTAGAACTATATCTCACTGAGTCTTGATTTCCCCATTTATGAATGGAGAACTGAGGCACATATTTCAGAAGACCATTGTTGTGAGGATTCAGTGTAATACTCAGTAAAGCTCCAGGACTGTGCGTGGCACAGAACAGATACCTTCATACATGTTTCTTTCCCTCCTTACTGATGGTCCCTTGTCCATCTGTCAACACCCTCATCTGGAGAAGAAACACAGGTGAGCCCAAGTCACCCAGGTGCTACACCTGGAGAAGAGGGCACTGTCTGGGGGAGATGGTCAGGATTCTGAATCCTGATTTCAGAATGATTCTACAGAGGATCTAACCAGTTAGGCTCGCCTGACTAAATCCATGTAAATTGGATCCTTTTGTCAATGGAAGTCAAACCTTCTGTTTAAAACATTTTAATTTTTTTTTTAATTTATTTATAATAGTCACAGAGAGAGAGAGAGAGAGAGGCAGAGACACAGGCAGAGGGAGAAGCAGGCTCCAAGCACCGGAAGCCTGATGTGGGATTCGATCCTGGGTCTCCAGGATCGTGCCCCGGGCCAAAGGCAGGCGCCAAACCGCTGCGCCACCCAGGGATCCCCCTGTTTAAAACATTTTAATGACCTCTGTTTGCAATTGGAATGAAACTCCATCTCTGATCTGGTCCTTGTCTACTTTTCCTACTTCTCTGTGCTTCAGTCCTACCTATTTTGTTTTGCTTTGCACTGTTTTGGTTTTTAAATTGTTTTTCTTACCTCAGGGCCTTTGCACTAGCTGTGGCCTAACTAGGAGTGCTCTTACCCCAGATATTTCTATGCCTGACCCCTTCTTGTCATTTTAGTTTTAACTTAAAGGTCGTTTCGTTTTATATTCAGTCTTGTACTTAATTCCACCTCATGTTTTCTTATTTACATGTTCGTTTATGGTTGCTCCCTACTGGGAAGGTAAGCTGTATGAGTACACTAGATTTGGCTGTCTTATCTGGCAACACCAGGAGAGTGCCCCATTTACCATATACATGCCATAAAAGTTTGCAGAATGAAAGAATGAAAGAGTACCTGAGTGTAGCTTGGTTGGAGGAGGTTAGCCCATAGGAGACTTTTAGTCCACCATGAGGTGTGGCCCACACTTTTACCAGTTACCCGTAAGATATTAGCCACTACAAGATATTAGCCACTTAATAGTAACCTACTGTTATCCTTCATAGCAATAGATACACTTGAAATAATCAATCATTTGTTTACTGCCTCCTACTAGGTAGGGATTGATCCAAGAGATGAAGCCATGTCTGTCTTGCTCAACTCTCTCTCCCTGGTACCCAGGGAAGAACTTGGCTAAGAGCCAACCCAAAAGCATCCCCAACCCAAAGCATCCCCCAAATCCAACACTGCAGATCTTGAAATTCAGCCTCCCAGAGGGATGATGATCATAACTCCACATTCCTTCCAGATTTGCCGCCTCGGTCCTCATGAATGTTCTCTCTCCCAAGGCCAAGTTGCTTCCTGCCCCAACATGTCTCATATCCTTCCTTCAGATTCCCCACATTTGGGGAACCAGAGTCCACCCGCTCCCACTTCCTCTCCCCATCCCCACCCCTGCCTCCCCTGGGGAGCCTTTGACCAGAGGATGAAAAGATATGATCAAAACGCTGTGCCTGTGAGCAGGAAGTTGGAACAGGATGAATGTCACAGACCCCCACCTCAGACATCACAGGCCAGAGCTCAACTGGGAGGGAGTCCCGTTGTATGCTGGGGGAGGGGAGCGGAGAAGACTGTACTCTGATCCTGCTAACTGCCTGGCAGTATGGGCTCACATTGGTCAGCATCAGGAAAGGGATTTGCCAAGCAAGACAGCTCTGCTACCTTGGCTACTCACCCACCTCCCCACTGCTGAGGCAAGACCTGCGGAGAACTCTTTGTAAACAGGCAGGTGGAATAAGCTGGAATAACAGCTCCGTGCCAGGGGCCTGAGCACAATCCTGCAGGCTCATGGGTAAGGAGAGCCTGAGCAACCCCGTGTTTCCTCTGTTTTCAAATGTCCACCCCAACCACCCCTACTCTCCAGGGCAAAGGGTGACATCCTCGTCCTCGTTTTTGCTGGAATCTTCAGAGGTGTTTGTTGCACGAGTATCTCATTTTCACCACCTCCCAAACCAAGCCAGAGAATTAGCAGCTTAGGCAACTGCCAATGTGATTTATAGCAACAATTTCTCAGAGGTTGGTGCACATTAGAAGGATTATGGAGCTTTGTAAAGCTCCTAAACAGCCCATCCTAAACATGTTGGATCAAAATCCCTGAGGTGAGGTCTGGGGGATCTACTTTTGTCACTGGTTTTAAAGCTCCCCCAGATGCTTCTGCTCACCAATCAGATCAAGTCTGGGAACCTGCAAGTGTAGGCTCACCCTTACTTGTATAGGACCTGAGAGTCTATCTTTTGAGTAACTTCTTTGGGCCTCCTAGAGCTCCCATTAAGTACTGTGGGCTCCTCGCCAGGTCCTGAGACAGGGAGAGTTTATCGGCTAATGCCTCAAAGACAGCTGTCAGACAAGACTCTGCAGGAATCTACTTATTGAACAGCTCCTATTAAGCACATATGAGGTGCCAGGGCCTTTTCCCCTAGGGACACAGTGACGAACAAAACACACAATGCTCTCTGCCCTCATGGAGGTTACCTTTATAGAAGAGGGACAAAGAGACAAAAATCAGGTTGAACAAGGAAGATATATAAAGTGTTAGATGGACATAAAGGCTAGCAAGGAGCATAAAATCCAGGAAGGGGCGGGAACTGTGCAGGTGTGGCTAACGTGTGGGTCTGTGTGCGTGGTGCCAAAAGATGAAATAGCCTGGTCTCACTGAGAAGATGATATTTAAGTAAAGACTTTTGAGCCAAGGAGCAGCACAATCTATTTTAATACTATTGATCTGTCTGTTGGGAATAGACTGAAAAAAGCAAGAGAAAAACAAGAAGACCAGAGCAATCCAAGTGAGAGCTGATGGGACTGAATTCATTTTCTGTTGCTGTAGACTGGTGGCTGAAGGCCACACATACGGCGCCTGGGGCCCTCAGTCGGTTAAGGTTCTAACTCTTGGTTTCAGCTCAGGTCACAATCTCAAGGTTGTGAGATGGAGCCCTGTGTCAGGCTCCACGCTCAGCAAGGAGTTTGCTCAAGATTCTCTCTCTCTCCCTTTCCTTCACCTTCTGCCCCTCCCCCTCACTTGATCTCATTCTCTCTCTCTCTCAAATAAATAAATAAAATCTTTAAAAAACAAAGCAACACACTCACACACTGATTCTCTTATACCCTGGAAACCAGAGGTACAAAATAGGTTTCGCTGGGCAAAAACCAAGTTGTTGGCAAGGCCACTTTCCCTCCAGAGACTCCAGGAGAGGATCTGTCTTCACCTTCTCCAGCTTCTAGAGCTGCATTGCTTACCTTCCTTGGCTCATGACCCCTTCTTTCCATCTTCAAGGCCAACAGTGGAACATCTTCAAATGCCTCTCTGCTCTGTCTTTATGTCATTTTCTCTCTTCCGCGTTAAATGTTCCCCTGCCTCCCTCTTGTAAGGACACTTGTTACTACTCACCTAGATTATGTAGGATAATTTCAAGATCCTTAGCTTAATTCAAATCTGCATATACGTTGCCATATAAGATAACATTCACAAATTCTACAGATTAGGACCCAGTTATCTTTGGGGGCCAGTATTTAACCTACCAAAGTAGGCTTGGACCAGCAGAAACTTGATGGAAATGGCCAAAAATGAGCAGATTCTTGGATTTGTTTTGAAGGGGGAATCAAATGGGTTACCTTTTAGGTGGAATGTGGGATGTGAGAAGAAAAGAGGAATCAAGGAAAATGCCGAGGCTTTGACCTGAGCAGTTGTGAGGAGGGAGTTTCCATTTACTGAAATGAAAAAGACTATAGGAGAAGCATTTTAGGGATTTTAGGGATGTACAATGAGTGAGTGATTCACTGATTGATGTCAGAAGGTTCAGGGGCCCATGGACATTTTAGATTTGAGATGACCTCCTAAGTAGGCATATTGAAAAGTCTGCTGGATATATGAGTTTGAAGTTCAGGAGAGAAGTCTATGCCAGAGGTATTAATTTGGGAGCCTTTGGTATGCCTCTAAAGCTTTGCAATTGAATGAAATCATTAAGAGTGTGAGTATAGGTAGAAAGAAGTCCAAGGATTGAGGCCTGCAGGACACCAGTGGGTCAAGGTTAGGGACATGAGAAAGAATTAGCACAAGGAGACCAAAAATTATAGCTGCTAAGGTAGGAAGCAGTCAGGAGAGAATGGTCTCCAGGAGGCCAGGTGAAGAAGGAAACTGGGATTAGGGGTGACAGATTGTAGGTCCCTACATGAGATGGATATCTATGGGACCTATGGTACAGCAGCTCACCAATTTAGCACCTGGTACTTCTCCATACCCCGAAATGCACACCCACACAAATACCCTTTAGCATGAAAATCAAGCCTGGTGCCCTAGGGTCTGGGCAAAGGAGCAGAGAAGTTCTGCAGTCTCTGACCCAAACTCCTGTGGACAGGCAGCTTGGATGTGATTAAGTTGTATGTCTTGTCGTGTAGACCCTGTCTCCTGTGCTCCATCTGAGGTTCTCAGGGGGCAAGTCTGTCACCTGTTTCTGGAAAAAGAAAACATCTTAAGCAGCAAAGTCTCCCAACTGCTTGCCACCCACTGAGCCACCTGGCACTGTTATTGATTGCTCAGATCATTAGTTCCTGAGTGGGAAGCAGCAGCTGCACAGTGTCACCCATAGGGTGACTTACCCCATGAGGCTGGACTCCAACAATGGCTGGAACTGTTGTTTTCATGCTTTCAATGAAAATGCTCACTTTAAATAGTCCTATTATTTTCTTCATCGCTTATGGAACATCTACCAAGTTCTCAAAATCAAATTGAAGTCGGATCCTACGTGATGCCATGTACACCAGGTATCTTGAGTCATTTAGAAAGGCAGTTGAGGAATGTCCACATATACCAACTTGGATGGATCCCCTCCCCTCTTCTCCCCTTCCCACTCCTCTCCCTTCCCCTTCCTCTCCTCATCTCTCCTCCCTTCTCTTTTCTCTTTCTCTGCCCTACCACTTCCCCTGGAGTTTTAAGCAGTACTTAGACCCCTGGTCCTCAAGCTGGTTGCATATTGGAATCACCTGGGAAATTTTAAAAACTATGATACCTAGGTCCCATTCTCAGAGATTTGGTTTAACTGCTCTTGGGCAGGAGCTGGACTTCGAGAGTGTTGAAAGATCCTTGGATGATTCTGATGTGCAGCCAAATTTGAGAACCAGTGCCTGAGGTTACCTTCTGAGTAGTGAATACCAGTGTAATATTCCCAATGCAAAAAGCTGTGGAGGAGGAGGTGGATCTACCTCCAACTTCTTGTCCCGCCTCTCCCTAACATTCCTGGTTTATAGGGTAAATGCTTGGTGCCAGTTTCCCATCTGAACACTACCAATAGATGCCTGTGCTGTATAATGTTCTGTATCTTCCAAACAGCATGATCCAGTGGAGGCTCTGATATATATATATATTTTTTTATAGGCTCTGATATTCTATACCTAGCTTCTAACTTCTCTCCACAACTTCCCTCCCAGGGCACCTTCAACCAGTTTTTTGTGTCAGCAATATCAGAGTTCCAGCTGCAACTAGCTCCAGTTATAAGCAATGGGAGAAGTAGGGTAAAGGTGATGGAAATACCCAAGGGCATGTGTACACATGCACGGGTGCACACATACATACATACTCGAACATGATCAATGAATCAGACTGAGGAGTGGAATTCTGCTTAGGTAGAAATTGTCCGATAGAGAAGAAGTGGACACAGTGCTCCATAGTGTCTGTTTTTGTGGTACTTATTCGAAGGAAAAATTTGGGCCGCTTGCCACCACAGCAGGTCTTGCACAATGAACTGTGCTCCTTAGAAGCAACTTGTCTCCCCCCTCCTTTCTCTCCCCATCCAGGATCCTTAATTGGCAAGATCTAAACGGCAATATGCCCGGGCTAGATCCAAGTCTATTAAATGCCATAAATTTCAGGTTTTTTGAAAATAAAAATTGGCACAAGTTTCCAGAAAGCAACTTGGTATTATGTCTTAGGAGTTTGAAATATGTTCAGTTTAAATCCTTTCATCTAATTATTTTACTTCTTATCCTAAGGAAACAAGCAGAGATGTGGTAAAAGATTTATATATAAAGATCTTCAACCAAATGTTATGTATACTTGCAAAAAATTACTTCCTCAGAAGTAACTCTACACATGCTGTAATACAAGATTGGTTTAATATATCATATATATCATAGTACAGACAATGAAATAATCAGACTGTTAAAACTTAATTTTTTCAAATAATTTTTAACAATGTGAAAAAATGTTCGCAATTTCATGCTAAGTAAAAAATACAGATAAAATAACATTTTTGTGTAGAGAAGGAAACACTGGAGAGGAATACACGATGTTCAGAGTAGTTGTCCAGGTCGTGTGGTTGTGATAGATTTTTTTCTCCTGAATTTCCAGAGCTTGTACTGTGTCTATAACCAGAAAAAAATCATTTTATTTTTAATGAAAAGTCTTCATTTCTCATTATGGCAGCAAGCATAATAAATAAAGAGGCTGATCTCAGAAGTGACCTCATAGCAATCTTCTTCCCATCACTGCCCATGCTCACACAGGCATTCCAAGCCCTTCCATGCTCCTCATGACCCTTGAGTCCCCAACAGCTTTGGCATGGGTGACCCTTTCTCAGTTGCGTGGCTGAGAGCTGGGGGTACGCTTGCTGGGCAGTGGGACCTGTGTCACCTGTGAGGGCGTCTACCGTGTAAAGACTATGTGTCATTCCTATTACTTTTCAGCATAATGAACTCAGCAGGAGCCTCAGGAATTGGAGAGCTCTTGCCCAGACATGCAAGAGCACATTGATTCATTCGGTCTAGAGGTATTTATTAAGCATCTTCTGTTGTGCCAGGCAAAGTTCCCACTCATTCCACTAACACTGTTACAGGTTGTTACTTGAAAGAGCTGACTGGTAGGGTTGAGAAGGCAAGCGTAGCACCAGAGCTCGGGGTTCCATGTGGAAGATCATTCTACCTGCTAAGTGGCTGCTCAGTAGGGGTTGGAGTCATGGTCTCACCAAAGGACACTCTCTCTGGTATTTCAGATGGAGGTGATCGTGGGGGACTTTGGGATTGTGGTGGTGCCCCGGGATGCAGCTGACACAGACCGAATCATGAATCACTCCTCAATACTCCGCAAATACAAAGTGAGTCCTCCACCTCCTTGCTGCTCTAGCTGTATGGTGTGTTCCTTCTCCCAGGGGCCTGCGGGGGCAGGGGGATGGTGTGCTGGTGGAGTGAGGGCACCCGAAGAGTTTCAGTGTGAGGGGCGGGCAATCTACTTTCTCTGCTCTGTCCCCAGAATAACATTATGGTGGTGAAGGATGACATCAACCATCCCATGTCTGTTGTCAGCTCAACCAAGAGCAGGTACGTTTGACAAACTGCCAGAGGAACAAACCTTGGTCAAATGGGCTTACAAGTTTTAATACAACTTTCCTCAGTTCCAGCTGACCCCTACATTTGCTTACACCTGCTGCCTGGTATTCAGCCTTCTTTGGGGACTTTATGTATTTGTCCCTAGTCATTTACATGTTTTGGGTTTTTTTTTTTAGAGAGAGAGAGCGAGCACACACACGAGCAGTGGGGGAGGTGCAAAGGGAGAGCACAGAGAGAGAATCTTAAGCAGGTTCCACACACAGCACAAAGCCCAACATGGGGCTCGATCTCACCATCCTGAGATCATGACCTGAGTCCAAACCAAGTCAGACCCTCAACCGACTGAGCCCCCCAGGCACTCCCTCAGTCATTTACTTTTAAGGGGGGGGCGGGTGTCATTAGCTAGTTTTAGTTGGTTTGCAGGAGGAAGAGGATGTTTTTAATTTGAGACTCTTTAGTTTGAAGTGTTTATAAAATACTGTATTAATAAGAGTACAAGCTAAGCTGCCATAACAAAAAGAGCCCAAATAGTCACAATTTAAATAAGAGAAATGTTTACTTCCCTCTTACTGAAGTCAAAAGAGATTGAATCTCTGACCTCCTCAACATGAAGCCCCTGTCTGTTGGTCCACAGCTCCTTTCATGACTGCTGGAAAGGGCAGGAGCTTGTCTTTAAAAAAGTGACTCAAAGTTGTACACATAGCTTCCCCCTACATCCTACCAGTTCAGCCCCAGTCACAAGGCCATACCTTGCTTTAAGGAGCCTGGGAAATGGACTTTATGTGCCCAGCTTAAACTCAGGAGGTTCTATTAAATAGAAGAAGGAGAGAATGGATGCTAGGGGCCAGATAACAGTCTCCACCATAAACCCCAAATGGAACTGTCCAGTAGAATGGTGACATATATGAATATAGAGCTCTGGAACTGGAATAGAAGTGACAGCCATGAGCACAGAAATGTAAGTTACGTTAAGAGTGTGGCTGAGCTCATGGGGAAAGTCAATAAGAAGGGCAGCATTTAAAAGAAGGCTAAGGAGCCTAAGGCTAAGGAGCAGTGCTGGCCCAAGAACCAAGGCAGGAGAGGCACAAAGATGTACATCACTGTCATCTCTGTCACATATTTCAGAGAAATGAGATGGGTCCAGATTTTTAAAGATCCAGTGGACTTCTTCCCTGGAAGGTGATTATGTATTAAAAGAGTAGCATCAAACTGTGTGGTGAGAGTTGAAACCCAATGACAATGGCCAATGAGGGGAGAGGAGAGGGATTTGATTCCAAACATGGCTGCACAACAAAATTACCCCACAAACGTACACAAGCACACAAATTCCTGTGTCTTCTTCAATCCTACCAAATTGGCATCTGTGGTTGGATGAGCCTAGGAATCTGCTTCCTGGGTGATTCTGATCAAGTTGGGATTGGCGTTTGGAAACCATGGGTACAGACCACTTTTTCAAGAAGCTTCCCTATGAGCTGTGCAGGGAGACACTTAGGGACCTCGTGTGCTTGCGAGATCAGGAGAGTGTATGCACTGAAGAGGCAGCGAGCCAGCCTCTGAAGAGGTCTCACAGGGCAGGGCTCACATGCCTTGTCGAATCTACATTTCTGGAAGAGTATGTGCATTTTTTACAAATAGCTCCTTGGGGCCTGACATTCCCAAGACTATCATAGGAGCAGAGAATGGGAAGCAGCCAGACCGCAGCTAGAGGACAACTATGAAGAAGCCGAAGCTCATCCATCACTGGATCCCTTTCGTACCTGGAGGTACCCTCCTCCACAGCCACCGGGGCTTGTGAGAAGCTCCTCAGAAGAGGTCACCTTCTTCTCTGTCAGGGTTCCAGTAGGAAGGAAGAGAAGTGGTCAATCAGGAGATGCATGTTCATGAGACCGCGATGCAGAGAAACACGAAGGAATGAAATAGGAGTAGCTAACCCATTTAAATACCTACTGTGTGTTTGGGCTCTTCTAAAGGCTCTTTGCATGACTCGTTTCATCCTTTTATGTTTTTAAAAATCCTTTCCATAAGTGAAGGAGATTGGCCCACATATTACCCTCATCTTACGGAGGAGGAAACGAACAGATGGGCTTCGATAACCTGCCAGGGGCGCCCGTGCGAGGAAATGGCAGAGCCAGGATGGAAAGGAATCCCCGGGGTCGGGGCGCAGTTCTGGGGCCAGCGAGCTTCTGCCCATAGGGGAATCTATGCAGCCTTTCTGCAGCCTAAGCAGAGGCAGGGGCCGGGGTGGCGGGTAAACCCCCTCCCTGAAAGCGAGGGCCAGGCCCTTGAGCCTGGGTCAGGGAGGGGGTCAGCTGAGCCCCGTCTCTTCCCATCCAGGCTGGCCCTGCAGCACGGGGACGGCCACGTGGTGGACTACCTGTCCCAGCCGGTCATCGACTACATCCTCAAGAGCCAGCTGTACATCAACGCCTCGGGCTAGCAGCCACCCGGCCCTCGGCTCCACTCTCCCCTCGTCCTCCGCCGACACACTGGCCCCTCCAGTCTCTGTCCCCTGGTTCTTCTCCTGCCTCTCTGTGTCTCCACTCCTCGTCTTGACTGTTCTCCCCACCTGCTGACTCAACCCTCCACAGTGTGGGGTCCTGCAGAGAACCACAGCATACCCTACTCAGCTGTCATCTTCGGACAGACTCCCCTCTGGTCTCCGGGTTGGGGGTGGGTGAGGGAATAGGGGTGGGAGTTGGGGGAAGTGCAGTCCCTGGAGACGTGCTGGTGTCTGTCCCCAGCATGCTCTAGAGAGCGGCTCCGGTGCCCGTCCTCCCAGCATGCTCTGGGGAGGCGGCTCTGGCTCTCGCCTTCCCAGCATGCCCTTTACCATGAAGGGCTATGTTTCTTTCTTTTCTTTTTCTTTTTTTTTTTTTCCTTTCTTCTCTTGCGTTTTGGTTTGGTTTTGTTTGGTTGGTGTTGGTGTTGTTCACTCCTCATAGAATTTGGATGAAACCCGTGTCCATGGTTCTTTATGTTTGTAGTCTTGATGCGCTCCTGTGGTGTGAACTTCCCTTTGGGTAGGATACCATGGCCAGCCTCAGCGCTCAGCACCTGCGTGACAGCCACACAGTAAGGAAGGCCAGGCCGCCTCCACCTGCCCACTCACACCCCACACTCCCCTCTCCCCCAACACACACAGCATTGCGGGCCAGGCTCAGGACTGAGGCCTTCAGGTTCCAAACCCTGGGAGGCAAGTCTGGGAATAGTAGGATTTCGCAGAAGAATTTGCATCCATTTCCTTAGGTTCAGAAGACCATTTTCCCGATGCTCCGGGCCTGTGATCACACAGAGCCAGTCCACCCTCATATCCTGGTGGCATCTGTACGGTTCCTCCTTTGGGCTGTGAGTGATGGCACAGTTTGTTCTCTGCCAGCCCAGCGTGTCCAAGAAACCTTCAGGTCTCTACCTAAGCCCTTGGAGGTCATACCTAGCCACATTCCTGCATCTGAGAAGAATTGCATAGTCGAGGCCAAATCCTAATAATGCAGCCATTTCTGAAATAAAATATGCTAGGGATTCACTCAACCCTAGAGATCCTTGCTAATTGGAATTATCTCTTGCCTGTGTGGCTGGGAGATTTTTCTGTCATGATGTAAGTCAAGGATGACCAAGAGCGCCTTGTTGCTCTAATGGGAATTGATGGTCCTTACCCATTCTCACTGCGGTGATGCAGGTGGCACCTGAGGTCAGTTTCTTCTGGAAACACAGTACCTCGGTCTTGTTTCTGGAGCTGATCCTATCTCCTCCAGAGCCCAGAAACCACAGTCATCGTCTGGGGAAGTCCGTCTGGCAGGGGAGTGGGTTCACAGAGCAGAGGTCATGGCAGGCAGGGCATTAAGAGCCACTAAATTGTTTCACCCTTTTTGTAATTTCTTACCTTCCTCTGCTGCTCCTGGAAATGGTTTTGACAAACTGTTCTAGCTGTTCTGGTCTCAGTCATGCTCCGTTTTGAGAGCCAAAAGGAAATTGTTCTCTTATGCTCTGTCTCTCTCATCTAGTCCCTGGCTCTTGGGTTTCCAGTTGTCTTCACAGAATGGGTCCCCGAGCAACAGGATACTTTTATGAAAATCTAGTACCAGTTATGGCCCAGGATGGGGGTGGTGGTGAGATCTGACATCAGGGACATCATTCTTCAGCACATATTTCATGTCTGTGACAGTCTTCCATAGCCTCCAGGAAAGGGAACTGGATTCAACAGAAGAGCATGTCAGAGTAGCAACCAGAAGAGTGTTATTCCTTTTGGATTATGGAAATAATCTCCAGAGGAGGGAATGAAGATCCTATTTTTGGTTCTCAGTGTTTGATTAAGGATGGTGAAATCATAAATGAAAAAAGAAACAAAGCTTCAGAGATTAGTTGATTCAACATTCTCCTTTAAAAGATAAAGGAGCTGAGGTCCACTGGATTAAATGGCTGGTCTAAGGTCACACAGCAAGTGTAGAGCCTGACAAAAGGATATTGTTTCCCTGACCCTTAAGGCTTCATACCACATGGTCTCTATCCCCTGGTTCCTCGTGACACTGACCACGTAACGTGTGGTTTCCACTCTTTTCAGCCTTTACCTGGCATCTGTCTTTTAAATTATGTCTCATCCAGCTGCTCCTATATAGGGCATTGCATATGCGAGTCCGAGGGGTGGGTGTGATTGGGAGAAAGGCCAGAGTCAGGTTTTCCTCAGAAATCAAGAGATCTCAACAGCTTAGAGGAAATCCCAAATGGTGACCCTCTGAATCCAAGAAAGGATGCTTTATGGAAGGCTAGGAAAGACCTCGAATGCACGAGATGACACCTGGAGAGAGAGAGACAGACAGAAGAGTCTTTATCTGGGCAAAACACTCCCAGGCCAAGAAAGGAAACCAGGGAACCGGATTCCTTCGGGAATGTGACATTGTGAAGGATGTGAAGTTTATCTGTGATTACAGTTTATTATGAGGATCTACACGAGCAGATCTGAGAGAACCCAGACATGTTTTGTCTGTTTGGTGTCCCCTGTTACTCTGCTGGGCTCTGTGTTCATGCCACACGTAGTCCACAACCCATGAGGGGGAGCCAGGTTGGCTGTATACAGTCGGTGTGAGGGTGGGGAGGGACAGGAAGAAAAGGAACAGGGGCAGTAGAAGATGTCTGGAATGAAATGGGGGCAGATCTTATCTTGGTGGATCTCCAGGATTGTATTAAAATTGCTTTTCTTTAATACAAGAAAAAGCAAATTTGGGGAGAACTGTCCATTCCCCAAACTGTGCCATTCTTCACTTGCTAGGGGGAGGTCAGAGCCCCTCTCTCATGCCCCAGGCAGGACATTGTGGCTGTGATCCTGCAGAGGTTAGCACTGAGACAATTCAGAGTTTGAAGTGGTGCCCCAGGTGCCATGAGGATGACCTCTAGGTTCTCACTCCCCCCCCCCCCCCCCCCCCGTGGGATCCCATTCTTCCTCCAAATGGCAACTCAAGGCTGGCATGGTTCAGAGACTGGGAGAAAGGCATGGGCTGCAATGATGACGTTAACAGAGGTCAGGAGCCTCACTTCCTGCCTACCGATGTAAAACATCCACTCTTCAGAAAGTGGCTGATGTGAGTAAGAAGAGGCAGGAAGGAGGGAAACCTTTTGTGCCAATGACTCTCTCCTCAAGGAGTGGCCCTCTGGGGAGCTCTGTGCTGCTCCATGGTACCTCATTCACCGTCCCCTACCCCCAGGCAGTCTCTGGGGCCTTCTGGCTTTCATTTTCCTTGAATGTACATAGGAACAGGGGAGGAAAGTCTCTTAACTGAAGTGCCTGAAACCCAGAGCTAGAGCTTCTAGAGACCCTCTTTGTCCCATCTCTGCTTGGCCCACCTTCCCCAGCGTGCACCAGTCTCATGCTTCAGATTCTCAGAAGGAATAGAAGAACTCACTGTTCTAATTAAGTAGAAAGTGAGACTTAGTAATCAGACAGCAGCAAGAGGCAGAGAATTACAGGGAGACATGACTGCATTTTAACAACCCAAATCTACTCTCCCAAACGGATATAAACACACACTTTATGGGATTCAGCGAGAGAAGCATGTTATTATATTTCATTTATCAAAAAGAGTACTGCAAAAATAAACCCATAGAGTATGAAAAGCTCAGGATCTCTCCCGAGGCTACTGCAGGAAGGCCAACAGGTGAGATGGAGAGGATGGAAACAGGGACTGATTTTGTAGCTCTTCCAATCAGGATACCTGTGGAGTAGCATGGTGGTGAAGGTGCGCATGCTCTCTGTCAGATTCATCCAGTCTACACCTTCCTAGAGCTGCCAGTGAACTCGATTCTTCATGTGGTTTCTTTGTCGTGTAAATTTGGGGTGTCCTATTAGCCTGTTCCAGTTACTTAGGAAGGAGCTACACTCTTTCCCTTCAGGTCCAGAACTCAGTTTGATCCAAACGGTCTCAAGGATTGGCATGGGGAGGGGGAAGCTTTTTTTTTGAATCCCTTTTGGTCACTGAATCTGCCATTTTAAGAGTAAGATTTGCTTTATGAAAATCAACCCATTAATAAAAACTACATTGAAGTTGCAACACCATTTCATAGTGAAATATTTTGAGTAAAATTTTGTTGCTAGGATAGTCATGGACAGAAGTTTTATCCGCAAAATGTTTGAATTACGTTAATAAATAAGACAATGCTACTAGTCTTGTGTCTTTGTCCAGGATCTTCTCTGCGAGTTGCAGAATGAATCACTTTTTTGTCATAGTCTTACTTGAGAGAAGCCAATGGTTGCAAAAATGTTCTTAAAGCAAGTGTGTGATATGAAAGTATACACAGCCACACCCGAGGACCAAAGGCAGGGAGGAATTATTAGCAAATTTGTAACTGTGCTTAAGAGTTTTCAATTAAAAAAAAAAAAAATCTTAGAACCGACCTAATCTTCACAATCTCCTATTGCTTAGCTTTGCCTCCCTAATGAAATTAGTTCCTTAGGAAGCAAACACATATTTGTAAGAACTAAATTTGTATCATTCACTTTTGGTATAAAAGATCTTAAGTAAGACAAATCATTAGACTCACAGTTTTGGCAGTATAAACAAGACAAAAATGAGTAATTTGCTAATTGCTCAGCTCTGCTCTCTTAGTTCTTATTTGTAGTTGTGGCATACACTGTGTGTTGGTAGACATCTAAATGGAGATTGTCATTAGCTAGTATTAGTCATGGTTCAGAAGGTAAAATAGCAATTCCCCTTTAGGCCCCTCATTTAGGGCTTAGCCCTAAATGCCCTGTTCGTCAGATTGTGCTTTTTTTTAAAAAAAAATCATTTTAGTTCTTACTGTGTGTTTTGTTGTTATTATGATTGGAATTAGCTTCGTGTGTGTCCATCTGGGTTTGGTGGCCCATCATAATGACACTTGATATGCCTTGTAAATTGATTACTTGTGTTTACATTTGCTATTTTGGCCACAAACCTAAACACTCTTTTTCTCTGTCCTAAGAGTATGTAATGTTGAAAGCTTGTTTAAAATTAGACATAAACACTGGTTTAATTTGCTAACTTACATTACCTTGTAAAATATATGTACTAACTATGAATTAACATACATGTACATACACATTTCTTCTCTTATGACCCATAAGTAGCTTCAGGTCTTGGAATTTCTTAGGAAGTCACATGCAGTCTGTAGTGTAAAGAAAGTAGGAGAAAAAAAAAAAATCTAATCTCTACTTTCCAGGTGGGAAAACTGAACCACAGCAAGAATCCACAATGCTCCCATGACCATGCAAAAACATTGAAAGAAGACATGATAAATATATCCCAGTCCTTGAGCCTCGTTCCAAACATTGGACATTACTGAGTGTCTTCTTCCCATTTTCTCTGGCCTCCCAAGAGTACTGACAAGAAACCACATCCTGGGATAAGATCAGAAATACATCTGCTAAGAAGCCATAACCTATGGACATTTTCATTCCTACCCCCCGCCCCGCCCCAAACAGAAATCCCTATGAGTCAAAGTAGACGATGATGTGCATCATAGCCTCCCAGCAGCACAATTAATCAGAAAGCTCTCAGGGGAGTAGTACAAGAGCATTTTCACTATCAATTAGAAATACTGATGAGAACCCTTAACTTGGCAGGATCAGGGCAAGACTGGTTACAGAGGCTAAGTCCTGAGTAGGCTCTCTCTCAGCCACATGGCTCTACTCTCTTCTTAGGGATAATTTTGTCAGGTCCTCGGGAATGAGGGAATCATGTCTATACCAAGGAAGTCACATGAGTCACTTTTCCACTTCCCATCTCCATTCAGAGATTATCTCCCATTTGTCAGGGAAGACATTCTATGACCTTCTTAACAATTTATTCACTGAGGAATCCTTTTATGACTGCATGTTATTAGGTAATAGAACCCCTCACCAAGTTCCCCCGAACACGTACTGTCTAATCTCGTACTTGGCAGAGACAGGCGCCGATCACTAGTAATGCATTCTCCTCCTTCATTGTGTAGGACTGTCACTGAGACATGGCTCCTACCAAGGGCCTCTATTTCCCAGACCCCTTGAAGTCAGAGTGGTCATAAAACCAGGTTCTGGACCATTGAACATGAAAGAAAGTGACGTGCATCTATCTCCTCCCAGGGTTGGCCCCCAAAAACCTTCCAGGTGTCTTCCCCCTCCCATGTCTTTTCCCCTTTGTACTCACTGGAATGTAAAAGATTCCCAGGGCAACCTTAGAAGTCACATATTATAAATGGCAGAGTTCTGGACTGACAACGTGGAAGGTCACCCTAACAACTTTCTCCCCCATCCACTATGAGAGCGAGAAAAAATGTGTTTGAGAAATGTACATTTTTAGGTCTATGTGATTTGGTAGTTAATCTAATTAATACATATACATTTTCCTGGGCATTAGTTGTTAGCTATAGTGAGAGGTTTATAGGATACGTGATTGAATATGCCAAGACAGGATTCTCCATTCACTTCTACAGAAGGTAAAGCAAAGTGATCAGACCTGTCAGAATTTGCGGGGTTAATGTAGAAAGGAACAGAATCTTTTCCTCAGCCACTTGGCTGGTTGGCCAATTCAGGATCTTAATTTATTAGATTCTTACTTATTAAAATGCATGACAATGTACCACAAACTATTGATTTTATCTTAATTTCATAGCTGAAGAAAACAATATTAAAACTCCACCCTGTTCAGGTTGTTCCAGAAATAAGTCTTTCTTTATGTTTAGGAGACAGCACCAATTAACTCTCATACAGAACAAGATGTTCAGAAAAATGCAAACTTTAGGTTTCTATTGGAATTTTCTATCGCTGTTTCTATTGGAATTTTGGTTTTCATTGGTTTGGTACCTCCACCTGAGGCTTAGAGTTTGACAAATTAGAAACTGACCACAGGCATCTAAGAATTATTCTTTATTCAAAAACACATCCATGAAAAGCCAAGGAAGTACAGAGGTGAGGCTGCACGAAAATCTTCCAAGCTTAAATGGAAGCATCTCTGGTTTCTCCAGCAATTCCCACTGGTGTTATCATGACTCAACAGTCTGTTGCAATCAGGTGTGGAAAGGGGAGGAGTGACAGCTGGACTGCAAAGAAGTGTGCACAACCCAGAACCATCCCAGCTTTGCCAAAACCCAAGTGCCCCCATGGGAGTGTCTTGCAACATATGTTGAGAAATGAGGTTGCAAACCAGGGGGTT
This sequence comes from Vulpes vulpes, assembly GCF_048418805.1. Lineage (NCBI taxonomy): Eukaryota > Metazoa > Chordata > Mammalia > Carnivora > Canidae > Vulpes > Vulpes vulpes. The sequence continues at coordinate 143,748,670 of NC_132792.1, forward strand.
ATTGCAATAAAAACCACTTGTGATGAATGAGAGATGTAAGTTTATTTTTTTTAATGTTTGTCTTCCTTACTAGACAATCAACTCTGTGAGGGCAGAGACTACCTCACCACTGACACACAATAGGTACTCAATAAATATATGTTGTAAGGATGGATGGATGGATGGATGAATGGAAGGATGGATGGAGTCTACCCAGCTCCAGTGTGAGTAGGAACATTCTCTGCTATAGGGAGAGAGAGTGAGAAAATAAAACACACAGACACATACAATTTATAGTGTTTGAAAAGTGGGATTGAATTAGGACTAATAAATCTTCTAGGTAATTGTACTTCTTTCAATGCCCAAGCTACATTTTTCTATCACTTTGAAACCCAAAAGTAAATACCTTCCCAATGCTTGCTTTGCTGGTCAAAAATGCTTTAATAAAATGTAGTCTCTAAGTTGCCATGGCATCATCAGAGAAAGGATGTTACTTCCAGGCCCCAGAAACGCAAAGGTGGCAGGACCCAAGCAGGCAACTCTGCTCCAAATGGACCAGCCTTAAAGCCTCTCATTCTATCGTTGTTCACTTCTTCCAGCTTGAAAGTTAGAGCACATGTTGACAAAGTGGGTGGTACAAAGTGGGAGGAACTCTGGTCAATAAAAAGCTTGCGTTGGACGCTACAAGGCAATAGTATTTTACTGGCCACAGTGTGACTGACTTCACTTTCTGTTCAGACATTAAGAATAATTTTATGGGTGGGCAAAGTAAAAAAAATTTTTGCTTTGGTCACACTGCCCAAAGAATAAGCTAACTATAGCCCAGGGGCACCTGTTCGTACTCCAGGGGTCAAGTTTGTGACTATCCTGAAGCAAACACCTGCCTGTGCAGCTTATTCTTCCATCCAGTCTACCCTTCAGGGTCCAGGGCATTGGCCAGTCTCATACCCAACACTATTTGCCTCACTGCCCAGCATCAGGAAACCAGTAGTATCACACCGGTGTAATAAAACATCTATCTGGCCAAGATCTCAGGGATGGGATCAGGTTTGGTGGACCTGAGCGTGCCCATTCAACATGTTCAAATGTCTCCATCCCACTCCAACCACATGAGATGGCTCCTGAGTTCTGTATCCCAAGAACCTCAGTAGAAAAATCTCGATAGCAGATTCACTGTTGCTCAAGAGCCTGGGTATTGTAGCAGCCTGGGGGCAGGTTGTCCCTTATGTTCTCCAGGTTCTTCACGTCAGCCAGAATGCCATCTATGCTCGTCTCTAGCAAATGGAGGTGGCCCTGCTGTCGGCGTGCTCTCTCTTCCAGCTCTGACATCAAGGGCCTCAGCCGGCTGTTGATCTGAGTCTTGGCCCGGAAGAGGTTCTGCTCCAATAAGATCAGCTTCTCTTCATCCACACTGCCAGGCTGATCTATTTTAGGCAATGAGAAAGGAGTTAATATAGAAGAGCTGTGGTTAGATCTCCCTGAACACATGTGGACCCTCTATACCTTTAACTAATTCCTGTTTCCACTTGCCCAGAGGAAACGGTATGCCATGCTTATTTTCGGGGTGCCTGGCTAGCTCAAGTGATGGAGTATGTTAACTTGATCTCAGGGTTGTGAGTTCAAGCCCCACGTGTGGTGTAGAGTTTACTTAAAAAACTTTAAACTAAAAAAATAAAAGGCTTATTTTACAGTGGGAATAATATAGAAAATATTTTGAGAGCTCTAGCCTACTTATTAGTTACGAACAGCCCGGTTCAAGCCTCTGAGCTCTACAGTTAAGCAATACAAAGTTTGGATTTCTCCTTTCACGTTAGGGCCAACAGTTCATGCTCTGAAAAGATGAAGGCTGAAGGTCATAGGAGACTGAGTACTGTCCAAGGTGTCTGCCCAACACAGCCCACCCTAGGATCAGGACCAACTCCAAATTATGTTTACTGAACTACCCTTAGGAAATATCCTGCTATTTTCCATTAGAAGACCTTTAGAAACTGGCTGGGATTTGGAGTTTATAGAGGCCAAGGTATGCTTTGCTATTTGGGGGATAGATTCCAGCTGTTCGGAAATGATGTAAGACTTCATTCTGGCCGGAGACAGTGGGAATCTGGCTAGATACTGGTTTATTTCCAATATGAAATGTAGTCCTGTTTGTTCAGGTATGTTTTACCCAGACACAATCTAAAACTCATGTCAGCACGAAGGGCACCTGGCCAAATCTGTTTGATCTTAACAGGGTTTGGGTGGCCTTTGGTCAGTTCAAACTCAAGGTCAGGTTGCCTCCATATCTGAGATCTGAGTTGCGGTGATAGCACTTGACCGCCCGAGTTTATTGTGCCTCGAGTGATGACGCTGTGACTGCTCCAGGACTCCAGAGAGCAACCAGGAGAAACAACATCGTAATGAAAATGCAGACCAACCCAGTGGGTCAGTCCTTCACCAAGGAAAATGGGAGAATTTCGGCATTTCAGGTTCTGTGATGTGCTGAGAGAGTTAAGTAAGCTTGGAAACAAAATAACCATGTCCCTAGAGAGGCAGCACAAGCTACTCAGGAAAAGGGGCAGGAGCATTGGAAACAAAGAAATGTCACTTGGAATCCCACCTTCACAGTTTACTATGTGATCCATGGGGCATTATCAACCTCTCTGAGCCTCAGTTTACTACTCTGTGAAATAAAATAATAAAAATAATGAAGGCTGTCTCTTAGGACTTTTAAAAGACTTAAATGATATTATACCAGAGAACACCTGGCACAGTGCCTGACAGTTAGTAAATGTTTAATAGTTCCCACCAACCTTCTTTCCCCATGCTTTCATTTTTCTCTCAAAAGGCCCTATTAGTTTCATTACCTTTTTCAGAACACTACACAAAGCTGCTAAAATCTCCACTGGGGAGTTGGGTTTGGGTTTTGTTTTTTTTTTTAACCCTTAAAGGGTAAAAAGAGCCCTTTGGGTCTCCTTGGACCACAAAGCAGACTCATTAGTATAACAACACAGACGACACTGACCTCCCAGGGTGAGGATGGTACTCTACAGAAAAATCAGGTCTTAAAGTTGTTCTACTGAACCCAAATGGTAGGACCAAGCCTTTTCCTTTTTTTTTTTTTTTTTTTAAAGATTTTATTTATTTATTCATGACAGAGAAAGAGAGAGAGAGAGAGAGAGAGAGAGAGAGGCAGAGACACAGGCAGAGGGAGAAGCAGGCTCCATGCAAGGAGCCTGACGTGGGACTCAATCCCAGGTCTCCACCATCACGCCCTGGGCTGAAGGCAGGCGCTAAACTGCTATGCCACCCAGGCTAACAAGCCTTTTCCTGAATGTTGATGGAATCTATGATGGAATCCCTTGTTCCCTAAGTGCTGCAGTCTACACTTGATTAAACAGGCCAAATGAGGGTTTGATATCAGTTTTACTGATCCAGACTGTTAATCCTTATCAGTTTTTTGTGGGGGAGGGATTCTGGGGGCAACTCTGAATTGTTGCCACGCTGTGCCACCAAATCTATTTTGTCTGAAAAGGTTGCAGTATCTCATGTACCTACTATCTTTCCATTTTTTCTGGGCTATGAACCAGGCAGGTCAAGTTCCCACAACTGGTTAGACTGAGGTCTAACTACAGGTGGTGGTGGGGGCGGGGGGAGCATAATCAGCAAGGGACTCCTGACTTCCCAGACTGGGAGGATGTTCCCCCTCACCACGTCTACTGCCTCAGAGCTCAGACCCTGTCACCTCCCTCCTCAATCCCTCACACCATTTCCAAAGTGGTCTCACCCTGCCTTTTGTCTAACCAAGGCCCTTCCACTCATTCCTGCATCCACTTAGTGATCTTTCTGAAATACACAGTGAGGACGATATTCCTCTGCTCACAACTGCCCACTAGCTTCTCAGGATCAAGTTCAGAATCTCTAGGAGGACTGTCAAACTGTCTAGTCTTCTCTTTAGCTGTGAAGTTTGAGTATTGCCTCTACAGTTTACTTACTGTGTGATCAGTGAGACATGATTAACCTCTTTGCACTTCAATACACCTTTCCTAAATACACCCAGATCTTTGATCTACACACTTTCACCTCCAAGGGCAATAGGTACTCAGTAACTCATCTTTAGATGGCAAAAAAAGAGTCTGGAAAATGGAAAGTCATGTGCCCAAAGTGTCTGGGCCTAGAAATAAAGCAATGTTCTGATACCCTTGAGGGTATCCTTAAGACTTCCACTTATCAGGGCTAGATCTAGCAAGTGCTCTGAGAGCAGCCCGGGAGCATGGGGCTGGAAGTTTGTGGGTACGTCACATACTTATTAGGTGTAGGATGCTGTCCAATGTGTTGAGTGTGTCTTGGATTGTAGCTCCAGCATTCTTGGCTCTGTTATCAACTCTTTGGGCTTCTGTAATTACCTGAAGAAAAATAAATACAAACCAGTCTTGAAAGGGTGTCTCATATTGGCAAGTTTAATGGAATATCCCATGGAAAATGATGGGAACTGACCATCTGCACTGCATCCATATCCAGGTCAAACTCTTGCTCCTTCCTTGCCAGTTCTCCTTCCACTTCCCTCATGTCGCTCTTCAGAGTAGCCAGTCCCTTCTCCATGGCCAAGGCTCCATCTGCTGTCACATTGGCTTCCAAGTTCAGACTCCCTATTTCCTGGGAAAAGAAAGAGAGCCAGGAACAGGAGGAAAGAGAGGGGTGAGGCACAAAAACATCCCAGAGAGAAATAAAAAATAAACAGCTGCAGCCAGACCCTGATGGAGTAAGTTAAATGAATAACAAGAGTCAGACTTGGAGACACACCCTTCCCCAAGCTCTGCTTCAAACAAATTAATTTGTGGGTGTATCTGTAGGGACTAGGAGGGTCAGCAGTGAGACACTGATTCCCTCTCAGGTCACCACTCACCAAAACGTGAACGCAACAGAAACTATTTGGGAAAACTGAGAGGGTGAGAGATTCACATCATTTCCCGTCATAGTTCTTTGCTGCCACAGTCTTTTCAGTGACTTTACTAGGATCCCTGAGACAGCTGAGTTTAAGGTGCAGGAATGAATGGGCTACAGCTGTAACTTTTGTTTTTCTTAGGACAAAGTTTGTTAATATCTTTACCAGTAAGGCGTTATTGAGCATCAAATTGCAGGTATCTCTGTGTAGAAGCTATATAAAGAGAGCCACTTGAAATTGGTCTCTACACTCAAGGGACTTAGAAAGTTTTCTTGCAAATTGCTAAGTGGTCCAAGAGTGAGGTCAAATAGTCCTAGGTACTAAGAGTTCCCTCTTGGTTTTCTAAAGTTGCATAAGCTTTTTGGAAGTCTTGCCTAAATGAGAGCTAAGAAGTTCTCCAGCCAACACGCACAGCTTCTACGGTAGCATTTAACTACAATATATGGGTTGTAGTGTATCTAATCTGCCTTTCCCCGTTATACTGAATGCTCCTTGAAGAGAAGGACTGGGTCTTTCTCATCTGCATATGCCCAGCACCAAGCACAGTGCTGGCACATAGAAGAAAGGGGAAAAAAATGAATATGCAGAGCTTAGACATAAAAAATACAGACAAGGGATCTAGAACTCCAGAATTTCATAATCTTGAATCAAACACTGACAATTATTGTTATGGGGTTATGTCAAAAAGGTATACTGATATCCTAAACCCCAGGACCCCAGAATGCGACCTGATTTGGAAGTGGATTGTTGCAGATCCAATTACATAAGATAAAGTTATACTGGAGTCTAATGGGCCCCTAATTCAAAATGACCAGTGTCCTTATAAGGAAGGTTAGAGATATCCAGGGAGAAAAACCCCATATGACAATAGAGACAGTGATTGGAGTGATGCCACCGGAAACCAAGGAATGCTAAGGATTGTCAGCCACAGAAGCTAGGAAGAGGCAAGCAAGGTTTCTACCCAGAGCCTCAGAGGGAGTGTGGCTCTGCTGACATCTTGATTTCTGACTTCTAGCCTCCAGAACTGTGAGAGAATAAACTTCTGTTGTTTTAAGCCATCTAGTCTGTGGTACACTTCATTACAGAAGCTCTAGGAAACGAGTACAATAGTTGATACAAAAAAACCCAATCTTGTATGGTTCTTTTCTGGTGTTGTCCAAAAAGGGAGCTGAAAATGAAGGCTCTACGTCTCGGTCAATGAAAGCCTTGTGAATCAACCAAGAAATGGGGCACTTCGGCGGCTCTGGGGCTGCCGTGGGCCACAGGACTCTGAGATCCCGAGGTCAGAACGAGCCCGATGCTCTATTTCTACAGAATCCCTGCGTTTGGGGTTGCTCGTGCCAACCTGCATTTTGATTTCTCTTTACCTGTTCTATCTTGTCAGTGATCTCTAGGGCCTCCCTGGCTGCGGTCTTTGCCCTCTGGGCGTCGGCAGCAGCACCGCCCAGGGCTGTTTCTGCTTGCCTGGTCTTGTCACTGGCATCTGCGACCTTCTGGCTGATGTAAGGGAGTCTTTTCATGGCCTCTTCTGCTTCTGCTTTTCTGTCTTCAACCTGCAAGTCAAACTCTGAAACGAAGACAAGAAAACATTGCCATGAGGGTGAAAAGTGGCTTCTAAAACTTACAAATGAAATTGAATGGGGCTGAAGTTTTTTAGAAAAAAATCCAGGAAGAGTGTTATTACTGCCTGGGGGCAAGCGTGTGAGAAGTTGTGGCTGTTACTGCCCTTTCTTATCCAGCAGAAAGCAACTTAAACGAGGTACTGAAAGAACCCAAATTAGGTCCTTGCTTAGAGACACTGACTATCAGCCTGCCCTGGGTCCCCAGCCCTGCAAGAGTATTAAGACCCCAAAGTAGATCAAAAGCAGGTGTAATTGCTGAAGCCCAACGTTTCGAGTCAGAGCCTTAAACTCTAAGCTGCCAATGATGGTAGTTGGAGGTTGAACAGAATGGATAGAAAGCTTCTTTCTGTGAAGAAAATCCCAACACTTTAGAAATGCTTTTTTTGCTCTTTAGTGAATAAACCTGATTTTTAACCAAATCTCCATAAGGCACAAACCCAAATTTCCTGGGATCCAGGTGCTGTGACAGAGCTTGCTCCTATCATCACCACAAACTAACCACATTGATTCTAAATTGGTATCAGCCAGATTACAAAGGAAAAGGAAAAATATCTGGGTCGTATTAGGATGTTGGATCTGTGGAAGACCTTAGAGATCATTTAATTTTCTTTCTTTCTCTCTTCCTTCCTTCCTTCTTTCTTTCTTTTTCTTTCTTTCTCTTTCTTTTCTCTCTCTCTCTCTCTTTTTCTTAAAATATTTTATTTATTTATTCATGAGAGATACAAAGAGAGAGGCAGAGGGAGAAGCAGGCCCCCTGCAGGGACCCTGATGCGGACTCGATCCCAGGACTCCGGAATCCTGACCTGAGCCAAAGGCAGACACCCAACCACTAAGCCACCCAGGTGTCCATCAACCTTCTTTCTTTAAAGAAGAGGACATTAGGGTCTGGAAAGGCTGTGACTTGCCTATGGTCATACAGTCAGCACGGAGCAGTCAAAGGGCCTAGCAAAGTTCAGACCTCAAGCCACCTGACATCTAGTTAAAATTCTTTGACTACTTCAAATGTTAATACAATTTTTTTCCTTAGGAAGATATTTATTAAGTGTCTATTAATACCCCAATGTACCTATGGTTTAGGCAGATACACAGGGATTCAAAACAAATCAAAGTTATTTCTTTAACATATTCAAGTGACCTAAACCATGAAACGCTTACCTCTGAGGTTCTTTAGGATGTTCTCAACTTCATAAAAAGTGGCATTGCCCATACTTAGTGCTTCTTGGGCTCTGCTTTTAGCAAGGTTGGCACGGGAAAGCAGCTGATCTGCTTTCTGTAAACAGACAGAGTAAGATTAGAGTAACTGTAACATACGTCCAGGAAGAGCATTCCTGCCAGCAGAATCACTTGGACACATTTCTCTTCATGACAGCAGAGTCCTGTGATTCACCAGAAAGTCTAAGAGTACTGACTTCCACAATCCGGGACAGAGCAAACTTTATAACCCAATGACACATCCTGTACAGAGAACGGTTTCAAACTCTAGCCCACTATGAAGGACGAGGACAGTTTTGCAAATCACAATCTTACTATACTCTAGATACTTCCTAAAGCCAAGCTAGTAGAAAAAGCTGGACCAAAACTGAACTCAGGAAGTCCCAGGTTTGAGGGCTTGATTCGGTGGGTGGAACTGAACTAATTACTTCAAGCTGTCTGTATCTCAGTTACTCCATTTACAAGCGGTGGTACCATGACCTTCGGAGAGTTTTCTACGGTTGCGTATTTATGGCCTCTTGCCATATATATTCACATGGTAGGCATCCAGCACCTGTGTGTTGAGTGCATGAATTCATAAAAGGATACCTGTCTTCCACTCTTTCCATTCCGTAAGAGCTGCTGGGTTTCTTCTTCCCAGTTTCCCAGGTTGCTTTGCACATGCTTGAACTCATCCATACGCCTGGTCACAAGGCTTGAGAGAGAATCAACGTTTTGTCTAATCCTCTTCATTTCCACCTGTAAGCCCAAAGAAAGGAAGGAATCTGACTTTCTGCCCATCGGTCGCCATGCCAGCCTTCTTAGGAGCTGCCCACCATTGTTTGAAAACAACAGCAATCCAGACACAAAGTCTAACAGAAATGAAGCAATATGCCGAACGACAGGCGGCGGTTTCCCCAAGCATCAAACGGGTTTTGGCTCTTTCATTCTCTCTCTCTAAATTCTACATGTTGGTTTATAAATGCATGGAAACATTCTTCTTAAGATTTTTTATTTATGATAGACAGAGAGAGAGGCAGAGACACAGGCAGAGGGAGAAGCAGGCTCCATGCAGGGAGCCGGACGTGAGACTCAGTCCTGGGTCCCCAGGATCTCACCCTGGGCCGAAGGCGGCGCGAAACCGCTGAGCCACCCATGTGTCCCCCTAAATGCATGGAAACATCTGTGTGACATGGAAACATCTGTGTGAGTGGTTTTTTTGTGAGTGTTTTTTGCGAAGGTAGAGGGCTGCATCTTCCTAATCCAGTAAGTTTGTAATCGTTAAGGGAATCGACGGACACGGTGCAAAACTTCCGAGAACAAACGTCCGAGACAACGTACAACTTCTGAGAAGAAGGCAAGTCTTGTGAATGGCCGTACACGGAACTGCACTACAGCTGGGACCCGAAGGTAAACATCAAGCTCTACCGCTCGTGATCTCCCACAGGTCTTAGCGGCCCCCAAAACTGAGGAGGAGACGGAAAATTGCTCTCGGCTGAAGGTTCACAACGTGGGCTAAGGCTTTGTCAGAGGCAAAGGCTGGGGGCCAAGCACAAGGCAACGGTCAACAAGATGGAAGACAAGGAAGGTCCACGTGGAGGAAGAGCTGAGGGGCCCAACCGGATCGGGCCCCAGGCCGCCGCCGCCCGCCCTCACCTGAACAGCCCGGCCGCTGACTTGCTGCAGCCGAGACGCGGAATCGAGAAGGCGCAGGCCTTGCCGATAGGACCTGTCTGCCTCAACGTCGGTCTGCGCCGCCTCCGCCGACAGCTGCTGGGCCAGCGACCTGGCCTTCTCCAACCTGCGGGCGGGGAAGACAGCGTCCAGGAATCCCTCCTCCCTCAGAGCAGACGTTCAAGCCGTGTGGGCGGGCTTACCCCGGAACCCAGGGGGCGCAGCGGCGCGCCGGGCAGGCGGCCCTCTCCACAGCGCAGCCGCCGCCGCAGAGCTCGCCAGCCCGGGGCAGAGTCCCGCGCGCCACTCACCCCCGCGCACCCCTCAGCCGCCGCCACGGCCCCGCCATCCACACGCACGTTTTACTCAACCAGTCTTTTCTTCTACACATAAAGGGCTGTCCTTTCCCCCCGCTTTTTTTAAAAAAGACTATTTATTTATTTATTCATGACAGACACAGAGAGAGGCAGAGACACAGGCAGAGGGAGAGGCGGGCGCCATGCAGGGAGCCCATGCAGGACTCCATCCGGGACCCCGGGATCCCGCCCTGAGCCCACGGCAGACGCTCAACCACTGCCCCGCTGCTCCCCAAATTCTCTCGTTCTCTTGACCCTGAGGAGGACCACCTTGTAGCGAAGCCCGGCGCCCCTCCAGGGCGGCGCGTGCTGCACCCGGCGGAAGGCAGAGTATCTGGGTCCCTGCGAGGCCCCTTCCGACGTACCTCCCCATCAGCCCCTGCGAGGCCCCCTCCGACGTACCTTCCCATCAGCCCCTGCGAGGCCCCCTCCGACGTACCTTCCCATCAGCCCCTCTGAGGGCCCCCCCTTGCACATGCCTTCCCATCAGCCCCTGTGAGGCCCCCTCCGACGTACCTTCCCATCAGCCCTTGCGAGGGCCCCCCTCACACATCCCTTTCCATCAGCCCCTGCGAGGCCCCCTCCGGTGTACCTTCCCATCAGCCCCTGTGAGGCCCACCCCCTCGCACATACCTTCCCATCAGCCCCTGCGAGGCCCCATCAGACGTATCTTCCCATCAGCCCCTGCGAGGCCCCCCTCGCACGTACCTTCCCATCAGTCCCTGCGAGGCCCCCTCGCACGTACCTTCCCATCAGCCCTTGCGCCGCTGAGCCGTCCAAGCCGCCGCCGCCGCCGCCGCCGCCGCCTTCCCGCAGGGCCTTGTGCGCCAGCGCCAGCGCCTGTTTGGAATAGTCCTCGGTTTCCCTTACCAGCCGCTCCATGTTACTGGCGGACGCCACGTGGCTGCGAGGGTTAAAAACAAGGCGGTGGAGTTTTCGTAGCCAAGGGCTTCCTCTCGGCCTTTTGTCTGCGTGACGGGAGAGCAGTCAGGGAACGGGCTGGCCGGAGCAAGACCCAAGAGAACTGACCGGGGTCAATCGGAGGAGCCGTCAGGAAGCCGGAGGCCACCTGCGGAGGGAGCTCGGCACGGCCGGGCATCTTTTCCGTTTCCGGAGCGGCCAGGGGGCGCGGGCCAGGAGCGTGGTGCGAGCAGACCCAGGGGGCGAAACGCCGGCCTTGGGCACTAACCCTTGGGGCTTACTTCGTCCAGGACCCCCCCACGCCCCCCCACAGCTTGGCTGCAGCTTTGTATTGGGGCCACCGCTACAGGGAACAGCGTCTGTCAACAAAAGTGCCCCAGATGCTTACAAAGTGATAAAAAAAGAAGAGAAAACAACCAAGACCAACAGAACAAAGACAAGCTCAGGAGGCCGCTGGGCTGCAAAGGCACACGTGGGCCTCCTTCCCCGACGGGACTCGGTCTGAGATTCCGGCGCCTACCACCGGCCGAGCTCTCCGCTGAGAGCAGGCCTCCTCCGCTACCCGCGACGGGGAGCTGCCTGGTATCCCTGGGGCCGCAGAGCCGGTTTCCGGGGGGAGGTGCCCCTCTGCGGCCTTGGCCCCCAGCGTCTAGCAAACAGCCCGTTGCTACTTGTTCCCAGGCTCCGCGTGGGAGCCCGGGAGTCCCTCAAAGCTGCAGGGCGTTCTTTTCCAAAGGCTGATTGATTTCACAGAGCTCGAAAAAAATCACGTGTGACACACACCAGAGCCATACTGTGAGTCACAGAAAAATCTGGGGTAAAAATCACCTCCATTCCCAACATTTGGCCAAAAGATCGTGCCCAGTGGCCACCTACATAGGCTAAAAGCCAAGAGATTTAAAAAAAAAAAAAAGGCTTCCAGGCCAGAAAATGGCTGCAAAAGAGCCCAGAGCATTAATGAAATGGTGCTTAGGTCCTGAACACCCTCCAGGTTTGTTCAAGTCTGGGCTTGCAGAGGTAGTCTGAAGCAGGGGACCCCTTACCTGTCTGCCAATCTTACGGCCTCCTGAGCCAGACTTTTAAAACCATTTGGCCCCACGTAGTGATCTGAGGAAGGAATGTTCTGTGGAAAAAGAAGATTTGGTTAAGGCTTTGCACTCAGCCCTGGAGCCTAAGCAGATTCTGCGTCTGCCCTGTTAGAACTAGTTGTCATTAGCCACACAGCATTCTATACCCAGACATCTCAAGGCCCTTGTCACTATCATCCTTTTTCTTTTTTTTAAAGTACAAACAAGAATAAAGTAGAAATCCAGGGCACCCGAGTGAGTCAGTCAGCTAAGAGTCTGACCCTTGATTTCCGCTCAGGTCATGATCTCAGGGTCATGAGATGGAGCCCGGTTTCCAGCTCCCCACTCTGCAGGGAGTCTGCTTGAGATTCTTTTCCTCTCCCTCTCCCTCTGCCTCTTCTCCTGCTCTCTCTCTTTCAAATAACAAATCTTTAAAAAGAATAAAGTAGAAATCCAAGTTCAAAAACCACTATATAGATGCAGATGCATTTATAAATCTATACATGGGATCCCTGGGTGGCTCAGTGGTTCAGTGCCTGCCTTTGGCCCAGGGCGTGATCCTGGAGACCCAGGATGGAGTGCCACATCCAGCTTCCTGCAGGGAGCCTGCTTCTCCCTTTGTCTGTGTCTCTGCCTCTCTCTCTCTCTCTCTCTCTCTCTCTCTCTCTCTGTGTGTCTCTCATGAATAAAATCTTTAAAAAAAATAAAAATCTATACATGTTAATATGTATTTTCATATGTATTTAAAGTCAGTAGACTATATACCATGTTTTGACTGGTTATTAATGAGATCACAGGATTTTTATTTTCTAATTTTTCTATAATAAACATTATTTTGTAATAAGGGGAAAAATCAATATACATTATTCCTTAAATCCTTCATTTCATCAACATAGTATCTGATTGTCTTTCAGTTCTCTTTGTCTTCTACTCACTCACATTGTCACCATTGCCTTCTTTACTGAGAAAGAGAAGAAAGCTCATTCAAATCTCTTCCTCCTACCACACATCATTAAAAATATACTGACAACAACTTTTTCCCCTTTTCAGAATCCTGTCTTCACTGGATCCCTTCCTTCTTCCCACCTCCCTACACCACCACCCCCTGCTTCATTTGTTCATGTGTTCGTCTCCTCATTCATTCAGTAAGCAGACAGGTATCACAGCCACACACTGCTGTGGGCGGAGAATGCAAACATGAACAAAACTAAATCCTGCCTGCTAAGAGCTAACAAGCTGGGAGGTGTGCAGCAAGAACGGAGAATAGAAAGGGCCAATGTGAGGATACAGTTAGCAAGAAATGAGCTAGGAAGAACATAAATGCAGTAAAATGGGAAGTTGCAGGAACCCCAAGAACACAAAGAACAGATACACCGGTTTTAAGGAAGAAAAGCCCAACCCTCTGCCAGGTAGAACAAAAAATATGAGAAACTGCAGGTGGGTCTCCCCATCCGGCAGCGATCCTCAGGACCCTGAACCCGGTGACACCTACAGTGTTTCTCAGGGAGGCCGTGCTCTCCTCCAGGCTTAGCTGCATCTGTGTGACCAGTCTTCGAGTATCCTGAACTCGGTTCTGATACTGACTGTCCAGGGCCCGGATTCTTTCCACCATCATCTTGAGGTCATCCAGGCGGTTCCGGTAGCTCTCTTCTTCCCTTCTGGCCTTCACCAACTGGAGACTGAGAGATTTACTAGCACCTGATACCAACAAGTAAAAGGAATATTAGCACTTCTGGAGTTAGCACAGAGGACCAGAACACAATAGAGGGTTGGAAAAGTGGCTTTGACTGGCCTAGGGCAAAATGGTAAAAACCCAGTCAATGAATGCATGCAACACTCTCTTATCTCCATCATTCAAGCCCCAGGAGAGTCACAGACAGTTCTTTTATCTCTGCAAGTGCTGGGCAGAGACCCCTACTGAACTGATATCTGTAGAAGATTAGAAATTCCCTTCTCTCTAAAGGGAAATTGGCCTTCATCACCTTCTGAAATCTGGGCTTCTCTCAGAAGCTCCTGAAGGGCCTGCTCAGCCTGTTGCATCCTGCCTTCCAGCTCTGCGTCCGGCGCCGCTCCACCACCACCCTGCACCCTGGAAACCAGGGCCTCCAGGCTCTGGAGCTGCTGCATAAACTGATCCATCTGAAACCACACAGGAGGGAGGATCAGAACAGAGAGTGGGGGTCACACTCCAATACCACATACTCAGGGGATAAGAGCTAAAAGCCCAGAAATGCTTGGCATGCCATGGTAGTTAAAGATGCTAGAGCTCAGATCTCTGAGTTTGAATCCTGGCCCCACTACTCATTAGCTGTGAGTGTGACCTTAGGGAAGTCACTTTCTTTACCCATTAGATGGGTAATAATAATAATATCTCATAGTTATTACTTGGACTAAATGAGTTAGTATTTTAGTGCTTAGAACAGTGTCTAGAACAGGCTGCCTGGGTGGCTCAGTGGTTGAGCAGATGTCTGCCTTTGGCTCAGGTTGTGATCCTGGGTCCAGGAATTGAGTCCCCCATTGGGATCCCCACAGGGAGCCTGCATCTCCCTCTGCCTGTGTCTCTGCCTCTCTCTGTGTGTCTCTCATGAATAAATAAATGAAATCTTAAAAAAAAAAACACAAAACAGTGGAACAAAGAAAGTGCTAGAGAGGGCAGGTTAAATAGATTTAAAAAAATAAGTTGAGTCTGTTCTACCTTTGGGGTTCTGTTTGGGCCTATTCTTCCTCTGCCCTTCACCCCAGCAAAAAAAAAATTAACAACAATATCAGTTTCTGGAGGCCATTCTTGTTTGAACCTCCTTGACAGCTTCTGGACTCCTCATATTTTCTACATATTTGTATTTTTCTTCATTTGTTCTACAAAGACATCTCTTGGGAAAAAAAATACAACTAGAAAGTGGCATATTATAAGTGGAAAGAATACTGAACTGAGCAAAGTCTCCCAATGTTGGCGGTTTCTCAGTCACATGGCCAGGTGGAACCAAGAATCCCACCCAGAATTCCCTGATTCCTAGTTCTACCTGGCCATGTGACTGAGAAACTGCCAAGGTTGGCAGACTTTGCTCAGTGGAAACTGAGGTCAGAATACCTTCTCTTTCAAATTGACTAAGTTATCAAGAGTACCAAATGAGATAGTATCTCCAAAAGGGATTTTAAAATGGTATAATATAAGCATAACCTGAAGCACTGTCACCATTATATGGATTTTTTTTAATATAGCAATTTTTAAAGATATCCTAATCTCACCCTCATCGCCAAGAGAGACTAGTAGGGTCCTGGACTTGTGTGACAGACCCACCCAGTGGACATTTAAAGATTTTACTCATACGGATGAGGGTTGGGTAGCATGCACACCTGAATCTTCACTTGATTATAGCAAGCTGGACAGCTGGTTAGTGCTGCATGCTCACAGTTGAGGCCACCAAATCCTGGCTTGCAGACACAGCTGCCATCACTTCTACATTCCCCAGGCTCTGACCCTGCTGGGTTGCAGTTGCAAGCTAGAGACAAAAGATAGACAAACAGGAAGCATTCGTATCACACTAATTCTAGAAACTGGATGTTTAGCAAAGATAAAAAGTTCAAATCATCAATGGCAAAGAATCCTTCTTGACCCTTGTCAATTCACATTGTGCTAGTTTCATTTCTTGCCTATGCCTCCAAGCACATTTCTAACATAGATAGATCTTAGGAATCATCTAGAAGTTTGGTGTGGGTGTGCATAAAGAGACACTACAACAGTCCACCCTTTCTGGTGGCACTTATTTTTTCCCTCCCATGGAATTGTGAGCCTGTTGGATATTCTGTAGGCACTCTAGCTTTGCTCAAAAAGGGGAATAACATGTCTTCTGGGCCTATGACATGCCAGAGCAATCTCCTTCTATTTTACAGATGAGAAACATGAGCTCAGAGAGGTTAAATAATCTATCCTAGTCACATAGCAAGTAAATGGCAAACCAGAATGAGAACTTGGAAAAAGGCAATGCTCTTTCCCTTTTGCTCTGCTGCCTTTGATGTAGGAAATGCAGTAAAACAACAACAACAAAAACAGTACCTTTATTCATATTGATTGAGCACTACTAGGCCACACTGTTCTAGGCTATAACTGTGGGTGAAACACTGCACTGAGGGAGTTACAGTGATTCTCTGGGTTGCTCTATGGCACTCATAAAACACTTGGCACACAGTAATATGAGCACATATCTAAGTATAATATCAATATTTGCTTACATACTTGTGTATCTTCCTTATTAGCATATGATCTCTTTGGGGACTGGAACCAACTTAGTCATCATCAGAACCTCAGTATCCAGCTCCACAATGGGTACATGGTAGGTGATGGACAAAAGATCATTGAGTGAAGAAATGTATGGTCTAAAGCCAGTGAAGTCACTACTGGTAGCACCTATGGCTAGTGCTATATCCTTTACAGAGTACTTTCTTATAAGCTATTTTATTTTATATTTGTAACTACTCTGAGTTAATTATCATTTATTCATCTATATAAAGAAACTGAGGGTCAGAGAGATTAATTTGCCATAACCAGTGTAATATAATAGGTCTGGTAAAAAAAAAATAGACTTGAACTCAGTACTGTTCATAACATGTGGGCTCTTCCTATCACAGGGTACTTTCTAGCAAATTGGAGCTAACCCACAGGTTGGGGTTAGGGCAGGTGGAATTTGTGTTCCCAGGTGGAAACCTCAGGCTGCACAGAGGTCCTCAGGCATTTCCAGGGCTGGGAAATCGGGGGTGAGTAGGAGGTGCAGGGCTTCCTGCAGACCTCCTGGGGAACCAGGAGATCTCCAATCTGGGAGCCCAGAGGCCCTCCAGAGGCTCTGTTATAACAAACAAGCCCCTGAATTCTGGGTACCAGGGCTGGTCTGGGACCTTTGTGACTGAGGGGTGAGTCTGTGGGGCAGGCCAGCTCCCTAGAACTGAACTTGAACTTGCCTAGAACTAAACTCACCTCCTGAATATAACATGTACAGAGGCTTGATAGAAGGGTCGAGCAAAAGGACCGATGTATACCATCATGCTTTGATCTGAAGCAACCCTAAGGAATGTGCCCCAATAACTGCTGCATGGAAGCCAAGTCTCGTTAGTAGAACTTGGAACAGTTACCTTTGTCTACATGAATCACACTGACTTCCTGAGAGGGTCTCTTAAACTGCTGCTCAGCCCCCCACTCAGTGTGTGCAGGCTCACATTTACTGCTGTCCCGTAATGAGCTTGGTAGCGCTCCTGCCTGCTAGCCTGGCATTAGGCACATGACCTGGCCCCATTTCATCTCCTCTTCCACTCAGGAATGTAAGCTTTACCTCTTTCATTTCTCCCACCCAGCTTTAATCCATTCAACATCCTCCAGCTCTGTCTTCCAGAGCTGCAAGGGTCTTAGGGCCTCTGACAGAGAAAAAGGTCCAGACTATTCACAGGCCAGTAGGTCAGAGGAACCAAAGTGGCATCCTATTACCTGCTGCTGGCTTTGCTGATCTGTATGTTCTTAGATGTGTGCACACTAGCAAGCATATATGTATACACATGTGTGCGTACACACACACACACACACACACACACACACACACACCATCTGTCCAGCCTGTCTGGGGATGCAGTCCTACCTCGACACTTGTCCGCTGGGTTGGGAGCCAAGGGGTCCCCAAAGTAGCCCGCTTTGCACTGGTCACAGTGGACGCCTGCTGTGTTGTAGATGCACTTCAGACACCTGCCTGTCAGCCGGTCGCAGTTCCCAGAGGCACTGGGGTCCACGTTGTTGTTGCACTGACAGGGCTGACAAGGCCGCACTGGGCCACGTTCTCCAAAGGGGTCCCCAAAGTAGCCATCGGCACAGAGCTCACAGCGGGCCCCTGGAAAGAATGAATGCCCAAGCCTGAGTGGTCACCTATTGGCACTGGCCACCCTCTAAAAGAGCTTCCCACCCTGGAGCCCAGAACAGTAGCTTCAGGAGCAAGTGCTTGGGGCAAGGGCTTGGCTCTTTCACTCCACGGTGGTCCCAGATGGTAGAACATAGCAGCCCCACTGGGAAGCTTCCTGCTAGTTAACTGGATGCTTGGGGAAAAGTCAGATTTGTAGCAATACCACTGCAGCTGTTGCTGAAGAATTAACTCTTCTTTAAGACTGACTAGCAGAAAAAGGAGACATTTATTTATTTACTTATTTTTTAAAGTAACCTCCACATCCAAGGTGGGGCTCGAACCCACAACCCTGAGATCCAGAGGCACTTGTTCTACCAACTGAGCCAGCCAGGGGCCCCAAGAAAGACATGTGGCTCTGGACTTAAAAGGCCACTAAGTTTCCCTTCTGTACCTTGGTTCATTTTGTAAAGCTTAGTTAAACCAGATATTTCATCCGAAAACTAATTACAAACCCAAGACACCATTAACCATACATCATACCGTACAAACCATACACTGCCCTTCCTCAATCCACCTCTTGGGCCCATTCTTATCTTTAGAATGAGCCTATTTCCATTAGTCCTAAGTAATTATAATTCCCTAGGGATTTTTGGAATAGCAGCTATTCATGAGAATTCATGGCGTCAAGGACAGGGGCAACCAGTGGCCTTACCGGTGACCCCGTGGGGACAGTTATTGCACACCACCTCTTCTGTCTCCGGCATAACAGAGCAGCTGAACCCATTGTGGCAGGGACACGGCTTGCAGCTGCGAGGGTCGTGTGGATCGTTGTAGAAACCAATGGGGCAGTCGGCACACTCGATGTCAAGATTTTCATCCCCTGAATAACAGTCTCCTGGGAGCCAGAGGAAGAATGGAGGGCAGCGAGATGGCAGGGTAAAACAATACACTTCCTGGAATATGGATGATGTGTGGGAGGCAGAGCTTAATAACCACAACCTTCCTCTCCCGAAGCTTTCCCCAAGGTATCTGAGCACTGGCATTCACCTTCGCCCTAGTACCAACTCTAAACCTGGCCACGACCCCGGCCCTCACCTGGCTCTCCCATGCTCCGTAGACATAGCTTCTTTTCCGACCCATAACCTAACACTGCTCCCCCGTCCGCATGGCCTGACACCATTTGTCCGCACATTCATTCAGGCCCTGACATTGCCTTTGATCCCTCCAGACAATTCTTGAAACTTGACCCCAACTACACCTCCCACAGCACTGAACCATGACAGCCATTTCCTGTAACCTGGTACCTTTCCCACAACCCTGTGGCATTGCCATAATGAAAAGGATTGAGAGTAATAAAGCCCCACGTCCATCTTCCCTGACTCCAGCCCTACCTTCCTAATCCTTTCCCATCTCCAAAATGAGTTCAGGCAGGGGCTTTCTTTCTTTCAATTCTATTCATTTATTCACAAGAGACACACAGAGAGAGAGAGAGAGGCAGAGACACAGGCAGAGGGAGAAGCAGGCTCCATGCAGGGAGCCTGATGTGGGACTCGATCCCGGGCCTCCAGGATCACACCCTGGGCTGAAGGCGGGCTCTAAACCGCTGAACCACCCGGGGATCCCCAAGGCAGGGGCTTTCTTACTCCCTTCCATGGGAGCCCCCCAGTCCCCCACGCACCCCCAGCCACCTGGGCCGGGTGTTATTTCACTCACCTGTGTCCGGATCACAGGCTCCTCCCCCCTGGCAATTACATGGAATACAGGTGCCAAAAGGTCCCAGTTGGGCAGAATCTCTTTTGTAGCCAGAAGCACAATCCTGACAGAACTGTCCCTTGTAGCCAACGGGACATACGCATTGTTCGACCCAGGGTGCGGGGGCTCCAGAGACGGGGCGGGCTGAAATCAGGGTCACGTTGTCGAGGTACCCAGTGCCTGCAATTCGGACAACAGGTTAGAAGTCGTAAGTACTAAGGTCTAAAGACCTAAAGGTGGGCCTCTCTTCGGAGTTTATTTTTCTTAACCCTCTGACAAAGACAGGTGGTGTTCACTCACCCTGCCGCGGGTGGAGGCACAGCCGTTGGTCATGACTGACGCACAGGCTGCGGTGTCAGGAAAGTCAGGGTTTAAATTCCTGCTCGACCCTCACTAGCTCTGTGAATTGGGCAAGTCACAGAACTTTGCTACCATTGTGTTTCCTCAAGTGTGGAAGAGAAGGAACCGTGGCATGGGCCTCCTATGTTGGTTGTGAAGTTAAATGAGACAAGGCACATATTATAACGTGCGTGGCTCAAAGTAAAGATTCGATAAATTGTTAATAAACACCTTTCCTACTTCCTGCTTTATGTGTTTCATTAGTGATGTGGAAATTCGGCATGCCAGCCATGCCTCCTGCTTACGTAAGTGCTAAAAAGCTCAAGGAACTCACATTTAAAGAATTGCGATTGGGATTGGAGTACCCCCCATGTGAAGTCCAGTAAGAGGAGTGAATGGAATACAGGTGATGTCTGAACGCCGTAGCGCCCAGTACAATCCCGAAGGAGCAGCTACTGGAGGAGCAGACGGCTGTGTTGTAGATGCCGTTTCCTAGCTAAGGGGACACACCCGTGTGTTGTAGGTTCTCTTCTTCAAATAATCAGCTTTCATCTAAATTTGGAGACTCTTAAGCAAAGGAGCATCATTCATTCTTCATTGATGTTGACCTCTTTTTTTTAGAGAAACACTACGTTTAACAACTTCTAGAATATAAAAAATTTAGACCCGATCAGAGACCCTACATCAAGACCATCAGGTAGTTTACCTACTTGTTTGGAGACTGTCACCGTCTTAGAAAGCTGACACAAGCTAAAACCTAAGAGAGAAATTCACTTCCCTTCGTCACTTACTGTATTCTCCGTAAGTAGCTCGGATCCGCAGGGCCGTGAGGTTCCGCAGTAACCTCCGATACTCGAAGTAACTTAGCTGAGGGCTCCACTGACTGCTTGGACGTTCATTTAATCTGCAGGATTTAAAGCCCACGGCTTAAAAATACAACTCTCATCAAGTCTTAAAATTTGTACACATGATACAAATTATGCCCAAGAAGGTGGGACAGCTAAGCCCCTTCACAGCCCTGCCTCGAGGAGGATAAAGGATGGAGAGTTGTATTCTTGTAGGCTTGAACTTGAAGTTTGCTCACTTCGCAGGGAGCATGAGCACCATAGGAAGTGACGGAGGGCATCCCAGAGCAGGAAGCCCGGCCCCAGGGGTCATGGCATCCAGTGCTGGTCCAAGTCCCCAGAGACCACTTTCTATTCTTGGCCACACAAAACTTAATACCAGGAACATTGCTGAGTTCAAGAAGCTCTGACCCTCCAGAGACATACCATTAATTTTTGGTTTCATTGTTTAAATGATTTGTTAACTGAGCACATTTCACTTACTCTTCAAAAGTCAGCTTTCACGTTCTACATTGTACCCTTCCGATACTTCTTAATTTAGCGTTATGATATCTCACTGCATCCTATCACCATCCCCTGTGCTAGTCTTTCAAATGTTGTTTTGGTTTTTACTGGAATACTTTCAGGAACAACCCTACTTCTTTCCTTTAGTTCATTGACGTCACTTCTCACTGTATTCCTCTCTTCTATCCACACTTACTCATGCATTAACTACTTAGGATTTCCTAATACTCAAAATATGTCTTCAAGCATGATTATTTCCCCTGCCTTGCTAACCTTCCCCTCCTCCCCACTTTCTATCCTTGGAAAAGTGTTCTTCACTTGTCATGTTTTCTTGGGAAACTTTCCTTGATCACTCCAATGTGGGTTACTTGTGCCTCTGCTGTGTGTTCAAAATACCTGGACCCACCTTGGCTATCTTGTCACTCCCAAGCCACACTGTAATATTCTGTTTATTTTTTTCTCCCATTAGCCTGTCAGGGGCTTGAGGGCAGGAAACACGTCCTGTTTCTGTATATAAGACCATGTCCAGTACATGAAAGGTGCTAAGAAAAGCTTGTTAAGAGAACGAATGATTGAATGTATGAACAAAGGAAGTGGACTTCAGTCCCCTGACCCACTTGTAGTCACTCTTTTTACCTGAATGTGTACGTCTTGGTGATCCCACAAGGTAGCGTCTTGCCACGTGGCATCAAGGGAGCTGTGACTCGTAGCCCAGCACCTTCCAGGATCACATCGTGGGCAGATGGGTGTCTGCCTCCCCTGTCCACGCGGTAGTCAAAAGACAGGGTTTGCCCATAGCTCACCTGTTGATTCCCAAGAAATTTGGCTGTGAAATAGAATGTGAAAAGACTGAGATCAGTGTGAAACTGGAGAAGCAAATGAGTTAGCATGTTTGCATTAATGTCGGTGATTTCTGTTGGAGTCGCGTTATCAATGTACCACCGTGCCCCCAACCACCCTTCCAGAAGAGCCAGCTTATGGCCATAGCCATACTGCTATTGGCTACAAAGGAGAGTTAGTGACTAAATGCTAAAACAGTCATGTTACAAGGTAATTCCATGTATTAGATGATTCACAGCATGGCCCTTATGAC
Source organism: Vulpes vulpes (assembly GCF_048418805.1). Classification (NCBI taxonomy): domain Eukaryota; kingdom Metazoa; phylum Chordata; class Mammalia; order Carnivora; family Canidae; genus Vulpes; species Vulpes vulpes. Next base: position 143,770,810 of record NC_132792.1, read on the forward strand.
AGACCAATATGTAAAGGTCCCAGGCATGTTGGCAGTACTACCATTTGTTACGTAATGTTTTATAATTCACTGACATCATGACATTTGATGTTAAGTTCTTGGAGGTATTATTATTCCCATTTAACAGCTGAGAGAGTTGAAAGTTGGAAAGGATAAGAGGACAACTTACCTGGATATCACATTTTAGCTAATGAAATGAACCACTAATGTTTATCTTTTCAATGTATAAGTGGTTAAAACTGAGAATGCCTCATTTCCACTTTTCTATCTGCTTCTCGGTTGATCCACAGATTTGACCACTGTCTTTATTTCTTGTCATGATGGGAAACCTAGAAACTTCCCATTTAACTAAAGTAGGAACCTCATCCAGGGTCTGACTGCTTAGATACACAGTCCTGTTCTATTGTATCATGACTTAGTCAAGAGGGCTGAAGCCCCAGCTGTCTTCTGGAGATAACTACTTTCCTGAACACTAGGTGATATGGTTTTCGCATCTGCTAACTCCATTTTTCTATCCTGACTTCTAGTCTTAGAAGTTGGCTTCTATAAGAAAAATACCGTACATACCAGGAGCTACAAAATAGACAGGGTCTGATCGTCGTGCTGAGCTGAACACGTCCCGATGGCGCTGTGACCACTGGAGCTTTGCAGGAGACCCATTTCTTTGGATAGCTTTCCAGCCATCAACATCTGGAACACAAATAAAGCCACTCTGCATTTGGACAAAACTCACCATCTATTGAATAAGGCAAGACTTGACTGCTAAAAAGTTCTGGAGCTGAATAGCTCGTCGGGTTTCCTTAACAGCTCCACATTCATGTGCAGCCCTCAAAATTTCCTATGCCCCTCTCTACTTGGGGCTCAACTTCACCTGCTCCTACCCCACAGCTGCTTTGACTTTGAGCCCACCTCTTGTAATAAGAGCATGTTTTCATCTGCCTGTAATTCATACTTTTATTTTACTTACATAAATAGGGTCTGACCTTAGTGAGTTAAGAGGGCCCAGGATGTTCAAAGAGAAACTTAAAGTCGAAAATACTAGTCACCTATATTTTTATAATGTTTTGTAGCTTGATAACTAATTTCACATGCATTAACTCATATAATGTACATGAAAGCAGTATTTTTTTTAAAAAAAAGAGACTTAGAAAGTGCACATGTGAGTGGGAGGAGGGGCAGAGGGCAGGAATCTTTCAAGCAGAAATGTCAGGTCGATCTCACGACCCAGGAGATCATGACCTGAGCTGAAACCAAGAGTCAGATGCTCAACCAACTGAGCCACCCAGGTGCCCCTGAAAGCAGTATTATTAATAAATGGGAATTCCAGGAAGACTCACATAAACGCCCCCAATCCAAATGAAAGACTCTTTTGTGGTTTTAAAATACACGGAGATGGGAAGTGCAGGGAAATGAAAATCTGGTCTCTTTTTCGTTATTCTTTTAAGTTATTCATATACCGGTATGAGTAAGTTGTTCAGCTATGACTTTTTCAAGACATTAGAATCTGCCTTATTGCCCAGACAAAAGAATGCCCATTAAAAGCTGGAAGAGAGTTGGACTCTGTGGTGAGGAGGAGGTTGTCTGTAAGCATAAAGCTCTATACAATTAAGAACAAAATTCTATAGAATACTTTACCTTGATGGAAAGTTGAGGTGATTTTATGGACACTGTAATCTCCAGAGCTGTGGCAGTTGGCTGAATGCCCATAGCAAAAACACTGGGTACAGCCCTCCGGGTTTCCCCCATCCAGATGATAGTAACCTGGTCGACACCTGTAGTAGCATTTTAAAAATCAGTACAATATTATATGGTACTTCTTATTTCATATAGAGAATATGATGATTGATCTTTTCTGCTTTCTCTCCCATCTGGCCCTATTAATTCCCAGAACTGGGAAACAATAACTACACATACCATCCCCACTACTAGACACAATGGACAGTCCCAGCCCCCCCACTGAGAGAGATGACCATTCACTCTCTGTCCCTGTGGTAGAGCAGAATGACATTTGGCGTGGTGGTCTGGGAACTTAGTGATTTTCCCATCCTTGGTGAGGGATTGAGTGGAGGTCACGTGAACGGGTCAAGACGAGTTGGGACGGGGGATGTAGAGCTGGCCCTGTCTTAGAGCAAATATTTAGTGGAGGCAAAAGAGTGGGAGGCTGGGCCAGGAAAGGAAAGGCAGATGCCCCAGTCCCAGCACCTACTCAGCCCTACTGACCTGCAGAAGCACTAGCTGCTGCCCACCATCCCTGCCCCTCATATCCCTCCTCGGGCCCATGGGGAAAGGGGCAGGTGGGGACATGACAAAGAAGGATGGCTGCAGGCTCCCTACAAAAGCAAAATGCAGGCTGGCATCCCGCCCACCATTGGCCTTTCTGAGGAGCACAGCTACCAAGCAAGTGGCAGATGTTGGGGGTCACAGAGAAGAAGGAAAATCTGGGGCGGGCTTGTTTTTCTCCATTCAAGTTAATTACATCCTTCTTCATGAAATAATAATAGTTTCAATGATCATTATTTAGTCGGTATGTTGTGCCAGGCACTTTCTGTATGTACCAATTTAATACTTGGTACAACCCTATGAGATAGGAATTGTTATTTCTCATTTTCTCTTTTTAAAAAAATTGTTCATTTTAGAGAATGAGAGAGTATGTGTGTGAGCAAGGGGTAGGGCAGAGGAGAGGGAGAGAGAAGCTTAAGCAGGTTCCACGCCCAGCACAGAGCCCGATGCGGGGCTCAATCTCACGACTCCAAGATCATGACCTGAGCCAAAATCAAGAGTTGGATGCTTAACCCATTGAGCCACCCAGGCTCCCAATTTCCAATTTTCTTAGGTGAAGACACCCAGGCCAGAGAGGTTAAGAAACTTGTTCGAGGTCACAGAGTTGGTAAGTGGCTGAGGCAAGATTTTCAAACCAGGTACATCTGCCTCTAAGCCATGCGGTCTGATCCACTGGACCCTAATGACAGGAATCTGTTTATTGTGCAAAATCAAAGAAAAGCAGGCTAACTGCGAACAGTCAATGCTTCAGAGAACAGCTGTAAATAAATAAGCATTGTTTTGGGGTTTTTTTCTCTACAGAGCAAGGGCTTCAAAAAAATCACTATGGTTTCTTTGGAGGAAACCTGCAGGTGAAAAGGGATTAAAATGCAAGGAAGGAAGGGAGGGGAGGGGAGGGGCAGAGGAAGGGAGGGGAGGGAATGAAAAAGGAAGGGATGGGAAGGAACTGAGGGAAATCAGGCAAAACTCAACAACAGTGTTGAGGGATGTACCTGGGTAATAAATTATGAAGAACAGTAAGGAAATGATAACACAGAGGTCAGAAGAGTGGACACTTCTAGAAAGAAGGGAGAGTGCTGTCGTTGGGATGGCATCTTTTTACTCAAGGTCTATTTCTTAGAATTGGTGGTGCTGACAGCATTTGTTTTATGTGGTTTTCTGTTTCCATGTGACATTCTGAAATGAAAAACCTTTTTAAAAAGTGACTCCTCTTTTCACCCTGAAGCTGTGTTTCCCTCCCTCCGCCGCAGTGCAAAGAGCCCCCTAGAAACACCAGGTGGGAATGTATCTGGTATTTTTCTGCCCAGGTATAAGTGATCGTGGAGATGCCAAAGAACTGCTTTCTTACTTTTAAGGAAACGAGGAGAAAGCGTTTTACCTCTGGGGCCAGCCTCACAGCACTCGCCTCACAGCAGTCGTAGAGGAGGGGAGAGTTTAAAGTCTGAGCTATTTGTCCTCAAGGAATGTCCTGCAAGCTGCACTGAGGGTGGATCACTGTTTACTGCGCCACCTGCCCCAACATGGCTTGGGGCCCAACGGGCTCTTCATCTTCTCCTGGGTCATGTGTGTGCATGTAACCACCATCCCAACCCTGGGCGGTTCCTTTGCTGCACATGATGGTTATATATGGCCATACCCTGAGATAGTTCCTCTTACTAGCATTTTCCCAACATGCTTAATTAGGCCAGGCCTTTTCTGAGACCAGGCTGAGTCACGTGACCTCATTATTGCATGCCACCTTATATGGGAGCACCTGGAATTCCAAGTCAGCTGGCAACGGGACCTCTGGGGCCCTGTGCCTCTGCCGCCCTTGTAAACAAAGAGAGGGGGCTCACGGCAGAAGCATGGAGTCCAGGGAGATCTGGGGGCTCAGCTGCATTTTTTGAAAAGCCAAGTTTTTGAGGACAGAGGTCATCACGTTTATTAAGTGCCCCTTCTCCATGACAGCACTCAGAGGATGAATTCTCGTGCTAGTTGCCAAGAGACTCTCCCTGCCGTGTCTGCAAGGGCCACGGTGCACACAGACCTGTCACAGCGCTCGCCGGTGACAGCTGGCTTGCAGACACAGCGGCCCTCGTCACAGGGCCCCGAGATGCCAGCTGGGTCACAGTCACACTTGGGGTCTCTGGGAAAAGAAGAAAAAGAAAATTAGGGATGTGTTTCCAAATGCTTTTCAGCTAGCCACATAAAAATCAAGCGCTCATAAGCAAAAGTCACCAACTTGAGCAAAGCCTTCATCTTCCCTGAGGCCTCTCTCAGCTGTTCTTGTCCCAGACCCTTGAAGGGCGCCCCTGTCTAGGCTCACACTACTCTGAGGGGCGGCAGCTGGTCCAAGAACTGTTTGCTCCCACCCCTAAGGAGAGGAGAGGTCTGTGCCAGGATGTGAACCAGATCCATCACTGAACGGTTCAGTTGGGTTTGGTTTAGTTTGGTTGACTATTTGGCTCAGTTGCCTTTTTGTTTAATTTATCATTTGCTTCTATATTGTATAATTCAGTGATGGCTGCTCTCATCATGATTGATTTCATCTACTTGCTATTTTAGTTTATTGAGTTATTTCTTTTGGTAACACTTCTATCAAGACACAATTCAGGGGCGCCTGGGTGGCTCAGGTCATGATCCCAAGGTCCTGGGAACTAGTGGGGAGTCTGCTTCTCCTTCTGCTCCCCCCGAGAGCACTCATGTTGTCTCTCGCTCTCTCTTTCTCTCAACCAAATAAATAAAATCTTAAAAAAATAAAAAAGACACAATTCACTCATTTAAAATGTACAATTTGATGGTTTTTAGTAGATTCTAAGAGTAGTAGAATTTAGTAGATTCTACTAAATAGAATTCTAAATAAAATTTAGTAGATTCGACCAAAGTAGAATTTGGTAGAGTTTAGTAGATGCTCAACCATCCCAATCAATTTGAGAACATCTTCATCATTCCAGAAAGAAACCCTGTGCCCCTACCAATCACCCTTCCTTTCTTTTCCCAGCCCTAGGCAACCGCTAATCTACTTGCTGTGTCTATGGACCTGCTCATTGTGAACATAGTCTGTAAAGGGAATCATACAATCCGTGGCCTTTGGTGTTTGGCTTCTTTCACTTAGTATGTTTTCAAGGTTCACCCATCTTATACTTCATCCATGTATCAATAATTCACTTTTTTATGGCTGAATCAAATTCTATCATATGTATAGATGACATTTTGCTTCTCCATTCAATAGCATATGGCCATCTGGGTTGTTTCTACTTTTTAGCTATTGTGAATAATGCTGCTATGAGCATTTGTGTGCAAGTTTCTATGCAGATGTATATGTTTTCATATTTCTTGAGTGTATTCCTAGGAGTGGAATTGCTGATTTTGGCTGTTTTTTTTTTAATTGCAAGACTTTCTCAATGAAGGAATCAATCAGTGTTTCCATTATTTAATTTTGGCACATTCTCTTAGGACTCTGGCTAATGACTAGTATCACTCATATGGGCACACAGTCATATGCATCTATCTCACGGATCGAAAACCAAATCTCCTATATTTTCCCTACTGTTTGCTCCTCCTCTGACTGCCCTTTGATCCCATCCAAATCCTACCCAAACCTGGATGACCCCCCCTCTTTTCCCCCTTACATTTCTCATCCAATCAGAGCCCACGTCCTGTCAGGCTCCCTGTCCTCATCTTTCACTTGAGGCTCTTCTCCTGTCCTAGCCACTGCACCCCCCACAACTTATCTGAACCCTTTGACAAACATTAGGCAGACCATCTACTGGTTGCTAGGCACCCGGAACACTAAGAAATAGGAGCCTGGTCTCTAGGAGTCTCCAGGCAGGGCAGAAACATGAACAATAATGGCAGCGAAGCATAAGGCAGCTGGAGCCAGGCAGCGCCACTGTCTGTGTCCCCCTTCCCACTCTGGGCACTGGGGATGCAGTCATGAACAAGATAGAGCCAACACGGGACTTCTGTTCTGGTGAGAGGGACAGACACACAAATACATACAGGAAACAAGATGTGAAATAACATCAGTCAGAACTCAGAGGGCTGGGGAATGGTCAGAGAAGGTGTCTGTGAGGAGTGGAGGAGGTGGGGGTGGAGCCTGTGAAGCTCTCTGCAGCCCTGTAGGAAGTGGGAGTGCTGGAGGCCAGGACTGAGGAGGTTACTTGGCTTGGATCCTTTGAGGAAGAGAAGACAGGCTGGTGGGGCCGAGGGCAGGGAAGGGGGGTGGGCGGGTGGCGGTGGGGAAAGGCGGTGAGGATGCAGCAGGAGTCCACCGCTGGGTGTGCAAAGGGCCTATGGGCCTGCAGAAGAAATCTCTCTCTGCGTAGGACAGGGCGCTACTGGAGGGCTGCCAGCAGAGATGTGATATGATCTACTTCATGTTTTAGAAGCATTTCCAGAGGGGCACTGGTCAGATGGAAGGGCCTCTGAAGACAGTCTTCAAGGCAGCAGGGAAGCCTGGAAGAGTACAGGCTGGGCAAGAGGCCCAAGGGTGAGAGAATGGGACAGTGGCAGCCAATCCAGCGCCAGCACGGAGGACAAAGGAGCACCTTCTAGCTAACAGCTTCCCCACCCAGCTCCCTTCCCCTAGGCTATCCCAGTACCTGTCAGCTCTGTATCCCTGTGATTGCTTATGGCATTTACAATATATCAATATATGCTCCATCTTCTTCCAGGAAAGTTTTTTTTTTTTTTGAGAGAGAGAGAGAGAGCACGTGCAGGAGCAGGGGCAGGGGCAGAGGAAGAGAGAGGATCTCAAGAAGGTTCTACATCAAGCTCTGGGCTTGATCTCACAACCCTGAGATCATGACCTGAGCTGAAATCAAGAGCCAGACATTTAACTGAGTGAGCCACCCAGGCACCCCTCTTCTGGGAAAAAATAAGAGGACGGAGAGAGAATGCTTCAAACTAAAGGGGAATAAATCTGTGCAGAAAAATTTTTCCAGTCCAAATTCATGTGGGTCAAAATGGGTCCCAGGAAAGAACCTGAAGGACTCTACCTCCATCCTTGTTCATCTAAAAGGTGACAATCATTGGGGTCTCAGAGCCAAAACTCTGAGCCTGAATATTATTAGGTCCACCCTCAGCAGTAATATTGGGGAAACTCAACCCCCCGGGTGTACACTTCTTGTCTTCAACCTGAGTGCAACGCTAATCCCGGCCTCTGAAGCTTATTGTAAAGGATTAAATGGCATAACCCATGTGAAGTCCTCAAACAGCGCTTGGCACACAGTCATTGCTCAGTAACATAAGTGGCCACAGTTGTTAATGTCATTGTCACCCCTCATAGCAGAAGCTGCAGTGATGGGCGCAGTGCTTACAGTAGCCTCTGGTCTTGGGTGCAGCCGGCATCGGTGAGCGTGTGGAAGCCTGGCAGGCAGCGGTCGCACCTGTCTCCTGTTACCCCTGGCTTACAGCTGCACCGTCCAGAGTTGTCACATCGGGCGCTAAGAGAACCTGTAACCCAGGACGAGGTAGGGAAAAGGAAAGAAGAAAAGGAAATATTTAGTTTATAGGGCATTAGGAAACAACTGTCACCCCATGGGAGCTCAATGAATCCTGAGTGATAACAGCCACCTGCTGCCTCTCGAAATTCTTTCACATCGTCTGAGTACACATCCACCCACTGGGGCAAGTTCTCACAGCCAACGATGGCTTCTTCGGGCAAAGAAATGGAAACTACTCCTGAAAGCATTTTTTACTTATGGATCTGCTCTGATTTGAACATTAAGTACTGTGTAAGCCACTGCTTTTTAAAAGAAGTTTGTTGGATTCTTGAGATCTCAAGAAGAGGGAAAATTTGTGAATGAGCACATCAGCCTCCTCCAACAGAGTTAATATGAGAAAATGAGCAACATGTTCCCTTATTTCTGGCAAGCAAAAGCCATCTTTTAAGGGTCAGTGCTTGTATTATTTATTATTATTATTGTTGTTTATTATGAAAAGGACTCCTATGGGGTCCCTGGGTGGCTCAGTCAGGTAAGTGGCTGCCTTCAGCTCAGGTCATGATCCTGGGGTCCTGGGATCAAGCCCCAGGTCTGGCTCCCTGCTCAACAGGTCTGCTTCTCTCTCTCCCTATGCTCCTCCCCCTGCTCCTGCTCTCTCTCTCTCTCTCTCAAATAAATAAATAAAATCTTTTTAAAAAGAGGCCTCCTAAGCAGAAATATCTCTACCTACCTGGAGTGCTAGAAATTCTCATCCTTGGGGCATCACCCCTTCCCTGTTCATCTCACCGGGTTTAGTGCATAGAGCACTTATTCTGTGATTGATTTTGTATAGACACACTCTTACTTGTTAGTGGGCCCTCTCAGACTGCGAGTTGATGAGAGACAAGAAGTGCTCAGCAGAGCAAATGTGCCACTCCAGACCCCGGCCTCTTCTCCATTTCACTGCCTCCCCTCCCCCACTCCAGTTCAAGTCTGTCCTCTCCCGTGGCCTCCCACTCTCCCCCCCCCCACCTCCTATCCTCCCCTCCCTTCTTCCCTCCTTCTGTGCTCCTTTAAAAATGGAATTCAGCTCACATTAGTCAGCTGTTTAGTTCTCTGGTGGCTCCCCCAGATAAGCAGAAGAAAATGTAAACTCTGTATCATGGCCCACAAGACTCAACCTCTCCAGCCACATCCTCTATGCTCCTTCACTAAGTTCCAGCTCCCAGCTTCCCCCCACCCCGTGTGTAGAATGTACCAGACTGCTTCTCTCCTCTGGGCATCCATACTTGCTCCTCCCCCAGCCTGGAAGGTTCTTGTCCCAAAACTTCCCCTTCATTGCCAATCCTCAACGGTCAGGTCCTGATTTAATACTACTTCTCTAGGGAAATCTTCTCTGACTCCCAAATCTAAAATATCCATCCCACTGCTATTGCAGTCCTGCTTACTCAGGATGACCTCAGCTTATGTTCCCTGCTGTGTCCCCAGGGCCCAGTGCACAACCCAACGCAACAAGGATGCCCAGAAATCTGTTGGGTAAAGGCACATATGCCAAGAAAGAGGTCGGGGCTATTGTGAAAGAGTCTGGGGCTAGCAAAAGATGAGCAGGAAGGTGGTGGGAGGTGTACCTCACCTACTTTACAATTTCCCTGTGCTAGCAGAATTTAAAAATAATCCAGGTAGCTCAACTCACTGTGATAACCAGGCTACCCATAATCTATAAGGCCAACAGAACAGGAACCAGTTGCTCCTTTCTTTCTAATCAATTACTCTGTAAATTTTTGATTCACTAACAGACACGATTCAAATCAATAAAGATATTGGGTCTGTGCTGATATAAAGGCTTTTGTGCCACATGTGGAACATAAAATACATTAGCGACATTCGCAGTGCCCGTGAAAGATGCCATGTCAACTTTGCAAGGCTTGAGGGGCCCTCAGTGACAATGGCATAAACTACACTTTTTAAGCACCTGTATGAGACACTGAGTTAGGCCTTTATATATATTAGGAAGTGCTACCTACTAGTGAATTAGGAGCTGATAGAAGAATAGCAGATCCATTTGTAGATGACAGGGAAGTATCAGAGGTTCAGGAACTACAGATGTGCAGTTCAGAAAGATGCCTTTCTAAGGCATCTCTAGCACAAAATGCAGGATGCCTTAGGGAAGGAAACACCATTCCTGGGAAAAGGAGTCCTCCTGTGACCAGATGACCTGGATTGGAGGCGTAGGGACAAGAAGAGGAGAAGAGAATCACTGAGAGAGCCGCATGGATGCAGAATGAACAGACTTCCCCTCTTGAGAAATAGATGATGAGGGAGAAGGTGGGAATCACATGATGACTCCAAGGCCCCAATGTGCACAACCAGATGCAATGTGAGGTTATTTACCAAAGAGAAGGAGCAGGATCTCAGGTTGAAGCATCAAGAGAAGATAGTGAGTTTAGTTTTGGACATTGTGAACTTGAGTTTCAAGGGGGCATATTAGGGTAGAAATGTTCACCTGGAACTCAAGAAAGAGGTGGGGGGTGAAGATCTAGGAGCCTTCAGCAGCACACAGGCCAAGTAGGAAGCAATAGCAGGTGCTAAGATCAGGAGCAGATAGAGAGAGGAGGGGAGGGGCCTTGGACAAAAAACGGAATGCCATTAATTAAGGGGCCTTTCTAATCAAAGCAGAAAGAACTCTCGGGACAGTGGAAGCTAAGGGAGCAGAGTTCTGAGAGTCAAGGGAGGAGGAGGGTGGGAGTCTCAGGACCTAAGTCAATAGAATATTTGATAAGATAAGCTTGAAGAGAGGCTCCCCAGGCTGACATGCACAGACCACCATGCTCCTGCCCTACAAGCAGTCAGCCAACAGAGCCAAGAAGGAGAGTTTAGTTCTGAATTATGCTCTGATAAGTAACATTCAACAGAAGATAACTCTCTTTAATACAATTTGGGGGGTTTTGGGGTTTTTTTTTGTTTTGTTTTTAACACAAATGAGTGTCGATCCAGGACTCAGAAACCCATTTTTCCCCCATTCCAACTAATGGAAATTATGCCTTCAACTTAAGAAAATTCTCCCTACAGGTTTTTCAGAAATGAATTATTCTTATAAAATGGAAAATATTGCACTTTGCTTTGGATTTGGCCCACACAGCCCAAAATAGTTACTGTGCAAAACACCCTTCTGAGAGAAATTAATAATCATCTCATGAAAATAGGCATTCAGTATTGAGACAAGTTTGGGAAATGGTGCACACTTGATCTTTCAGAGATTTATAGCATAATACTACCTTCAGCAGGCATGAAGCTTGTTTAACTTTTAATGCCAGTGTTTCCAAACATTCTTTGACATTCTTACAGACCACATCTATTATTATCTTGAGGAACACTGTGTTCTACAGGACATTATCTAGAGAATCCTGCTCTAAGAGCTGGGGGGTCAAAGAACCCAGACTTTGAAATACAGCAAATCTCCCTTCAAAACCAGCTCCGCCACTTAGCTGTGTGTCCTTGGGCAAACTGCTTCCTCATCAGTTCTTTTACGTGAGACTAACAACCTATGCCTTGTGGAGCTGTTGCAAGACTTTGGACTAAAATATATAAAGTGCCTCGTTCAGTGTCCCATACGTCATGGGCGTTCAAAGAATGTAGTTTACACTGCTACCTCTGGGCCTCCTTCAAACCTTGCAAAGTTAACATGGAGACGTCCACAGGTCCTTACTGTGAGCATGACCACTTTATTTCACATTCCAAAACTTCCAGAATAACAGCACTGGGTTTTCAAAGTATTTCATTAAAATACAAACACGTGGTCCAAATCCTACGTCACGAGCTCCTCTTAGGGACTGTGTACAACTGGGTTGAAAGAATTAAAAAAACAGCTTCCAGTTTCGGTTTTGTGTCCCAAGAAGCTCTTTTAGGGCTTATATAGATACAGTCTACGTGCACTCTGAGGGCTCAGAAAGGTATTCTAAAATGAGTACTACTGAAAAATAAGGAGTATCTGGGTAGCTTGGTGGGTTAAGTGCCCAAGATTCTTAGTTTTGGCTCAGGTCATGATCTCAGGGTGTGAGACCGAGCGTCGCATCAGGCTCTACACTCAGCTCAACGTCTGCTTGTCTCCCTCTCCCTCCTCCTTTGCCCACCCACCCTTACACATGCACCCTCTCTCTCAAATAAATAAGTAAATAAAATCTATAAATAAATAAATAAATAAATAAATAAATAAATAAATATTAAACAAAAAGAGGGTATGTCCTTTTGGGAACCTTTTAAATATATACCTATATTTGTACTTTAAAGAAACATTATTATTATTTTTATGATTACATTTAATAGCAATAAATTATTATTTAAGAACATTTTAAGTAATAATCTAAATGTTGTAGTCTGAGTAATTCACTATCAGGGTCACAGCTGTGTAAAAAATAGTAATGAAATTAAGAGAACAGGTCCAATATCATGGATGTCGAGACAGGTTTCAGGAATTTAGGTGTCATGAGAGGAAAAACCACACATGTACACACAAAGAATTTCAAAGTATTTGCAAAAGGTTCTCAGGGTTTATGCAAGAGGTGAAGATAGCCCTGTCACCTTACCCACAAGGTCATCACCTAAAAATAAGCTTCATTGCTGTATTTATGAGAAATGGATGTGAAATCCCAAATCTGTGACCGCTCTGGGGATTATTAATGCTGTTGGCGTCATTCACCATACACGGACTGATTGCGTTTTTTTGGTAAGGTGTGTTCTTCTGCATTTGAGATTGAATATACAATAAATTCCCTCGGAAGTGACAAATATCTTTTGGCTGACTGTGAGACTGAGAAATCACACAGGGAATTAAATGTGTGCCACTGGGCTAGTAATCTGGGCAGCCAGTGTGTAGTGGGACATGGCACAGGGTAGGGACAGTCTCTGTCAGTAACATGCCACTCAACCTGGCAGCTCAAGCTCTGGAGCTTCACTTTCTTTGTCTCTAGAATGCGGTGGAGTGTGCTAACACATACAGGTTGTCAAGTTGCTATGAGTACTGAAGAAGGCATAATATATGGATATATCCTGGAAAAATATAAAGCATTATCCAGATCTTAGGAAATAATATCCATAAAGTTTTTCTTGGACATCTAACTGTCTGCAATTGGGGCTAAAAGGGACACCACTCTGATGCTTTTGTCTTTCAGGTAGAGAGAATAAGAGGGAACAGTTCTCCAACAGAACCCTGGATTACAACTTTAGCCCTTGCAAGTGCTCGTTGGAAGACTGGAGCCCATTCATCCACTCCTCTCGGGCTCAGTTTCCCTGCTTTTTAGAAAATATTTGAAAAAGTCACTGCCAATTTCAGGATATTAATAACAAAATAAAATGTTAATACATAGTTTTAGACCAAAGATGTGACCTCTACAGGCTTCCTCCTAAACTGGAATGTGATTTTTTAAAAAGCTGGTGTTCCAGGAAATTGCGACACTGATCTCTGTCCTAATAATCAAAACAACTGCATCAACTGCAATTTACTGAGTTGTCTACCATATGCTTCACAAACATCATGTGATCCTCACACGCTCTTACAGATGGGGGCCCTGGGGCAGCAAGAGGTGAAGCGACATGCCCAGAGTGACACAGCAATAGTGGAGGTGCCAAGGACTGAACCTAGGCTGTCTGGCTCCCAAACCCACCACTAGTCTCTACGTTGTGGTCTTGGATGTCAGCACACCTTGGATGTCAGCTGGCACCTTCTATGACACAGACTTCCACAGGCTTCGATGGGTTCCTTCATCTCCCTCTCTCAGCCTCTGCTACCTCATTTATAAAATGAAAATAATAGCACCTGCTTCATATGGTTATTTGTGAAGATTAATTACTGGATGAAAGCATCTAGAAAAGTGCCTGGCACAGAGCAAGCGAGTAATGCAGGTTAGCTCTCATATAAGCTAGAAATCATCGCTGGCCCCACCACCTCTTACCATGATGTTCACAATGAGCCTGGGACGTCTATTGCCCAAAGGAAAAGAAAAAGCCGGGTGAGCGATGGACTCACAGTGAAAAAGAAGAGACCGTGTGGCAAATCCTTCATTACCATCCCTCTGCTAAGCAGCCGCTCTTTGTCTAAGACTAATAACCTTGTCTCCAGGCCAAGCTTTCTAGCTAAGCCAATTACACTTCTAATTACATTCTCACTGATCATTTGGCTGGGATGACCCAACTCCGGTGACTCACAACGAAGCTGTATAACCTAAAGGGATACGGGCTCTCCAGAAGAATTGAAAGCCCACTAACATGGAATAATTTTCCTTTTAATTTTCCTTTATGAAGTTCTTTAATTCACAGGGACAGCTGCTAAATCCAAGATTCTGGACGCCGACTCTATGCCATAAAGCTGAACAAATCTGACTCAAACCACACTGTAACAGCAACTGGTGAATTTGGAAGTGCTTGCTGGGATTTGGGTCTAACATCACCATGGGGTCATCCCCAGTTTTCTATAAGGCTCTGCAACACACTCTGCCAGCAACTCATGGCTGGACCAAACCTGCCCATTTTTAGATTCTTTCAGCTGCTGCTATGAATTGGTTCCGTGGAGCTACACTGAGTCATTGCCATGCGCATCAGCTATACTCTTTAAGTGGATTAACATTTATCATACTACACTATTAAACACTTTTTTAAAAAGATTTTTATTTATTTATTCATGAGAGACTGAGAGAGAGAGAGAGAGAGGCAGACACAGGCAGAGGGAGAAGCAGGTTCCATGCAGGGAGCCTGACGTGGGACTTGATCCCAGGACTCCAGGATCACGCCCTGGGCCGAAGATGGCACTAAACCGCTGAGCCACCTGGGCTGCCCTATTGAACACTTTCTAACAAAGAGAAGAAACATACCGCAAAGAAAGATCATACACAAATAAGGTAGTTAAAAAAAACAACAACTCAACTTATTAACAACTACTGTCTCTCCCTCTTTATATGTACTAATTTGTCTTTACCGTCCATGATGAATATAGCACAATGGTTGTGTCTGTACAAGAATTCCATGTGCGTGCAAGAACTCCATGGTTGTGTGAACATAGCACTGCGTGACATATTTTAAAACACAAAAATAAAATACAACAAAAAAAGAGCCCCGCTATCAACCAGTCATCCTGGTAGGTGCTTCCTATTTATTGATTTTATTTTTTCTTATTAATAACCCTGTGAAAGATTTTAATCTATTAACTGGGCTGTCTCTTGGACTAGAATACTTTATATTGACGGCACCCAGCATAGCACCAGAAACAGATCTTTCTATCCCTTATTTTTTGAAAGGTTGGTCAAAGGCATAGCTGTGGATGTGGGAGAAGTGTCACTGGAAGCTCACAAGCTTCCTTTGTCCCTGGGTCAAATTGTCATCTGCCAGGAAAAGTAATCCTGCACCTCTTGCAACTAGAATTCAAGCCAATGTGTCCTTACTCCAGCTGGTTCCTACAACCCAGACTTAAGAAAAACATGTTTCCTTTCACACTGAAATTGGTAAGACACTACCAGTACCAGTGTCTCATAGGTTTCCAGTTACTCTAGATGTTGAACACCAACCACTCTCTTAGCCTGCTGGCTTCTCCCTTCCTCCCTTCCTCCCCCCTCCCTCTCCCTCTTTCATTGCCTTTTTTCCCTGCTACTTTTCCTGTTTTGGTAGAGTTGACACATAATGTTACATTAGTTTCAAGGGTACAACATAGCGACTGCACATCTCTATAGGCTATACTGTGCTCACCACAAGCGTAGCTGCCATCTGTCACCTTATGGCCATCACAGTATCACTGACTATATTTCTCATGTTGTACCTTTCATCTTGGTGATTTACCCACTCCATAACTAGAAGCCTGTACCTCCCACTCCCCTTCGTCCATGTTACCCATCATCCCACAATGCCCCTCCTTTCGGGCAAGGGTCAGTTTGTTCTCTGTATTTAGAGGTCTGATTCTGCTTTTTTTTTTTTTTTTTTGGTTTATTTATTTATTTATTTATTTATTTATTTATTTGATCTCCACACCCAACATGGGGCTCAAACTCATGACCCTGAGATCAATAGTTACATGCTTTTCTGATGGAGCCAGCCAGGCGCCCCTGATTCTGCTTTTTGTTTGTTTATTCATTTGTGGGTCGGGTT
Organism: Vulpes vulpes; assembly: GCF_048418805.1. Taxonomy (NCBI): domain Eukaryota; kingdom Metazoa; phylum Chordata; class Mammalia; order Carnivora; family Canidae; genus Vulpes; species Vulpes vulpes. The sequence continues at coordinate 143,786,622 of NC_132792.1, forward strand.
TTTTTTTGTTTTTTTGTTTTTGCTTTTTTGGGTTTTTTTTTTTTTTTTTTTTTGGTTCCACTTATATGTGAAATGATATGGTATTTGTCCTTCTAGGTCTGACTTGTCTCATTTTGCCAACTACCCTCTTGGTGCAGCCTTGTCATAGCATACTACCTTTGGTGTGACAGTTGCAGGGCAAGCAGCGATCCCTCTCCCTCTGTCGGTAGAACCCGTCCTTGCAGTGCTCACAGCGAGGGCCATCTGTGTTGTCATTGCAGTTGAGACAGCGGAATCCATTTCCTGTTTGTCTGTGAAGCTCCTGATCGAAGACGCACTGCCTGGACTTCCCATTGCAATCACAGACTGGAGGTCGGGGTGGGGAAAAAAAGACATCACTAGTAAAAAGCTCAGAGACAATATTATTGTTATTAATATAAATTATACTCGGGGTACTAAATATTAATGCCAAAGACTTTGAGTAAGGTAAGGGACGAAATGGGCCAAATGAGGATTGTGAGAGTCCTTGCCCAACCTAAAGAAAGCCAGGGGTCCATTGAGGCTGGGGGTGCCATCAGGGAGAACATGAGTTCAGGGTGGCCCAAATGTCCCATTCCTCAAGAGACACCATCTTAAATGATGTATTTTTATGTAAAAAAAATCCTGATTTAAATATTTGCAAGGACTTCATTTTTAAAACCCTGTGCAACCCCATAGAACAAGTCTATGGGCTAAAGAAGACGTGAGGACTGCCAGCATGTGCACTCTGGCACAACTGTCTAACAGCTGATGGTGTCATTTCTTCAAGATATACAACATCTATCCCTTCCAAGTGATGGTCAAGGCATGAGTGTCTAGACAGGTATCTTGGTATCTTCCTCCACCCCTCACTGCCTTGGGTGGCCCTCCCAAAGCCAGCTGTCAAAGAGAACCATAGCCCCATGAAGAATAAACTTTCCCAAGAGTCTAGGAAAGTTCACCCCATTGATGTTCTGAAGACAGTCATGCAGTGACATCTCCAGGGAGGACTAAAAGCCAGTGAAGTAATATGTGGAAACACCCAGTATAGTTCTGGGCACAGGGCAGTCACGCCAAAAGTATTTCAGTCGCAGCTGAGAAGAGAAAGACGATAAGCCTTGGGGTTAAAAGAATTGGATCAAATAAATGCCAGTTCTGCTATTTTCCTGGGCAAATCTCTCCAACTCTCTGAATCTCTTCTCTTATAAACATGGAAGGATCACCTGCCTCCCTGCATTGTTGAGAGATCCCACTGAGAAAAGAGCATCACAACTTTCACATCTGCTATTTCCCTCACACAAGACAGGGAGATAGGCATTGCCTCAGAGGAGAAAAATGCTGTTCAGAAAGGTTAAGTAATATGACCCAGCGGAAAGCTGGGGTTTGAACCTGCGTCTGATGCCAAAACCCACTTTCTTTCCACCAGGCACACTGTCTTCCATTGGCCATGTGGCCTCAGTGAGAGTCTGTTTCTAGAACCCCCTAGGGCCACAACTTACCCAGAGCACTGATTAAAAAGAAAAAGAAAAAGAAAAAAAAGTCAACAAATGTGCCAACCTGTCAGGCTCTGAAGCCACAGAAGTGACGAGGTCAACTGGATGAGCTTCCTAAGCGACTTCTTTAGCACACATGCTTCCCACAACCCACTCTTCTTGCTACTCTGGAGGCCGTCTGATCTGGGGAAAGTGAACTAACGTCTCTCCAGAGCCCACTCTGTTTCTAGCACTTGGCATACATCAGCTCAGTTACTTCCCAGGGTAGCACTTCAACACGAGCTTTGTTACCCCCACTGATGGGATGAAGAAACTCATGCTCGGCGGGAATGGTTATCTTGCTTCAAGTCACACAGCTAAATGGCAACCCTATAATTTGTTCCTAGGTCTGTCCAACCGCAAAGCCCTCACCTTCCCATTCTACCCCTGCTTCGCAAGAGTCTGGTTACCGCTGGGCGTGTAGGCATTCCTTCTAGAAATCCCTCACACAGGCAGGGGCTGACCATGCTCAAATCCTGTCCCTCCACAGACAGCACTGGTTGCTATAAATAATAATAATAATAGTAATTATTATTATTCAAGATACACAACATCTAACATTATTATTATTATTATTTGGAGTTTTAAATCTGCCTCCCTCCCTGTAATTTTTAATATGTGCTTTTATTCTTCCCTGGAACACACACACACACACACACACACACACACACACACACACACACACCTACTCTCTTCTCCATTTACTTATTTTATTTTAGACATTGCTTTACAACCATGGTGGCAGCCGAGCCTTTGACCCCCTGGAGACAGTTACAGCATCGCCCCTTTGGCCTTCTCTCCTTCCGGTTATGCTGGAGACCTGTCACCCCCAGGTCTTTCAACCATTTCCTGTGTCACGATTTCTAGATTCTTCTTGACTGTCCTCCAAGGAACATACTCTAATTTCCAACGTCTTTCTTAAAATGGCCAGAATTTATCACAGTTCTCCAAGCGTGGTTTGGACAGCTCAGCTTGCAACACAACTGGAGATTGTAATTCCGGGGATGCAAGTTAACATTTCATTAAACTTACAGCATATTAAGTTTGCACTCAGTTCAGACTCCCAGGTCTTTTGCACAGAGCTGGTGCCAAGCCGAATCTTTCCCAATGAATGCTTGTGTAACTGATTTTTCGGATCCCGAACAGATGTGCCACACAGCTGTCATGTGCTGGGAAATCACCGAGTACGTCGTTAGGCACATACGAGAGCTAAATCCAGCAGCCAACGACCCTTGTGAGGTTACCCAGCTGGATCGCACAGCGTGCCAATGCCCTGTCTGCCCTGTCGGCCTTCTGAGGCCCATCGCAAAACAATCACGAGATTTACTTTGTGCCTTTCTTATTCAGAACAGACTTTTTGCCCCTAAAAGTTCACTTTATAAGGATAACTCATGAAATATTTATTCAGAGCAGGATTTTAAAAATAGACAACCTGGTTATAATCTAGCTTTTAGTACTTCTCTCTCCTTCTGTCCTTTCTCTCTTCAGGCTCTACTCTGGAAAAAAAAAAAAAAATACTGGGTTTTTCCTTTAAATTCCCAGCCTTCTGAGGAGGTGTATCACACTGCCAGCAAGGGAGGTCTCCAGCCAGCAGCTCCACAGTGGAGGTCGGCCACCGCTGAGTCCCCCTCCTCTGTCACCTGAATGTCCACGAAAGCCCAGGGTGGTGCTGACCAGAGTGAGGGATGTGGAGTCTTGTGGCCGGGACTGTATTGGCCTCCTGTGTCTGCATTACCTGCAAACTGCATGGGGACACTCCCCAGCCTCGCCTGCAGGACTTAGAGGTTTCCAAGCTGCACCGAGCTCAGCATTCAGCGGCACTGCACTTGGCTCAGTGTTGAGCCCCGTGAACATTCACACCCAGAGAAGGAGGGCAGAAAGTTTGTTCCTTGTGCATGGGATGACCCCTTTTGTCACGGATGCATTTGAAACACAGTCTCTCACAAATCATCCCCTGAGTTTAGACTAACTTCCCTAAAGCTAATTATTACTCATTCTCACTCCTGGGGGGGGGGGGGGGGGGTAAAAAATAATCTTTTTATTTCAAATTCCAGAATATTCTGGCAATTGGCTTAATAAAATGGGCCTCCCACAGCTTGAGCCTGGTCCTTCTTATTCTGCGACTGATTGGTGCCTAACCCCTACCCTGGGTATACTGGTTGGTGAGGGGCACTGCCAAGCCGGGAGTGAGACTACAGGGAGCAGTGGGGACTCTGCTAGAAGTGCTAGAGGGGAAGTAGCCCACTGTAGCCACATGGGGATGTCACCCACCGTGGTGAGCATTTCCACTTAGGTTTCTAAAAAAGACAGAAATCTGGCTTTGTATACGACATCTATTGATTTTTAAATGTGGGCAAAAAAAATTTTTTTTTAAATTTCTGTTTGAAATAAAGCTGTGTCCAAGGGCAAGTCTTTGCACTTGACTCTGTTCTTCTAACAGGCAGAAAACACATGCCATGCTTTAGAAAGAGAAGAAATGGAACCCTAGTCTATGGCACAGTGGTCTGGTCATAGCGGGTCTCTGATGGTCTTTTAATGAACAAATGATTAAAAGTCTCTTGAACTTCAGGAAACCTCTAGCTATGTTTCTACCACTGAAAGGGCTCCGTGTGTCCCCACATGCCTGGACCTGCCTTAAAAATTACAAATACTAATATGTGGCAGTCACTCTCTTCCCTGTTCCTTGAAAGGATGCTTTTCTCCACAGACGCCCCTACTCCAGAAAACAGCCTTTCTTGGTAACTTATAATACAATGATTTATTTTGGTTAATAGACCTAAATTTAAGCCTTGGCCACATTTTCAAGCAGGAAGACATTCTTAAAATGTTTATTATACTTTCCTTCTTTTATATTTAGCCTTGTTCAATTTTATGTTTAGAATTTTTTTCTCATTTTTATTTTATAATCTACTTGCTATTCTTCTAAATTTCATAAATAGGTTGTCTAGTTTCCATCAGGGAACCTTGACACAAAGACAAGTGATGGAAGTATAAAGATAGGGGTGTGGGACGCTTCCTGGGTTGCCTGGGAAGTGTTTAACAAGGGTCCATTCACTCAACAAATATGTATGGAGCATCTAGTATGTGCCAGGCACTGTTCCAGGTACTGGGCATATAGCGGTAAACAAAACTAATAGATGTCCTAGCCCTCGTGGAATTTTCATGCGAGCTGGGGGGCAAGAAAAGAAACAATATAAGTAATACAGAGAGAATATTAAGATAGTGATATTTGTTAAGGAGAAATACATAAAGCAGCGGAAAGAAATAGGAAGTTGCAAGAGGAAGGGGGAAGTGGAGAGGAAGGAAAGGTTGAAAGTGCCATAAGCTGGTTTACTATTCTTTTTAAGGATTTTATTATTTTTTTTAATAATCTCTACACCCAACACGGGGCCTGAACCACAACCCCCAGATCAAGAGTCGCATGCTCTACCAACTGAGCCAGAAAGGTGCCCCTGGTTTACTACTTTTTGTTCTATTTTGATGCCAGTCAGTTCATGAGCTTTGTCCATTTATCTACTAGACGTGATGTTTTTCTTATAAATTAAGAATTATTTACCTAACAAATGTATCAAACTATTCTCCTCTCATTTTGTTACAAATGTTCTTTGCCCCTCCTGATAAATGTTTCTCTCCAAAGCACCTCACTGATAGATTTTGCTTTACTGATTCTTACTCCTTTTCTCCTTCCTTCTTTTGTCCCTGGTCACTGAGATGTGCATTTATTTCATTCATTTAATAAATACCACTTCACACTGGACAGGGAGGCTGTGCTGGGCGTTTGGATCCTGGGATTTCATGAGCCAGCAAGATTTCAAAAGAGGGAGATGCCATTGTCTTATTTTGTCAGGTAAGATATTAAATATGTATGCATTTAATATATAATGGGCTTTCTTAAACGTTCGTCACACTACCTATGTTTACTTCATTTCACCATGGACCCTCACATGAGTCTGGGAACTGGTGTTCACTTACTACTGCAGAAAAAAAAAAAAAGAGAGAGAGAGAAATAAGTCACTCTCAGACCCTGAACAGACCCAAAGCCTTATAAGGTGTCAGAATCAAGACAGGCAATTTTTTCTCCCTCCTTCTTTTCTATTCTTTTTAATTTTTATTTTTAAGATTTTATTTATTCATGAGAGACGCACAGAGAGAGGCAGAGACATAGGCAGAGGGAGAAGCAGGCTCCCTGCAGGGAGCCTGTTGCAGGGCTCCATCCTAGGGCCCCGGGATCATGACCTGAGCCAAAGGCAGATGCTCAACCACTGAGCCACCCAGGTGTCCCTTTTTCTCCCTCTTTCACTGATCTCAGTGTCCTAGGTGCCAAGTCCCGTCCATTACTCTTATTTGACTATTCATTTGCACTGTACTTTTCTAAGCTAGGGATATCTCTGTGAGCTTTTCTCTCATGTCCTCTCTCTGTGCCCTCTGTCCACACCCCCCCCGCCCCAAAATCCTGGTGTCTGTCAGCCAGGGCTCTCTCCCCACCTAAAGGAATGAGATTCATCAAGCTGACCACCAAGCCCTGTGTCAACACATGAAACCAAGTCGTTTTACTCAGATTTTCACATATTTCTTTCAGTCTAGTAAAGTGTGGGTGGTTCTTGTGTCTGACTATGCTGTGGCTGCTACTTTGGCACCTAAGTATTTATTATAATAATAACTATAATAGCATATAGTCGCTGACCCTCAAGGTGCTTCTTAGAGAAGCCCGCCGGGCAGCCAGACACAGGCTGATCCACCCACCACCACCCACGTGCCCCCAGACACAGATCCGAGAAGCTGGCAGCCCTCTGCAAACAATGGAGCGAGGTGTGCAGAACCCCTCAGGCTCACTTCATAACACTCCCACCCTCACTCCAACAGGTTGAGACAGGAAGCACGGGGCAAAGGCTGTTTCCAAGCTGCATCCTTAGGAGAATGAAAGGAAACCGAAAATGCTTCCTAGGGTTGTACTGTGGCAAAGCCTTGGAATAATGAGCATCAGTGGCGGCCGCTCATCAAGACCCCATTTCAGATTTCCCACAGGAAACATTGCAAGCAATTACGAGAAATTTTAACCTCTTGGCATTCATGGGATCATTTGTGTATAAGCAGATCTTCTTTCTATTGTTCTAAACTTAAAAACATGCTCTGCTTTTCACCGACGTGATCTGATTTCCATCTCCGTGCCATTTATGGGATCACTATGCTTTTTAGTGCTCTAACAAGTAACAACAAATTTAAAAATCCAAGCTCTTTTCAGAACTGCAGATTTGGCTCTGCTGACCTCTCCAACTTCGTCTCATTCCTCTTTGTCTCTCTCTGGACTCCAACGCACAGACCTTCACTTGACTTCTGGAAAGCACCACCTTCTCTTCCCACCACAGGTCTCTAAGGCTTGCTCTTTCCTTTGCCAGGAGCACTACCTTCTCCCACCCTCCCTAAATCCACACAGCGACCAGAGCATAAATGAGGTGGGGTAGGGCCCCTGCTGCTGGCGCTTCCACAGCTTCTCCCTCCTCTGAATGCCCACAGGCCTCCATCCTTACCTCCATCCTGGCATTTATCACTTTCTGTCTTGTGTCCTCGCTATTTGTGTACCTGACTTACTTCCCCTATAGCATTTTCCACGTTCGTATCCCCACCATACCTAACATAGGGCATGGGACTGGGACAGACGGATGGATGGATAGGAGGCAGGCAGGCAGTCTGACTCTTAAGAAAAGCCAAAACACAGCACCTGAATACACAGAACTCTCCCAGGAGTCCAGGGACCCAATCTGAAATTTTCTCAATACACCAAATTTTCATTGTCGGCACATATGGCATTGAGCAGAAATTTAAAAAGCTATTGTTTTAACCCACCCCACCCCCATGCCCCCGCAAAAAAAAATTGCATGGTGAGATGGGACCAGAAAGAATTGCAGAGGAAGGTGATAATTTCAGTTAGACAAGATAGTTCAGACTTTCAGGCTGCTCTCACAGCAGAGGAGCCACGCGTCCAGACCGCCTGCACACCGGTGGTGGTGCTGGGGCTGGTGGTCCCGGAGCCCAGAGCCTGCCCGACTCCAAGGACAGCAAGGCCAGAGCGAGGCCGGCGGAGGGGCCTGGGATGAGGTCGGTCCCAGGCCTGAGACCCTGAGATCCGCCTGCAGGGGCCTGGCAGGCTCGACGGGCCGTGCACTGGGCTGGCACCGACCTCAGGGGCTAGGAATCTGGGCGTCGTGTTTGAACCTGGCAGGGCGTGCTGGCTGCCCTCACCCCCAGCCCGCCCGTGCCCCCGGTAGCTGCTCGGCGAGCTCAGGCTGACTCCGTTCCACGCAGCCGGTTTGTAAAGTGAGCTCCCCGGGCTCTCCGGTGGGTGAGTTCATGCAGAGGTGGACTCGATTCTCTGCCTTCTTTAGAGGGAAGGTGGGTGCCCTGTGTTTCCTTTCCAGTATTTTGTGCTCCTTGTTCCCTCTCGGAGGCACCAAACGTTTTCCTCTCCTTCCCTTTGGAAATTGCCTTCCCTTGGATGCTATGAGGCCGTACTGTCAGGTCTCCTCTTGGCTCCTGACCTGGTCCCCCACCCCCACCCAAGTCTTCCTGGCTGCTTGCCTTCCATTTACTCTACATGTTGGGGGTGCCCCGGGTTCAGTCCTGAACCTCCACAGCTGCAGCCTCACTCTGGAACTCTCTCGCCAAGGGCTTGGATAACCATGAAAGATGTGGACCTGGTTGCCACAGTACCTCCTGGCCCAGAATTCATTCTCAACCTCTGACCAGCCATCTGCTTTACATTTCCAACCGGTTGCCTTGCAAGCTCTTTACACAAAACATGTTTAAGATCAGACTCATAGCTGATCCCTTCAAACCATAAGGCGGGAAGCTATCTCTATGGGTTCTCCATCATTCTTACTGGCCCACATTACATTCAACACCAAATTTTACTGATATAATTCCCTGAACAGCTCAAGCCCATCCAAGTCTATGTCCACAATAGCCCCCCTAAAGCAAACCCCTATCATTTCTCGCCTTACAGTACTCTCTCACTGAATTCCCTGCAACTTCTCTTCCCTCCATCCAGCAGTCAAAACTTTTCCAAAATACAATACATCTGTGCTTACAATTCTATAGCACCTTTCCTTTACTTTTAGGATAAAGACCAGAATTCCTTAACATTGCTACAAAGACTTCCTACTTTTCCAACCTAATTTCATATAACACTCCCCACTGGGACATCTTCACCTCTCTCCCATTCATGTCATTTATACTTCATTTTATGTCTTTACTTCTTCTGCTTCTTCAAGTTCTTGCTTTGTAAAGGGAAAAACATCATAGTGGGGCGAGGCGATTTGAGCTAACATGGCAACCACCATCTTCCCTATTGTTTGTTCAAAGCAATTACACTAAAAATTAAAACTTGTCCTATTGAATATTATTCAATATTATTCCCTTCCTCTGAATCAAAGAACTGGGCCCCTGTAAACTGATGACATTTTTATGCTCAAAGATAGCAAGTGTCCATCCATGAAGTCAGCTTTAATGAGGTTTTTCAACAGGAAGTCCAATGTGAAGCACTAGACTGAAAGTGGCAAATAAAATCAACGTTGAAAATAGTATATTCACATTTAAAAAACACCAAAACCTGGCAAATGTTTATCTTCAGAAAAAAGCAATTATTGAAAATGTCCTTTCAATAACAAGATACAATCCGATGTATCTTTTGTTATTTTTACAAATACTCAAATTGCACATTACTTACAAAGTCAAAGGCAAGATACACCTAAACTCTATCAGTTAGGTAGATGCCAAAGGCGTTGGTAGCTATCATCCTATTTGCAAAAATTGAAGTCTCCAAAGTTGAGATACTCAAAATGATAAGTATTTTTATTATATTAAACTTGTATGTGGTGATGAAAATGCTCATAAGTATTTTCTAGTTTTAAAACCTCCTTCATGAGATTTTTCTTTCCAAGACGTAATGTGTTTCTCTGAACATTTCTTCATTTCAACGGATCTTGAAATATTATGGTTTAATGTGTGAATGTCTGCTTCCAGTTTTATCTTTTTAAGGCCTGTCACAATATGTGTTCTAATTAAAATTAAAAACTGAAATGGCACTTCCCTCACTATAGGATTTTTTAACTGAAGTCAGTTTTTTCTCTCACATTTTTCATAGCTGCCTTTTAATCCAACGCAGCCAGACGACCAGTGTGTATCCTGCCTGACTTGTTCCTTTCCCAGGATATGTAAATGCCCAGACAATGTGAGTATGGCTACACCAATAAGTGCCCTAAGGAAAGGAAGCATAGAGGTCATTGTTCTAGTGACACAGGCAACTTTGGATTATAGAATTCTGGACAAATTTTTTAAACTTTTTTTCTTTTAAGATTTATTTATTTGAGGGAGGGAGAGAGAATGTGTGCAGAGGGAGGGGCTAATGGAGAAGGAGAGAGAATCCCAAGCAGACTCCTCACTGAGCATGGAGCCTGGCTTGATCCCAGGATCCTGAGTTCATGACCTGAGCCAAAAGCAAGAGTTGGATGCTTAACCAACTGAGCCACCCAGGCCCACCATACTCTTAATAGTCTAAAGTCATTGAGAGTCCATGAAACTCAGATCCCCACATTTTCCTTTTGAATGATTACAGCTTAAAAGGAGTCACCTAGTTTCACTAAGAGACCGTAGTACATTATATTACAACCTAGACTTGGAAATAGTGCATGTAGACTGCAGACACTTGGCCTGGTAAGGCCTATGTCAGGACACTACACCTGGAGATGTCTTCCCCTAACACCCCATCAGGGCCCAGGCAGAGAGCAGGAAGAGGGAAAGAAAGTCCCAATCAGTAGGGAGTTGGGGACACCAATCGTCATCTAAGCAGCCAAGGAGTTCAGGGTAAAGGAGGAAACTGATGGCTCAGTCTGAGTGAGTTCAAATTGAAAGGGAAGAGATTAGGACATGAGATACAGAAGAGTTTCTCCTTTACTTATACCTGGCCCCAGAAAGAGCTCTAGGCCAGGACAACTGGTGTCAGATGTAGTATGGAGACTCAGTGAGTATGCATGGTAAAGATTCTACATGCGAATATTCAATACCCCAGTGTAATCCCACATCCTTCTGACCACACAAATAGCGATTTCTGGATTTCTATGAAATCATGTATAAAGAAAAGCATTTCAATATGGAGGGAGCATATTTGACTAACTTCAAAGAGTATGATATTCACCAAGCATTTTCTGCACAACTCACCAAAAGGCATCCTATGCCCTTTTAAGAGCAGCTGAAATAAAGAAAATTAGAGTGTTCAGGACAGCTGGAGGTGACATGAAGCAATGAGGACCAAAGGGGAAAAAATTGTATATGAGGAATATGGGTGAAGAAAAGCCAAAAAGGAAGTTCTGATTTGTATTAAAATGCTTTTCATGGTATACATCAAATGTAGTTTTTCAGTCATTTAAATTTATATTTTATTGGCTCTCTGTCCTTTTCTTTCTTCTTTCTTTCTTTCTTTCTTTCTTTCTTTCTTTCTTTCTTTCTTTCTTCTTTCTTTCTTTCTTTCTTTTTTTTAACTGAGCCACCTGGTCAGTTTCAAGCTGCTTGAAAACCTGACAACAGAGTTGAACCAAAAAAAAAAGGGGGGGGGGGGAGAGAAAACTTAGTCATTTAAAATCTGTTCTCTTGTCAATGCCCCACAAACTAGAGTTTGTGTTTGGTTCTAACCCATGGTCTCCTGACATTTTTGAAGGAAAGGCCACTATAGTGAGCCACATACATAAACAGAGACTTCTGTATAAACAAGACACAGATTTCCTTGCTAGAGATATAGGGATGTTCTTATAATAGATCAAGATTCCATCAAGTCTAGAAATTAATTTAAAGGAAAAATTTTAATAAGAATTAGAAATAAGCCAAAAAGCTGTCTTGTTAAAGAACATCAAACTAGCAACTGAAATCTGGTCCTGTGACTAAGCGCATGGCTTTGATCAAGGCAATCACTGCTCTGTGCCTCAATGTTTCCATCCATAAAGGAGGATTATACATGCTAGAGCCCAGCTCTGCTATAACTAACTGAGAATTTGCACTGCTCCTTTACCTGGTGCCTGGGTACCATGTTCCTCATCTACAAAATGAGGGGCTCTTGTCGAGAACCTAAGGTCTGAGGACCATTCTCATTTAGTACCATGATGCTGTAGGAAGAGAAAATAGTCAGGAAATGTGCAAACCTTTTTGTAAAAAATGTCCCACCTATGTGCAGCTAATTAAAGATTTGAAAAACTTTTCCAATGTTCAAATTAAGATGGGAAATGACTTGGCTGCAATTTAATTTTTTCTAGAATGTGAATATTGACAACAATTAATACAAATAAAAACTGGAAAAGAAACAGTTGGAATTCTGTAAATGGTTGACCAGCCTGAAGAAGGCCAGGGCACGTACACTATTAGCCAGGTGAGCTCCACCTCTCCTCTGATACAGCAGAAGGGAAAAACGAGCCCTTCCGTTGATCAGTGTTGGAGGAGGCACCATCCTTTTCTTCTTTCATAATTGTGACATAAGGAAGCACATGTTTGTTGGGGAGGCATATATACAGACATACAGTCACTCACAGAAACAAAAAAGACTTAGCTTTTGGCTTTAGGTATGATTCAAATGTTACATCATGTACCTGGAGGTTATTATATTAGAACACAGTCCAATAATGATTCAGTAATCCGTTAGGCCTAATATGTGACTAAATTAGAGCATTCTAGAATCTATGGCACTCCTATTTCTACACTGGTCTGTAATAGATGATTCAAGACTTGTCCTTGGAAATCTCTTTAGGAAAAAAAATCTATATAATTGAGGCACTAAGATCTTAAATGGGAAAAATATTCCCCAGATTGCCTCGACAACTTAATTCCATGTTCCCGACTTGCCCATCAACACTGATCACAAACCAACCTTCTTCCTCAGCTCCTTGGACCAGTGGCGCTAAGCCAATGGCTGCCCCAAGCTCAGGACAGCAGAATGTAAGCCTTCATAGGAATTCCCAGCAAATACTCTAACTTCTAGACTCTTATTTATTGCACATACTTGAATATAATAAGGTGGAGGTTGTTATTTTTCTGGGGGGATGGGGAAGGTCACATTTAAGTCTTTTCAAAATCTCTCCTAGGATGCGGTACTTTTTCAATTGTTTTTATTTTTAAAATAGTATTTGGGGAAGACACATTAATTTGAAATGACGTCAATCAATGTTTTAGACACTTATCTGTAAGGTAGAGGTCAGGCTGTTGAACACAATTCTCATACTTGTTCATTATCTCACAATGGCGAGTGCTGAAAGTTGTCATAAATAAACCTTTCACGATGATTATGCTGGGAAGATTACAATGTGTGTTGAAGGATAATTTTTAAATCTTTTAGACATTTTGAAAATGGTGTACTTTCCGGTGACAGCATCAGAAGCAAATTCAAATCGAGCTATATCTCAAGTCACCCAGTCCTAAGTGAAGAAGAACCTGTATTCAAGTTGTGCTAGATGCAAAGGTGGAGTTTGAATGGAATTAGTTCATGAAATGTGAATTTACAGATTAATACTTGTAAGTTCTTATTTTAGAAATCATGTATTTTAAATGGGTTTGTGAATTAATATGCTAAATTAGGCATAAAAAGACAGGTGACCACTGCATCTACACTGCTAAATGTTTTCATAATTTGGTTGGCCAAATCCTTACTTGGGGGAGATTCTTCTATTGAGAAGTGAGAGACCAGCTTATGTGGGGATGCTCTTACATATGGGCATGTTCTAGAGGGCAAAAGACTCGATGAATCTATATGTGATGAGATTTGGTGGTTGACAAAAGACAAGGATAAGAAACGCTATGAAGTCTAATTTTGGAATTCCAATCTGCTTGGAGTCCCTTGTCAGGAATTCCATTTGTTTCATTAGGAAAAACTTGGGATTCATTTTAGCCAGAGCAGAAGGGTTCCTCAACACCTTTCAAAAACGTTATCACTTAAAACTCAGAAGGCAATATATTGATATTTGGCACTGACAGGGCAGTTAGTTATATAATAGTAATACTAAACCCTTAGTGAGGGCTTCCTAGGCACTGTGCAAAGCGCTTTATAGGTAATGATCACAGTAAGTTATTTTCCTCATCTTAGAGATCAGGAACTTGAGTAGCAGGGGAAGTAGCTTGCCTAAACCCCACAAATGGGAAATGACAGAGCTAGGATTTGAAGGCAGGCCTGCACCTGCATGCATGATGCTGTGGCATTTCCAGAGTTCAAGTAACAGAATTCACGAGCGAGTATAAGCCTTCCCAGGGGTCCCTTCCACTATCCACAGCACCTCTTTTCCAGTATCGGGCCATGGGAGAAACCAGATTAATGTTCTATAATCATCTTGGAGTCTGAGTTCATTATTCTAGAATGATTGCTTCAAAACTTATCTGATGGTTGAATCCAACAAGATTATTTTATCCTCATTCTTTGTATAGTGATACTTTTATATCTAAATATCATTTTATTATACCTACATTGTTGCAACTTTTCCTGGGGCTAGCAAAACATTCCTCTTTGATAATGTTCTCTAACCCCAAGGCCCATTCCTCCTTGTTCTTTCTCCTTCATTGTTTCTCCATCTCCTTGATAAGTGTTGAGGTTTCTCTTACCTCTGTGTCCCAAGGTAATCTCATCTGTTGTCAGGGCTTGCTTTCCACCTTTGGTATCCCCCATTTTATATTTCAAACTGTTCTAAACTTCAAAATCATAGCTCCAGTTCTTCCCCAGGACTGCTGGACCTCTCCACTTGGGTCTCTAATTCAACAGATCCCTGTAGGAGCTCACCCCTTTCTCTTCATCCACTACCCAACCTTGCTCCCAAATCTGGTCCTTTTCTTAGAGTTCTCCTTTCCTTTAATGGCATCACTGTCTAACCAATCACACTAACCTGAAACCTCAGACCCGTCCTGGACTCTTGCTTATTGCTCATGATTTCCCCTTACTGTTATCCCTAACTCACACTCATTGGGTCACCAAATTCTTTCAATTTTACCTCCTACATATCTCTGAAATCTGTTTCCGCTTTGCTGTTCCCACCACCACAATGAAAGCCTTTGTCACCTCTCATTTGGATTATTGGAATGGCTGTCTGTTGCCCTCTCGTAGCTCAACTCCATTCCTCTAAGTCAGTGAGTGACTTGTCTAAGACATGAATCTGACTATGCCCACCTCTGCTTATAAACCATCTGCAACTCTTCTTGACCTGTGGGTCACTATCCTAACTGCACAGCCTGGCACATAAGACTCCTCACAACCCGGATCTTGGCTACATTTCTAGTCTCATTCCAATCGACTTCTTGCCCCTTCTCTAGTCATGTGATCTGTGTGACCTGTGATCCAGACCAATGGAGCTACATGCCACATTCTCTCATACAAACTGTGAGCTCCTGAAGGGAAGTCCTTATCTTGCTTATTGATCTCTGCGTATCCAAGTTCACTACTTATACCTGCACCATTGGCTTCAGACTTCTTAAAGAAATGTGGTTAAAAAAAAAAAAAAAGAAATGTGGCTCCAAGCATTTTAAGGCACTTTACAATAATTCCTCATCCTTTCAACAACTCTGCGAGCTTGCACAGTACTACTGCTTCCATTTAACAGGCAAGGAAGATCTCAAGAAGCTGAGGAGCCTAAACGATTACTAATAAGAAACTAGTAAGTGAGTCCGCCAGAATTTGAAGCCAGGTCAGGCTGACTCTAAAGCCTGTGCTTTAGCTGAAAGTCAAACTGATGATATCTAAACACCATGATTTCACCTTCAAGGGAACAACCAAGAAACAATGTCATTGCTTTAGGCTCTCACAGGTGCAGCCCACAGGATGCCCAGATGCAGGTCACTCTGGGAAGTGGCAAATCTCATACTTTGGTCCAACTTACGCTGTATCCCAGCATCCCGTGAACAGATAAGCATGGGTGCTCTAGCCTAACACCAAACTTTTCACTCTCATTGAACCCTAAAATGAAGCCCTTTGAGGAGGGAGCCTAATATCTTAAGCAGCCCATCTCCAAGGAACAGGAAAGTCTAGAAATGATACTGAACACCGGTTCTGACTTACTGGTCCAGATGGAATACTCAGAGCTTGTCATATCCTTGAGAAGAGCCCAAGCTCTGTCCTCCTGAGTCTGATTTCATCAAATAACTGATAAAATCCTACATATTTATTTCTGTTATCTAATGCTAACACAACATAGTAATGCTTAACCATAGCCAATGGGAAAATTGGTTCAATATTACTCATTATGTAAGACATATGTACTTGCTCCTTCATTACTTTTACAATCTAGTCCCAAAAGCTCCAGCCTAAGAATCCCCAGATCAAGTGCCAGATGTGCCTCTGCCAATAGCTCGTGTGTGGCTTTGTGCAATCCATTTCTGTGTTTTCTTATTTTAAGCCACAGGATATAGTACTTGATCCATAAGTGGTCCCTTTGAATTCTAATATTCTGAGACTCTCTTTACTTTTAGGAAGTTTCTCATGAGGTTAACTCTAAGGGAACCTTAGCTACATGGTTATTTTCATAAATGACTTTTAACATGGTAGTCAGGGATGATGGGTCGGAAGTTAATTCCAAGAAAAAAAAAGAAAAGAAAAGAAAAGAAAAGAAAAGAAAAGAAAAGAAAAGAAAAGAAAAGAAAGGACGGTATCAGTGCATTCAAACACATGCTAAACTATCCATTCCATTCAAGTCTAATTCAGGCCAACCATTTATGGAAAGTCTAAGATAATTCTGTGCATACATGAATATTGTCTTATGTTTGTACATTCACATGTGTGAAAATGGCTCTTGGGCCTATTGAAATGATTATTGAAAGGCCATCAGGTGCAGGAAGCAATAGAAATACGAAAACTGAAGGCAATTATGCAAGCAGATATTATCTGTAAAACTAAATGACAAGGAAAACCCCCGTCAGGTGTTGTCATAGCTGACACATGCAGATAGCAAACGGTTGCTAGGTTCTCAGCAAGTTTTGTTTACATGAGTGAGTGAGTTGAACTCACGGACATGACAGCCGCTGGGCACTCGGGGTTAAGATCAAGTGATCTATGACACAGGCCCCCAATAAATGCCTGTTGGATGAATACTACGTGAGCACACTCTCAGAAGTAACATGCAAAAGTAAAGCATCGCCAAGACTCCCAAGGTTCAGTTTCCGTCCCAAAGTCGAACCGGGGTCTCCAGCAGGATCACTGGAGAGGCGCCTTTTCCCATCGTCGTGGGGCTCCCGGTGCCACCAAAAATCTCCACCAAAACCCATCCCGGGAAGAGAGAGTACAGGCCAACGGATCACTGACTGACACGACTGATCAGGGGCCCACCGACCCCAAGAGCAATCCAGAAGGACGGACGGACCCCCCTGGGCTGGCTCCGCATCTGGAGAAGCGCCCGCGGGCGGGAGGAGGGGGAGCCCCAGGGAGCTCGCCTCGCCGCAGCGGGGATGCTCGGCGGCGCCGAGGACCGGGGTGCGCAGAGCGAGGCCGCCCGCTTCCCCGACTCACCTTGGCTCCCGGAGGAGGCCCGGGCCGCAGGCAGCAGCAGCGCCAGGCACAGGCCGCAGCGCAGCCAGAGCGCAGGCATGGCCGGGCCCCGCGCGTCCAACCCGCCGCAGCGCGCCCGCCGCCGGCCCTCGCGCTCCGCTCCGCCCGCCTTTCCCCGATCAGGTGGTTTTATCGCCTCCTCTACCTGACTCAGTCCTGCCAGGAAGAGAGCCCGCGGTTCAGGGTGTGACTCACCTGTGAATAAGGAGGACCCAGCCCTCAGCAGGCAGACAAACCCAGCACGCACCGCGCTGCAGGGGCGCCCCAGCACCCTCCCCGCACCCCCCCCCCCCCGCACCGCCACCTCCACCCCCCACCCCCCACCCCCCCCGTGCCGCCGCCGCAGGAAGCTTGCGCTGCACACCTGGCCCGGGCAGAGGGTGTGGTGCGGAGGCTGCGGCCCAGGGATCCCGCCCGAGGAATGTGCCCGCTTCCCCGCAGCCCTGCTTCTCTCCGGGGGTGGTCCGCGCCCGAGCCGCAGCACCCTACCCACCCCTTCCTCCCACTGGGCGCAGACTCAGGAACCAGTCGGGGCCCTGAGCGAGGAGAGCGAGCGAGCGCGGGGTGCTCGGCAGCCTGGGCCCCCCCTTCTCCACCCTGGGAGGGCCTGCGCGCGCCCCCTGCAACACACCTGCTTGGCTGACTCGCCTTCCCTTGCCTCCCCATCCCCAGGCCGGACCCCCAACTTCCTGACGCCCGGAGTCCCCCGCTGGTGGATTGGTCTCCCTTTGGAGGCTCGGTTCCGCTCTCTACTCCCACATCTAGTGCGGTTGCTGGCTTACAGTCGGTGCTCAATAAGTGTTCTGTGGACTAGAAGAAAAAGGAGGACCCGGATTTCGTATTCCCCTTAACACGTTAGGGCATCTTTCTCGTACAGATGATGTTTGTTGAGACTGACCGTGTCATCCAAGTCCCTCGTGCTGGGTGAAGGGAGTGATGTCCAGGCAACTGCAAGTCTTGAGGTATCCCTACATGGTCCCAATGCCTAAGGAGGCTGGTGGCAATAATGCAGAGACGCTTCTGTCAGAGAGAAAGCTTTGGTTCCTACTAGAAATTTAAAAATTACCAGAAGGGGGGTCACCTGGCCGGCTCAGTGGGTTAAGCTACCAACTGGGTTTCAGCTCAGGTCATGACCTCCAGTGGAGTGGTGGGCTGGAGCCGCCTTCAGGCTCCGCTCTCAATGCGGGGTCTGCTTGTCCCTCTCCCTCTGCTTCTCCTTCTGCTTGTGTGCTCTCTCGCTCTCTCTCAGATAAACAAATTAATTCATTTTTAAAATATTTTGAAATTAATTAAATGAATAAAAATCATCAGAGATTTATACGTACTCAGTAGATATGCACAGTCTATCCAAAACAATCCTTCTCCTACTTTTCATCATCAGGGACTACAAAGGGTCCCAAAAACATTGTTGTTCACTGACTAACTGAATGAATGTTCTCGAGATAGTTCTATAGATGATATCATAAGGCAACAAACAATATAGCATAGTACATGATTCTGTGTCAAAAGGTGTGAGAATTTCAGTTTATGCGTGCAGCTGAGAGTAGTGTGAGCTGACTGGGATAGCTCGGGAGGGTTTTGTACAAAACATGGACCATGAACCACGTGTTCAGGAATAATCAGGATCTGAATACAGCACCAAAGAACCACAAAGAACCACTGCAAACTGGCTACCATCTACTCTAAAATTTCCAGCCACACACACAAAAAAGGAGGAATAGAAAGGAAACTCTGATTTTCCTCATCCCAAGCTTCTACTCTTCTCTTCGACTCTGTTCAGGATTCAAACAACATAAAGATTCTTCTCTCTAACAACTCATAGTGTCCAACTGCTGCTACAGTTTCGGTTCCTGGAGACCAGGTATTTATAATTTCCCCATCTAGTAACCAGTACATGATGGAGGCTGAAATCATGTCCCGGAGTCCCTGACTCTTGCGCTTATACCCATCACTGTTGTGCAATCCTCTGCAATCTTGCAAGAATAAGGAACAGAGCAAGATAAAGTCTTGAAGGTAAATTTCACTTTAGTACAGATTATTATACAGATTATTATAGTAATAATAAATAATTATATATATATAATAAATAATTTTATATATATAAAATCTACCACCATTTTTGGATAGTGATAGGAATAAAAGCTAATACCTATATAGTGTCTACTATTTGTAATCACTGTTATAAATCCTTTATACAGAACAATACTTTAATCTTTGAAACAATGCTATGGCATAGGTGTATTATGAATTGCCCATTTTACAGATCAGAAAACAGAGGCATTGAAAGGTCAAGTGACATGCTCAAGGTCACACTGCTTAGTAAGTGGCAAAGCCAAGATGCAAAACTAGGCAGTCTAGTTCCAGAGTTTATAAAGAGTTTCCAATGAAAAAAAAAAAAACATTAAAAAAAAAAGACAAATTCACAATACTGAATGAATTCAATATGCAACCAATGGTTATTTATCAACCAGGGTGGGTTGTGGAGTATTGGCCTGTATCAATAAAGTCAAGTCACAATGACTCTGAACAAGAATTTCTGATTTTCCTAACATGTTAGCTCTGAAAGGGCCCCCAGAGGTCACCTGGACCTGGGGTAGGAAATGGGCAGCCAGACCTGGGCACCAGGCCATCCAGCAACCATTTATGTGAACAGTGCACTTCAGTGTTTCTCTGTTCTTCCTCCCTTCTCATTGCCTTATTCCAGGCCTCTTCACACATCTCAACAACCTGTCTGGCTCAGGCTGGAGACCCCTGCCCTTGGCTTCATCTCCTACCTTGCTCAGGGACAGTATCAACCCCCTTTGTCAATTTGAGGATTTTTTCCATAGTGGTTTACTGATCAAAAGTCAAGGTTCTTTTTCTTTTTCTTTTTTTTTTTTTTAAGATTTTATTTATTTATTCATGAGAGACACAGAGAGAGAGGCAAAGACAGAGGCAGAGGGAGAAGCAGGCTCCTCGCCAGGAGCCCAGTGTGGGACTCCATCCCAGAATCCTGGTATCATGACCTGAGCCAAAAGGCAGACACTCAACCACTGAGCCACCCGGGTGCCCAAAAGTCAAGGTTCTGAAGCAGATTCCTAGGGCCAAATCCTGGCTTGACCTCTCATTATTTTGTTTTCTCTAAAACTCAGTTTCTTCATCTGTAAAGTGGGGGTAATGATAGAACAGTTACCCGGTAGGGAAGCTGGGAAAATTAAATGCATTAATGATCCACCTAGTGTTCAGGGAAGTACCAGACATAATATACACTATATAAATTAGCTATAATAATAATAGTTTTCATTGCTATTATTATCAGTAAGCATCATCAGTTTTCCCTTCCTATAATTACTAACAAATACCATATGAGAAAGATCGGGGGGTTTGTTCAATCCTTCTACTAATTGACTATCCAATGGAATTTTAAATTTCCAGATTCCCATCCAGATTGCCAACATTTACTTGGAAGTTGTGAATTAATTTGTATTTTTGCTGCATCCAGGTCTTCCTGCCTAATGTTTTAAGATTTTTGCATTTAGAACTTCATTTTGAATAAGGCGTAGGAAGGTCTTATATTTCAGGGGAAATGGAAAGCTAAGATGGATTTAAATAATTCTTATGATGAACTGCAGTTGACACATGCTTTCCGAAAAGGCAGCGAAGGTCTATTTGCTTTTCTGTGTGACCCAAATAAATCTTTCTTTTCCAAATCCAGACAAAAATCATTAGAGACTATTCAGCAATAAAAAGGAATGAACCACTGACACATGCAGAACATGGATGAATCTCAAGGCATTGTGCTAGTGAAAGAAGCCAGACAACAAAAGACCAAATTCTACATAATTCCATTCATATGAAATCCTAGAAAAGGTAAAACTATAAGGAAAGAACATACCAGTGCTTGGCAGTGGTAGGGGACTGATGGCAATGGGGCAGGAGGCTCATTTTGGGGGATGAAAGAAGTATTTTGACATATAATAATGGTCTAAAGTAGCCAAATTTTTTAAAAAGCAATCCAGGGGATCCCTGGGTGGCTCAGTGGTTTAGCGCCTGCCTTAGGCCCAGGGCATGATCCTGGAGTCCCCGAATCAAGGCCCACAATGGGCTCCTGGCATGGAGCCTGCTTCTCCCTCTGCCAATGTCTCTGCCTCTTTCTCTCTGTGTCTCTCATGAATAAATAAATAAATAATTTTTTAAAAAATTATAATAAATAAATAAGCAATCCAATTGTACATTAAAACAGGGAAGTTTGATTGTGTGTAAATTATACCTCAGGGGTACCTGGGTGGCTCAGTGATTGAGGGTCTGCCTTTGGCTCAAGTCATGATCCCAGGGTCCTGGGATTGAGTCCCACATGGGGAGCCTGCTTCTCCCTTTGTCTATGGCTCTGCCTCCCTCTCTGTGTCTCTCCTGAATAAGTAAAGAAACTCTTTAAAAAATAAATAAATAAATAAAAAATACTTAAAAAAAAAAAACCTGGTATAAAAAAATAAGAGAAAAATCTCAAAACAATCTATATGATAAGTGAGGTGATATTCAGTTCAAATGTGCAAACTCAGACCCAGGACTAGAAACACACCTCTGTCTGTACAAGTTGTGACAAAGTCAGGGCAGAGTCCAGCCCTAACCCCCTGCTGGTTGTCATAGGCTCCAAAGAGCTCCAGGCAGAAACGCCACCCAAGAATTGCAGGGGGACCCCTCTTCCGGAAACCTGTTTTTTTTGGCCAATTTACAAAAGGTAAGAGATGCCCTTCTGAAATGTTTGCTTTGGGGCCACCAGTTTCAAACCTCTGCTGGACTTTTGTTCCAGGAAGTGAGCTCTCGGATTGTCATCCTCTCGTCCCCCAAACGGCCAGGTCCACCCAGAGTCTAGGCCTTGGAATCAGTGAGGATGACCTTGGAGGCAGAAGTTCTCTGCTTGCGGAGCTGGGAAGGTGCTCGTGCATTTCCTCGGGGCGGGCCCGGAAGGCTGGGGCCCTGGAAGTCCCCGAGGCCCATTGTTTTATTTGCAGCTCAGTCATCATCCAGGGGACTTTTCTTTGTACAGGGCTGTGTAAATCACTCCGCAGAACTGTCATCTCTCCACCCCCAACCTCCCAAAGAGAATCACAAGTGACATGTTGATTTTTGCCTCCAGTTCCATCATTACCTTAGCTAACTTTCAGAAGGAATGTCTGGCATGTCACCCTCTTTCAAACTCACTTATGATAAAAACAAGCACTGGCTGTTAACATGCCGGCTTTTGGACTCCATTCCCTGCCCCAGAACTCTCCAGAGACTTCTAATTATGTCAGCCTGTGCATAAAAATTGCAAGTGTAAAATACAGCAATCAAGGCATTAAAAAAAAAATCAGCTCCCCTTTGTTCTTCATTGATAAAGGAAAATGTCCATAAATGGAAGTGGTTCAGCGTTTCCTGGGCCGCCTGGGTAAATTCTCTAAGGTTGGCCAGACTCCAGGAAGCAATGTTCTCTGAAGCAGGCGCTCTGGCTGAAGGGGCAGCCTTCCATTTTATGCAGAAACATGTATAGCGTTCCCACAGCTCCCATCCGGGGAGCAGCAGAGGCCAGGCCAGAGCTCCACGAAGGCCTTTGACTTTTAAGGGCAGATGATCCTTTTTCCTGTGGCTGCCTGGTGGCCCCCCCACCCCGACAGGGGATGAGGGGATGTGTTAGTAATGAACAGCCACACACAAAGCACGATTGCATTTGCATCTTTTTGGGGTGTAGTTATTGCAGATGGAAATTTTCAAATCTAGCCTTTGTTTACCAAAACGACAAATGAGGAAGAGCAGAGAGAAGAGGGACACAAGCTCTGAGCATAGAAGAAATGACGGAGGGAGAGATTCTGGGAACTTCAGGAGATTTAGGGGGCCGCCACCTCCTGTGTTTGCTTAGTTCCACTCGTCTGTGAAATGTCAATTCGTGGATTAAATATGCTGCCCACGCTTCCTTGGCCGCACCAATCCTTGATCTATAGATACTGAGTTGCACGAGAGGTCAAGGAGCCCACACAGCGCAGATTCTCCCCTGGGTTGCCCTGGCGGTGGTGGAGGGCAGGCATGACAAGACAGGCTGGAAGGGAGCGGTGGCCACCCTTAGAGCCGAGATTCTCACCCGTGTGCCTTCCCAGAGGGAGAAATGAGCCCAGGAAACAGTGTTTCTAGACACGCTTAATTTCACCTTTAATAATTTAAATTATAAAGTCTGAAAAATTCTATAGCATTTAGAGTAGTTCTCTGTGTTTATTATTTTTTTTTAAGATTTTATTTATTTATTCATGAGAGAGAGAGAGCGCGCGGCAGAGACACAATTCTCTGTGTTTAGACAGGAGACTTTGGACACATTTTAAACATCTAACATGGGGCGCCTGAATGGCTCAGTCCGGCATACAGCTCTTGATTTCGGCTCAGGTTGTAATCTCAGGGTCATGAGATGGAGCCCCGTGCTGGGTTCCAGGCTCTACTGGAGAGTCTACTTGAGTTTCTCTCCCTCTTCCCCGCCTCGCACATGCTCTCACTCTCTCTCTCTCTCAAATAAATATAAATGCATCTTTTAAAAAGTACGAACAATTAATAATAATTTTGACAAGCACAATATTGACGGTGAAGATGTACTGGATACGCTGCACGTGCCCACCTCCGTGCTGGGAGCCTTGCAGTGGGTTAGGAACTCACTTGTCACCACCGCCCTCTGCAGCAGGTGCTACTATTATCCTCATTTTGAGGTTACTCAGGCTCCCTCACAATCCATGCCAATACCACTCTCTAGAGTAATTATTCAACTACAATATAAAAACAAAGTAAGCCTCTCCCTGAATAAACACACACTTCTCCATTTTAACAAAAAGTTGAAATGGATCTTTAAATAAAATAAAATGCATAGTCCTTAGAACATGTACTACATTCTACAGGACTCCTCTCCTGCAGATCAGCAATAAATATTAGGGGTGCATTTTCCTGTTCACATTACCTTTTGTGATCCGTCAGTGGGTAATGACTTCAGATTCTTACGCAACATCCTTTTACATCATCCCAAGTCTTGATGCTTTCCTCTTGGTCTGATACCTTAATCCAGGTATAAGAGCTCTTTTATTAGGTAACTTAGTTCTTAAATTCCTTAGATTAATTAGAAATTATGTTCGGCATACTGTAAAGAGTCCGAGGAATCTCAAAGCGCTCCAGAACTTAGTGGCTATCTCCAGGTTGCACAGAAAGCCCCAAACATTCCTGGGTGGGTCCTTTTGCAGGAAGCCTGTGGATTGGATTCAACTTTGGTTATGAGGTGGAACACTCAGACCATGCCAGTTATGGAGAGAACTACCAATAATCATTGAAAATTCCAGAGACATCCTTCGCTAGCCTAGAAATTCCCTGTAGTCTCCATATGTCCACTTAGATTAAGGAGGAGAATTAATGCACTGAATCAGATAACTTAAACCAAAATGACACATTTCCCTCAATTATCTGTCCGTTTTAAGTGAATATACTTTAGATCTGGGTAATTTAGGTAACTGTTTCAATGTTCTGCTGTTTATTAAATGAATACACAGCAAACCAAGATTTAATTGCCTTTGCTTTATCAAGGCTAGGAATGGCTTTGCTACTTTCTTATCTCGGGGTCCTCTATTCATATAACCTTTGGAAGCAATTGTGAAAATCTCAGCCAAAGCACAATATAGCTCCTTGGTTTGGCAGCAGAATTGTTATGTAGAAACGAATACATTTATGTGCCTCTGGTAAGCTTAACATGGCTTATATCTATGCTGAAAATTCTACACACTCGTGCACACACATGAATATGTATTACTTGAGCTCTAAATAGAAAAATCTTTTGAATAGAATTGTTGAATCACTACATTGTATCTTGTGAACTAATATAATACTGTATGTTAACTATATTGGAATTAAAATTAAGAACTTAATAAAAAATATTTTGAGTAAAAGTTTGGGACTTTTGTTGGTCAGTTTGCTCTTTAGTTTTTAATTTTATATTCAATATTTTCTAAGGAAAGGGCAATTCTAAATCTTCTGACCCTTTAGGGCCTGATAAAAAAAACCCATTTGGGGGATGCCTGGGTGGCTCAATGGTTGAGCATCTGCCTTTGGCTCAGGTCATGATCCCAGGGTCCTGGATTGAGTCCCACATCAGGCTCCCCTGTGGGGAGCCTGCTTCACCCTCTGCCTATGTCTCTGCCTCTCTTGTGTCTCTCATGAATAGATAAATAAAATCTTTAAAAAAAAAATCTTGGAAGTAATTGTCCCAATGTTATCTACAGATTGATCTTTCCTCTTGAAATTTTCTGAAGAACTCATTAACTTTATATGTTTATATTAATAAAAATAATCTAATGAGCTTTCTTCAGAACTAGATCTTGTCTAACCAGTCAAGTACAATGTTGATTTTCCCACTGGAATGCAGACGGAGCCAAAAGAGTGATAATGTATAAAGTGTCAAGCTGATTCCAGGCAACATCCTCTTACAAAGAACTAGGCTATATCTCACAGGAGCACCAGTGGATCTCTTGGATTTGGGTTGCTTCCAACACACTAACTTAAATGTTTAGGAAAACAATCCAAAATATCCCCAAATTTTCTTATTAACATACTACAGAATTTGTATCCATAAAGTTAACCAGTGCTCTCTTTTACACAGCTATATTTTCTAAAAGTTCTTGATCTGCTATATAAAATGGATTTTCTTTTATTTGATTAAAAAGACCTCTTAATTGTCCCTGGTTCTAATACTTTAGGGTTTGCTAAACAAGAGTATATTTCAACCATCTCCCAATCCTTTATGACTTCACAAGCTTTATTTATATGTCCCTTTGCCTTTCTAATAACAACAAAAAATCCATTTTTATCCTGCCCTGATGATGATTTTGGTGACTCTCTCAAGAATGTTTCCAAGCTTCCCCACATATGTCTTGACAAAGAGAGACCAGGTTGTAAAACTTCTTACATTTGGAAGCATCATAGCTTATGCACTGGTAGCATATGGTTTTAGATGGAGGGCCCTGGGCAGGGCACCTTATAGAGTTATGCCCAGCCCAGCAGAGGAGGTGTGCAGGGGTTAGGAATAGTAGAGCACTAAAATCCCACACAAAGCTTCCTTTGCCAAGACATGTACATTAGTCTGCATGTATCCAGAGGAAGGAAATCTTTTCCTTACTTTGTCTACTGCTTTTAGCCATCAGCAGTAAATGGGAACCAAAGGATCAGTCTTCATGAATTCTTGATTTTGTTCTTGATGTGAAGCTGCTAATTCAGGTTTCATCATTTAGTTATTCCTACTGCACCACCCAGGCACTCTATCATTTAGTTATTCTAATTGGGATTATTTTTCCTTCAATATAATAATTAACACCAGTTTTCACTGAATTTCATATTTTATCTTTCTGCTTACTCCAGTTCTTGAGAACTTTTCCAAAAAGTTTCTTTTCTCTGCACTGATTTGATATTTAGCACCAACCTCAGCAAAATACTTTCTGGAAGATTAAACCGTGTATTGTGTCTTCTAAGTAATTTACAATCATTTTAGAAAACATTGCTTACCACACCAGTCTTTGGAGGATATTGCTTTTAGCACATTTTCTTCCATCCAAAAAACTGCCCATTCTTCTCTCTGAAGCAAGTTCCCTACACATAACAAAATACTGCCTCTGGTTCTCAGATGATGAAACTTTAAAATAATTTCTGGTATGGAAATTTAGTAACTTTCTTGAACATCCACACAAACTATTAATGTTTCTATCTTGTCTTTAAACTCATTTACCCTCCCCAAGAGCCATCTGGTGTGACCTGTTTTTCCTTTTCCAGAGTAGCTTGCTTGTCCACCCTAATGAAAGATGGTATCAGCTTGCATCCCCTAGCTGTACTTCCTAAGGCAGTACTACCCTAGTGGAATAGCCACTAACCGCATGTCTACTGAGCATTTGAAATGTGTGCAAATGAGGAGCACAATTTTTATTTTGTTTAATCATATGTAAGTGTAAATAGCCGCATGTGGCTAGGGCTACCATATTGGGCAGCACAGATCCAAGGACTTCTCTGTCTCTCCTTTTTATTTTATTATTTTTAAAAATGTTTTATTTATTTATTTGATAGAGGGAGAGAGAGAGCACAAGCAGGGGAAGCAGCAGAGGGAGAAGGAGGGGCAGATATCCCAATGTGGGGCTTGATCCTAGACACTTAATAATTTGTTGTTTTTGACTATTACATTTTTACCCAGCAGAAATTCTTTTTTACGTGTTATCTTAATGTTTTCTGACCCTGCATTTCTACTGGCAAATATCATTTTTATGTTAACAAAACCTAGTAACCTAGATGCCTGGAAATGGGATGTAGATTTTTTGCTCTGACTTTAAGTTTCACCTTCTTGTGCCAAAAATTTGGAAAGTTGCACTTTTTTTTCCTTCATTTTCTTACTTCTTGTGAAGTATTCACACTGCTGTATTTGAAGGGTATTCTATGAGAAGCAAAATACTTCGCATATGTAAAATGTCAAAAAGAAACCATAATATTTTACATTGCTTTCCTAGAACACCGCTGAAATCTTACTCAGGCATTGTGATCACCTACAAATGGAATTTATCTTCAAACACTGTCATCACAATGCAGATTTTGATTTTATGATTTTTTTAAGGTTTTATTTATTCATGAGAGACAAAGAGAAAAAGAGAGAGAGAGAGGCAGAGACACAGGCAGAGGGAGAAGCAGGCTCCATGTAGGGAGCCCAACATGGGACTCGATTCTGGGACTCCAGGATCACTCCCTGGGCCAAAGGCAGGTGCTAAACCACTGAGCCACCCAGGGATCCCCCATGGTTTGTTTTTTTGTTTGTTTGTTTGTTTGTTTGTTTTTAAGAAAATAATTTGACACAAGAAAGAGGAAAGAAGTGCTTGTAATCTGTCTTTTCAGGGACCCTAGGCTAAACTCTTAATGTTAAAGTCTGACTATTTTATTGAGATAATTTTTATAGAGAATCCTTTATCATGATATTTTGCTGTGCTCATTCTTTTGCTTGTTCAACGAATTTCTTTGAGCATCTGCTTTGAGCCAGACATGTTGGTAGGCACTTGATAAATCACACAGCTCCACTCTACGTAATCTATGGGGAAAGGAGAAGACAGGTGTTACAGAAACACACTTCCTTAGGTGTGAAGGGACCAAATGAAAAGTTATGATCATGAAGTAGAGTTTCAAAGCTTTTTCCTGGTAGAACAAGCTGCCCTGGAAAATAACAATGAATTAATCCCTTCACTATGTAATAAATGGCCATTCAACTACTTGTTAAGACTATAAATCAGCTTACTGAATAGTGGGAATTCATCAGTTTTGCTGTCTTGGTATTGCTGGTGATATTTAGGCTTGTCAGAGAATCTGTAGGCTAGTGACACTCAACAATTCCCATCTTTCTCAGAATAATGTCGACACACGATATGTCCCGTCCATCTCTCTCATTCATTCTGCTGCAACCACACCAGCGCCTCTGCTGTTTCTCAAACAAGGAAGTATGTGCTGTCTCAGAGGCGGTCCCAGCTGAGGATGAAAATGACCACGATCAGATACCACCTTCCACCTCTGCCCAATCAGCTTCTCTGCTGGACTCTGCTTTGTGTGTTTTCTTACCACTTCTTACCACTTCACATCAGACATCTGCCTCTGCCTCCAGAATATAAGCTTCAGGACAGCTGTGAGTTTGTGTTGTAATAAGGCCTAGAACACTCACTGCCTGGCTCTCGGTACGCCCTCAGTAATATCTTTTTTAACGAATGAGTAACTCATGTTTCGTACTTACTTTTGCAAGGCTGAATTCACTTATCTTTCTATACTTCAGTTTAAATATTAGTATGACACGGGACCTTATCTAATCTAAATTACCCCTTAACAACATTAGGAAGATGACTAACTAACTTAATACTATACATGGACCTACTTGGAAGAAAATCTATTCTAAAACTCAAGTTCCCTTGTTTTATTAAAGTAACTGTGTAGATTGCCAGAACTATAAATTCACACAACTAAGAGAGACTAAAATGGATATAGAACAATGGCCTATGACTATAATTAGAGTGGCATAAAGAACATTAAACTTTGAAATGAGATGCTGTTTATGAAAAGTACTTTTTTTTTTTTTTACATTTTACAAGTGGTTATTTATTATTGTTGTTTTTGATCAACTCTTTTCATTAAGGCCTAAAGATCTAGATCACCTTCATTATTCCAGTTTTAGACGTGCTTTTGAAAAACACTTTCTTATGATTAGGGCTTGAAGATGCCAAAGGGAAGAGACCTGTGCTTAAGACCAAGGGTGTGAGTGGAAGACTTCATGTTCAAGGTCCTCGGTGACCTTGTCTAGGTCTTCGGTGCCTCTTATATCCATCTTCTTAGTCGAATCACAGGAAAAGTATCCTGAACCCAGATATTCCATAAATTAAAGGTCATGTAATCAAACCTTCCCTGCCCCCTGCAAGACCCACACCAATCAATCTAGGCAATTAAAAGGAGCTATTTCATTTCCTGCTTTTCACAATTATTTTTTATTATTTTTAAAAGATTTTATTTATTCATTCATGAGAGACACAGAGAGAGAGACAGAGACATAGGCAGAGGGAGAAGCAGATTCCCTGTGGGGAGCCTGATGTGGGACTCGATCCCGGGATAGCGGGATCACGACCTGAGCCAAAGGCAGATGTTCAACCACTGAGCCACCCAGGTGCCCCTCACAATTATTTTTTAATGATGGAAAGGAAATTTTATGGAAACAGATATCAACTCTTGTTAACATTTGCAACCTTTAAAAGTCATAAACTTATTTCAAAATGTTCCATCAGATCGGATGCATTTAGCTGCAAGTAATAGATAATAGAAATCCCATCTCAAAGTGGTTTTTCCAATAAGCAAATTTCCAGGTTCACATAATTGAAAATCCAGAGGTTGGATAGGAAACAGGCTTAAATTATTCTGTGGTCCAGTAATGCCATCAAGGATCCAAGTTCCATCTTCCTCTTCTGTCATCCAGAGTCTACTTCATCTGAAGGTTGTTCCCTTCATATCTGTAGACTGGTTGCCAGTAAGAATCAGGATTATATGCTTCCGTACTCAGGTAGGTGCCAAGAGATCAAACCACTCTACCCCAGACTTAGAACAAAAATCTTTCCCCTTTCTCATTGGGCTGCTTTAGGTCATATGTCTATCTCTCAATCAGTAACTATCACTAGGAAACTAGTTTATGTGAACTGGATTAAGCCTGGGTAACCTAACTGCTGGCAAGAGGGTGGGATTGGGTTAGGCCAGCAAACTGTGGTCGTGGGCCAAATCCTATCCACCAGCTATTTCTGGGAAGTTTTATTAGAACACAAACTCTTCCCCTACATTTTATCCATGGCTACTTTTGCACCATAACAGCAAGGTCCTGTAGTTGCTAAGAAGGGGTGATCAAACCTCAAATATTTACAATCTGGCCTTTTAAGAAGTTTGCCAACCCTCGGGTCCACAT